>NC_140933.1:129745062-130431728 GCF_014529385.1 Adiantum capillus-veneris | reverse complement strand
ATGTAGGAAATCCTCAACAAGAGAAATCATTCCATAATAGACCTTAAGCAAGGGTTAGTACCCAGAGAGCTCAACTAATAGTGTCCTATCAGTGTATTTGCAAATATATCTTTTAGGATAGGGAAAGGAAGCTATTACATACTTAGGGGATGATGATTTTATTGAAACATACCAAGCTATCTATTTATTTGTCTATAATCAAACAAGTCATGGATACCTTCAATTTTGATGCATGCCGAATTATTGTTAATGGTCAAAATCTTTAGATCCCTGGTGCTGCCAGGGTCTGTTAATGGTCAAAATCTTCAGATCCTTGGTGCTATCATTTCACATATATTCAAACTACCATTTGACCAAAAAGCACTATCATGCAATGATGATACAATTAGCAGTTTTCTTAATGCAACATCCCAAACCAAGAAAAATCAAAAAATAGGCAGACAAAGAATTTCAGTATCTACTCTAGAAAATAGATCAGTATATAGATTTATTGCAGAGGCCTCGAGTCTCAAAAAATAGTCTATATTTCAAATATTTTGTTCATTATGCTTCTCACACTGGCAATCAATAGCAGAACTTCCATTAACCTCATTTCAATCTTGTTTAGTAATGTGGTGGCTCAAACGAAAAAGGTTGAAACCCAAAACTTATTCAAACATTGGTTTGTATGGAAATATTTGTAGTGGGCTACTAGTGTTCCAAAACATATGAATTTGAGGAATATAATACCAAATCTGAGTGGAGCTAAATCTTGAAGACCAAATGGTGGTTCTGGAGACCTAGGCAGAGCAAATAGCTATGGTTACACAAGAAACAAAACGAGACACAAAAAAGGATGTAGGAGGTACATCTGAGTTGGCGAGTAAAAATCAAAAACTCACTAAGATGTTTTGGGACCAGCTCAATGCCAAGATGAAGCAATCAACAATAACTACTAAAAAGAAAGAAGAACCAACAATTGAGGCGATAGTAGGCACTTCAAGTAAAGTGGCCACTATTCTGCCAAGCACAAGGATAAAAACAACCATTGAGCTCCAAAAGAGCCCAGAACAAACAAGCACATCTAAGGAGGCTGCAACAATGGTTGCTACTCTCATAGAAATACTAGTTGACAAGTTGCAAGCTCTTGAGAAGAATAGACTAGTGGAAATTATGGTGATTGGCTCATCAAAAACTTTGGCAAAGCCTTATAATGTCTTAGTACTAACATACCAAACTAAAAGAACAAATGTTGAAACTATTACTAATGTTTGTGTTTCCACAATCCATACGGGGTGGAACACAATGATTAATGCTCTTGGTCATATGATGGAAGTCCAAAGCTCCATCAAACAAGCTGATGTCACTAAGCTAGAGCAAGAACTAGAAAGAGACGTCATCAAGTCAAAAATTCAAAGAAAGGAAATCCCCTAGTTTACAGAATATCTGATCAAAGAGGAATGTCAAAAGGAGGAGAGCTCCAACACAATCAGAGCACTCTAACAGCAAGTTGAACAACTAAAACTTCAAAATTCAAGTCTAAATGTTAAGAAATGGAGACTCACAAAGGATTTGACTGCACACAATTTCTTAAAGGATCAAAAGGCTACAGCCTTGTGAGCAGTCTAAAAGAATTCCATGGTGTCTCAAAGGAGTCATTTCTCACCAAATATATCTATCAGTCCTTAATGGACATCTCTTATTCTAATGAAACCTAACTTTGAATTTGAAAGATCTACAGAACCTTGTTACTACCATAATGGATTATCTACGAGACAAAAGCTCCACATATAGAACTGCCTTAGCAAATCAATCCCTCATAGATCATTTCAATACAAATGTAGAAGATGAGGAGGAAGTAAAGAAAAAGGCGATGAATGCATATGGGGGACCATCAAATAAAAGGATGATGATGATGGCAATAACCTCTCTTTGCTCCTAGATCTACTCAATCGGGAACTCAGTCCAATCGAAATCCTAGTAGCTCTCAAGGTCCATCATACCAAAAAGTTGACAAACAGAAGGCAGGACTAGGTACGTCTAGTGAAAGAACTTGACACCTAGCAATAGCAATAGAGGATGTTTATAAGCAAAGATAAAGAGAAAGTTGTGTTGATAGAGTGAGACTCAAAATTTTCTAACTAGTGTGCTTGAGTCTAAGCAAGAGCCTCCTCCATCAAGAGAAAGCACCCTAGATCCAAAATTTTCTACAAGATGATGATGTATACTCAGATCTGGAGAGGTATCAAATGTTATATGTTGGGCTAAGAAAATGATCAAGCAGTGGAAGATTATAAGCTATCATGAACAAAATATTTGTAGCCTACCAACCCATCCCAATGCTATTCAAGTTTTGGATAGAGAACCAAAGTTTGTTCTAATGCAGGAAGATTTATTGGTGAATACTCAACGCAAGCAACTGGCCATAATGAATATTCACATCTTGGGCATTTAGTTAGAAATGTTACTTGGAATTTTATAGCTTCCTTCCACTACATAAGGTGGCATCGAGTGAATGATCATCCTTTGAGAATGCTTGAGGTATGGTGTGGACCTGATCTAATAAATGTTCTTAGCATTTGAGTCAATGTGACACTACAACAAATGCACGAGGATTTGAAGAACAAGGTTGACCTCAGCCTGCCTTCAAAATTTCTTTTCCAATGCAACATGCAAAAGGTAGTATGTTTTGTATGTAAACATTAATGTTGTGTTAGTTATTTCCCTGCTGGTTATCATCACAAAGTATTGGTCTAATCTCACTGTTCAATTAACTGTTGTATAGGTGCTTCAGAGAAAGGACAAGAGGAAATTGTGCGCAGAGATAAAGGATGATCGACTATTTCTAGTGCAATGCAACTCTTGATTGATGAAGGCATCTCACATAGTATATCACATTGCTCTAAATTGTGAATATCAAAGAAAGTTGTTGACAGTAAGCTTGCAATCATATTCATGCAAAAATAAATTGAATTTCTCGCAAATAAAGTCCGAGAACAATTATCTTTTCAAAATTGACTCAAGTTGTCTTTACATTGGGTTTAATAATGTACACTATAATGTCCAATAAAATCCATTGATTAGTAGCTCTTTTTTACAATTGAGGGAAGCTCTCTCAGGCTTGATTATCATGACTGGAATGTAAAGTCTCACGAGACGGTCTGGGGGTTGGGTGAGGGGTTTGGGGTTGAGGAAAAGATTGTGCAGTGGCCTTGTCTTCCTTGGTAAAATTGGATATCACAAAAATGCTAGAGGTTGAGTAGCCAGAAACACAAGGGGAGGTAGGTCTAGGCGCTTGGTCTGTCATTGGTTGAGGTGTTTCTTTGTACCTCCGAGGTGGAGGCCGAGGTTGTGGTCGTGGCGGTGGCACAAAAAATGCATCGGCGGCTCCTAGAGGACGTGTCGCTATAAGATTGATCATATTTGGATCATCGTCGTCCTGAATGCCTCCACTTGCGTGCAAATGAGTTCCCTAGCTTTTATATGTAATTCAAAGAAATCATGTGTGCAAGGATTACACAAGCAAAACATTGCACTTACACTTCTACGCTCCTCAACATAAATGTGTTCCAAAAGAAGCTCCGCATCTGCAAGAACTCTCCATCCACAAGAATGCCCGTCGTCTTGTTTTGGGACCTTGCAACCCATAATTAGTATATCTTCCCAAACACTCTCTTGGGTCAATGCTTCCCATGCAGCAAAACAAGTTTCTGAACAGACCTGCAAGACTAGCATATGGTGACTACACATTGCATCAAAATTGCATAATTAAGAAACAAATAAGTACGTACCTTCAAACATTCCCATGAAAACCATGCACCAAATTTACAAGGTAGCAATGCTTCTGCTCATTGTTTAGTCCAACAAGGCTCCAATGTGAACTGATTGCACAAAACAAGGAACTAGTTTTCTATTCATAGTATACAAAATATTTAAGAATAACAAGATAAAAAACACATACTTTTTGTTGTAAGCTAAAAGTAAAACTTTTGTCGTGTCCATGTTGACTCGTTCAAACCAATCAACCACTTCTATCAAGAAAGTGGACTTCAAGGTAAGCATAACTGATATCTATGAGTCCAAAACGGCTACCTCGGATTGTTGATTCCATGCAAGGTTGGAAACCAGAATGTTGCAAATTGAAAAAGTTTATTGATGAGGATCTCTAATAAGCCAGAATCAAATAAAGACCTCTGCAAAAATAATATAACATACCAGAGACCGAAATTCATAATTTGGTCCATAAGCTCCCTCTCACTATTTTGAAAAATAGCTATCTCGTGAGGGCCAAAATGAAAATACAAATTTTGGCCCCAAACCAAAAGTGCTATGTCAAAAGTTGGGCCAAGGAAACCTAGGGTCTCAGTGTTAGCTTGGTCAATCGCTTCTAACATCTCCCGTTCATTTGACTCAGCTAAAGGCTCTTCCACAAGTAGCTCTTGGGTCCGCTCCACATTCAACCATGTGCCATACGTGTGTTGTGTGGTGCTCACATCATACACGTTCACTTTGGTGACTAGAGGGATTGTCAAAATATTGTCGATTTATTATCAGATAGATGGATTGATGTAAGTGTCTTGTTGTACCTAACGGGTAACAGCCTAAGAGAATTGATATCTCGAGGAATCAGTGTTAGTCTATGAGCATGAGCTGTGAGGACATAGCTGTCTTGGAATAGCTCAATCAGAAAGTCCTTAGCTGCCTCATGGAGGCAACCCATCGCACTTCTAGCCCATGGAAATTCCAAATTCATGCTCTCATAAATCTGGTTAACTACTCTTTGGAAGGGTAACTTAGGAATAGCCAAAGAGGTATGCCTCTAGAGTTTACGCGACTCAAGCAGAACGCTTTGACTTTTGCTCGTACTTCTAACTACGCATTGTTGTCTAAAGATTAGGCAAGGTTTTGCCTGCAACTCTTAAGGATGAAGGTTGGTTGTCTTGTGGGTAAACCTTCCTTGCAGTCTACTTCGTGCGACCCATGGAAACAAGTGTTTGACCTGGAAAGCATTGTGGAAAAGAATAAGAAGACGATTGAGCAATGAGAAGGTTAGGTCGCAAAAGATAACTCTTAAGAGGTGAGAACAAAGGTCAAATAGCAGTGGGGTATAATGAAATAGAAAAGTTATATAAGCACCAAGGACATCATCATCATTACTAAGCGTGGGATATGCATGTGGGCTTCCACAATCAATCGAGTCGCTCATCATCATTGGAAAGATTGCATCACCACATGAAGGAAATGTGGCATACTGCAGGTCGACTATGTGGTTGTCGTGCCACAACACGATATGAGATGGGCCTTGATCAACCAAACCCCCTCCTCGCGTTGTGTCGCGACAAGGAAAAATGTCACAGCACAATGCGAGAAGGTGGAGTGTACTGCAACCAGACCTCGTTATCGCGTTGTGGTGCGACACTCTTGATGGCGTGATGGTGTTGATGGCACACCACAGCATGATAAAGAGTGTTGCAGCACAACATGATAGGGACCAGCCATGTTGTTGCCTGATAGTAGATTTTTTCATGAAAACTTTGTTTATGAGAAATAAGAAAGGTTAACACTAAGACTTTTCCTTAAAGGATAACCTTGCATATGTCATGAAGTACATTTAATGGCCTACTAGCTTGTGTGTAGCGGAAAATTGTGGTGATGCCTTCCTATCTCGTTGTGGCGTGACATTTGGATGTCGTATAACAACGTGATAAGGACCACCCATATCGTGGAGATACTCCCTATCACATTGTGACGCAATATTTGGATGTCACTCCACAACACAATAGGGACCACCCATATCATGAATGTGCCTCCCTACCGCGTTGTGGTGCGATATTTGGATGTCGCGTCACAACGCGATAGGGACCACCCTCATCGTGGATGCACCTCCCTATCGCATTGTGGCGTGACATTTGTACATCACGTCACAAGCGATAAGGACCATCCATATCGTGGATGTGCCTCCCTATCACATTGTTGTGCGACATTTGGATGTCATGTCACAACGATAGAGACCACCCATATCGTGAAGAGATCTCCCTATCGCGTTGTGGCGTGACATTTTTCTATGGCTATAAAGCGTGAGAATATCAATGGTTGTGTGACATAAACCTCCCACTCGCATTGTGGTGCAACACATTTTGATAAAATCTCTTCCTTCATAATTAGTTACCAAAAAAAGAAACAAAGAGACAGAGACAAAGGAACAAGATATGAAGACATTTGCATTATCTTCAAGGACCCTATAATTCCATTATGCAAGACTAAGAGCGGATTGATGCACTATCTTGTTTGTCTATTACAATTATTCTTCTTCCTCCATTATCGTTGGCAATTTCTTGTCCTCGATCTTTGTAGTGCTGGTTTCCCCAGCCTTTGCCTTTTGGTTTCCTTTGTTTTTCTTCTTAGCTCCTTTCGAAAATCTTTTGCCTCAGTTAGCATTTTCTTGACTTCCTGATTTATGCCATCATATTTTGGGAAAGCTTTGCCTTTCCTCTTTTCTTGTCCTCCATACCTGCGTTTTGTAGACGTGAGCAAGTTCTGGAGTGTGAAGTCAAGGTGTTGTATATAGCTACAGTACTCACCCAACTAGGACACATATCATAGGGATGGTTGATCTTGCCTTGATCTTTGTGCTTCATTAATTGCACCATTACTAACGCAATCATAAGGGTGGTTGTAATGACATGGTCGATTTTTTGAGGAGTCTAGATATAGAAGGCCCGTCAATCCCCCCTTTGTACTCCTAGTGTTAGCCAGTGCCTTCCTACCTTTACCCTAATCAACAACCCAATTTTTCTTACCTCTCTCCACAAATGAATCCCTTTTAGATCGCGATAGAGGAGGATCTGTCTTGCTCTAACAAGGCACCCAAAGATATGTTGTACTCATTTCTCTATAGAATTGGGCTTCAGCAGTGGGAGAAGGAAGTCAAGTCTGTTTTCAACCTTGCCTTCTCATTGCAAGAGTTTTTGGCTTGTGCGTCACATTTCCTTGCAGAGTTTCATCATACATACGAGGAAGAGACAATCAGCGGCACATTTGAGTTTAAGGATTGTCGATATGTTCATATGAAGTATGTCAATTCTGATCGTTTCAAGAAAGATATTTTCTACAGGAGCACCCTCAAGTTTCCAGTGTATTCTTGGAGGAATGACATTAGATGTCTGGTACATAATCAAAAGTATCAAGTTGTAGAATAGTATGTTGGGTTCATACTCTTTTTTAATGTTAATTTGGATGATCACTGGGACATAGTAGAGGAGGCCGAGAGTAGTCACAATTCACTCACTAGTGACAAGTTGGTGCAACCCCCAAGTGGTGCTTTGTGTGTTTTAGAAGGTGATCAATTGCCAGAGAGAGCTTTGCCAACATATTGGTGATCATCATTATGTAATGCTTAATGACAACATGGAATTGTTTGACGAGAGAGAGGACTACTACCTTGCTATAATTTCTCAGAATCTACAAGAGGATGACTGAATAATCAACCCTACCAAGACAATTATTCTGTCATGGATGCTCATGTAACAGCGATTGAGTTTATCAAACCAGTAGAGGAACTAGCAATGATATACAAGGATGCATCTGCATGTGCTGAGATGCTTACAACGGAATCGGAGTTCAAGGCGACATAAGAAAGGCTTGGAATAACAGAGATGGGGAGAATTGCTCCATCAATGACATTAACACCTTCCTCATCCTCTACAAACAAGAGTACACTTGATATATGGAACGGTGCATTACTCGAAGAAGATGAAAATAAGAAGGTATACTACTGTGTAAATATTTTATTACTTCTCTGTATGAGAGTTTCATGTGTACATAACACCACTTGGCTTTTATTTCTTGTAGCTTGTATTCTATGATGATAAGTTCATTCCTCGTCCTTGTGGGCGAGGTAAAGGAGACTTGGAAAAGAATTCCTCCCTTGGTCAGTACTTGGAGAATTTGAATGCTCCAAACTTCCTCTCCTTCCATTCCAGCTTCTTCATGGACAAGGCTAAATCCCCTCTTTTTGTATTAAAGGCACTCTCAAGATATCTAGGAGGCACGGCCATCAGATGGAATGTAGACAAGGTGATGCTGCTAGACAAGCAAGCAATCGTCTCAATTTTTGTTGTAGGGCCTGGCATGTATGGCCTGTGCAATCGCTACTTTTTTTCACATGCTGCGTATGGTCTAGCTTGTGGAATCACAGACCCACGCCAGTTGCCACAATATTAAAAACATGATTTGGTGAAACAAAAGCAGCCAATCATTCAACTTATAGAAGAGACCCCGTAGGTTGAGGCATCTGAGGAGATCCAATTGCTCGACCTCAACGTGCTTGCGATGGATGCTGATGACGAAATGCATCATTCAAAGAGACCAAGGCATGAGGAAGAGGGTCCTTCAGATAAGGGCAAGAGGCGAGGATATTTTTTATCATTTCTAGATGACTAGAAATAAATAGAATGTATTTGTTTTATGCATCAAAGCTAGATTGATTATGTAACAATGTCTTGCAATGTACTTTTTTGTTGCAACCATCATTCACATTATGAAAAGTTGAAATGATAGAGTATCAATGTCTTGCTATATTTTAAATTTTGTTGCAATCATCATTTACCATATGAAAAGTTGAAATTACATCAATTATTCTAGATACATTAAGTTTGGTGTTTGGATCTTGCTATGGCTGAGAGTTATGGCATAGCTTGCAACGGTGTTTTCCAAACCATTCCCAGGTGCTGTTTTTGTAGCCGCCAATCCGCATGTTGTCTAGCCCGCAGACGATACCTCCCATATCTCCTCTCTTCGTCGTTTTTGGCTAATCTCACCGCATGGCCAATCTGACCTTTTTTTATTTGTTCCTTATTGTCCTATGCATTAGTATTTGATACGTCCATTGGTGCTCCTCTAAGCTATTTTATTTGTCCGTACCACCTCCATGTCGAGTGTGACTGAGATAACCAGTACAAGCTTGGTAGTTGGTTTTTTTCCATGCCCTGTGTAGACCAAACACCCAAGCCTTTATATTTCCTTGCAAACCAGGGCATGTGATTACAGATAATGTGTTGTACACAAAGCATTCAAACATTATAAGGATGAGTATTTGCAATTCAAAAGATTATCATGTCATCAAACCAATTACAGTACCATGTAGTGAGTAATATGTTGATTTATCCATGCACTTATGAATGTCTTGTGGAAGGTCTCTATAGCTTCTTGGAATTCTGGATACTCTCCATTAGTCCATGAGTTCAATTCGTAGAACTTGAATATTGCATCCAAGGTTTTTTATACCTTCACTTTGCGAGTCATTGCTGCACCATTGTCTGCACGGTCAACTATAGTACATGTTGTATTGTAATGCTTGTCTTTCTCGTACACTTTGGATTTTGCGTTGTTGTCTAGTTGTGATCATTGAAAGGAAGAGTTGGGATTTCACACCACCAATGGATAGCTTCTTTGGAACATCCCGGCCATTTTTTGATCTTTTCTCATCCTGCTCTATCTTAACATGTCCTTTGTGCAAACCCATTTCTGAGAAGACCGTCTCTAAGGTTGAGATTGCCCTTTGCTTTGCAGAGAGAGGTCAAGTGGTCCAGGCAAAACACATGTAGAGAAACATTAATTTTTCTCTTATTCTACAAAGTGCATGCATTGTGTATATGTGTACTCTAGATAGTGGGATATCCAAAATGGGTCAAAAGTTAGGGTCATGCAGATGCCTATCCAGAGCTTTTCTCCAAAATGGTTTGTCAATGATGTGAACCCCTCCCATGCAATACAAGCAAGGGATTTTGCTTGTTGATCCTTTGGAAACGTTATTCATACATTTGAAGGTTTTTAGGTCTCCATCCATGTGCCACTCTACATTGTAGGATCCCATGCTCTCCACATCCAATTTCTTTTCATTTCTCTGTTCTCTTATTGTTTTTGGTATGTTTGTTTGATGAAAAACCCAATTCAATATATCAAAGTTCTCAATGGGCACCTGAAAGGATAATTTTGAACTTATTATAATACACATTTGAAAGCATTCAACTGAAACATAACGATAAATTATCTTAAACATAACTTCTACACACCTTGCATGTTGCAAGAAGGAAAATTTTGTGCTCAGATTGCACACTAAAGTTTTTAGGATCATCTGGTCCAATGCTTGCATCCAGAGCTTTATTCATAAGTGTGATTGTGACTCACTCAACCTTTGTCTCCTTTACAAGCTGTTAAACCGAGTCAACGTCAGTTAACAAAAGCTTCTAAAGACCAAAGATGTACGAATGCACATCGAGGATGAATGCAAAGAAGTAGTAAAGATTGGAGTTACACATTTTTCACGTTTTTTCAAAATGGTCACGTATTGTAAAGTCCCGATTTATTTCAAGCCATTTTAATATTTTAATGTGTTATGGGCTCAATGGAAGTTCCAAGTTGTAAAGAATAGGTCGCTTACTATGCCTAGGTTACAGATTCAATAAGTGGTGAGCCCTAAAGGCCTTGGGCAGACCAGACATTGCATATTTTTACCCTAGGTATATAAGGCAGTGTGTAAAAGAAATTAGGGTTCTCAAGTCATTTGTTGAGAGCACTCTTTGGTGAGAGCTCTGGAGGTGTGTAGCTATGGATTCCTTGAGCTTCTCCTTGCTCATAAGACTTGATTAACACTAATCAATGATTCATTCTCTCTCACTATGCCTCTCTCTTACTTCTTATGATTGCCTATGATGCTTAGATTAACTAGATCTTAACTAGTTAGTGGTTAATCGCTCTCTAATCTTGTGTGATTGCCCTCTTTTGCTTGTGTGTGCATGTAGGTTTGATTGGTGTGGTGATCGATAGATCTATGTGTGTGTGCTTGCGATTAGTGTGTTGCATGATAGGATTAGTGTTGTGTCCTTCTTGCAATCGTAGTGTGTGTGATTGGGTTGATTGGAGGTGAACAGAAGTGGATATGGAGATTGCCCTTCATTGCGGCTTAGCTCCTCCATAGGCCGAGAATCTCACCTCATAGAGTTAACCATTTTTGTTTCCATGATTAGCTCACTAACTGTGTGAGTGTTTCCATGCCCTAGCCAGGTAGCTCATCCCTTCGGATTGATAATTTTGTTGGTCATTGGAGCTATTGCAATGATGGAACCCCCAACATTTGGCACCGTTGCCGGGGACGATGGCCTACGCTAGTGTAATTGTGACATAATCGAATGCGTTCCCTCACTTTTCACTACTAATTTCACTTGTGTGTTTATGTTTTTGTGGATTTTGAATGTGTGTGCATGAAGCATTGTGTTCATAATTCCCTAATGTGTGACCATATCTTGCCAATTGTGTGTTTACACACTCTAATTTCTCACTAACCCCTTGCTAATTTGACTAATTTTTGTTAATTTACTAATGTGCTATGAAGGATTGGAGCATTCGATCATTCAATTGATCTTCAACGGAAAGGTAATCAAGGTGGTATTCTCAACCTCCCTAGAATTTAGAGATGTGTAGAATTGTGTAGAAATCTCACCATGATGCAATGTAATGTGATGAGATGTAATGCTATGCTATGTTGATGTTGTGGATTGAAAATTTTGCGATTTTTCGTTTTCACGCCGTCTTAATGCCGAAATTTTTAAGAATTGGCGGCACATGAATTTGATAAGTTTCAATTGCTAATTGATGAATGTGTGTTGCTAATTTGATGCCTAATTGAGTTGATTGCATGCTTGGATGGTAAATTTCAAGTGTGTGTGCATTCTAATTGAGTGTGTGTATGCTAATTTTAGGTGTGTGCACTATTTTGCCCATGTTTGAGCACCTAGAAATCAATGTGTGCGTTACAATTTTTCAATTGTGATGATTGATATGTGTTGTGCTCATGCACAACTAATGATTTGTGAAATCACATTGCAAATCCGACAAGTTTAACCATTTTGTGTGCGCACCTAAAGATTGGTCAAAACAATCAATTTTTTAATGTGTGTGCCTAAAAAAGTGTTTAATTTACATGATTGATTCGAATTTTGATTGAAAATTGGATGTGTGTAATGATTAAATTCTGTAATTTTGTGCTCAAAACAATGATTTACACACTCCAATTGCGTTGAATTTTGACCTAATTTTGTCGGTAATTTTATCGGTTTAATTGCTTAGTCTTGATTTTATTGATTAAATTCTTGGGCAATTGAATTGAGGATTTTGCAATTTAATTTGGTTGCACTATTCCTCAATGTGTAGTATAAATTTTTTGGGTATTTTTGGGTGATTTTTAGCGTTTCAGCTAATTTTCGACATTAATTCGGTTTTTTTTTTGTTTCCAAGCGTACCTTTCGGCGCATGGACTTTCCTCGTCGGATAGAGCTTTACATCTCTTGGGATAGTTCTCCACAACGCTAAAATAATCTTCTTCTTCCGCTTCTGTTGCCGTTCTCGTGCTTTATGACGTGTGAACCCACCCTTACACACACAAGACACAATTCATTAAGCTACAAGACAAAAAGAAAAAAACAAAGTGAAGACTTCACGGTGGCCTCCAGAAGGTAACACTTCTCACTGTAATAAATTGAGTGATTATGAGAATACTTTTGACATGTTAATGGAGGGAGAGAGAGAGAGAGAGAGAGAGAGAGAAGCCAAAGGCCACCACCCATACTAGTATATATGAGGAAGAACCTTACAAATGTATTGGCAATCATGTGAAGAAGGTAACAATTTTTTATGTAATAAATTGAGCAAATATTAGAACACATTTGACATGTTAATGGAGGAGAGAGAGAGACATGAACGATTATTAGAACACATTTGGCATGTTAATGGAGGGGAGAGAGAGAGAGAGAGAGAGATACACATGATTGCCAGCACATTTGTAAGGTTCTTTCTCGTATATACTTGTATGGTCGGTGGCCTTTGGCTTCTCTCTCTTTCTCTCTCTCTCTCTCTCCACCTTCCTCTCTCTATAGCTGCGCGCACTATCCTTTGTAACATCGGAGCTGCAAGACACACTGGGAGGTTGAAGGAGTTTGTGTCACGTGTTGGGGGTCCTCGGAATCCCTCTCCCTTTTATAATACTATATATATACATATAATGTATATTGTGTGTGTGTGTGTGTGTGAAATAGCATTTAACATTGCATGCTAGAAATTCAAATAAATATTCTTCATAGTTTATTAAGCAAATATGTGTTCGAGAAAAATGTGTCTCAGCTTGATATTGTGTCGTTTTCAATTTCAGAAATGCCGATTGACAACAAGGAAAAAGGAGAAATTTTGTCTCAAAATAGAGAAAATAGTTTTAAAAACTAAAAATAAATTTAATTTTATAAAACTATACATTCAAAAAAATGATTTTTCTCGAACAGTGGCAAATCATGATGTGAACAATCAACTTTTAAAATTATATGGTGTGATTTTTTTTTAATGATTTGAAATGTCAACAATCAATCAACTTTTAAAATAATATGGTGTGATTTTTTTACAAAATGAATTGAAATATCAACAATGAAAGTTAATGTGATGGTGACCATTGGATGATGAGAGGTGCAAAGAGGAACTGCACGTTTTCTCTACCACAACCCCTATGGCCTTCTTGGCCAAAAAGGGACCTACTTGTCTTCTTCCTCTCTTTCCTCAACGGCTGTGGAGCCTTTTGTCTTTTTGCCTTTTTTTGTGTCATTGACTTTTGTATTGATTCATTTCATTTCATTTCAATTTCATTTTCTTTTCTTTCTCACTTTCATTTCATTAATTTGTATATTAGTAAAAAAAAACCCATAAAAAATCATAAAACAATAAAATATTTTAAAACCCAATAAAAAATCAAAAAAAGAGTTAGAAAATTATAAAAAATAGAAAACTCATTAAATAAAGAGTTTAAAAAATTCACAAAAAATAAAAACACATAGAAATCACAAAAAATATCAAAAATTCACAAATAAATTTACAAAAAAAATTAAAAACTCAAAAAATCCTAAAATTCATTTAAAAAAAAAGAAAAATTTAGAGAAAAATAAAAAGCACATAGAAAATCTTTAAAAACCCAAAAATCTCACAAATAAATCATAAAAATAGTAAAAACTTCATAGAAAATCCAAAATCGATCGAAAAAATTAAAGAAAAAATATAAAAATCAAACCTTTTAAAAAATTCCATAAAATTAGAAAATTTCACAAAAAAATTATAAAAATCAAAAACTTCCCAAAAAAACGTTAAAAATATAAAAATAGAAATTCAAAATTTCACTAAAAATTAGAAAAAATAAAAAGAAAGTCGCCAAAAGTGCCAGTAAAAGATAGAAAAAGCCAGAACAAGTGAGAAATAGCCGCAAACCGAGCAAACAGTGCACATCGAGCAAACTGTGCAGAGGCGAATCCGAATAGTTGGAAAAAGCTGAAAACAATCAACTCGAAGCCGTGAGGGACAGACAAATTGTGAATTTGTCAAAATCAAGCTGAAAATTGATACATCACGGGGGATTGCAGATTAATCTTTTAAAGGCCCAGTTTTTCATCGTTTCAAAAGGTTGCAATTAATTTTGACGCTGTCGAGCTAGGGTTAATCAACTCTTGTGAATCTGAAGAGCAGTCAACTGTAAAAGTGCTTTGCCACAAGTAGTTTTATCAAAATTGAGCAGGATAAATTCTGATAATCAATACTAGAATCTGCCAATTGGACAGTTTTTGTGGATTGAGCCAACATGGACTTAAATCAAGCCAAAGAGTTCAAGTACAATCGAGCAAGCTAGTAGCAGTGGCAACACATGCATAACTGCAACATAGCAAATTTTGCAGCTATATGGCTATAATGGGGGTAAGGTTTTGTACACAGATACAGAAGGTCATAGGTATCTTATGAGCAGTAAAAGCAACACAGGAGCCAAGATCCTATGATCAGAGTAAAGCCATATTCAGAGAACTCCCAAATGTTCACAGACTTCAGTGGAGCCAGGTATTGCAATCTTAAAGATGAAGTGCAGATAGAGGTTCAAAAAGTCAACCCAAGTGTTTATCTAGAAATCTGCACAAGTCCGCAAAGCATCCATTTAGTGCATATGCAATCAGGATCATTGTACATGGATTACAGTGGTCAGATCTATAGTCGAGAGCCAGAATTGCAAGATCCAACTGATCAACCAATAGAATCAAATCTAATTGGAGAACGAAGTCAAAGATGGTAAAAAGGTCAAGATGGAGCAGTCTACAGCTTGATGCTCAGTGTTTTGAAAGAAGATACCAACAATTTGGCAAGCATAAAAACAAAAGCTCCTCAGCAAGGGCTTGACATGATAGAGCCAGTTGGAATACCACCAGTCATGGCATATTGCTCAGATTGTGGATGAAAAGGTAGACATTTTTCTAAATATTGTCCAAGAAATCCAGACAATAGAGACACATCAACTGCCAACAAGCAAGGTATAGAGCAAATCGGAAATGCAAATCTTGATGTAAGTGCATTTAACTTGTCACTTTTAATGCAATCAGATGATTTTGCATTACCATTAAAAGCACCAGTAAAAACATTGCAAATTCAAAATGAGCATAAAGATGCATAGACACGTGAAAAGCTTAAAATTGATTCTTTGAACAACAAATTCTTGCATGAGTTTAGTGAAGGTGTCAAGATATCACGAAAGGTTGAAAAGACTATTAAATTTGCAAATGATTTTGCATCCACTACCACAAGTGTGCAATCACTCACGAGTCTAAGGGACACATCAAACAGAATGATGTTAGCATTGTATGGCACACATAATTCATATGCACACTATGTAGACCAAAAAGGAAATCTGCACAAAAAAGATCAACCTATGTTTGAACGGCCCACAAACCAGCTCATAGAAGTGCGTCCAGTGATATATCAGAAAGGATGGCTCATTTCAGAGGAAAGAATCTATTATAGCCCATCCTCTCTAGAGTTAAGGATATTACCCGAGTGAACTTAGAAATTTTTTCAGAGCCAAACTCTCCTCCATTGGAAATCAAACTTCGATGTTGTGACCAAACGTACATATACTTTGACCAAAATAGTCGTAGATATAGACGAGAGTCTAGCATCTATGATGCCTTGGGTCCTGAAACCAGAGAAGCTCATATCATAGGAAACCCATGGAATAGACAATATCAGGGAAAATATAATGCTATCTACAACTTAACTTGGGGAATAATTTGTCATGTTTCAATGAGATATATAGTAAACTATGTAGAAGGTTTGCAGATGCCAAACCTCAACAGTGCTACCCAAAGTGTACCTTCACAATCCCAAAAGGTGAGAGTGTACCAGATCAAAACAATTTTAAACTCTTACAATGAAGCAGGCTATAGTGATCACCCTAGGAAGGGGGGAGCTGTAAACCCATCAAGCTCAGCTTATGTACCAGGAAATGCTACAACAGTTAGAAGCCCTAGAGCTTCTAGCCAACAGACCCCTTTAAGGAAGAAACCTTTGAAAGATCATATGGTTGTTGGAAGTTTCCAATTGACCCTGATCCCCTCAGAATCTGCAGACAAATGCCTCTATGAAGATCATCAGAGACAGAAGTTTCATCTGATCTCCAAAATCAAAGTCAAAAGCCAACAAATCCAATAGTGTTCAGACAGTTACATGCGATCAAGCTCACATATGTATATCAAGATTCACATGGTAACAAATATCAGCAAGGTCATGACCTTGTACAAACCCCTATGGATGGTATGACAGAAGTCAAAGACTATCTGAAGATTATGCAAAGCCTCAAGCTGCCAGAACAGGTGGCATAAAAGTCAAAGTCAATAGAAGATAAAGTCAAGAAATCTATACAAAGGTCACCACCAAAATCTCCTCCGAAGAGACAGATTCTGCCAAAAAGTACAATGGATCATCTAAGATCAAAGGTTACTCAAATGCAGGAGGACAATGCTCAACAATTGCAAAAAAGTGTAGTATCACAATCATACGAGCCGACATCAACAGAAGCAAGTGGTCAAAGCAAGAAAAATGCAGATAAAGTTCAACCAAAGGATGCTGTCACTCAGCAAAAGAAGTCAATACAGAAAAAGATTCCAAGACACTCAAGTGCAACATTGCTGGTGAAAACCAAGAAATGATGTCAAAAGAAGTAAAGCTAGATTTTCGGCTAGACAAGAACCTCATGTCCTTTTGCACTTGGAAAAGATGTGGCCAACCACAACTAGAAGATTCTCCTAAATTTGTGATCATATCAGGAAACAAATGAGCAGAATGCTGGGGAACCATCTCCACCACCATTGAAATAAGTTCACAGATCATCATAGCTCAATTCCATGTGATCACAGCAAAAGATATTCCAGACGACATCATAATGGGAATGCCAATGGCCTAGAAGATGTTAGAAATGCAGAATGCAAACATGTGGAGTCATCAGAGATGACAAGGAATGAAGACCAAGACTAATCACCCGCGGACGACAGCACAAAGTCCTCAACCATAGTTAAAATGGAGACCGATGCCAAAGCAGATCTTATTGAAGATGATTCATCTCCATCAATTAGAACTTCAGAAGAGCTTAAAGAAAATCGGACAATAGTAAGTGCAGATCAAACAGAGCAAAAAGCAACCACAAAAGCTATTGAGCAAAGAATGCCACCAAAGCCAGAAGTTAAGAAGAACAAGGCTGAAAACAATTAGGAAGAAATAGGAAGTCCAAAGATCAATGACTCATTGCCAGATAAATCAGCTGATGAAAGTCAGATTGGAAATCATAGTCTCAAGTTACCCTCCATAGAGACACAGCTAGATCAAGATGAGACCATGGCAAAATCAAGACAAAGATCTTCAATAGAACCAAAAATTCCAAATTCAGAGTTGCAGGAGTCACAAGAATCAAAGACAAATCGTGTAGACAAAGGTAAAGCTAAAGTGGAACTTCCACCAATTAGCACAAAAGGTGTGACATCATATGATCTACATCAAAGAACCCTCATGGATCAGCCTCTTCAAGCAAGTTAGGCTTTCAAATTTTTAATTTAATTGCTAACCCAACTGAACCCTCTAAGGAGACACCCAGAAAAGCAAAGGTATTTCAGCCAAAGTACTCAAGAAAGCGAAGGAAAGTCAAGCAAGTGTTTGTTCATAGCAATTTAGTCAAGGTCAATGATCCAGTTTGGATTAAAGACAAGAATTCAACAGAGAAATACAAACACATGGGAGGGATATCATCACAATGGAGCTTAAAGGAACAGGAGTACTATAGAGGTAACAGAAAAATACGGATACGAAAACCGCATGTTAGAGCATATGAAGTAACTTCAAGCTCCTCCCAAGAAAGAAGGCCCACAAGGTATCAACCTCAACAATATCCCAAGATATCTAAGAAGAAGGTATACAATAGAACAACATCAAAAGATGTTAAACTCAACCACAACTATCAAGAGAATACAAAACAAAGATGGATCTCAAAGAATGTTCCTCTTGGACAAGGATGCTACACAAGGTATACAAAGATTTGGCTACTAGTCAACCACAAGCCAACTGCATCTACACCAGACCTGCATGAATATCTCAAAAGCTCAACACCTAGAGCTAAACAAAGTCAACAATGGAGTTACAAAGGTCCTCAAGAGATTTGGATTCCTAAGTCTTCCAATGCTCCTAGTCAAAAGTCAAATGTCAATGATCAACAGAAACCTACAACAACATCAAAGGCTTCTTACAACATGCCTAATTGGAGAATCAAACAGATAATGGAGTCTTCACAATCAAAGAAGGACCACCCAACTAACGTGAATGCAGATTCAAAGATGATAAAACAGGTATGGCAAAAGAAACCTTCAATGCCAACTTGGTCCTTCACTAATCCTCTTTTTGAGAATTCAAGCTTATTTTTACATGAAGAAATTTTTGTAGTAAGCACAAGAATGTGAAAAGTCAAGTCACTAGGGTGCAAAAAACACTCTTTGGTAAAGGAGAGTCAGTGGGCTGGTGAGCCATAAAATGAGTAAAGCATTAGTCCCAAAGCTTCAAGTCATATTAAACTATGTGCTAAGAGTCGTAGTCATTAGCCTTACGCTCAAGCTCGGAGAGTTGAGCATATCTAAGTCATGTCTCTTATGCTGGATAAGGTGAGTGTTGGGCGGTTACGCCACTAGCGGTGGCTATGATAGCGAGAACTCAACCGACAAACAAGAATGTCAGACAAGGACGGAGCTTAACCCGCACGCGCATGGAAACAAATAGATGGGTGTCAATCACCTACTCGACCTTCTAGAGACAATCACTACCAAGGAAATCAAATCGAAGTTCTAAAAATGCAAATGATTGAAATCCGTCCTACGAGCAAATGCTATCCGAAACATGATCAAAATTCATCGAATCAGCCTCAAACTCAAAGGGGAGTCTATACACCACGTAAGGAAAGTACCCTATGAATCTGCAATATAATCTCAACCTGTAACCACTCCGTGCGGTAAACGCGTATGAAGACAGGCCAAAAAAATTCAGGTGATCGAAAGTCGACTCTAATGATACTAATGTGTAGCTCTACTCACTGCGGTTCTATTGATATATGGCCCGCTCATTTCCGACACACAGATAGGGAGAAAATTCACATAGAAGCTTGTGGGAGTTCACCTCGCGTAGAAGTAGAATGCGCGCACGCTTGGTATCGATGCGTAGCTCTCGCCATTGCTAACACAATGGTGGTGTCGCTTCTCCAATGGCGGCTTCGTAGCTCGCGTGGCAAGAGGATAAGACTCTCTCTCTCTCTCTCTCTCTCTCTCTCTCTCTCTCTCTCTCTCTCTCTCTCTCTCTCTCTCTCTCTCTCTCTCTCTCTCAGACACAATTACGGCGCTTCAAAACTTATCTTGATTAATAATTCAAAAACTTGTCCTTAGGTTTACAATAATTGGCTCTTATACTTCAGCCTTGGAAGTGTGAACACATCTCTAATCTAATTACATAAGCAGGTGAAACTACTTGGGGAATACAAGCTGGAAACTCAATTGAATCCCACTAATTACAATGAATCGGCTCCATCAAAAATGAAATGTCAGAAAGACATTCATTACAATAAGTGTTTACAAAAATATGAGTGTGAGTAAAAATGTCTAGGTGTAGTCCTCCGCTCAACACCCCCCCCCCTCCGCGTCCATGTCGTCCCTGACATGACATCTTTGCTTTGTCTTTAGTGGAGTCCCGTCGATTTCAACATCTGAATATGTGACTCGTATCTCAGGTTTCCAATAGTCAGTGAAGGGCTGAATATCTTACTTTCATGAGTAAAGAAACTAGTATAAAAAGCCTCCTCAAAGGCCTGCATGTGGAAACTCGGCATAAACATGATTCTCTGATAAAAGAGGTGTAATACTTTTGGAGATGGCTGTAAGGCTAAATCATACATCATATCTGACTGTGTCTGCCGTTAACAACAATGTTGAGCTGGTAGCTTTATTCGGCGCGAACACCTCAATGCAAGCCAGTAATGTTTTGCAAATCTTTTTGAGCATTTGACACGAAAGGTCAGGAGAGCCAGTAAAGAGCTTAATGGTGCCCATTAGGGTTTTCACCATGTAGGCCTTACTTATTCTCTCTCCCGCCTTTGGTCCTGGAATCCTAGGGTAATTAAGCCAATTCGGCTTCTTTGCTGTGATTCTGGAATGTTCTTGGCAACTCCTTACTCGTGGCACTAGACAGAATGTCCCATCTTCTCTAACTTCCTTGGGTGCCTCCACCAAATAGATTAGGTAGGTTGGATACTTTGTCAACCACCCTTTCCTCCCATCTCGGCTGGGAGTCTACTATCTTCTTTGATTCCTCCTCTTTTGTGATGTCGCCTTTGTATAGCGCGACATACTGCTCTTCTTCTATCCTTTCCTTTGTCTTCATCACTTCAAACTTTAGTAGAGGAAGGGGCAATGTAGAATGCATCCATTGTTCTTGCGGAGCCTTAGTATCCACCCCTTGGAGTCCAATGGAGAACAGGAGTCTTCTTTCCCACTCCATGGCCTCCTTTGCACTCTCCTTTGTTGACTTCTCTATCTGCTCATGCAATCTTTTTTCTTCATCTTCGGTAAGCCTAGATGTTGCGGTCTCGCCTTGTGCCGGGGTTGGATCTTCACCTTTTGTGCCTTCCCCAGTCTCTGGAAGCTCCACGCAGGCGGCTGCCCCGCCTGTTTCTTCTTGATGATCCTCAGTATCTTTTATCACTTTGTCTTGCAAATCTTGGAGCTTCTTTCGGAGGGCCTCATTCTCCGCTTTCAGTGCTTGGGTCTCTGATGTCAGTCGTTCTTCGGCAGCCAATGAGCCCTCCGCAATGTGCAATCTCTGCACTTGCTCTAGCTGCAATTCTCTTTGCAAACTCCGGATTTGATTTTCCAGACCAGGGATTATTGCTCCCTCTGGCTCTACTCCTGCTCTGCTAGCTCTTGGTGTGGATCTAAGCCTTAGGATTGTTCTTTCCTGCAGCTCCATCCTTTCTCGAAGCTCAATGAGCTCGTCCTTTGCAGCTTCCAATTGTTCATTAATTCTTTCCTTGGCTTCTTGTGCATTGGCCACCTCTCTTGAAGCATCAGCAAGTTGGAGGATTAGTCCATCTCTTTCATTTTCTGCTTCCAGGAGAGATGCCTTGAGGTATTCTGATTCTTCTAGTGCACTCTCACATTTTGTTTCCATCTCCGCTTCTCTCTTTTCCGCTTCTTCTTTGCTGTCCCTCATTGTCTTTGATCGGGCTTTGATCTGTTGCAACAATTGATGCACTTTCTGGATATCTCTTTCATCCTCATCCTTGAGCTCATCCTCCTCTTCAAGCTCATCCTCTGCCTTCTCAGGTGCCAACCTTTGCTCTCTGTTGAATCGATTCTTGGTTCTCCTCTCCTTTCCTCTCTGTTCTTCCTGTGTTATGGTAATGCCATACACAACTTTGAGAGCCTCCTCTTGAGTATATCCTGTGTCGACTAGAACATCATATTTCTCTTTCTTCATTTGAATTGGATCCGTTGCCTTCTCCTCTAGCTGTATTTCAGGATTTTCTGGCACATCCACCTTTACTTCAGTGGTCGTTTCCCCCACTATCTTTTCCTCTTCTTCAGGACTAGACTCTTCTACCTTGCTCTTGCCCTTGTCACCTCCTTTTAATTAAACTTTAATTTGCTGAACTTCTGCTTCAGTGTATGGCTCTACTGGTTGTTGCTCCAATATAGCTTCTGATTCTTCATAAGCCTTTTGATATATTGATCGTACTAATTAATATGGGGTCTGGTTGAGCTGGCTCCAACTTTAGTTGGGTCTGGTACCCACTTTTCCTCAAAATCTCCCTTTAAAGATCGCTCGGCTCTAAACTGTTCAATCAATCTCTCCATTCTGGCGGCTTTCTGGCTCTTAGTTTGCTTGGGAGCGGGTTTCTTCTTGGTCTTCTTCTTGAGGGGCTCGTCTGCTTCTTCTTCCGGCTGGGAAACAATCTCTAGCCTCCTCCTTGCCCTTGTTGACACTCTCTTGGTGACCTCTGGTTGGTCTTCATCTTCATCTATCTCACTTAGCCATTGGTTTTGCGAGGGAACCTTTGGCCATTGGTCCCTTGCTCCGATAGCTTCATAAGCTATCTTAGTCAACACTTCGGCTCGCCCAATGTACTTTGGCTTCTCATTCTGCATAGCAATTACTTGCTCATGAATGTGCTGAACATAATTTACTTCCTTTGGGATGTTTCTCTTTATTGCCCAAGTGATGGTTGTGGCAATGGCATGTGGTGGTGTGGTATACTTTTGTGGCCTTTTGCTACATATGTGTAAAAATTGGTTGTAGAGCCGGCAAAGCTTTGCCGCTCTCGGATCTGCCATGTCTTCATAGGTGACATTTTGCTTCTTTGGACCATACACTTCTATAGCTTCTTGTCTTTCTCTGACTGAGCTTCCTTTGTTGCGCAGCTTCAGAGCATCTGCAATGAGCCGAGAAGTGATAATCACTATAACTTTTTCCCCGTCCCAGGTTGTGAGTGTAGCCATTCCATCTTTCTGTATGGTGGTTACCAACTCATACACTCTTTGAGCATCTACCCCTGATGGTCTAGAAGTAAAAAAACTGTGAAGATCTGCCCTTTCCAGGTATCTGCTTATCTCCTCCGTTCTGCTGTAGTCCACCAGTTCTTGGGGAATCATTGGGATATCCAGTGTTTGTCCCCGTGGGTCTCTGAAATTACCTTGGTATATCTTTATCCCTGTTCTTCTAACACTGCTTCTTCCATCCAAGTCTTTGTAGGCTTGAGAGTCTCTGGGGGGATAGAAAATGGATCTGCTTCTGCTATTGCTTCCTTGAGTGTCGTTCTCTTCCTCTTTGATGAAGACTTCCCCGAATCCATGGATCCTGTAACTCCAATTTCAGAAGTTAGCATCTTTTTTCAGTACTGAAAGTCGAAATTAAGCTTTTAACTATCCAAATGACATAAAAATTGAAAAATAAGCTATTCAGGGCCTAAGGATGCAATGCATATGGAAAAATATGACATTTGGGTGCAAAATCATGTTGGAGACATCATACGCGTATGATGTCTTTTGTGTCAAAATGGCTTGATATTGGTTGTGCTTGTAGAGCTGATAGTGCATACATCCATTCTATATGCCTGGATTTGAATTTGGGTCCCATTTGGTCAAGTTATGGCCATTTTAGTCCTGGTGAGGCTCTTTGCAAGATTTTGAGTGGAAATTGGATTTTGTGATCCAAATTGGATGAAACTTGGTGGTTGGCTCTCAAATGGCATGTAGATCACTTCTGTGTGGTCGTTGCAACCGTGAAATGCAAAAATCAAGTAGGGAGACATCATACGTGTATGATGTCTTTTTGGGTAAAACTGAACCATTTTGCATTGTAAGCTTGGATTTGGCTTTATATAGGCTTAGACAATGATTTTATGAAAGTTGGGTATAGTTTGGACTAAAATTGGCTCTGGAGACATCATATGCGTATGATGTCTTTTTTGTCATTTTTGCATGAGATTGGTTCTGTGGGCTCCTCATATGATAGCAAAGGACTGTGTGTACTCAAATCTGGACTTGAAGTTGAGGATGGTGATTTTTGGCTGGATCAGGCTTTAAACAGAGAATTTTTCGCTGATTGGGCTAATAGAGTGATCCCCTTGACCAAATGGTACCAAAATCCATATGTGGCATGTATTGATATATATAATGGATATATGATGAAAAATGATCAATTTTGGCTCTGTATGTGCAAAGTGACTTCATACGCGTATGATGTCTTTTTGGCCAAAATGGTACTTTTTGGTTCCAGATAGTTTGTGCATGTGTTGAACAACATTCCTACAAAGTTTCATTGAGTTTGGAGCTATTTTGGCAAATTTAGGGCCATAAGTCGGTTTCCAATTGGTTTTTCAACTCTAAACCTCATGATACTTTGTACATCTGATGTTGTTCACATATAGAAAGAGGCTATGCATTCATGTGTTCAAGATGATGTGAAAATCATGCTTAGAGACATCATACGCGTATGATGTCTATTCTTGATAAAAAGTGTTTTTTTGTGCAAAGCATGGTTTGTGCTAGTGCCCTAAACCCTGTTAACTAGTTTTCAACCTTAAAAATCATCAGTTTAGTTAAAAGCCCACTTTGTAGGCATTTCAGTCTCTGAAGTCATCTTTTGGTGTTGGAGTTGATTTCCCTCGATCTTTCTCCTCGAGAGTTGCATCCCGAGCTCATTTGAGGTGTTGGGAAGTCGTCTATATGGTTGGATTCGACTTTGGTTCCTTCTTTTCTTCCTTTAGCCATTTGATTGCCCGAAAGCGTCTTTTTCACCATTGGTAGGTGAAACTGCTTTCTTTTGGGTTTTGCTTGTACACATGTGTCATTGATGACTATTTGAAGTTGCTTGTGAAGTTTCATGGCAGTCGATCGTCAATTTTGGCCGTTATGCCCAAATGACGCTTTGTGTGTCTGTAGCCGAATCGGTTGTTTTGACTCACTTTTGGTGGTCCAAACCTGGAGATACTCCATGGCTGCATTGTCCTCGATGTTGTCAAGCTTCTTGTGAAGTTTGGTGTCGTTTCGACAACTTTTTCTTGTTTGCCGCTTGCAAGCTCTCTTGACCTAGGGTTTTTCCAGTTGGTCTTTCTCGCACTTTGAGAGTTAGGAACTCATCTTCTACACTAGGGTAAGCCACCTGTTGGTTCTTGCATGATTTGGTTAGGAGGTTGTGCCTGTACCTAGCATTCTACCCCTTTCCCGTCTGCTCTTGTTTCTTTGTTTTGGTTAGTTTTCGCGACAAAAGTTAGTGATAATCATCAAAATCTTATGGCAACGAGTCTACCTCTCATATCTAGAGTCCGTTGATCTCTCGTAGCGGTCGTAGAAGGCTGTAGAAGGTCGGATGCTCCTGTGTGCTCTTTGCTCTCTCCAAGTGAGAAATAGTGCAAATGAGCTTGTAAGTGAAGTAAAAAATACTTAACTCTGGACTTCCCGGCTCACTTGTTACCAAATTTGACATGTGCTCCTATCTCGTCATGAAATGCACTTTAGGATTTTAAATTTCTCAATTTGGACTCCGTTTGACCCGTTTCTGAGAAATTTGTCCACTTTGCCCAAATTCTGTCATTTCAGGCTTTCCGCAACTTTTCCCGAATTGTGCCCAATTTTTACCATGGGTTGCTCTTGTCATTAGGATCATCATCATCTATTCTTTTCTTTTTTTTTATCTCGTTTCACCTGTTTTTTTATTTTTCTTTTACTTTTATTAAGGAAATCCTAAAAAATAAAGGAAAATAGCAACTTGAAACCAAAAAATTCCAAAAATACACCATAATTAACTGGTAACCCCATGTATATGTATATACACTTATTTGTGGTTTCTCGGCTTGGATTACCACTTTGATCCACTTTTTGGCTTCAAAAACGCGCATATTTAGTCGTATTTACAAACTTGGAGACTCAAATTCATCATTTGATCTCTTATTATTGCAAAACAAAGTATATAAGGGCATAAATATTATCAATATCCTCAATCAAACATAAAAAATTCAAAATCATGTAAGACACTGCCCTCGTAATATCATTTTCTTTGTCCTTATTGCTTGTAGTTAGTGTATACCTGTATACCTCGGCCCTTCCTAGTCTGAGCCCTCCCGGACAACTATGAAGTGCCTGAGGGTGAAGCCGTGTAGTTGTTGTGGTCATGCCTGCTGAATTCAATTGTAGAGCGATGAAATAGCAATATTTGCAATAATGCCACTCTTTGTTTGATGGTCAGGCTTTTGGGCAATATTTGGGTTGTCTATAGCACTGGTGTTGTAGAATCAGTACAACCTGGGTTCTTGTTTACATTTCTGTTCTTTTTGATAATCCAAATCTGCCTCTGAGTTGCCTGTGCTTGCCACAAACTCTTTGCTACCCAAATCTGCTTGACTTTAGGTTGTGATGGCTCTGTCCTTGAATACTGAGGATTCTCTGTTGATAGTACTGAAGGGAGTTCCTGTTTACAAATCTTTGGAATCCAAATTTGTTTGCTATGGCTTTGTGCTCTCATCAACTTCTTTGGAATCTAGATCCGTTTCACTCAAATTGGCTGTCTGAAATCACTCTGTTGTCTGATGTTGAAGACTTTGTTTTCCATTTTTGTTCTCTCTGGCACAACTTTCTTTGGCTTCCATACCAACTTTGAGTCTGTCTTTATCCAAGGTTGAGCTATGCGTGTATTTTCTGTCTTCCCTACCCATACCTGAGATTTCTTCTTTGAAGAGCGTTCCGGTTGTGTAGACGTGGCTTTTGGTTGCCATCACTCCTTCTTCACCTCTTTAGGTCGTTTACCTTTGTCATTGGATTCTTCGGCTTGCACCTGTACGGTTGCTTTGGAGAACGGAATGGATTGAGTTTCCTCCTCATATTTGATGTTAACTGAATTTGAGCACCAATTAATCATCGCATTGTACTGCTTTTGCCATGGTTGCCCTAGTAACAACGGATGTTGTGTAGCTTTTTCTTCAACCACATAAAACATATGTGGATACACATATTGATTGATATGTACGTGCAGTAATGTGCATCTGATTGCCTTAATTGAGTGTGTTGAATAACTCTTCAACTCCTGTTTGGCAGTTTGTAGCTTAGTGTCATGTTTCAATTGTTTGTACAAACTGACTGAAAGCAGGTTAGCTTGTGCTCCTGAATCCAATAGTGCTCTGGCATTAATCTGGTTTGTCCCTACTTTGACCTCGATGATGGGCTCTACTTTGTCTTCACCCATCTCTGATACGCTGATTGCGTTTATTCGTAAGGCCCCTTCATTGCGTTGTCGCTGACGTAGTAGTCTTCTTTTCTCCATTCTTTCTTTTGCTTCAGCTTGTGGTTCCTCAATAATCTTTTTCTTTTTTTGAAGTCGCAGTCTATCTTGATGTATTTTGAGAAGCATGTCCTGGGTTAGTGGAAAATGATACTTCTTCAATCTGCATCCACTAATCCAGTTTGGCATTTCTTCTCCGTCTAATGTAGCAAGCTTGACGGCCCCGCTTGGTGATAGATCTTTAATCACAAGTGGTCCCATCCCTCGCTTTTTAAGTTTTTTTGCATGCTGTTTCAGAGTGTATACTAGGACAAAGTCCCCAATCTTAAACTCTTTAGTTCGTACATGCTTATCAAAGAACTCTTTTTGTCGCCTTTTCTGAGCATAGATTGAAGCCACAGCTTTTAAGCGAAGCTCATCTACCTTTTCAAGGTCGTTTATTCTATCTGAAAGCTCATGTCCAGTCCACTCTAATTCCTTAGCTACTCTCAGTGTTGGAACTAGAAATTCTATTGGTAAAATAGCATTCAAACCAAAAACCATGTTGTATGGGGTCGTTCCTATCGATGTTTTATATGCTACCCTATACTCCCATAATGTCGAATGTAATCTCTGGTCCCAATCACTTCTCGACTCAGATACAATCTTTGTAAGAACCGTGCATATGGTTTTGTTTGTAGCCTCAGCTTGTCCATTGGCTTGTGGGTGATATGGAGCTAATTTACGATGTATTACCATGAATTCATCTAGAAGGATCTCTATCACTTCATTTATGAAGTGTGTGCCTCGATCACTCACAATTTCTATTGGTAATCCATATCGTACAAAGACGCATTCATACAGAAATTGTGCCTCAACCCACTTTGTTAGATAGTCCGTCGCCACAATGATGTATTGTGCATGAGTCCTATATGCTGGAGGTGAAATAGGTCCAACATAATCAATCTCCCATTTTGCAAAGGCGCTTGCTCCCATCATTGGTCTAAGAGGCATATCATTTCAGTGGTACTTTTGTCCGCTGACAATCATCACATCGTTTTACGTATTCCTCAGCGTCCATGTGTAATGTCGGCCACCATATTTGTGCAGTAGTTAAGACAATTTTTGTTGTCTTATCTCCTGAGAAATGGCCTCCACCTACTCCTCCATGAGCCTGCTCTAGGATTATCACATACTCTAACTTTGATGCACACATCCTAAGCTGGTTGTCCTTTCCTCTCTTATAGAGTTGCTTTCCTATTAAAGCGTAATCTCGCGCTTCTGTCTGTACACCTCTCTGACGCGCTTTTGAGATTCCCTCTGGAAAAGTTCTGTTTGTGAGATATTCAAAAATATAATGACTCCATTCAGGAGCAATCATTATTTGATACAATGTTGAATACTCACTGGGCGGTTTTGACGAACATGTAATATATACCGTGACATATTCATGTACCCTCTCTTTCATTCTTGGCCAGTAGACACCCAATTGTAACAGATTCCTGTACGTGTTTCTTCTTGAACAATGAAATGCACATTCGTGAATATGTGCTTCTCGCAGATATATGTTATATTCTTTGGGATTGATGCATAACCTTAGAATGTTATCGGTTCCTAAGTGATACAACCTTCCTGCAATCACCTGAAGATTTTTGGATTGTTGAACAAAAACTTGTTTCTGGTTGTATTCTTCTCGATCAAACTCTCCTCCATGGGTTAATAGATTAACAACATCCTGAGACCACTTTGGTATCATCTCTATGTTGAATAAGTACGCATCCGGCATGTCGTCATCTACACCTATAGGGTCTTCTCCATTCGTCAACCTTGAAAGGTGATCAGCTATGAGATGTGTCTTTCCTTTCTTTACTACTACCGTGAAGTCGAATTCTAATAAGATGATGAACCATCTTACAATCCGTCCCGTATTGCATGGTTTGTTCACTAGGTAGAGCAAGGCTTGATGATCTGTGAAAAACACAAACTTATTGGCTAGAAGGTAATGCCGAAATTTCTTCACAGCATAAATCATTCCTAATCCCTCTCTCTCCATTGCTGTGTAATTTCTCTCAGCATTGTTGAGCTGTCGACTAGCATAACAGATTGGAAAATCCATGTTTCGTTCTTCTGGCTGAGCCAGGATGCATCCTATTGCATATGCCGAAGCATCTATATGCACATGGAATATCTTCTCCCAATCTGGTGATTTCAAGACTGGAGCAGTGATGAGTGACTCTTTCAGTTTCTTGAAAGATTCCTCACACTCCTCTGTCCATTCGTAATTCACTATTAGCCTATAAAGTGGTTGGCCTATTATAGCATACATGTAAATGAATCGTCTATAATATCCACAATGTCCCATAAAGATCTGCACTTGCTTCGCGTTGGCTGGTCTAGGCATATCTATTATTACTTTTATCTTTTTCATATCCGTGGATATTCCGTTATGTGAGACAATATGTCCCAGAATTCTGCCTTGTCGGACCATAAACACACACTTCTCAGGATTAAGACAAATGCGATATGTCCTACATTTCTCGAATACCTTTTTTAGGTGTTCTAGATGCTCATCTCTCAGAAGAGAGTGTACACACAAATCATCCATGTATATTTCTAGAAACATCCTCAAGTACTCTTTGAAAGCATGAGTCATCAGCCTTTGGAATGTTGCGGGAACATTAGTTAAACCAAACGGCATAACTCGATACGCATAAATTCCCCACTCCGTTGCAAAAGCTGTTTTGCGTTGATCCTCTGGCGCAATGGCAAGCTGATTATATCCTGAAAATCCATCTAGAAAGGAATATGCTCATTTCCCCGATACACATTCTAGAACATGATCAGTTATCAGCAAGGGATAATTGTCCCTGATTGTCGCAGTATTTACTTTCTTTAGATTGACACACACTCGGAGTTTCCCATTTTTCTTAGGCACTACCACAATCGGCGATACCCAGTCCGTGTGTTCAATCTCATATATGAATTCAGCTTCCATTAGCTTGTCTATTTCCTCTTTGATTCGCTTAGCAAACATGTCATTATACGTGTACGGTCTCTGTCTGCTAGACTTAGCGTCTTGTTTCAAAGGAATTGTATGTTGGCATATTGATGGATCGACTCCTTTCAAATCCTTGTAGGACCATGCAAACACATGCCTGTACCATTAGGAAAAATATGAACCCTCTAGGGGCCCTTTGGGATTAAGGTTAATTAGAGGCCAGCCAATGAGAAGAGGGTGGTGGACACACTCTATGGCCTCAAAAATGTAGGGGGACAAAATAGTCTTACACTTTTTAAATGGGCTCTTACCTAGTGAGAAGGTGGGGTGGGGGGGGGGGGGGGGGGGGGGGGGGGGGGGGGGGGGGGCGCCATATGGAACCTCCAACTTCCCTCCTTTTTGATCCGGTTTTGAAAAAATCCCAAAAATTTGAAATTTTTCAAAAATTTCAAAACTTAAATTTCATCTTCTGAAAACCCCCCTAAAACTATTTTATGGTCAAAAAAGCATTTTTTGATCTCAAAAAGTCAAAACGTGCATCCAAAAACTCTAAAATTCAAAATTTTTAAAAAACTTTTAAAAAATCTTTTTTTGCTATCCAGAGCTCCCCCAAAATTAGTTATTAGGCAAAAAGGGATTTTCTCTCTCTAGAACCCCTTTTCCAACCCCTCCTTGGTTGCAACCATCACACTCATCCTCTACTCCAACACTCTCTCTCTTTACACCATCTCCATTGCTGCAGCAAGGAAGCTCCTCTCTCCTCCCCTACCACCTTCCATTGCCACACCAAGCAAGGCTTATCCACCTTCTCCTCCTAGTGCCACACCAAGCAAGGGTTGTCCACCTTCTCCTCCCATTGCCACAAGGGTTGACCATTTTCTCATATCACTTTATCACACCTACATTGTAGCAACAAGCAAGGTTCTTCTCCTCCTCCTAGTTTGCTTTGCTCAACCATGGCCAATTCTACATCGCAAAGGCGACCAAAGGATGAGGTCACAGCACTTGTATGCCACAACACTAGAGGTGTAGATGATGAGTGGGTGCCACAAGAGTTCACCAAAGGTGCTTGGGTATACATGCAACCATCTGCTGTTGGCCCTCATCGTGTGCGGAATCGTGCAAACTTGGATCTTCATTGGAAAGGAAAGCTCCTTGGCTTCAAGAACCGCAAAGACAAGGGGACCATAGCCATTGTGCAACATGTTTTCTCAATGTCAACCATGCACTTGCAACAACCACCTCGATTTCCAACACATTGTAAGTACATGTTTTGAGAATACAAAGCTAGGTGTGAAATCACAGTGTAATGTTATTATGGATTCATACTTAACATTTGTCATGCATTTATAGTCATATTTCCATCCACGTTGGTGGAGGAGCAGCCACTACATAGTCTCTCCGGCACATTCAATGCTATATATGCGGATATTGGAGCAATAATGTTCCCGCATCTTTGCCCAACCAAACTGGTTCAAAGAAGGATTTTCTTCTATTCTCACTCCTATATTGTCCCTACTTCTACACAAGCATTTGGAACGCTTGAACCCATCAAAATAACTTCCTTATTAAGTATGGAGTGGCCGGTCCCAGATTTGTGGTCGGTAGCATCTTTCAAGCAAAAGATGATAATGGATGTCCAAAACTCTTTGAAATACTCTAAAGCTTCTAGGTCTGTGGGCTTGAGCTGGTGTTTGCCTATTCATTGTTTTGTGCACATTTTTAAAGAGTTTGGATTTGTGAAGACTACCACAATGCTTGTATGTAAAGATGCGCATTACGAGGAATTAGGAAGGCTTTTAGAAGAGGACTGGGGTTTTGTGGAGGGCATGCACAACGGGGACCGGTACCGTTGTAAGGTTGGAGCTTCAGGTATTGGAATGCACTATTTGAAATCCCGCACCTCCTTGTACATACGATTTCACTATGATCGTTGGATGTGCAAGTTTGGAGTGTGGACTCCCTTACAGAGTGTAGACGGCGCTATTGCAAGCTTTGACATTGCAGTGAAGATGCCCAACGATGCTTTGGAGGCAGTCCAAGTGAACAAGCATTGGACTCTCAGTAATATTCGAGAACATTTGGTTATTATGGGTTTTGAGGCCCTTCAACAAGCACAATTTCGTTTACAAGGTCACAAGGTGAGAATCCTTCCACCACATTTTCAATACATCATGGTTTGTCAATCATTAGATGCTTATTGTAATGAATGTCCGCAGATTGGGAAGAGAATGGAAGACAAATTGAAGGTCGAGGAGGACTGGGGGATAGATAGAACTATGCTATCGATCTTATAACTTTGTAACTCTTGCAATTTTCATATTGATCCCCGCTGTAATCAACATGATTTGCTTCAGCAAATCATGCCTTTGAATATAATTTTTTGCATTGGGATGAGAAATCATTTTTTGGTGAAAGTGCCGTTTTTTTTTTTAATGTCTTAAAAAAAGGGTACATTATAAAAGGGGGGCCACCTAACTCATTCACTATTTTCACTTTTGCAACTCCTGAGCTCCTCCACTCTCTATCCACACCCCAGGCTAAACATGGATGCTGCCACAGCCTCTGCATCTGTACCCACATCCACCCCTTTGTCACGCTCCATCCTCTTCCTCGAGGACACCAAATACAAAGGGAAGTTGGACCTCCACACCTTTTTTACTCATCTCCCTGACCTTGACGCCACAGTTGCCCTTCACATGGATGCATTTGAGGAGATTTCTGCGTCCATGGAGGAGCACATCATAAAATATTCTGTATCTATCCCCCCACATGCAGGGATCTGGGTGCCTTGCGATCTTTTGCGCTATATACACAAAGGTGATCGTCCATTCGCCAAGCGGTTGCAACGATTCCAAGAAATTGCAACCAATGCATGCCATTACTTGGACGAGCAAGCCCCTGGGGTGTCAGCGCTCAAGAAGCGCAAGTTGGGGGTGGAGTACCTTTCTCGGCTCGCAACATTTATCTTCTTGGTGAGCGAGGAACCTGATTTGGAGGAGCTCCGCTTACCACACCTTCAAGTTGGGTCCTTTATCAAGGACACCAAGGAGCAGTAGGTTATCCCCATGAACCCTGTAGCGGAAGGAAAAGCACACCAGCTGGAGTACCCTAGGGGTCTTGAGGAAGTGGTTGAGAAATCCATAGTTGCGGCTGGCCCTAGTGACACTCCAGTGCCACTACCACTGATGGATGTGGCTATCCCAGAGGTAGAAATTAGCCGCTTCTCCTCAGTGTTAGTGGATAGGGAGGAGTTTCTGTTCCTGCATGATTTGGAAAAAGCATTTGGCCTGCGCATGGATGAATGCTTGAGCGTGCTATGCAACAGCAGAAAATGTCCCTTAGACAATACGCCAGATGCCCTAGAAAGCAAGCTCTTGCCAGATGGGGACTCTGTTGCTGACACTATTGCAGTTGTATGTGCGGAGGTCCTGGCAGCAGAGCAGTTTCACGTGGCTGATGAAGATTTCCAAGCCACGCAAGCCAAGGTTGAGGCTGCTAGGATGCCTATGCCATTATGCAACCTCCCATGTGATGATCCAAAGCTTGTATCTGTGGTGCATGGGACCATTGACTTGGATGCAAAGGGCAACAGGGAGGAGGATGACAAGGAGCAGGAGGTAAACTGTATCCTAATTTTCATGTTACTATTTTATCCTTCGTTGTCTTTTTTCTCAACCTTCATCGGTTTATGACAGGATGTTGTGGAGGTTGATGATTTTGCTGCAAGGACGGGTGGCAAGCGGACGGGCTTTGGACCTCAAGCTTCCCTTGCGCATTACCTCGGACAACTCCCCCCTAGCGATGTGGCCATTATCCATAATGAATTTACTCCCCAAGCCCATTTTATGACTTGGTCGTTAAAAGCTTTGAGCAAGTTTTTGTGTTTGAGTACCATTGCTCAAACTGCGCATCAAGTGTTGCTAGTGCGTAGATCCCTTGTATGCACAACGTTTGGCACTGGCTTTCGTGGTAAAGTGCTTGCCCAGATAGGGATACATGCTTCCATTGGCTCAACTGACCCAAATGCCATAGCGCAGTCCCTCTTGACTGGGGAGTTGCCTTACGCGCAAAATAGGCTCCAGGAAATGGTCAAAAAAATTCTGAACTCTTCAGATACATGATGTAAAATCACCGTGCTAGAAGGAATAAAAAATATTTGAAATTGTCTCTCTATATTGCAAATTCTTTTCAATCTGATTTGTCAATCTTGAAAATTGTTTCAATTGGTGATATGAATTGTTTTTTGACTTTGTTATTTCAAGGTATGTAATTGTAGTCAATTTGAGTATAATTGTGATTTTTAAGTACCCTAGGGGGTTAGATTAGCCTATAAGCTGCAAAAAATGCCTGGCCACAAGGGCGCGCAAATGGCCCATCCATTAGTTTTGGATGGGCCATTTGCGCGCCCTTGTGGCCAGGCATTTTTTTGCCCCTTATAGGCCAATCTACCCCCTAAGGTACTTAAAAAGCACAAATTTATTGCAATGGATTGGTTTTGCAGCATTCATTTAAATGCAACCTTTTTATGGCAATTCCAGTATATGTTCACACTCAAGGACACTAGAAAAGCTCAAATCAATTATGAAATGAAGTTTCCAGCAAACTATCACTTGCTTTAGTTCTACCTACTACACCCTTGCACCAAAAAGTCAAATTACATTGGACACTTGGTTTCCCAATATGTTATTTGTTTTGATATCCTATAAAGAATTCAAAGCTTGAAATGACCAAAAAAAAGGTGTCCATAAGGATCCATATAAAATATTGATGCAAAACCAATCCATTGTAACACATTTGTGCTTTTTAAGTACCCTAGGGGGTAGATTGGCCTATAAGGGGCAAAAAAAGGCCTGGCCACAAGGGCGCGCAAATGGCCCATCCATCAGTTTTGGATGGGCCATTTGCGCGCCCTTGTGGCCAGGTATTTTTTTGCCCCTTATAAGCCAATCTACCCCCTAGGGTACTTAAAAAGCACAAATTTATTGCAATGGATTGGTTTTGCATCATTCATTTAAATGCAACCTTTTTATGGCAATTCCAGTATATGTTCACACTCAAGGACACTTGAAAAGCTCAAATCAATTATGAAATGAAGTTTCCAGCAAACTATCACTTGCTTTAGCTCTACCTACTACACCCTTGCACCAAAAAGTCAAATTACATTGAACACTTGGTTTCACAATATGTTATTAGTTTTGATATCCTATAAGGAATTCAAAGCTTGAAATGACCAAAAAAAGGTGTCCATAAGGATCCATATAAAATATTGATGCAAAACCAATAGGTTTTAGTAAATTTGGTTATTTTAAGTACCCTTGGGGGTAGATAAGCCTACAAGGGGCAAAAAAAGGCCTGGCCACAAGGGCACGCAAATGGCCCATCCATCAGTTTTGGATGGGCCATTTGCGCGCCCTTGTGGCCAGGCCTTTTTCTGCCCCTTGTAGGCTTATCTACCCCTAAGGTTACTTAAAATGCACAAATTTACTGAAATTGACTACAATTACATACAGAACTTAAAATTACAAAGATAATAGACAGAGTAGACACAACTGTTGATCATATTGTCATTGGAAAGTCAAATCATTACAAAGATAAGGGTGTGCAATACAAAAAGAGGGGTAACTTCGGCTAATGCTCGAAGTCTCGTCGCAATCGTCGTGCAAGCTGCATATCTTTTGGCTGTATTGTCACTCGCTTTGCATGAATGGCACATAGGTTGGTATCTTCCAACACTGAAATGATGTGGGCCTCTGCAGCTTCTTGAATAGCCTCTAGCGCTATTGCTTGCATTCTATACTGATTTCCATAGCTTTGAAGCACTTCCTTCACAGTGCGAGCAAAGGGGGCGCGTCGAATCAAGAGCTCCGTCGTCTTCTGGTAGTGGCGGATTTCTGCAAATGCCCTTGCTATTTTTCGGTGCCGCTGCGGTTGTCTTGGGGGCACTTGCACATTTGCTGGCGGGCGGCGTGAAGGCTTCTTGAAAAACTTAGACTTGCGTCTGTTTACATGCTTAGGGGCTGGTTCTGCAGCCTGTTCTGATTCTTCCTCTTACCTTGGTTGCCGATCTTGTCGTGTGGGGAGAGCTCCCTTGCCTTGAGGCAATGTCTTCCCCCCAACGGCCACCCAGTGTGTGCGCGGTATGTTTTCTCGCAGCCATGGTGTCTCACTCTCTGATTCGGTGTCTGTATTGACCACCCGAGTCCTAGATGGTCCTGCTTGTGATTGGGGGCGCGACGGCTGCTCCCTATCGGACTCTGATGTTTGCTGGCCCTCTGCTTCTCTCCAACGTTGGGCACGTTGCTTCATTCTCTTTCTAGGTGTTATATCTTGAGGAGGTGGAGATTCAACAGTCCTTGATGACTCTCGTGCCCTACCACCATGCCCACTACCAGAAGAGTTCCTGGAACGGCCAGGTGTTCGTGGCCGTTTTCTTGTTCCTTTAAGCCATGACGGCTTCTCACATCCTTGGAGGGTGTTTTTGTTGGCAGGCGGATGCTCTTTCGCGGTTTGTTTGGTGCGCGCCATTTCGTTGGTAAGAGCTCACTTGTTCTTAAGAAATGAGTGATTTATGAGAGCATGCAATATTTAAAAGGGCCCATTTAAAAAGGGCCCTGTTCACACTAATTTTTTTAAAAGAAGTATTATTTTTTAAATAAACATGTCGCTAAGAGTTGGACCCTGCGTTCACGTTTAGTGACTCGTGCAGTATCCACTTTGATCCTGGTCGCACTCTTCATCGCCGCCATGCAGCATGCTTGGTGGGACCTTGCGACATTTGCCACTTGTTGCTATGCTCTTGACGACTCCATTTGCGCACTTCAATAGCAATCTTGGATCGTCGCGCACGCTCCATTGTGAGATTATGAGCAAATGTTGTGCAAAAAAACCAGTTGAACATCTCCTCCAAATAATTGGATTGCACCATTCCACCACTATGTCGAGTATTTTTGAAGTACACTCCCCTTGCTCGATAATGAGACTTCTCCATGCCTTGAGTGCTAAAAATTTCAAGCGATCCATACTTGTGTATAAAAAATGCACCATGCGCAAACAAGATATGATGTTCACATGAGCAAACGATCCACATTAGTAAATAAAAACAATCCCTTGTAATGAATACACCATGAATGACTTACCATGTAATGTGTGATGTTATTTTCACCCCAAGAAAGGGTGAAGACCTTGGTAAAATCCGCCAAAGCTTCTTGAAATGATTGCCGTTGTTCTTCTGTTGTGCTGTTAAGGCTCATAAGCTTGACCATTTTATCAAAATGGGCCCAAACTTGCTTGCGCTTGTTTGCAAGCTCGCCATTTGAATCATTGTCAGTAGTAGCTTTGCATAACTCCTTCCAAAGCTCCCAAAGGTTACCTGCCTGCTGGTTGGAGCTGCTTTGAGCATCATATCGACTTGGCTTTCCTTGGGAAACTTTCTTCAAAAAGTGTCTAGCTTTTTGTCCACTCATTGACACTTGTTGAGCAATTTCATGGGCCTCCCTTGTGTTCTTTGCAGCAACTATAGACACATTTCCACCATGACAGCCAATGGAATTCAAGAGTACCTCCACTCTTTCGATCGCTTCTTGGGACTTTTCCAACGGTTTCATTGTGAAAGCATAGTCAATGTGGAGCTTCAATAGCCTATCAAAAATACGCATGAATGCGTGCAATGTACAAAAATGTACATTCGATAGAGGAAATCGAAAGATTGGATTCCAAGTGTGGTCCTTTTGATCACGGTCTGGGGCATTGAGCATGGGACATCTCAGAATAGACGCTTCCCATTCTCTACCTTCATCTCCGACATCATGACAATCTAACCCTTGTTCTCCATGCCCTTGCCATGGAAGCATGTAACTGGCCTTTGCAGTGCTCTTATGTGATTTTTGTCCATTAGGTTTGTACCCTCGAGTGCAAAATGGACAAGGCATGAGAGAAGAAGCCCCTTGTTTGCAGCCAAGCAAACACTTTATGGTCTTCAAATCCCCACCTAAGTGCCACTCCACATCATAACTACCAAAGCCCTCAATCTCCAACTTCTGACCTGCAATTTGGGAGTGTATTACTTCTGTGATCCATGGAGTTCTCTCAAAAATCCACGAAAGTACTCCGTTGGTCTCTTTGGGCACCTCAATAGCACCCAACCACCAAATGTCTTTCTCTGATTGCACGCTAAAAGATAGGGTGGGATATGGCTCGACTGAATCCCTTCGCTTGGTTTGCAGAAGGGCCTCGTTCATTAGAGTGACACTTAGCCTCTCTAACCTTCGGCCTTTCACTATTTGACACTCATCGAGTTTCAGCACAAAAGCGACTTTTGTGCCAAGCACTACAAAATAAATAGTGCTAAGACCTTAAACTTCAGCTTCTATGAAAAGAATAATACCAAAGAAAAAAGTAAAGTGTGTCACCTTCTTCAGGTAACTCGTAAAATCTAAGCATGGCTTCTTGAAGCCTTCTAAGATCCACGAAAATATTGTTCCACATTGTGTAAGGAAAGCCCTTATTCGAAGGTCTTATGGATTGTTTCTTACCTTTTCCCCTTGTCTTTGTTGCGCACGAAGCATAAAGGGAAGTTGGCATTGTGTCCTCGATGTGTAGGTATGTCCCAATGCGGGAGAACACATCTTCGTTTGTGGCCTTCTTTGCGAGCTTGACCTTGTGAGGAACGGGAAATAGGTTTTCCACAATGCCATGTTCTTTGAGGGCATCCTTTAGGAGTTGAAAAATAGCCTGATAGGCTTTGGTGCTGATTCTAGCCTCATCACAAGCTTGTTGAACGTCATCATCATTAACCACATTTCTTAATTTACGCATAAGGTCCTTGGTGACTGCATCCTTAATGTGCTTACCTCCAGGTGATTGTAAGATAGAAATAACGTCCACGGTATTGAGACAACTAGTGAGAAGGTTGACTCGATTATCTTGGCTTGTTCCACCGCATGCCTCCTGGATGAAGTTTCTAGCAACAAATAAACATAAATGTTAGAAAATAGTGTGAAGTAAGAATGCAGCATGCAAGTAAAGACCAAATCACCTTGTGGCTGTAACTCGTCGTTTGCGTGCTCCTCCGAAATGTGCAAGAGTTTCAATGGATGAATACGGGCGTTTGCGTTCCCTTGCACCAAGGGGTGTTTCTTTCAAGTATGTGATGGTGTTGGTAAGCTTCTGGATGTGGGACTCCTTTTCTTGCATTTGTTGTTCAAGACTTTTAACTACCCTCTCTGAAGAGGCAACACTCTCTTGTAATGCCGTCGTCTTGAGGTGAAGAGCTTGACATTCGTGCATCCACATATGCAAAGAAGCACATGCACCCATACACAGCCGCTTGCAATAGCCTAACAAGCCTGCTTCTCCCCTCCCAAGAAATTGAAGAAATGTGGAAAGGCTATTAAACGGTGGATGGAAGCGGCTTATAGGATCGTAAGGGTACAAATGGCCATCCACCCAAATGTCAACATTGGTCTCACAAGCGGTGCGACGTTCCTGTGATGACCTTTGATCACCTTCACTAGTGGTCTTCGGTGCAAATGCCGTGGGTAAGCGAATATGTATGCTTTTGGTGTGCGGAGTACGTGGTGGTGGAAGCAAACCATTTGTGATGTCCGTGAGCACCATGGAAGCTGTTGCGTGAGGAAGCAAATGATGAAAAGATAGAGAGGGAAGGGTAGAGAGGTCGAGCAGGATGGGAGGAGAGAAGGAGGGAGGGAGGGGAGGGAGAGATTGGGGAGGAGGAGGAAGGTAGGGGCAGAGAGGGAGAGGAGAGGGAGAGGGAGAGAGGAGGGAGGAGGGAGGAGGATGAGAGAACAAAATGTTTATTACTTTTTGGGAGAAAAGATTTTTGAAAAAATGGACTTTCTAAGCTTGTGGGTTAAAAAATGGGTCAAAAAATGATTTTTGGATATGTATATATGTTGGGAGGGAGTTTTAAGTAAAAAACAAATAAAAATAATTTTTTTTTAAAAAGTCAAATTTTGACTCTTTTTGACCCACGGAATTGCTGATGTGGACACACCCCTATGCTTCCTTCACTTTAAAAAAAGCTAGAGAGAGAAAGCAACCTTTTAGGTCCACATCCTACATTTGTCTAAAAAAAAGGCTAGAAAAGCCTACTCAAAACTACCTTCTTCAATGCCCTTGCCCCCTAAACCCCACACAACATTAGCCTTAATCCCTAACTATTAGGATTCCTTACAAGGCCCATGCAAGGTTCATATTTCTCCTAATGCTCTCTGAGAAGACTCAAAAGTCTCTCTTCTTCTTCCGGACACAAATCTGTAGCTATGTACACCGGTCTAGGTTCCTCTCCTGGAGCTGCTAAATCAACCTTTTTAGCATCCTCCGGTCCATCATAGGATTCGTTCTCCTTTTTTTCTTTGATGGGCTGGGTTAATATCACCTTCCTATCCTCTATCGTAAATTTCCTGTAGTGAGAGGGAACATCCATGTTTCCTTTGACATTGGCATTTGTGTCCTCACCACTTTCGATTTCAGTCGTCCAAACTTCTTTCAGAGTTTTCTTTAACTCTCTGTACTCGTTTCGGCGTTCTAATTTGGACTCTTTGTTTTCTTTGTTTCTAATGTTCTTTTTCGCAGTATCTGTTTTGGTTATCGTTCCAGTGGGTTGAGCTCGATTTCTTGAGCTTCGTTTGTCTTTCCGTGAGCTCGTCTCCACATTTCCTCTCATTCTTCCGAAAATCTTATCCTTGGCACAATCTTCCACCTTTACTAGCATTAGGAATTGGTTTTTCCCTCTTATCCTAGGCATCGGAGTGTTTCTAACTCCTTTCGTTTTTCTCTGTTCTCTATAGCGTTTCTGCCATTTTTCAGTCTGATTTGGGAAGTCATAGAATCTGACATCCTTTATGGTTTCCTCGTTCTCGCTTGAGTTGTCTGTTGACTCATTGTCAGCTTCATTTCCCCATTTTGGACAATCGAGAATGTCTTGAAACATCTCCTCTTCATCTCTGTTGTCTAGTGTATCAATCTTTTCAGTCTCCTTTTCGAGTACAACTCTCATCATGAAGTACGAAACCACATCATATCCATCTTTATCACAGAACTTTGTTGTGGGACCATCTTGAATTGCACAAACATCTAGGGTTGCTTCCATTCTAATGGTTCAAGTGCATCCTCTGGAAAGGGTTCACCTATGTAATTTTCGTCTTCAATCACCCTTTCTAAAACACATTCTTCACGCTTCAGACTTCCACAGTTCGAAGCTCCACACATCCATAGCTCTTTGGGTTTGCCTAACCAAGCTGGAAACTTTGATCCTGCCAAAGTAGCTGAATCAAACTCTTCAACTGGTGTTCGGTTCACATCCTTGTAGCTATGGTCTTTTAGGTTCACACGAGTAGTGGTTTCCATATGTCTCAAGTATATGTGGTTGTAACCCCAATCGTGGACCATTTTCAACTATCTCATGAAAGGTCTTTCAAGTATAATATCATAGTTATTCTGCTTGCCAAAGTCGACAATAGCAAAAGTATGCTTGTATTCAATTCCGCAAGAAGTCACTACAAATTTCTCTTATAGTCCCAAAGGTCTCTCCATATGTCCGTCCGCTAGTTGGAGTTTCAACCTCGTTTTTCTTATCAGTCGCTTCCCCATTTTTTCCAGATTTCTTTCGTAGCAATGGCTACTTCAGCCCCGCTGTCAAGTATTGCCATCGTGTTAACTCCCTGGAATTCAACTGGTAAGTTTGTATTCCCCTCTTCGCCTTTGCAATACTCTCCGACCTTGTTCAAAGGTATAGGCTTAGTGTTTTTTTGTGGCGTACTCGGCTCTCGTATGCCCTCTTGCAATTTTGCAGTTGGGTCTTTTATCCCGAATTTCTCCAAGCATTTTCCTACAGTTTCCCACATGTTTGGTCGTAGTCTCAAAAGCTCAGCTAGGGTGATAGTGCATGTCATTGGTGTTGACAAAATCTCTATCAATCCTTGCGAGTCTATAACTTTTTCTGAAGAGATTCCTCGTGAGGGAAGCGCTCTAATCTCAGATTTTGCTTCATATTCTCCTAAGTATGAAGGTCAGGTTTTCAGCGAATGAATTTTACTCTCTACTGTTCTAACAGAGCCTCCATCTCCCCAGTAAGAATGCAGATCTAAGTCCACTTGAGATCTTGCCTCAAATTCCTCTATGGGAGGATTCTTGACTTCCTTTTCCCCATCAGTCTAATTAGCTTGACAACTCAGCTCGTTTGCAAAGTTTGCCTCTCTCACTTGTTTCCAAAACTCATTGTAATACTCATCTCTTCCGTAAGACCTCTGTATCACAGGATGAAAACTCTCTATTTGTTCCCGGATAGCATTGTAGGCTTAGGAGGTTGTGTGTTGAATTTTTGAGAGGAGCTATGCCACATGGAATTGAATTATATATGTTTCAAGCATGAAGAGATTGCTTGTGTCTCGTGTATTCAATTTTCTTAATGGTTCTAAAATCTCATTTTGTGTCAGATTTGCAGTAGTGAAAGTAATGTGCATGGCATAATTATTTTCTTTCACCATTGTTGCTACTATATGAATTTGCTCGGATTTGTCTTCGCTCAACTTTTTCTGCTCGGTGCTTAGAAACCCCCTGGTCCAGCATGTGATGGGTTTATCTAAGTGGGAGAGGTTTGGAGAATTTAGGCAAGCTTGATGGATAGGTTTACCAATTTCTAAGGAGGGTTTAAGTTTTCTAGTTTTGGGGGTAAAAGGTATTTTAAAGATGGTTGGAGAGTGGTGGTTTTTTGTAGAGGAAGGTTTAATCAAGAGGTTATCCCTTTCTAAATAAGAGATTGAGCTGAATACTTTGAGAAACACTTGCCTAGGATAGCCTCTTTTCCTGGGTTTGATAAAAAAGAGATTCCTTGTGCTAAGGTAGTGTTCCAAGGAGCTTTCTCTCATAATGTACCTCCTGAGTTCTTACTTGATGAAGGCTATTTTCTGGTGGGTAGGGTTCCAGGAGATCCATGGTATATAGTGGAAAGAGTTTAGAGGTTTTTGGAAGCAATTAGAGTCTAGGATCCCGTGGGTTAAAAATTTGGGTCCCTTGAAGAAGTGGATGTCTAGGATTGTGGCTTGATTGGTAGAAATGGAGGGGGTGATTTTAATGTGTTCTAGCAAAGTTCCCGCATAGGTGTTGAGGGCGACTGTTAAAGATTCAATGGGGCCAGTCCATATTCCAAAGGCATCATCAATGAATCTTTTGAAGTATGACAAGTTTGGGTCATTAAGGAGTGGGGATTGGGATTCTAGGTGGCAAAGGAAAAGACAAGCATAGACCACGGAAAAATTGGATCCCATCGCTGTGCCTTTGATTTGCTTGAAAGTTTTATTATTGAAACTGATGTAGTGATGTGTAAGGATGAGGGTAGAAAGAGAGATTATGAAGTTGGTTTTTGGAGGATCGAAGTGTTTACAAATGGTTGCTTTAAGAGCAAGGAGTCCTTGGTCTATTGGGATGCTAGGATAGAGGGAGTTTATATCAAAGGTAAAAAGGAGAGAATTTGGTGGAAAATGGGTATGGTGTAGATCTTTGATTAGGGACAGGGAATCTTTTAGATGTTGTTTGTAACTCAAAAGGATAGGGTATAGCTCTATGTGTAACCATTTTGATGCATTTTTCAAAAAATATCCATTGTAAGCACAAATCGGTCTAGCAACAAGGGATGGTTTATGTAATTTGGGGAGGAAGTAGATTCGGCAGGGTTTGAAAGGTTTAGAGAGGGGTGCAAGGATGAAGATACGTTGTTCCATGGGGAGGAGGGTGTATCTATGGATGATGGTAGAGAGGAGAGAAGCTAGGTAGTTGTGAGGAGGTGGGGTGGTTGGTTGGTAGGTGATGGGGTCATTGAGTTGTCTAAGTGCCTCATTCTCATACCATTCCTTTGAGAGGATAGTAAGACCAAGGTTTTTGTCGGTGGGTTTAATAACAATGGAGTTATCATGTGAGAGAGATTTGAGGGCTAGATGTACAAACTTTGGAGGTTTAGAGAAGGAAGTATTGTAGCTATCCAATTTGTGTTTAAGATGCAGTTTGTTACGTTCTGTGATAATTTCTAGAGAGGGATTCTCTTTGGGTGGTTTCCAATGGGGGTTGGGTAATTTAAATGGAGAAAAGGAGGGGGCTTCTATGGTTTTGAAGAAATTTTTAAGTTGTAAGCTTCTTCCTAAGGTTTCATGTGCTTCTAGGAGGTGTTTGGGTGTGGGATTGGGAGGAGGTGGGCCATACTCTCATAAAGTTGACTAAGATATTGTCAAGTGGTCAAATTTTATGCTTGTTTAGAAAGTGGGAATTGGGAAATTCCCAAATTCACTAATATGGTGTTTTATCTTTTCTTTGTATTATTGTCTGATCAAGTCTTGCCTTAAAGTGGATTAAAGTTAGAGTATCCAATAAAGTTTCACTTAATCTATATTGCACAGAGTGCGGTGTACACATCTCTTCAAGAGAAAAAGCTACTTCCCAAGCAAGCTAAACTTCCCTCTTTCAAAGGGGAAGGAGCCCTAGTTGAGCGCGATGCAGAAGTGTGGCTCAAAGAGATGGAAGATTATTTTGCTTCTGTGTTGATACTCCCGATAACCAAGCAATGTTGTCTATGTTTCGTCTCACGGGGCATGCCAAGCTTTGGTGGAAACAACACTACAAAGATAATCAAGTAGCTCAAAACACTCAAACTTGGGAAGATATTAAGTATGCTGTCAAAGGACGTTATCTTCCACCTGCACACGAATCCCTTAAGATGAATAAATTCTTCAACTTACGTCAATTTCATCTTACAGTGGAAGAATACTACTCCAAATTCGTAACTCTTAGGCGCTATGCTCCGCCAATGACCGCAGATCAACAAGTAGCCCGTTTCTGCCAAGGGCTAAATGCTCCTTTAAATACACGTCTAGAAGCCATGAGGCCTGTAAATTTGCAAGATGCTCTTTTAAGATCTAAACCCTTAGCTAAAGAGATGTCAAACTCTCAAAGGGTACAAAATGGAAATACAAGGAATGCTGGAAGAAGAGGACAGCCTATGATGTGGAACCAAAGGCAAGTTCACCCGGTTCACCAAACTCATCCAATAGTTGCAGCTTCAACAAATGGAGCTCAAAATGCAGATCTTAGATGCTATGAATGCAATGAGCTAGGACATTTCAAGAATGTATGTCCTAGGTGAGTCTCCGCAACAAATACGACTAATCGAGCTAGAGGACAAGGCCAAATAATAAATCGTGGAGGAAGAAATGGAGGATGAGGTCGAGGACGCGGAATGGGTACCAGAGTCAATGCTATCATAGGAGAACCAAGATTGGGAGAAGAACAAGAGGAAAGAGCAACTCTACATGCTGCAATTGATAACCCAAGAGCAAGACAACAATATGCTATCATTCAAACACCTGAAAATCACCAAGGTGAAAAATTTGAGCTTCTTATTGATTGTGGTAGTACTCACTCTTTCTTGTCACCTAAATGTTTAAGGAGGTTAGGACTTAATTAACACCCTGCAAGGAAGATGAGAGTTGAATTAGCCAATGGAAAGGAGGTGTTATCTCAGTACACTGTGGCAAAAAGAGATTTCAAGTTGGGAGAATACTCTACTTCTGCTACTTTTCAAACCTTACCCATAGGAATCTATGAAGGAATTCTTGGAATGGATTGGTTAGCCAGTCATAATGCCAATATCCATTGTGCCCAAGGAAGTGTTACTTTTGTGGACAACCAAGGTCAAGAAGTCACTATTCAAGGCCAGAATGGACGACCAAAAGCTTACTTGGTCAAAGCTAATCGTCTTTTGAAAGGGTTACACAAGGGTCAACAAATTTTTGTAGTCAAGCTAAACAAAGTAGAAAAATCTTCTTCCAACCCTGAACCAATGTGGCTAGAAGAATTTTCGGATGTTTTCCCCGCTGAGCTTTCTGAACTACCACCACCTAGGGAGGTAGACCATGAAATCAAAATTTTTCTAGGTAGTGAACCAGTCTCAAGAGCGTCGTACAAGATGTCACTTCCAGAGGCTATAGAACTCAAGGAGCATCTGAAGCAGTTGATTGAGCAAGGGTTTATCCGACCTAGTACATTAGGTTAGAGGTTTTACGCCAAAATAAGCTATATGCAAAGAAAAGCAAATGTACCTTCTTTACCCCTAAGTTCTGTTACTTAGGGTTTATCATTTCACCTGAAGGAGTCTCTGTTGACCCTGACAAATGTTAAGTATGGAGCCTGATTTACCCTTGTAATTTTCTGTGGTAAAAGCGCACATTTGTAAGGCCCCCATTATGAGGAGAATCCATCGTGTGTGAAGGAAAATCACTCATCGGAAACCAAAATTTTCACGGACAAGAATCAGGGGCAACTTTAGAGGCCTCGGGGACGAAGGCCCCCGAGACTTTTTTTTCCGCCGGAATATTATGGCCAGACAGCGGCCGGAAAGTGGTCGGAAAACAACTGGTCGGTTGGCCGGTGGCCAGTAGTCAATGGCCGATGGCCGTTGCTCGGAAGTCAATGGCCGGTGGTCGATGGTTGGAAGTCAATGGCCGGTGGCCGGTGGCCGAATTCAAAAGCGGACTTGTCTTCTCAAGGGAGGCCACACATGGACGGATTGGAGGGTCCGATTTGGACTTATTCGCACAAGGGCGGGAGCTCTATTAAGGGTTTAATCCCTTTGTAAAATATTAAGGGTTTAATCCCTTTGTAAACTACTTCTTCTTTTGAAGTGCTAAAGCCATTGAGTGGCTGCTTTCCCGTGGGCGTAGCCCACATTAGGTGAACCACGTATATTGTGTGTACTCTCTCTCTCTCTCTCTCTACTCTATAATCTCTTGTGTGTGAAATCTATCTCTCTCTATTAAGTAATCTACTCAAAAATCTATTTAGCTACGTCTTATTTTCTAGCAACTGGTATCAGAGCAAGGTTTGCTCGTAGCTAAATTATCTCAAGGAAAGGAGTCATTGAATTGACTGGGAGTTATGGCGGAGGAAGGGAAGCTCAAGATTGAGAAGTTCAACGGAAAAAACTACCAACATTGGAAGATGCAGATTGAAGACTATCTCTACCAGAAGGACCTATATTTGCCACTAGGCGGTCTTACGAAGAAGCCCGCAACAATGGCAGATGAAGCATGGATTGTCCTTGATCGAAAGGCACTGGGAACAATCCGGTTAAGCTTGGCGTCAACGGTGGCCTTCAATGTTTTGGAGATGAAGACCACGGAGGACTTGATGAAGTCACTTGACGACTTCTACGAGAAACCATCGGCATCCAATAAGGTATTTCTTATGAAGCGCTTGTTCAATCTAAAGATGGCAAAGAATGGTTCAGTTGTAGAACACCTAAATGACTTTAACACAAACATAAGTCAACTTCGATCAGTGAAAATCAATTTCGATGACGAAGTGCGAGCTCTCCTTATACTATCATCTCTACCGGATAGTTGGGACAGCCTTGTGATGGCTGTAAGTAATTCTATCTCTGGCACAAATACTCTTAAGTTTGATGATGTTGTGGGTGTTCTCCTAAGCGAGGAAATACCAAGGAGAAGCACATGAGAATCATCAAGTGTTGCATTGTCAGTGGAAACAAGAGGAAGGCCTAAGGAGAGGTTCAAAAGCCAAAAGGGTCGTGATCGCTCAAGACGGAGCAAGTCACGCACAAAGTCAGTTCTTGAATGTTGGAACTGCGGCAAGAAGGGCCACGTCAAGAAGGATTGTTGGTCCAATAAGAAGAAGGAGACAGAGTCTCAAGACAACAAGCCAACATCGGAGGCCAATGTGGCAGGTAAAGTAGAGCAAGATGCTCTAATTCTCTCATTAGACAATGTGTCTAATTCCTGGATAGTAGATTCCGGGGCTTCATTCCATGCGACACCACACAAGCAACATTTCCAAGACTACACCAAAGGTAATTTTGGGTATGTATACTTGGGAGATGATGAAGCTTGTAAGATTGTCGGCAAAGGTACAGTTTCTGTCAAAACTGCTAACGGAAATGAATGGAAGCTTAAAGATGTTAGGCATGTTCCTTCTCTTCGCAAAAATTTGATCTCTACAGGACAATTGGACGATGAAGGTCACAACATTGCATTCGGAAACAAACGGTGGAAGATCTCAAAGGGATCTTTGGTGGTTGCCAAGGGAGAAAAAGTCGGTACACTTTACTTGTGTACTGTTAGCACGCAACCTTCAGCTTGTGCAGCAACTACAGAAGTTGACAGTGCGGTGTGGCACTATCGACTTGGGCATATGAGTGCCAAAGGAATGCAAATCCTTCAAACAAAGAAGCTTCTACCAGGTTTGAGATAAGTGGACTTAGAGTTCTGTGAAGATTGTGTTTATGGAAAACAAAAGAGGGTAAAATTTCAAAAATCAAGAAATGAAAGAAAAAATAAAAAACTTGAGTTGGTTCATTCTGATGTTTGGGGTCCTGCAAGTACACCATCACTTGGTGGCCCATTGTACTATGTAACATTCATAGACGATGCAACTAGAAAAACATAGGTTTATGTCATGAAGAATAAATCCGATGTATTTTCCATATTTCAAAGGTGGAAAGCCTTTGTGGAGAATGAAACAGGTACCAAGGTTAAATGCCTCAGATCCGACAATGGAGGCGAATATTGTAGCCAAGCTTTTGTGCTAGCAATGGCATTCGGAGGCAAAGGACAACCCCAAGGACACCTCAACAAAATGGGATTTCAGAAAGGATGAACAGGACAATCATGGAACGAGCATGAAGCATGCGGCTACATGCACGCCTACCACTTGAGCTTTGGGTGGAAGCTGTAAGTACGTATGTGTACTTAATCAATCGGTCACCCTCAATGGCATTGGATGGGGGAGTTCCAGAAGAGGCATGGACAGGTAAACCGGTGAATTATGCATTTCTCAAGATGTTTGGGTGTGAGGCTTTCATGCACATAGATAGAAGCGTAAGATCAAAACTAGATGCAAAGTCCAAAAAGTGTTTCTTCATTGTCTATGGAGAAGGAGACTTTGGGTATCGCCTATGGAATCTTGAAGATGGTAAAATCTTAAGGAGTAGGGATGTAATTTTTAACGAACAAAATATGTACAAAGATTACTTGGAAAGAAAACAAACAAAAGAAACAGGTGATGAGTACATGGAGCTTGAGGACGGTGAAGACTCAAGGACTGCAAACGGTGACAATGTGCAACAACGTCAACCAAATGAGGAGCCTCAACCTATTCCCCGAAGATCTACAAGAGCAAGTAGACCTCTAGAAAGGTTTGTTCCTTCCTTCAACCATCTCTTGATCTCAGATTCTGGAGAGGCGGAATCATACGAAGAAGCTATGCAACATGAATTCAAAGAAGAATGGACGAAGAGCATGCAAGTGGAGATGGACTCACTACATCGCAACCAAACATGAGAGTTGGTTGAGTTTCCTAAAGGTAAGCGGGCACTTCAAAACAAATGGGTGTACAAGCTGAAGGAAGAAGAAGGTGGGAAGAAAAGGTACAAGTCTAGGCTTGTGGTAAAAGGTTTTTCTTAAAAGAAAGGTATTGACTTCAATGAAATATTTTCTCCTGTTGTAAAAATGAACTCAATTAGGCTTGTCTTAATCCTTGTGGCTGCTCATGATCTAAATCTCGAGCAAATGGATGTAAATACGGCATTCCCTCACGGTGACTTAGAGGAGGAAATCTACATGCTTCAACCAAAGGGGGATGAAGTAAAAGGTAAGGAGAAAATAGTTTGAATATTAAAGAAGAGCTTGTATGGTTTAAAGCAAGCATCAAGACAATGGTACTTGAAGTTTGCTCGATGGATGTTGGATCATGGATTCACAAGATGCAACTCGGATCACTGCGTCTACACGAAGAATTTGGGAGATGAGAAATTCCTCATCCTAATGTTGTATGTTGATGACATGTTGATTGCAAGGGCTAACATGCAGGACATCAAAGACCTAAAAGAGGAGCTGTCCAAATCTTTTTCAATGAAAGATTTAGGTGCTGCAAAGAGAATACTTGGTATGAAAATATCAAGGGACAGGACGAAGAAGACAATAAAGCTATCTCAAGAAGATTACATCAATAAGGTACTAGAAAGGTTTGCAATGCAAAATGCAAAACCAGTTTCTACACCTTTGGCTGGTCATTTTAAACTAACGAAGGATATGTGTCCAAAGACACAAGAGGAGATAGCCTATATGTCTAAAGTTCCATATGCTGCAGCGGTAGGTTCTCTAATATATGCTATGGTCTGGACAAGGCCCATCAATAAGGTACTAGAAAGGTTTGCAATGCAAAATGCAAAACCAGTTTCTACACCTTTGGCTGGTCATTTTAAACTAACGAAGGATATGTGTCCAAAGACACAAGAGGAGATAGCCTATATGTCTAAAGTTCCATATGCTGCAGCGGTAGGTTCTCTAAAATATGCTATGGTCTGGACAAGGCCATACATTGCACATGCAGTGGGAGCTGTGAGTAGGTTCATGGACAACCCAGGTAAAGAGCATTGGCAAGCTGTGAAGTGGATACTTAGGTATCTAAAAGGGACAACAACAAATGCTTTGTATTTTGGAGAAACTGATATTTTTCTAGAAGGGTATGCTGATGCAGATATGGCAGGTGACAAAGATACTCGAAGGAGCACTACTGGCTATGTGTTACGGTTGGAGGCACAGCAGTAAGCTAGGCTTCAAAGCTACAGAAAGTGGTTTCACTTTCTACCACGGAAGCAGAGTATGTAGCAATGACGGAGGCAAGCAAATAAATTCTATGGCTTCACAGATTCTTAGAAGAGCTTGGATTCAAACAAGACAATTGTGTCTTGTACAGTGATAGCCAAAGCGCTATCCGTCTTGCAAAGAACTCAGCCTTTCATTCAAGGAAAAAGCACATTGAGGTGAGATATCACTTCATACGCACTCTTTTGGAAGAGGGAAAACTAAAGCTAGGAAAGGTGCATACAAGTGAAAATCCTGTAGACATGTTTAAAAAGGTGGTCAACAAGGAGAAGTTAAGCTTTTGCTCATCTTCAATCGGCATTCAAGGATAAGGATCTAGAATGGAAAGCAGTCACAGGTTTGGTTTGGAGATTAGTCTCCAAGTGGGAGATTGTTAAGTATGGAGCATGATTTACCCTTGTAATTTTCTGTGGTAAAAGCGCACATTTGTAAGGCCCCCATTATGAGGAGAAGCCATCGTGCGTGAAGGAAAATCACTCACCGGAACCAAAATTTTCACGAACAAGAATCAGGGGAAACTTTAGAGGCCTCGGGGGCGGAGGCCCCCGAGACTTTTTTTTTTCGCTGGAATATTATGGCCAGACGGCGGCCGGAAAGTGGTCGGAAAACAACCGGTCGGTTGGCCGGTGGCCGGTAGTCGATGGCCGCTGGCCGTTGGTCGGAAGTCAATGGCCGGTGACCGGTGGTCCAAAGTCAGTGGCCGGTGGCCGATGGCCGAATTCAAAAGCGAACTTGTCTTCTCAAGGGCGGCCACACATGGGCGGATTGGAGGGTCCAATTTGGACTTATTCGCACAAGGGCGGCTACACATGGCTGTCTCTCATAAGAAAGGGCAACCCTTTTGGCCTATAAAAGGAGGCCATTTCTACACACATTTCATAGTGTGAAGTTGATGCAACAAGGTGAGTGTGAGGTGGTGAGAGTGAAGCAAGGCGGGAGCTCTATTAAGGGTTTAATCCCTTTGTAAACTACTTCTTTTGAAGTGCTAAAGCCATTGAGTGGCTACTTTCCCGTGGACGTAGCCCACATTGGGTGAACCACGTATATCGTGTGTACTCTCTCTCTCTCTCTCTCTCTCTCTCTCTCTACTCTATAATCTCTTGTGTGTGAAATCTATCTCTCTCCATTAAGTAATCTACTCAAAAATCTATTTAGCTACGTCTTATGTTCTAACAATAAAGTCAAAGATATTGTGGAATGGCCTCAACCCACTTCACAAACCGAAGTCAGAGGGTTCTTAGGTATCACAAGGTGGTACAGGATCTTTGTAAAGGACTATGCTCTTAAAGCTGCACCACTAAACTGACTTGCTAAAGAAAGGAGCTACGATACTTTGGGAAGAAAAACATGAATCTTGCTTCAAACAGCTTAAGGAGTATCTTGCTTCAGAACCTCTCTTCAAACTTCCAGACTTCACCCAAGAATTCGAGGTGATCACAGATGCTAATAACCTTGCATTAGGAGGAGTCCTTACTCAAGAAGGAAGGCTTGTAGCTTATACTTCTCAGAAGCTTAGGATTCATGAAGTGAATTATGCTACACATGATTTAGAATTGCTAGTAGTTATTCATGCTCTCAAGCTATGGAGACATTATCTATTGGGACGCAAATTCCAGTTGGTAACAGATCACAAGAGTCTCAAGTGGATTTTTACCCAACCTAACCTTAACATGAGACATTGGATATGGATACAGCTCATGCACGAATATGATTTTGATATTAAATTTAGACCAGGGAAAGAGAATGTTGTGGCAGATTCCCTAAGCCGTAAAGCTTTTCTGGGGGCAATTTCCATGGCTAACAACCCTTTTTTAGACAAGGTCTCGGATGTTTTTGTCAGAGATGCAGATTACCAGATGCTTGCTAGTATCCTATGTGAAGAGAGGGTATCATCAAATCAGCCTAAACCTCTACATTACTCCTTAGAAGATGGAAAAATTTACTATAGGAATCGACTATGCATACCTAAGGATATTACCCTAAGGAATGCTATCCTATATGAAGCACATGATGGCCCAACTTTAGGACATCCACGTTATGCCAAAACCATCAATGCAATTCGTAGAAGTTACTATTGGCAAGGTATGAAGGGTAATGTCCTTCGCTATGTCAAGCAGTGTTTGTCTTATCAAAGGATTAAGGCAGAGAGACTAAAGATGCCAGGTAAATTACATCCTTTAGATATTCCCCAAATGAAATGGTAATGTATTAGCATGGAATTTATCATCGGGTTTCCTTCTGTCCAAGTTGGCTATGATTCAATCATGGTCATAGTCGACTTGCTTACTAAAGTGGCTCACTTAATCCCAGTCAAGACAACCTTTACAGCTTCAGATATTGCTCGTCTGTTTGTGAGGGAGGTTTTCAGAATTCATGGTTTACCCAACAGGATTGTTAGCGATAGTGATGCCAAGTTTACTTCAAAGTTTTGGGTATCATTGTTTCAAGCTATTGGAACCCAGTTATGTTTTAGTACTACTTATCATCCTCAAACTGATGGCCAAACTGAAAGAGTTAATCAAGTAATTGAAGACATCCTCAGAGCCTACTGCAATAGAGAACCTCGCAAGTGGATTCAATACCTACCCTTGGTAGAGTATGCATACAAATACTCTACTCATAGAAGTATTGGAATGACACCTTTTAATGCTCTTTATGGTCAAGAATGTTTATCACCTCTTAACTTTTCTGACCCCACTATAAGGGTAGAAGACTCAAACCAAAGCTATTCGAAGGGATATTCAAGCGGCTCAAGATCGACAAAAGAAGTACACTGACTTGAAAAGATCTGATCGGATTTTCAAAGAAGGTAACAAAGTATTCTTACGAGTAAAACCCAAAAAGAACAATCTGTTTCTCGGAAAGTATAAGAAGCTTAGCTACCGATATTGTGGACCTTACGAAATAATCAAGGTTGTAAGTGATCAAGCTTATAGACTAAATCTCCCTTCTCATCTCAAAGTGCATGATGTATTTCATGTAAGTCTGTTAAAACCTTATGTATATAACCCTGACCATGTCCTTGATGATGAGCAAATCATTTTACCTACTCAAGATGTTATACAACTCCAACCTGATACTATCCTAGAAACTCGGGAGAGAAAGCTTAGGAATAGATCCATCAAAGAACATCTTATCTTATGGAAGGATTTCCCTATAGAAGATGCTACTTGGGAAGATGAGACGTCCCTTCTTAAGGATTACCCTTCACTGTTCTTGAGATGAGGGTATCTCAAATTCTAAGTTGGGGAGATTGTAAGGTCTCTACTTTCAAATTTCACACAAGTTCTATTACGCATTTGAATTTTTTTTTAACCATCACTCATTATTTAAGATATTCAAGTTCAAATTATGAATCGTAGGTTGAGAAAACCTAGAATTTAAAATTTACGCTACAAAATTCTGACATGTTTAGCTATATGAATCACTAATTAACATATTGTAAGACTTAGTTACAGATTGTAGAATTTTCTTTTACTACTGTAAAGCTAATATAAAACTGTAAAGTTTAACTTAAAAATGTAAAGTAAATTATCATTAAAGAAATAAATAAAATAATTATAAAAACAAAAGAATACACAGGGATGACAAATGAAGGCACATGGTGTAAGGTCTCTACTTTCAAATTGCACACAAGTTCTATTACGCATTTGTATTTTTTTGAACCATCACTCCTTATTTAAGATATTCGAGTTCAAATTATGAATCGTAGGTTGAGAAAACCTAGAAATTAAAATTTATGCTACAAAATTCTGACATGTTTAGCTATATGAATCACTAACTAACTTATTGTAAGACTTATTTACTGATTGTAGAATTTTCTTTTACGACTGTAAAGTTAATATAAGACTGTAAAGTTTAACTTAAAAATTTAAAGTAAATTATCATTAAGAAAATAAATAAAATAATTATAAAGACAAAAGAATACACAGGGATGACAAATGAAGGCACATGGATCACATAGGAGGGGACAAAGTGGGACACACTGTCACATGAAAAAGGAGAGGCTACTCTTGACTAATCTTAATGAGGGGGGGCTTGTGTGGCCTTATCTTTTGATGATAATGACAAAGTGGTCAATCTCATGGGTACCACAAGGGTACCAAAAACGCGGGTATGATTTTTGAAAAAAAATAAAAATATATTTTATTATTTTTTTATTTAAAAAATATATTTTTTTGAAAAAAAAGTTGGACGTTTTTTTTTCTGCTATAAATAGAGCATCCATGCTCACACTTTAGACATAGATTGCCTCTATAGCGCTCACGAAGTGCTGCCACTTCTCTTAGAGAGAAGGCGTCCACAAACCACTAAGAGAGCAAAAACTCTAGTGGACTAATAAGGTGTGTATTAATTGAGCATTCAATTAGTTTTAAGAAGGATATGTGTGTATGTGTGCTATCTCTTACTCTAATCTCTCTAATAGATTAGTAAGATTCAATTAGTTATGTGTGTGTGTGTGTGTGTGTTATCTATTACTCTAATCTCTAATAGATTAGTAAGATTCAATTAGTTATGTGTGTGTGTGTGTGCTATCTATTACTCTAATCTCTAATGGATTAGTAAGATTAAATTAGCTATGTGTGTGTGTGTGCTATCTCTTACTCTAATCTCTCTAATAGATTAGTAAGATTCAATTAGCTATGTGTGTGTGTGTGCTATCTTTTACTCTAAGCTTTCTAATGGATAGTAAGATTCAATTGACTTTAGAAAAGATGTGTGTATATTTTCTCTTACTCTAATCTCTCTAAGTATACCTACTCTCTCTAGTTAGTACATCTTCACTATTAACTTATATATTGTTAATTGAAAGTTAATACATAAGAGAACTCATCATATTCTTATTATACATGATAAAATTCTCATTCACCAATGTTATTGTCAATTAGGTTAAATAGAATTTTGAATAATACTAAAAATTGATTTAGTTGAAGTATAGAATTGAAGTTAGAATTGGATTAGAAATGTCATGCATAAAAGTAATGCATTCCTAAACTTTTACTCGTAATTTACACACTTAATTTTTGATTAATTAAGATTAGCAAATATTTGATGTATAGAAATTAGATGTAAAACAACAACACTAAGTGTGAATCCGAGTTGGCGAGGGTTCAAATTACAGACTCTCTTTGAAAACAAGGAGATTACTAGGGAAATTGACCAATTTAAAGTTCTAAGTGTATAACATAAGTGTAGTACAAAAAAATGGCGCCAAAGCGTGCTCGAACACAAAGCGCTCATGATCATGAAGCCGGTACAAATAACGGTGGAACTCCTGCGGAAAATGCTATGTCTCCACCAATCGGACCAATCGGAGCTATGGTACAGGTTAGTATTGTCGTTTCAAGTTATGCATCATTGCATATGCGAGACCATAGGAATATATTATTTACCTTATGAAAAGAAAACACGTACCGAAACCACGGGGCTTAATCCCAAGAAACTTGTCATATGTTTGACAAGTAGGAAAGATTGTCTGGTTAAACTGGTTGCTATAGGAAAGAATGTTTTTCCAAAACCTTCGGTATGGTTTCTCTCAAGTCTCTCTACTTATTACGCTGGTATTATGTGGCAGTTGCCGAGGCTTGAGATGACGCCCAGGATGGCACCGCTGATGCTGTGGTGGGAGTACACCCAGATTAGCCCAGCTGGATACTGTGGTTTTGTTTTGTCGTGGCGTGAGAATGACGCCCAGATTGTCACCGTTGTTGCTGTGATGGGAATACGTCTAGATTAGCACAACGTGTACTTGTCGAGCGGTATGGGACGCTCATGAGGACAAGGGTTTTTATGAATAATGTATACACCGATCGGACATAATAGCGCTGTGAGGAGTTTTTTGGAGAAAGGGATTGCGCATATGTACATACACATGCATGGTGCATCAAATAAATAATTGCCCATTTTTCAGAGCCAGGTGGTTACGTGGGGCCCACATGTGTACACGTAGGACAGGATGTACATAGTGCATCGATTTTCACTATTACCAGTACCAGTGTGTTTTTTCTACAATAAGGAGGAGTTGGTAGCGCGTAAAACTTCTTGAGGAAGCTATCCGCGGGCCGACGACATGAGGTAAACAGGTGCGTCAAATGGCATCTAGTGGCGTCAGGAGGCCGAACTGGGTCAATACTTGCACGCGGATGAGGACGGACACAACATGGGTGTTTTCTTATGAGAGTTATGCAGAAAGGTCATCATTAGGACCACTTTTTGGGGCCACTTCACGTGGTGGCGAGATGCATTATTGGGAAAAAGCTAAGTGCCAAGTGTGCGAATGATGCAAAAAGGTGACAACTATGCACTGCGAACTCAGTTTTTGGTCTGTTCGGGGTCCGTTTGAGGTCATCTAAAAGGCCAAGGGTGCCCAACTAGTAAATCTAAGTGTGGGAACTGAAAAAATAGAGAGAAGACCAGAAAAAACGTGGAGAAGAGAGGAGGAACAGCCGCAGGTGTGTTTTTGGGGTTTTTGGAGCCTGTTTTGGCCGTAAACTGCTCATCCGAGGTCGGATTTGAGCACTTTGACATTGTAGACTGGGGTTTTGGGCCGTTCCGGACGCGATGGCGCTGTCCATTTTGCCAAATTCCTCACTCTTTTTTTGTTGTTTTGTCTGTGTAAGTTTCTCCTATAAGCGAAGCTTCCGCTCCAATTTGTGATTGTATCTAGTATATTTTACCCATTTTGTGTGAGCTATTTGCCCCTTGGTGTTGGCCCAAGCTCATTTGTATCTAAACATAAAAAATTCTCCTCTTTTGAGTTGAGTTTTTTGGGTGTGTGTGTGTGTGTCTGTGTGGAGTGGGCAAGTGGATAGTCTCTCTCCTCTCACTCCAGAGGTGTGTTCCCTATCTCGGCCAGGTGTGTTGTGTAAGCCGAGTGGTGCCCCATAGTGTGTGTGTGTGTATCTTTCCAAGAGTGTGTGTCGGCTCGTTATAGAGGCACTGTGTGTGTTTTCATCTCGCTCACAGCGCCAGTAGAGATTCTTGAGTGAACCTAATCCAAGGGTTGTTGGTTTAAAATTTGAAGACTTCCTGTTTGACTATTGTTTGTAATACTGTTTGAAGGGCTGTTTTAACGAACCAGTATCATAAATAAAGTAAAGGAACATGTATGTTTAATCAGTGTGGTAGTAATTAGATAACAAAAGAAGGGTGAGTGTGGTGTGGAAAGTGGGAGAATGATACCCCGACGGTATCATTCTATGGACAGGTGGACCCGATGAGTCGGGTAACTTTCCAAAGCTAGATTTTTTTTTTTATTAGTCATCATAAATCTTAAAAGAGATAAACCTTGGCGGCTGTGCTTCTGAAACATGGGGAAAAAAGCGCACAGGTTGGTCACTCTAAGATTTATACTTTTAGGTATAATTGATTATAGATAGTTTTTACATAGGGTTATGGTGGTCACGCTCCGCCATAGCGAGATAGGACCAATCCTTCACTAACGGTTCATGCCCGTGGCTACGTAGTAGCTAAGGCAATGTCCGTTGGTTTTTCCTTCTCAGGATTGGAGACCTATCAAAGGTACTCCGCTCCTCTCAAAAAGGGGCAGGGACCTCACACTGGTATCAGAGCCTAGGTTAAAGCTTGGGGAGATTTTTAGATTGATGTTTGGATGTTGAAGGATGCGAATGTTTGAAATAATAGAAGAACCTAGAAAAATTGATTTGAAATTTTGTATGGTATTGAAGACTGAACTTTCCTGGTACAGGAAAATGTTCATTCATCCTACCAGAAATTCCAGGTGTTCACCATCATGTTTGAAAATGCATGCCAATCACCAAATTATGAGTTTCGAAAAAGGGTGATGATGATTTTGGATAGGGTGTTTGCACCACCTATTCCAAGGGCCATAGAGGATGGGGTATCAACTGGAGTCCATATGGAGGAATCTATATCATCGATGATGACAAGATATGGTGCATGGATACCAATATCAAGAAACTTCGTTGGGTAGAGGAGTTAAAATTCATCGAAGTTTATCTTTTCATTGGTACTAAGAATCCGGATGCTACCATTACCTTGGGAGGAGAATAGATATCTCAGACGCAATGGGTCTATAACCAAGTTACAAAAGTTATCCATGGTGGTAGGATTTGACCCATATGTGTATCTCGTAGCTTTCAAGGGTCAAAGGAAACTTATTATTTTGATCCTTTAGTCTATCCTTTTGTAGTCACTAAACTCAAAATATAGAGACATTACAATCCTTGTACCTAAAGACTACCAACCTTGGTAGCAAATAATATGTGTATAAATAAAGTTTGGATTAATATTATATTTTTTTTGTATTATTGTCTGATCAAGTCTTGCCTTAAAGTGGATTAAAGTTAGAGTATCCAATAAAGTTTCACTTAATCTATATTACACAAAGTGCGGTGTATACATCTCTTCAAGAGAAAAATCTACTTCTCAAGCAAGCTAAACTTCCCTCTTTCAAAAGGGAAAGAGCCCTAGTTGAGCGCGATGTTGAAGTGTGGCTCGAAGAGATGGAGGATTATTTTGTTGCTGCTGGTACTACTCCCGATAACCAGGCAATGTTGGCTATGTTTCGTCTCACGGGGGATGCAAAGCTTTGGTGGAAACAACACTGCAAAGATAATCAAGTAGCTCAAAACACTCTAACTTGGGAAGACATTTAGTATGCTGTCAAAGGACGTTATCTTCCACCTGCACACAAATCCCTTAAGATGAATGAATATTTCAACTTACATCAGTTTCATCTCACAGTGGAAGAATACTACTCCAAATTTGTAACTCTTAGGCGCTATGCTTCGCCAATGACCGCAGATCAACAAGTAGCCTGTTTCTGCCAAGGGCTAAATGCTCCTTTAAATACTCATCTAGAAGCCATGAGGCCTGTAAATTTGCAAGATGCTCTTTTAAGAGCTAAACCCTTAGCTAAAGAGATGTCAAACTCTCAAAGGGTACGAAATGGAAATTTAAGGAATGCTGGAAGGAGAGGACGGTCTATGATGTGGAACCAAAGGCAAGTTCACCCAGTTCACCAAACTCATCCAATAGTTGCAGCTTCAGCAAATGGAGCTCAAAATGCAGATCTTAGATGCTATGAATGCAACGAGCTAGGACATTTCAGGAATGTATGTCCTAGGCGAGTCTCCGCAACAAATACACCTAATCGAGCTAGAGGACGAGGCCAAATAATAAATCATGGAGGAAGAAATGGAGGACGAGGTCGAGGGCAGAAAATGGCTGCTAGAGTCAATGCTATCATAGGAGAACCAACATTGGGAGAAGAACAAGAGGAAAGAGCAACTCTACATGCTGCAATTGATAACCCAAGAGCAAGACAACAATATGCAGTCATTCAAACACCTGCAAATCACCAAGGTGAAAAATTTGAGCTTCTTATTGATTGTGGTAGTACTCATTCTTTCTTGTCACCTAAATGTTTAAGGAGGTTAGGACTTAATCAACATCCTACAAGAAAGATGAGAGTTGAATTAGCCAATGGAAAGGAGGTGTTATCTCAGTACACTGTGGGAAAAATAGATTTCAAGTTGGGAGAATACTCTACTTCTGGTACTTTTCGAACGTTACCCATAGGAATCTATGACGGAATTCTTGGAATGGATTGGTTAGCCAGTCATAATGCCAATATCCATTGTGCCCAAGGAAGTGTTACTTTTGTGGACAACCTAGGTCAATAAGTCATTATTCAAGGCCAGAATGGATGACCAAAAGCTTACTTGGTCAAAGCTAATTGTCTTTTGAAAGGGTTACGCAAGGGTGAACAAATTTTTGTAGTCAAGCTAAACAAAGTAGAAAAATATTCTTCCAACCCTGAACCAATGTGGCTAGAAGAATTTTTGGATGTTTTCCCCGCTGAGCTTTCTGAACTACCACCACCTAGGGAGGTAGACCATGAAATCAAAATTTTTCCAGGTAGTGAACTAGTCTCAAGAGCGCCGTACAAGATGTCACTTCCAGAGGCTATAGAACTCAAGGAGCAGCTCAAGCAGTTGATTGAGCAAGGGTTTATCCGACCTAGTACATCTCCATGGGGTGCACCTGTTCTCTTCCAAAAGAAAAAGGATGGCTCTCTTCGACTTTGCATAGATTATAGTGGCCATCAATCAGGTTACCATCAAGAATAAATATCCAATTCCTCGTATCGATGAGATGTTGGACAGATTACATGGAGCCAACATATTCACAAAGATCGATCTTCGATCTGGCTATCATCAAATTCGAATCCAGGAGGCTAATATCTCCAAAACATCTTTCAACACTCGTTATGGTCATTACGAATTTACAGTGATGGCTTTCGGACTTACGAACGCTCCTGCAACATTCAATCGTCTGATTCACGATATCTTTAGAGAATTCTTGGACGATTTTGTCCTAGTATTCTTTGACGATATCTTAATTTATTCCAAATCAGAGTAAGAGCATGAAGGACATGTTAGGAAAGTGTTAGAGCTTTTACGCCGAAATAAGCTATCTGCAAAGAAAAGCAAATGTACCTTCTTTACCCCGAAGGTCTGTTACTTAGGGTTTATCATTTCACCTGAAGGAGTCTCTGTTGACCCTGACAAAGTCAAAGATTTTGTGGAATGGCCTCAACCCACTTCACAAACCGAAGTCAGAGGGTTCTTAGGTATCACAGGGTGGTACAGGATCTTTGTAAAGGACTATGCTCTTAAAGCTGCACCACTAACTGACTTGCTAAATAAAGGAGCTACGATACTTTGGGAAGAAAAACATGAATCTTTCTTCAAATAGCTGAAGGAGTATCTTGCTTCAGAACCTCTCTTAAAACTTCTAGATTTCACCCAAGAAATCTAGGTGATCACAGATGCTAATAACCTTGCATTAGGAGGAGTCCTTACTCAAGAAGGAAGGCTTGTAGCTTATACTTCTCGGAAGCTTGGGATTCATGAGGTGAATTATGCTAGCAAAACATGATTTAGAATTTCTAGCAGTTATTCATGCTCTCAAGCTATGGAGACATTATCTATTGGGACGCAAATTCCAATTGGTAACAGATCACAAGAGTCTTAAGTGGATTTTTACCCAACCTAACCTTAACATGACACAGAGGAGATGGATAGAGATCATGCATGAATATGATTTTGATATTAAATTTAGACCAGGTAAGGATAATGTTGTGGCAGATGCCCTAAGCCGTAAACCTTTTCTGGGGCCAATTTCCACGGCTAACAACCCTATTCTAGACAAGGTCTTGGATGTTGTTGTCAGAGATATAGATTACGAGATGCTTGCTAGTATCCTACGTGAAGACAGGGTATCATCAAATCAGCCTAAACCTCTACATTACTCCTTAGAAGATGGGAAAATTTACTATAGGAATCGACTATGCATACCTAAGGAATGCTATCCTATATGAAGCACATGATGGCCAACTTCAGGACATCCAAGTTATGCCAAAACCATCAATGCAATTCGCAGAAGTTACTATTGGCAAGGTATGAAGGGTGATGTCCTTCGCTATGTCAACCAGTGTTTGTCTTATCAAAGGATTAAGGCAGAGAGACTAAAGATGCCAGGTAAATTACATCCTTTAGATATTTCCCAAATGAAATGGGAATGTATTAGCATGGACTTTATTACCGGGTTTCCTTCTGTCCAAGCTAGCTATGATTCAATCATGGTCATAGTCGACTTGCTTACTAAAGTGGCTCACTTAATCCCAGTCAAGACAACCTTTACAGCTTCAGATATTGCTCGTCTGTTTGTGAAGGAGGTTTTCAGAATTCATGGTTTACCCAACAGGATTGTTAGCGATCGTGATGCCAAGTTTACTTCAAAGTTTTGGGTATCATTGTTTCAAGCTATTGGAACCCAGTTATGTTTTAGTACTGCTTATCATCCTCAAACTGATGGCCAAACTGAAAGAGTTAATCAAGTAATTGAAGACATCCTCAGAGCCTACTGCAATAGAGAACCTCGCAAGTGGATTCAATACCTACCCTTGGTAGAATATGCATACAATTCCTCTACTCATAGAAGTATTGGAATGACACCTTTTAATGCTCTTTATGGTCAAGAATGTTTATCACCTCTTAACTTTTCTGAACCCACTATAAGGGTAGAAGCCTCAAAGAAAATGCTTGGAGAAATGGAAGCTCAAACCAAAGCTATTCGAATGGATATTCAAGCGGCTCAAGATCGACAAAAGAAGTACGCCGACTTAAAAAGATCTAATCGGATTTTCAAAGAAGGTGACAAAATTTTCTTACGAGTAAAGCCCAAAAAGAGCAATCTGTCTCTCGGAAGGTATAAGAAGCTTAGCTACCGATATTGTGGACCTTACGAAATAATCAAGGTTGTAAGTGATCAAGCTTATAGACTAAAACTCCCTTCTCATCTCAAAATGCATGATGTATTTCATGTAAGTCTGTTAAAACCTTATGTATATAACCCTGACCATGTCCTTGATGATGAGCAAATCATTTTACCTGCTCAAGATGTTCTACAACTCCAACCTGATACTATCCTAGAAACTCGAGAGAGAAAGCTTAGGAATAGATCATCAAAGAACATCTTATCTTATGGAAGGATTTCCCTATAGAAGATGCTACTTGGGAAGATGAGACATCCCTTCTTAAGGATTACCCTTCACTGTTCTTGAGATAAGGGCATCTCAAATTCTAAGTTGGGGAGATTGTAAGGTCTCTACTTTCAAATTGTACACAAGTTCTATTACGCATTTGTATTTTTTTGAACCATCACTCCTTATTTAAGATATTCGAGTTCAAATTATGAATCGTAAGTTGAGAAAACCTAGAAATTAAAATTTACGCTACAAAATTCTGACATGTTTAGCTATATGAATCACTAACTAACTTATTGCAAGACTTATTTACTGATTATAGAATTTCCTTTTACTACTGTAAAGTTAATACACGAGTGTAAAGTTTAACTTAAAAATGTAAAATAAATTATCATTAAGAAAATAAATAAAATAATTATAAAGACAAAAGAATACACAGGGATGACAAATGAAGGCACATGGATCACATAGGAGGGGACAAAGTGGGACACACTGTCACATGAAAAAGGAGAGGCTACTCTTGACTAATCTTAATGAGGGGGGGCTTGTGTGGCCTTATCTTTTGATGATAATGACAAAGTGGTCAAGCTCATGGGTACCACAAGGGTACCAAAAACGCGGGTATGATTTTTGGAAAAAAATATTTTAATATTTTAATATTTTTTTAATAAAAAAAATATTTTTTTTTTGAAAAAAAAAGTTGGATGTTTTTCTTTCTGGTATAAATAGAGCATCCATGCTCACACTTTAGACATAGAGATTGCCTCTATAGCCTCACGAAGTGCTGCCACTTCTCTTAGAGAGAAGGCGTCCACAAACCACTAAGAGAGCAAAAACTCTAGTGGACTAATAAGGTGTGTATTAATTGAGCATTCAATTAGTTTTAAGAAGGATATGTGTGTATGTGTGCTATCTCTTACTCTAATCTCTCTAATAGATTAGTAAGATTCAATTAGTTATGTGTGTGTGTACTACCTATTACTCTAATCTCTAATAGAATAGTAAGATTTAATTAGTTATATGTGTGTGTGTGTGTACTATCTATTACTCTAATCTCTAATAGATTAGTAAGATTCAATTAGTTATGTGTGTGTGTGTGCTATCTATTACTCTAATCTCTAATAGATTAGTAAGATTCAATTAGTTATGTGTGTGTGTGTGCTATCTATTACTCTAATCTCTAATGGATTAGTAAGATTCAATTAGCTATGTGTGTGTGTGTGTGCTATCTCTTACTCTAATCTCTCTAATAGATTAGTAAGATTCAATTAGCTATGTGTGTGTGTGTGTGCTATCTTTTACTCTAATCTTTTTAATGGATAGTAAGATTCAATTAACTTTAGAAAAGATGTGTGTATGTTTTCTCTTACTCTAATCTCTCTAAGTATACCTACTCTCTCTAGTTAGTATATCTTCACTATTAACTTATATATTGTTAATTGAAAGTTAATACATAAGAGAACTCATCATATTCTTATTATACATGATGAAATTCTCATTCACCAATGTTATTGTCAATTAGGTTAAATAGAATTTTGAATAATACTAAAAATTGATTTAGTTGAAGTATAGAATTGAAGTTAGAATTGGATTAGAAATGTCATGCATAAAAGTAATGCATTCCTAAACTTTTACTCGTAATTTACACATTTAATTTTTGATTAATTAAGATTAGCAAATATTTGATGTATAGAAATTAGATGTAAAACAATAACACTAAGTGTGAATCCGAGTTGGCGAGGGTTCAAATTACAGACTCTCTTTGAAAACAAGGAGATTACTAGGGAAATTGACCAATATAAAGTTCTCATTGTATAACATAAGTGTAGTACAAAAAAATGGCTCCAAAGCGTGCTCGAACACAAAGCGCTAATGATCATGAAGCCGGTACAAGTAACGGTGGAACTCCTGCGAAAAATGCTATGTCTCCACCAATCGGACCAATCAGAGCGATGGTACAGGTTAGTATTGTCGTTTCAAGTTATGCATCATTGCATATGCGAAACCATAGGAATATATTATTTACCTTATGAAAAGAAAACACGGACCGAAACCATGGGGCTTAACCCCAAGAAACTCGTCATATGTTTGACAAGTAGGAAAGATTGTCTAGTTAAACTGGTTGCTATAGGAAAGAATGTTTGTCCAAAACCTTCGGTATGATTTCTCTCAAGTCTCTCTACTTATTAGCGCTGGTATTATGTGTCAGTTGCCGAGACATGAGATGGCGCCCAGGATGGCACCGCTGATGCTGTGGTGGGAGTACACCCAGATTAGCCCAGCTGGATACTGCAGTTTTCCTTTGCCGTGGCGTGAGGATGACGCCCAAATTGGCACCGTTGTTGCTGTGACAGAAGTACGCCCAGATTAGCACAACAAGTACTTGTCGAGCGGTATGGGACGCTCATGAGGACAAGGGTTTTTATGAATAATGTATACACCGATCGGACATAATAGCGCCAGTAGATATTCTTGAGTGAACCTAATCCAAGGGTTGTTGGTTTAAAATTTGACGACTTCTTGTTTGACTATTGTTTGTAATACTGTTTGAAGGGCTGTTCTAACGAACCAGTATCATAAATAAAGTAAAGGAACATGTATGTTTAATCAGTGTGGTAGTAATTAGATAACAAAAGAAGGGTGAGTGTGATGTGGAAAGTGGGAGAATGATACCCCGACGATATCATTCTATGGACGGGTGGACCCAATGAGTCGAGTAACTTTCCAACGCTAGAATTTTTTTTTTTATTAGTCATCATAAATCTTAAAAGAGACAAAACTTGGCGGCTGTGCTTCTGAAACATGGGGAAAAAAGCGCACAGGTTGGTCACTCTAAGATTTATACTTTTAGGTATAATTGATTATAGATAGTTTTTACATAGGGTTATGGTGGTCACGCTTCGCCATAGCGAGATAGGACCAATCCTTCACTAACGGTTCATGCCCGTGGCTACGTAGTAGCTAAGGCAATGTCCGTTGGTTTTTCCTTCTCGGATTGGAGACCTATCAAAGGTACTCCGCTCCTCTCAAAAAGGGGCAGGGACCTCACACATGGACTCACCTGGAATCACATAGGAGGGGACAAAGTGGGACACACTGTCACATGAAAAGGAGAGGCTAGTCTTGACTAATCTTAATGAGGGGGGGCTGTGGCCTTATCTTTTGATGATAATGACAAATTGGCCAAGCTGATGGGTACCATAAGGGTACCAAAAACGCGGGTATGATTTTTGGGAAAAAAAAAAATATTTTTATTTTTTAACAAAACTATTTTTTTAAAAAAAAATTGAGAAAAAAAATAGTTGGACGTTTTCTTTTCTGCTATAAATAGAGCATCCATGCTCACACTTTAGACATAGAGATTGCCTCTATAGCGCTCACGAAGTGCTGTCACTTCTCTTACAGAGAAGACATCCACAAACCACTAAGAGAGCAAAAACTCTAGTGGATTAGTAAGGTACGTATTAAGTAAGATTCAATTAGCTTTAAGAAGGATGTGTGTGTGTGTGTGCTATCTCTTACTCTAATTTCTCTAATAGATTGGTAAGATTCAATTAATTTTAAGAATGATGTCTGTTTGCTATCTCTTACTCTAATTTCTCTAATAGATTAGTAAGATTCAATTAGTTTTAAGAAGAATATGTATGTGTGTGTGTGTGTGTGTGTTATCTCTTACTCTAATCTCTCTACCTACTAGATTAGTAAGATTCAATTAACTTTAAGAATGATGTGTGTTTGCTATCTCTTACTCTAATCTCTCTAATAGATTGGTAAGATTCAATTACCTTTAGAAAAGGATGTGTGTGTGTTCTCTTTTACTCTAATCTTTCTAATGGATTAGTAAGATTCAATTAACTTTAGAAAAGATGTGTGTGTATGTTTTCTCCTACTCTAATCTCTCTAAGTATACCTACTCTCTCTAGTTAGTACATCTTCACTATTAACTTATGTATAGTTAATTGAAAGTTAATACATAAGAGAACTCATCATATTCTTATTATACATGATAAAATTCTCATTCAACAATTTTGTTGTCAGTTAGATTAAGTAGAATTTTGAATAATACTAAAAATTGATTTAGTTGAAGTATAGAAATGGAAGTTAGAATTGGATTAGAAATGTCATGCTTAAAAGTAATGCAGTCCTAAACTTTCACTCGTAGTTTACACACTTAATTTTTGATTAATTACGATTAGCAAATATTTGATGTGTAGAAATTAGATGTAGAACAACAACACTAAGTGTGAATCCGAGTTGACGAGGGTTCAAATTACAGACTCTCTTTGGAAACAAAGAGACTACTAGGGAAATTGACCAATTTAAAGTTCTAAGTGTATAACATAAGTGTAGTACAAAAAAAATGGCTCCAAAGCGTGCTCGAACACAAGGCGCTAATGATCATGAAGCTGGTATAAGTAACGGTGGAACTCCTGCGGAACATGCTATGTCTCCACCAATTGGACCAATCGGAGCTATGGTATAGGTTAGTATTGCAGTTTCAAGTTATGCATCATTGCATATTGGAGACTGTCATAAAATCTAATATCTAACCAGCCCAAATGATTTTCTCATATTAAATTGATCACTTAATGTGGGAGAATAAACGGGAACAAGTGTTAAGATATAGATATGTGGTTATAGATCTATCTCAACACGGGGCCAATGGTAACTTGGGGCCCAAATGAGAGATGGTCTATCAAAGAGCAAGACTAACCAATGGAGCATAAGACCTTAGGGTTAGCTTCATTGAAGACCTCCAATAATGTGTGTAAAAGTCCTTTGACCTTAGGTAAGCTAGGGCTGAGCTTGAGGTGGGAACCCGGCCCAAGCTCGAGGTGCTTGTTGTGCTTGAGGTGATTGTCATGCTTGAGGTGCTTGATTAAGGTGCTTGAGGTGCTGGATCTGCTACATTCTTGAGGTGCTTGACTTGCTACTTGATTAAGGTGCTCGAGGTGCTTTGACATGCTTGCCTGAGATGCTTGTGGGAATACACCCTAGTCCGAGTGCTTAGTCATGCTTGATGACTAAGGTGTTTGAGCACCAAAGTCAAAAGATCCCTACAAGAGAGGGGGCGAGCCCTTTTCCTAGGGGCTAAAGAGAGAACACACACTCACACACACAAGGAAGGCCCAAGCTTGAAGAGGCAACAAGGACACATGTCAGGTCCATACCTATGTTACCTTCATGAGATGCCTGAAATCTATGGTTGGCCACCCAAGGGCAAAGGCAAGGGATCCAATAGTAATTTAGGAGATTTAATTAATTGATTTATTATTTATCTAGCCCTCTCTCTCTCAAAGGGGAAAGGGGGACACTTGTCTCAAGGCTACCCCTACTGCTTGTAATGCCTCCTGCTCATGATTGGCTAGGGCTGGAAGGGTCCAATGAGCTTCAAGCATGAGCTACAAGGGGGGGTCGACCCAAGCAAGCTAGGGGGTTGCTTAGGGGGTATACTCACCCACACACACTCACAAACACTCTCATTGTGTGCTATGCAAAGTGCAAGAGCTCCCTCTCCAAGCAAGTAGAGGTTGAGAGCCTACACCAACACTCTTGGCTATGGAGTGCAAATCCAACCAAGAGCCATGCTTCAATGCTTAAGCTTGCCATCTCCTTCTTCTTCATTACTATGCTATTATGTATGCTAGCAACAAGATTATGATAAGTGAGGAACTAATTCTTTCTCCTACGAAATGTTTCTTCTTCCTCTTCCCTACCCTCATTCCCTGCTAGCTCTCTCCACCTTCGAAGGTGTTTGAGGTCTTGGGACTGAGGCTTGGGATAGTTAAATCTTTCTTCAAGTTTATGTTATGTTTGTGATGCATGAAGCTTTCCATCTTCATTGCATCACCTAGGTCACAAGGAACACAAAGACTGTATTGTAACAAGTCTCTCTTAATGGGAGAAATCATAATACAAATTCATATTGGAGGGGGGACCGTGGAGGGGGGACCGGCTCCACATAAATCCGGTCCTCAACTCTTGTCATGTTCTCTAAATTCTCTCTCTTGCAAAAGTATTGTTCATGCCAAGTTAACTAATTGCTATGATTATGTTGCTATCTTCAATTATGTTCACCTGTTATGCTCACAAAGTTATTTCTCAAAGGTACTCTCATTAATTTCCGCTATTCTCAAGTTAAATAGGACAATTCCATTACATTGGTATCAGAGCATTTGGTTTCTCTTTTCTTGCTTAAGAAGAGAGGTCCTTAAGTAGCCTATAAATGGTTGATGTTGTTAATTATAATAGGGTAAGTGGAACTGGGATCTATTATCGGTTTTGTTGAGCCCACTATGTGGGGGATGGTGCACACCTCGGGAGCTTTGGACTTAATAATGGAGTCTTTTTAGACTTGCCTACGGCTTTACCATTATTGAGCCATAAGAAGTCCAAAAGGAGCTAGCCCTTGGCAACTCTGCTTTGTTAGACCTACTCCTCTACTCTCTATAATTAACCACTCTTAGCCGTGGGTGTAGATACTTAAGCCCCGATTTTCAAAGGCTAAGAGGAGTGGCAACTAAGGTTTTGAATTGCCAAAGCATACACTAAGTACATACATAAATTTTGTTAACATGGCTGACAATAATCAAGAGAGTAGAATGAACATTGATAGCTTTGATTTTGCACATGAAGGTGCTAATGATAATGCTCCCATGTTTGTGAATTATCTCGTCACTAGGTTGCAGCAAGCTATGGGCAACCCTGCTTTGCAAGCCGAAGTTACTCAACAACTTCGTGCTTATGGAATTTCCCTTCCTCTCCAAGAGGAGAGAGAGCTTAGGAGGCCTCTTGAAGAGACCCCCAAAAGAAGACTCTCTCCCATTTGAGAGGAGGAATCCAAAGAGCAAGAAAGCAATGAAAGTCTAAGTTCCTCTGAAGATGTGGCTCCACGAAGACGGCGGTCTAGACGATCGCCTACTCCTCCCAAGAGGAAAATATCAACACATAGTCCTTCTCCTCATCACTCTGAAAGGCAAGAGAGGAAACAAAGGAAGAAAAGGACTAGGAAGAGGTCACGCTCTTCTCCTTCTTCTTCACCTTCCTCCTCTTCTGACGAAAGTTATGGATATTCTCCTAGAGAATACAAGAGGAGAGGACATCGCAAATCATTTCCTACATGGCGAAGGTCACAAAAGCTAAAGAAGTTCAAGGAGGGAGGAAAGAGTATCTCTTTTCTCACCTATGATGGCACCTTCGGTGCTACCGACAAAGGGTTGGCCTTCATACACCAATTTGATGCTGCCTTTTGATATGAGGGCTTCACAGAGTCCTCCAAGCTACGCCATGTAGCTATGCACTTCCAAAAATCAGCTCGTCAATGGTGGGCTAGCCTTCGTGGAAATGGTGAAGCCCCAAAGACATGGAAAACTCTACGAGTTTCCATCATGAAGCAATTCCTTGCAAGCCATGCAAAGGACAAAGTGCTTATCAATGGTGCAGCTTGAAGCTCCTCTCCCATGAGTCTATCCACAAATATGTAGACAAGTTTTGGGATTTACATCTCAAGGCTATTGTCTTTCAAAAGATAGACTTTGCCGAGCAAAGATAGCAATTCTGTGTGGGATTACCTGAAGAGATGGCCGAATACATCAACTCTCAACGGCCTACTACGATTACCGAAGTAATCCATCACACCATGGTTACTTCACGCATCAATTTCCATCAAGGGGCTAGACGTAATGTCAAGCCCATGGAAAACAAAGATAAAAATGATGCAAAGTGGAAAACCAATGCTCGAAATAATTCCCAAGTCACTTCCAACAACAACAACAACAACAACAATCAGTCCAAGGAGAAGGGAGTTTACAAAGGTAAAAACAAACTCTCTCCTGAAGAGCTTGAAGCTTTTCACAAGGACCATAAGTGTTTCAAGTGTGGGGAGCAAGGACATGGCTATCGTTCTTGCCCCAAGAAGAATACTCGCAATGAAACTCCTAGGGCTTCCACCATAGAAGCTCCAAAAGAGGATGCTCATTGCAAAGGATCATCACTCTCCTATGCTTGGCGAAAGGTAAGAGAGTAGGATGCCTTCATCTTGTTTGACCCTGGCTCTACTCTCAACTTCATATCAATAGAGTTGGCCACCAAGTTGGGCATTCAAGCTTTTGAGATGGGAGATATGGTAATAGCTGACGCAGCTTTCAAGGGACAGCAAGCCTCTGTTACTCCCTTGATTGGGAAGTTGAGGCTTCATGTCCAAAGCTATGTCGACAAAGAAGATTTCTTCATCTCTCCTCTCCAACATCAGGACGTTATCCTAGGGACACCATGGTTTGATCGCATGGCTGCCAACATGAAGTTCCCTGAAAGGAGAATCTACTTCACCTTACAGGGGAAAGAACATGTATATAGATGCTAGTGAGCGTGGTCGCACTATTCCACTTGTAAATCCTCTTGCTTTTGATAAGTCAATGAAGAGCTCAGTTTCTGCGTACATGATTTTTGTCAAAGAGTCTCTAAAAGATACTAATGTTTCATCAAATGTAAATGATAGGAATCAAGAAGAGTTAGACTTGTCTAATTTTCTAAAAGGATTCCAAGATGTGTTCATCGATGATATCCCTATGGACTTACCTCCAAAACGAGGGGATGATGACCATCGTATTGAGCTCCTTCTTGGAAGCTCACCACCTAACAAGCCTCCTTATCGAGTCTCACAAGCTCAACAAGAGGAGATCATGAGGCAAGTACAAGAGCTGGTAGACAAAGGGATGGTGAGGCCTAGTTCATCTCCCTTTTGTTCTCCAGTCCTTTTAGTGCAAAATAAAGATGGTACATACCGTATGTGTGTGGACTATCGAGCACTAAACCATATCACTATCAAAAACAGATTTCCCGTACCTCGGGTAGAAGATCTGTTTGATAAGCTACAAGGCTCTACCTACTTCGGTAGGATTGACCTTAAGAGTGGCTATCATCAAATAAGGATAGTGGATGAAGATATCTTAAAGACCACGTTTCGCACAACGTTTGGTCTTTATGAATATCTAGTCATGCCTTTTGGCTTGACTAATGCACCAGCTACGTTCAATCGTTTGATGGAGAAAATTTTTAGACCATATCGCAAATTCACTAGAGTGTTCTTTGATGATATCATCATCTACTCCAAGTCTTTGGAGGAACATAAGCAACATCTCCAAGTGATTTTTCAAACATTGAGGGAGAACAAGCTTTATCTCAACCAAAAGAAAAGCGAATTCTTCCTTCAAGAGATTCAATACCTAGGTCATATTTTCTCTGAAGATGGTATCCAAATCGATCCATCAAAGTTAGAGGTAATAAAAGCATGGCCTAACCCAAGAAATCTATATGAGCTAAGAATCTTTGTTGGTATGTGTGCATACTATAGACGCTTCATAGCAAAATTCTCTCAAGTAGCAGGACCACTACACAACTTAACTAAGAAGAACATTAAGTTTGTATGGACTGCTAAGAAAAGACCATATTAGGTATTTTGGTAAAAATCTCACATTATGGGAATCTCCAAATTGACTAAATTCATGTAATTTGGGAATTTTCCACTTAAAGTGGAAAAAATTGAGGTGTGTGGTTAGTAAATAAAGTGAAAATCTCATAGGATTGTGGTGTTGATAAACACCAAAAGTCAAGAGGATGTACAACACATGGATTTGAATAATAACTATAAATTACATAAAACAAAGGAAGATACAAAAAAGATTTTGTTTACAAACTGACTAGTATAGTCACAATCGAAGCTCCACATAATTCTACTCCACATTTGATACCATACTTGAACTTTGATCCAAGTGTGGTTGATGTGCACGAGTGAGGCCTTCTTTGGCTTTTAGAGCATGCCTTTCTGGAATCTTTATTCTAGAAAATGATCCTTCTTTGTTGGGTCTCCAGGACCAAACAATTGCATCTACAGTTTCCCACACTTGTGGGTCCTTATAGTTGACATCCCAATAACCCTTCCAACAATTGCTGTAAGCTTGAGTGTCTGCCATCCCACTTTTTCTCGCGCAAGGTGCCCAATATTGAATCAAGAGTTTTCTGTAGTTTGGTGATGTAGGCTCATTATCAATGTCAGATAAAGCCATTGCAAGCCACACTGGATAGATTTCTGTGTCACTCAAAACAAGCATAAGAAACTCACCTTGGTGCACATCAGACATAGGGTCAAACTCTTCCCTTGGCCTATCTCGTTGAGGCCCACAAAAATGATCGTTCAACTCTTCAAGGCCTAGGAATCTTTCTGCTCCTTGTTGCAAACTCATTGTAGTGCTTTGTAGGTGAGAATATTCTTGAGTTTTTGGCCAAAACATTTCATACAAGACTCCCTCTGATATGATTGCTTTTCCAATCTCTTCAATTACCTTACTCCAATAATCTATCACGGGTCTATAATATCGCAGAATACTTGAACCATTCCCTAAATTTTTCCAAAATTTTATATAGTTCTTTAGCCCCAAAATGACTTCTTCGTGGGCCTTGACATACTCCGCCATTTGTACTACAGGTGGATCTCCATGTGGTAACATTGGCTTGCCTTCTGTGTCTGTTTTCCAAAGGCGAATACTTCCACTCCAACTTGATACACCTACATGTGCCTTATATTGCATCATTGGTGTCTCATCCTGCATAAAGAACCTGAACTGAAGCGGTTTGGAATGTCCAACAAGTATGTCTTGTCCATCACAAAGATAGCCATCACAATATTGCTTGAAATCGGGGATCTTTGTGAGAAAAAATGGAGCTGGAGATGAAGATGAGCTGTTTCGTAATGTATCCATCAAATGTGGCAAAGTATAGGTTTGTGTAACTCTCAGCTTCTCTGAAAACCTACTAAACATGGCGTCTATGTCCTCATGTGTATGCCCAACCATTAAAAATCCCAGCTGAATGGTTTTGAAAACACCCCTTGCAACAAGCATTAACAAATAGGCAAATAAGTATCGATTTTTGTTTTCCCCTGCACAATTATCCAATTGTAGCAACAAGTTCTCTGGCAATCTGCGAAATGTTGACCCCAATTCCTCTTCTGCAATTTTTGACGACTGCACAATGGGCTCTTTTCCATCACTCAAGTTATGGTAGTCCAAAGCATCCCTTGAGTTCAAAGCATGTAGTAGTGAAATATTGCTCCTTGGAAGTCCATTTGTTACTAGATCACCAAGAGGATGCTTATCTATCCTCTCTAGGTTATGTAAACAATTATCAATTGAGCCACTTGTAAGATTTGGATCAGCTGGCCACAAACCATTCAAGACAAAGTGTCCGTAATGACCTTCTCCATGTCCATGAGTGATCATGCCAATCAATGCCACCTGCAGATTATATCCTGAATCCACACCCTTGGGAACAATGCGTAATCTAGGAATGGCAGTCTTCTTTTGATCCATCTTATCATGGATTATGCATACATATTTTTGTGGTTGAGTTTCTGAATACGTGCGCCATGCATAATATAGGCTTCTGCAACTCTTTTGTTGTGCCATGTGAACTTCTCTCTCCCTCAAGAGAAGAGCTCTCTCTTCAAGAGAAGGTTAAGCTTCTAACCTTGCCTTGATTGAGCTACAAATATTGCACTTAGAGAACTCACTCGTCTTTGTTAAAGTGACATGTGGGTACTCTTTGTTCCAAATTCTACCAAAAGAAGATTGGGATAGCTTCTTCTCATAGCCCATTTGGTCAAGTGTCGTGTTGATTTCACATAAAATATCCACTTGTTTGTATGTTGATGGAATCACCAATTGAGTCTCTCTTGAGCCATCTAGCAGTGTTCTACTTCTATGTGGCATCTTCTCAGAGTTGTTTTCCACAAACTCATTTAGTAGTGCTCTTGCTAAACTAGTATGTTGAAGTCCCCTTCTCAATGTACATGTGTTCCCATGTACATATTGGCGCACACCATTTTCAAAGTTCTCCTTGTATCGATAAAATGATGTCTTTGGTATTCCATGTAGCTCATACCATGCTCTACAACAAACAATAGATCCATTTAGCCTGAATTGGTATCGTGACTTCTCATCTTTCTGATAACATATAGAAAGAACATCATAAACATAATTAGTGCGTGATTTTTGAGACTCTCCCCAAAACTGTTGTCGTAACCTTGTCACCATATCACGATCTGCAAACTGGCAACATTTTTGTGCACAACAATCAATGCATGATACCCTTTGAATTGATTTGTTTGAAAGGTAAAAAGTCGAAGCTGGTGCTGCTTTTGATTTTTGAGTCCTGTTCATGAAAGTGTATCGTCTCTTCCTTGACCACTGGACAACATTACTCCCATCAAGTTTTTTTCCAACATTGTCATCGTTGGATACATCCTCATATGTAGCATGCATGCCATCAACAGGAACAAATCGTTGTAATGGGCTCCCATTCAACATTGTTGTCTGCTTGATGGGCCACTTTAGCAAAGTGATGCTACCCACTTCAACCACATCATCAATGCTTGCATTTTCTCTTTCAATACCCACACCCACACAATCAGGACCAAGATCCTGAAAGTTTACATAATCATGTGGAAATACATATAAGATGGTCCCTTCATTCATGGTTTGCATCATTGTGTCATCTTTTAAAAGGACCCTCTGATTTCTCCAAGACTCTCGAATCATTGCTTCAAATTCTGGGCTTGTCATAGGTATTGCATCTGTAACTAGAGGATCAGAATGATCATGTTCTTCATCACCATTGTAGCTTTCCTGTGGATCAATTAAGTTCCCATTTAATACAAAAGATTGCAAAAGAAGCTTTGACCATCGAACAGCACTCCATAATGAGCCTTGGAGAGATGAAGTATCCATTGTAGGAAAAGGTAGGACCACATCCTTCAAGCATTCCTCCACTAGTATGGAGACATTTCCTTGCCCTATCTTTGTACCACCACAAGTGGAATCTGGATCTATTCTACACACACAGCCAATACCAACAATTTCATTGTCAAGTATCATATGTACTTTCTCCCCAAATTCAAAGTCCATCCTGTAAGTGAAAAATATTACATTGTTAAATCCATAGTTATAGAAAAATACTCTTCAAACAAAAAATCATGCTACAACATGGAAAAGGTTTGCATAGGTTGGACAAGTGGTGAACCTTGAGACCAAATCCTCCTTGCTATATTAATGGAAGCAAGGTTGGAAATTATGGTGGATCTTGAAACCAAAGCATCCTTGCTATATTAGAGCATAGGTTGGACAAGTGGTGGACCTAGTTGTAATACCCACTGCCACCTATCAACTACTATAGGACTATGCTTTCCAATGTCCAAGTATCCCTTGAGGCTTTCAAGGTTGAACACGTGGTGGACCTTGAAACGAAAATCCCCTTTCTATATCAGAGCATAGCTTGGACAAGTGGTGGACCTAGTTATAATGCCCAATATCCAAGGTGAAATACCTTAGGACCTTGCTACCTTGCTTTCCAATGTTTACGTAGCCCCTCATTTATTTAATGGAAGTAAGGTTGGACAAGTGGTGGACCTTGAAACCAAAGCCTCTTTGCTATATGAGAGCATAGGTTGGACCTAGTTGTAATACCCACTGCCACCTATCAACTACTATAGGACTATGCTTTCCAATGTCCAAGTATCCCTTGAGTCTTTCAAGGTTGAACACGTGGTGGACCTTGAAACGAAAATCCCCTTTCTATATCAGACCATAGCTTGGACAAGTGGTGGACCTAGTTATAATGCCCAATATCCAAGGTGAAACACCTTAGGACCTTGCTACCTTGCTTGCCAATGTTTACGTAGCCCCTCATTTCTTTAATGGAAGCAAGGTTGGACAAGTGGTGGACCTTGAAACTAAAGCCTCTTTGCTATATGAGAGCATAGGATGGACCTAGTTGTAATACCCACCGCCACCTATCAACTACTATAGGACTATTCTTTCCAATGTCCAAGTATCCCTTGAGTCTTGCAAGGTTGAACACGTGGTGGACCTTGAAACGAAAATCCCCTTTCTATATCAGAGCATAGCTTGGACAAGTGGTGGACCTAGTTATAATGCCCAATATCCAAGGTGAAATACCTTAGGACCTTTCTACCTTGCTTGCCAATGTATCAGAGCATAGGTTGGACCTAGTTGTTATACCCACTGCCACCTATCAACTACTATAGGACTATGCTTTCCAATGTCCAAGTATCCCTTGAGGCTTGCAAGGTTGAGCACGTGGTGGATTATTGAAACCAAAATCCCCTTTCTATATCATAGCATATCTTGGACAATTGGTGGACCTAGTTATAATGCCCCTCCTTTCTTTAATGGAAGAAAGGTTGGAAAAGTGGTGAATCTTGAAACCCAAACCCTTTGGCTATATATAGAGGATAGCTTGGACAAGTGGTGGGCTTAGTTGTAGTATCCAATGTCCAAGGTCCAAGGTGAACTATGTAAAGACCTTACTTCCAAAAACAAAGTCGTACAAGTGGTTCTCCTTCAAACCAAAACGTCCTTAGTGTATTAGAACATAGCTTGGAGAAGTCGTGGACTTAGTTGTAATGGTGAATGTCCAAAGCAAACTATTATAGGACCTTGCTTCCCAAATCAAGTTTGGACAAGTGGTGGATCTTGAAACCAAAACCCCCTTACTGTATTAGAGCATAGCTTAGATAAGTGGTGGACCTAGCTGCCATGGAAAATGTTCAATGTGAACTGCTACAGGACCTTGCTATTAAATGTCTAAGTAGATCAGCTTCTTTAATGGAATCAAGGTTGGGGAAGTGGTGCATCTTGAAACCAAAAGCTCTTTATTGTATTAGAGCATAGCTTGGACAAGTGAGGGACCTAGTTTTAATGTGTGATGTCCAAAGAAAAGTATTACAAGACCTTGCTTTCCAATATTTGAATTGGTCAAGTGGTTAAAACTAAGTATAAAACTTTGACCATTTTCTTCTTGAATTGCCAAAAAGCTAGTTTTAGACACCCCTAAATGAAAATGGTTTAGGGTGGCCTTAAGCAACGTTTTTTCAAAGACTTGAACAAAAGGGTTGTCGAAGAGTAATGAAAATTTATTATGGCTTGAAGTGCCTAAGTATGTGAAAACAAGCCTAGGTTTTCCACGAGGCAAAAGGTGACATAATAAGAACATTGGAAACTTAGGATTGACCATGTGGCCTAAACTTTGGCAAGTGAAGTGGTGGCCAAGTTTTGTGGCACAGTGTGCACTTGGTCCTATATGTGTTGACCACTTGGCTAAATCTAGGACCATAAGGCCAAACCTTTGGCACCTTAAATATAGTATGGGACATAATCTAGAACTGCTATAGTAAATTAGTAGTATAGTTAATATGTTAATATTTGTATTATATTTAAGTATATGCTAAATATAATTTACGTTCAAAATTTCACTAATGAAGAATGTTCCCATTTAGCACTCCAGATGCGGGGTCTTAGGGCAATGCCACAATGGGGTGACAAGGCAGCGCTTCCGCGTGAGGTTTGGGGGTAGCACTCTTGATGGGGATGTGGAATATAGCGCTCTCGATGGTGGGGCTTGGGAGGCTGATTTTGGGATATTGTTCCGGGCGGGGTCCGGGGCTGTTACGCATGTATAGAGTTACGCATGTTACGAATTCATAGTATAGAGTTACGCATGTTTTGCATATTTTCAACCATGATTTCTTTAATTTTGGCTGTGTGAATTGGTTAATGTTTTATATTGCTTTTGTTTTTTTTAATCCTATGATAAAACATGGACTTGTAGCATACGTGGCATTCTAATAAACCCTATCAAGATTAGGCATAGAGAGAGCGCACGAGCAACGCACACAGAGAAAGCAGGCGAGCAGCAAACACAGAGAAAGCAGGCGAGCAGCAAACACATAGAAAGCGCACACGGATCGCACACAGTTGGAGTATACGCGCACGTAGAGGAGCAAGCTTGGCATCGTACACAACAAACAGGTGGAGCGCACAGGATTGAAAGTTCACGCACAAGATAAAGAAACAGCAGCGTACGCAACGCTTTCCAGAAGGGCAGGATCGGGCATAGCTTCTTCTCAGGAGACATTGCACACCTCACGAATAGAGAAAAAACAGGTATTTCTCTCTCTCTCACTCTCTGTCTTTCTCCATATAGAGAAGATGGTTCTCTGTAACTCTTCTTGCACACACACTCTCTCGTCAAAAGACAGAGATACGTAGTTTAAAAATATCCCCGCACACATACACATATTCCTACACATCGTCTTCCTCTCTTCCACATACATAACCACAGTGAAATCTGTTATCTTGTTGTCTCTCTCTTGAAAATACATGCACATATTCCCACACATCGTCTTCCTCACTTCCACATACATAACCACAGTGAAATCTGTTATCTTGTTGTCTCTCTCTTGAAAATACGTGCACATATTCCGATACATCGTCTTCCTCTCTTCCACATACATAAACACAGTGAAATCTGTTATCTTTCTCTCTCTCCTCTCTCTAGAAAACAGGTATTTCTCTCTCTCTATCTATCTATCTATCTCTGTATCTTGCTATCTCTCTCTTGAAAATACATGCTCATGTATGTGTGCGTCTGTGTTATCTATGTGTATGTATGTATATTTTTGTTATTTCATTGTAATACTCATACATAATGCAGATACACAATTACACTTAATTACGATATGCACACATAGTATATATACATACATAAATATCACAAATAACTAACACATTGTAATACTAGTAAACTTGAATGGAAGACTTACTTGCGTGATCTGTTAAAGTCGATTCTTGTAGCGAGTTCTGGATGTATGCTGAGCTGATTTTCCTCTAATCCATTTGTAGATATGATTGTAACTTCTGTTTCTCAAAAATAGTAGTGTTGTTTAGTGATACACTTAATGGACATAAATGGTTGAAACTAGGACATGTAGACCAAAAATAGGTGTATTTCTTTGGATGAATATATACACTTTTTGGTGACCCTTACCACAAGTGGTGGACCTTGAGACCAGTGGACTATAAGGACCTCCAAACAATACCTTGTACACTCAATCCTTCTTGGTATCTAGGTTGGACAAGTGGTGGACCTTGTTCAAATTCTCTAACCACTCTCTCTAACATGGTGACATAATTTAGGTGTGATAAATTCATATCTATGCAAACTAATATCAGTTAGGCTTGTTAATTTGAATTTGTTTGAATTTATGTACAATATAATGATTTGAGGTTTGCATATTTGAATTTAGGTGGTATAATGATATCTTTTTGTGGTAAACTTGAATTTAAAATCAATTTCGCGTGGAATATTTTAAATTTAAGTGGTAAAATGTAAATTTTTATAAAAAAATTTGAATTTTAAAATTTGGGCGGGATATTTTAAAATTTAGGGGGGATATTTAAAATTTGGGAGGGATATTTTAAATTTAGGCAATCAGATTTTGAATTTTAAATTTAGGCGGGAAGGTTTTGAATTTATAGCGAGATCTCCCTTACATAAGAGAGTATAGGTTGGACAAGTGGTGGACCTTAAAGCTACAGCATCCATGCTACTGGACATGATAGGTAGGGAATCTAGTTGAATATTGTATGTATAATATATATGTAATAGATCTAGCTTGGACAAGTGGTGGACCTTGGAGCAAAACCCCATGTAAAACATATCATGCACATTCCAAGTGGTGAGAAAAAATATCATTTAAGATATAGCCTTATAGGTTGGACAAGTGGTGGACCTTACCACCAAGATATTCTTAATGTAATTACATAGAGTGGAAAACTGGTGAATCTTGAGACCAAACCATGCTACTAGCAATAATAGCTTAGACAAGTGGTGGACCTTGAAAGTAATCCCCCCATCTACGAAATATCGTGGGTTTAAGGTATTTTGATGGAGCCTAGCATCTTGGAGACATGGTGCAGCTTGCTTCTCTTCATGTTTCAATGGAGCCTATCTTGGACAAATGGTGGAGCATCCTTCTCTCCATGTTTCAATGGAGCCTAGCTTGGACAAGTGGTGGACCTTTGCTTCTCTCTATGATTCAAGTGGTGGACCTTGGAACCAAACCCCCGTGTAAAACCTATCATGGTCACTCCAAGTGGTGAGAAAGAATAACCTTTAAGATATAGCCTTATAGGTTGGACAAGTGGTGGACCTTAACACCCACATATTCTTAATATAATGACATAGAGTGAAAAAGTGGTGAATCTTGAGACAAAACCACTCATGCTACTAGCGATAATAGCTTGGACAACTGGTGGACCTTGAACGTAAACCCCCCATGTTTCAATAGACTTAGCTTCGACAAATGGTGGAGCATCGTTCTCTCCATGTTTCAATGGAGCCTAGCTTGGACAAGTGGTGGACGTTTGTTTCTCTCTATGTTTCAATAGAGTTAGCTTGGACAAGTGGTGGACCTTGGAACCAAACCCCCATGTAAAACCTATCATGGTCACTCCAAGTGGTGAGAAAGAATAACCTTAATGATATATCCTTATAGGTTGGACAAGTGGTGGACCTTAACTCCCACATATTCTTAATATAATGACATAGAGTGGAAAAGTGGTGAATCTTGAGACAAAACCACTCATGCTACTAGAGATAATATCTTGGACAAGTGGTGGTACTTGAATGTAAACCCCCCATGTACAAAATATCATGGGTTTAAGGTATTTCGATGAAGCCTAGCATCTTGGAGACATGGTGCAACTTGCTTCTCTTCATGTTTCAATGGAGTCCATCTTGGACAAATAGTGGAGCATCCTTCTCTCCATGTTTCAATGGACCCTAGCTTGGACAAGTGGTGGACCTTTGCTAATCTCTATGATTCAATAGAGTTAGCTTGGACAAGTGATGGACCTTGGAACCAAACCCCCATGTAAAACCTATCATGGTCACTCCAAGTGGTGAGAAAGAATAACCTTTAAGATATAGCCTTATAGGTTGGACAAGTGGTGGACCTTAATACCCAAATATTCTTAATATAATGACATAGAGTGAAAAAGTGGTGAATCTTGAGATAAAACCACTCATGCTACTAGCGATAATAGCTTGGACAAGTGGTGGACCTTGAACGTAAACCCCCCATGTTTCAATAGACTTAGCTTCGACAAATGGTGAAGCATCGTTCTCTCCATGTTTCAATGGAGCCTAGCTTGGACAAGTGGTCGACCTTTGTTTCTCTCTATGTTTCAATAGAGTTAGCTTGGACAAGTGGTGGAACTTGGAACCAAACCCCCATGTAAAACCTATCATGGTCACTCCAAGTGGGAAGAAAGAATAACCTTTAAGATGTAGCCTTATAGGTTGGACAAGTGGTGGCCCTTAACACCCACATATTCTTAATAAAAGTGGTGAATCTTGAGACCAAACCACTCAGGCTACTAGCAATAATAGCTTAGACAAGTGGTGGACCTTGAATATAAACCCCTCATCTACGAAATATCGTGGGTTTAATGTATTTCGATGGAGCGTACCATCTTGGAGACATGGTGCAGCTTACTTCTCGTCATGTTTCAATGGAGCCTATCTTGGACAAATGGTGGAGCATCCTTCTCTCCATGTTTCAATGGACCCTAGCTTGGACAAGTGGTGGACCTTTGTTTCTCTCTATGTTTCAATAGAGTTAGCTTGGACAAGTGGTGGACCTTGGAACCAAACCCCCATGTAAAATCTATCATGGTCACTCCAAGTGGTTAGAATGAATAACCTTTAAGATGTAGCCTTATAGGTTGGATAAGTGGTGAACCTTAGCACCCACATATTCTTAATAAAAGTGGTGAATCTTGAGACCAAACCACTCAGGCTACTAGCAATAATAGCTTGGACAAGTGGTGGACCTTGAATGTAAACCCCTCATCTACGAAATATCGTGGGTTTAATGTATGTCGATGGAGCCTAGAATCTTGGAGACATGGTGCAGGTTGCTTCTCGTCATGTTTCAATGGAGCCTATCTTGAACAAATGGTGGACCATCCTTCTCTCCATGTTTCAATGGAGCCTAGCTTGGACAAGTGGTGGATCTTTGTTTCTCTCTATTTTTCAATAGAGTTAGCTTGGACAAGTGGTGGACCTTGGAACCAAACCCCCATGTATAACCTATCATGGTCACTCCAAGTGGTAAGAAAGAATAACCTTTAAGATGTAGCCTTATAGGTTGTACAAGTGGTGGACCTTAACACCCACATATTCTTAATATAATGACATAGACTGGAAAAGTGGTGAATCTTGAGACCAAACCACTCAGGCTACTACCAATAATAGCTTGGACAAGTGTTGGACCTTGAATATAAACCCCTCATCTACGACATATCGTGAGTTTAATGTTTTTCGATGGAGCCTAGCATCTTGGAGACATGGTGCAGCTTGCTTCTTGTCATGTTTCAATGCAGCCTTTCTTGGACAAATAGTGGAGCATCCTTCTCTCCATGTTTCAATGGAGCCTAGCTTGGACAAGTGGTGGACCTTTGCTTCTCTCTCTGTTTCAATAGAGTTAGCTTGGACAAGTGGTGGAGCTTGGAACCAAACCCTCATATAAAACCTATCATGGTCACTCCAAGTGGTAAGAAAGAATAACCTTTAAGATATAGACTTATAGGTTGGACAAGTGGTGGACCTTGAATGTAAACCCCCCATCTACGAAATATGGTGGGTTTAAGGTATTTAGATGGAGCCTAGCATCTTGGAGACATGGTGCACCTTGCTTCTCTTCATGTTTCAATGGAGCCTATCTTGGACAAATGGTGGAGCATCCTTCTCTCCATGTTTCAATGGACCCTAGCTTGGACAAGTGGTGGACCTTTGCTTCTCTCTATGTTTCAATAGAGTTATCTTGGACAAGTGGTGGACCTTAGAACCAAACCCCAATGTAAAACCTATCATGGTCACTCCAAGTCGTGAGAAAGAATAACCTTTAAGATATAGTCTTATAGGTTGGACAAGTGGTGGACCTTAACACCCAAATATTCTTAACATAATGACATAGAGTGAAAAAGTGGTGAATCTTGAGACAAAACCACTCATGCTACTAGCGGTAATAGCTTGGAAAAGTGGTGGACCTTGAACGTAAACCCCCCATGTTTCAATAGAGTTAGCTTCGACAAATGGTGGAGCATCCTTCTCTCCATGTTTCAATGGAGCCTAGCTTGGACAAGTGGTGGACCTTTGCTTCTCTCTATGATTCAATAGAGTTAGCTTGGACAAGTGGTGGACCTTGGAACCAAACCCCCATGTAAAACCTATCATGGTCACTCCAAGTGGTACGAAAGAATAACCTTTAAGATGTAGCCTTATAGGTTGGAGAAGTGGTGGACTTTAACACCCACATATTCTTAATATAATGACATAGAGTGGAAAAGTTCTGAATCTTGAGACCAAACCACTCAGGCTACTACCAATAATAGCTTGGACAAGTTTTGGACCTTGAATGTAAACCCCTCATCTACGACATATCATGGGTTTAATGTTTTTCGCTGGAGCCTAGCATCTTGGAGACATGGTGCAGCTTGCTTCTCGTCATGTTTCAATGGAGCCTATCTTGGACAAATGGTGGAGCATCCTTCTCTCCATGTTTCAATGGAGCCTAGCTTGGACAAGTGGTGGACCTTTGATCCTCTCTCTCTTTCAATAGAGTTAGCTTGGACAAGTGGTGGAGCTTGGAACCAAACCCCATATAAAACCTATCATGGTCACTCCAAGTGGTAAGAAAGAATAACCTTTAAGATATAAACTTATAGGTGGACAAGTGGTGGACTTAACACCCACATATTCTTAATATAATGACATAGAGTGGAAAAGTGGTGAATCTTGAGAACAAAACCACTCATGCTACTAGCGATAATAGCTTGGACAAGTGGTGGCCCTTGAATGTAAACCCCCCATGTACAAAATTCCTCCTGGGTTTAAGGTATTTCGATGAAGCCTAGCATCTTGGAGACATGGTGCAGCTTGCTTCTCTTCATGTTTCGATGGAGCCTATCTTCCAACAATGGGGGATCATCCTTCTCTAAATGTTCTCAATGGAGCTAGCTTGGACAAGTGGTGGACCTTTGCTTCTCTCTATGTTTCCATAGAGTTAGCTTGGACAAGTGGTGGACCTTGGAACCAAACCCCCATGTAAAACATATCATGGTCATTCCAAGTGGTGATAAATAATACCCTTTAAGATCTAGCTTTATAGGTTGGACAAGTGGTCGACCTTAAAACCTAGATCTTCTTAATATAACGACATAGAGTGGAAAAGTGGTGAATCTTGAGACCAAACCACTCATTCTACTAAGGATAATAGGTTGGACAAGTGGTGGACCTTGAATGTATACCCCCCATGTACGAAATATCATGGGTTTAAGGTATTTCAATGGAGCCTAGCATCTTGGAGACATGGTGCAGCTTGCTTCTCTTCATGTTTCAATGGAGCCTATCTTTGACAAATGGTGGAGCATCCTTCTCTACATGTTTCAATGGAGCCTAGCTTGGACGAGTGGTGGACCTAGCCTATCTTTGACAAATGGTGGAGCATCCTTCTCTACATGTTTCAATGGAGCCTAGCTTGGACGAGTGGTGGACCTTTGCTTCTCTCTATGTTTCAATAGATTTAGCTTGGACAAGTGGTGGGCCTTGTAACCAAACTCCCATGAAAAACCTATCATGGTAACTCCAACTGGTGAGAAAGAATAAAGTTTAAGATATAGCCTTATAGGTTGGACAAGTGGTGGACCTTAGCACCCAGATATTCTTAATATAATGACATAGAGTGGAAAAGTGGTGAATCTTGAGACCAAACCACTTATGCTACTAGAGATAATAGGTTGGACAAGTGGTGGACCTTGAATGTAAACCCCCCATGTACGAAATATCATGGGTTTAAGATATTTCAATGGAGATTAGCATCTTGGAAACATGGTGTAGCATCCTTCTCTCCATGTTTCAATGGACCCTAGCTTGGACAAGTGGTGGACCTTTGCTTCTCTCTATGTTTCAATAGAGTTTTCTTGGACAAGTGGTGGACCTTGGAACCAAACCCCCATGTAAAACCTATCATAGTCACTCCAAGTGGTGAGAAAGAATAACCCTTAAGATATAGCCTTATAGGTTGGACAAGTGGTGGACCTTAACACCCAATATTCTTAATATAATGACATAGAGTGGAAAAGTGGTGAATCTTGAGACCAAACCACATCATGCTACTAGCGTTAAGAAAGATAGTTGGACAAGTGGTGGACCTTGAATGTAAACCCCCCATGTTTCAAAAGAGTTACTTCGATGTTCGACAACTGGTGGAGCATCCTTCTCTCCATGTTTCAATGGAGCCTAGCTTGGACAAGTGGTGGACCTTTGTTTCTCTCTATGTTTCAATAGAGTTAGCTTGGACAAGTGGTGGACGAGGAACCGAAAATACCCACATGTAAAGACAAATCATGGACATTTCAAGGTGGTGAGAAATAATACCCTTTTAAAATATATACGCCCGTATAGGTTTGGACAAGTGGTCGACCTTGAACGAACCCAGATCTTTCTTAATGTAATGACATAGAGTGAAAAGTGGTGAAGTCTTGAGACCAAACCACTCATGCTACTAGAGATAATATGATGGAGTACAAGTGGTGGACCTTGAATGTAAACCCCCATGTACAAAATATCGGTGGGTGAAAGGTATTTCAAGAACTTAGCCTCTATGGAGACATGGTGCAAGCTGCTTCTCTTCATGTTTCCAATGGAGCCTTTCTTGGACAAATGGTGGAGCATCCTTCTCTCCATGTTTCAATGGACCCTAGCTTGGACAAGTGGTGGACCTTTGCTTCTCTCTATGTTTCAATAGAGTTAGCTTGGACAAGTGGTGGACTTGGAACCAAACCCCCATGTAAAACCTATCATGGTCATTCCAAGTGGTGAGAAAGAATACCCTTTAAGATATAGCCTTATAGGTTGGACAAGTGGTGGACCTTAACACCCAGATCTTCTTAATATAATGACATAGAGTGGAAAAGTGGTGAATCTTGAGACCAAACCACTCATGCTACTAGTGATAATAGGTTGGACAAGTGGTGGACCTTGAATGTAAACCCCCCATGTACGAAATATCATGGGTTTAAGATATTTCAATGGAGCCTAGCATTTTGGAGACATGGTGCAGCTTGCTTCTCTTCATGTTTCAATCGAACCTGGCTTGGACAAATGGTGGAGCATCCTTCTCTCCATGTTTCAATGGAGCCTAGCTTGGACAAGTGGTGGACCTTTGATTCTCTCTATGTTTCAATAGAGTTAGCTTGGACAAGTGGTGGACCTTGGAACCAGACCCCTATGTAAAACCTATCATGTGCATTCCAAGTGGTGGTAAATAATACCATTTTAGATATAGCCTTATAGGTTGGACAAGTGGTGGACCTTAACACCCAGATCTTCTTAATATAATGACATAGAGTGGAAAAGTGGTGAATCTTGAGACCAAACCACTCATGCTACTAGGGATAATAGGTTGGACAAGTGGTGGACCTTGAATTTAAACCCCACATATACAAAATATCGTGGGTTTAAGGTATTTCAATGGAGCCTAGCATCTCGAAGACATGGTGCATATTGCTTCTCTTCATGTTTCAATGGAGCCTATTTTGGACAAATGGTGGAGCATCCTTCTCTCCATGTTTCAATGGACCCTAGATTGGACAAGTGGTGGACCTTTCTTCTCTCTATGTTTCAATATAGTTAGCCTATATTAGACAATTAGTAGACCTCGAATCTCTCCATGTTGTCTAGAGCTGAGCTTGGACAAGTGGTGGACCTTACTTCTCCCTTCCCTTAGTTTACTAGCTTAAAAGATTACTATGTATACTTGCTTAGATCTAGCTTGAACAAGTGGTGGACCTTGTATTCACACAAACTTAATTCATTACAAAAAAGTATATGCTAAAATAACATTTGGTTTTTTTTGTTTCAGGAAAGATGGCTCCAAAAAAACAGGTTGCAAGGGTTGCTGTCTCAGTTGACTATACTTGCAATGATCTTAGGAAATGGTATTTGGACATACATGGTATAGAGGGTGCACAATTTCATAAGGTGCATCTATTTATTGCCAAAAAGGAGAATGACAGCTTGTTTGAAGATGTTGGACAAGTTGTGGAAGCATCTGTCTCTGTAGTTGATAGTCATCCGGAGGTGGAATGCATTGACATTCTAGTTCCAATGAATCTAGAATTTCAACTATCTCCAGGAGCATATGCATTGGAGCGCATGTCTAGAAACAAAGAAGAGACAATGTTTTCTCGAGGATGGAAGTTTGCAGAATCAAATCCAAATATCACAGCAGATCAACTTCAAAGCTCCATCATTGCCACACTACAACGAAAAAAGGTGAAAGCTTCACGACCACCATCCACAAAGAAGCAAGCAAAAGTGCAAAAAGTAGCAGCTAAGCGAACTAGTTCCATTTTGGATGTAGACAAGGCATCTTTGGCATCCTCATCAACAGAGGGTTCAATGTCAAAGATGCTGAGAATTGTGGATCCAGAATGTTTTAGAAGCTGAGGCCATGAAAGGAAAGAAAAAAAGATACAGGGTGGAATGAATAAGTACATAAAAATTTTCCTTTCCAATATAGGGAATTTGAATATCTATTCAAAATTGTTGGCTTGCTCCTGATCACTATAATGCACGTATTATGGATAAAAAACACGCTGAAAGTGTGTTATTTGGATTTTCACGGAGTACGACCAAGCCTGCAGCATGTGCATATTTGATGCCTGTTCAAAATGCAAAATCAAAAAAGGGGACTCCTTTGGCAGTAGAAGAGGTAGAGGAGCAAAAAATTGAAGATTATCATTATTGGATTCTTGATGGGCAGCATTCAATCTATGCTGCAAAAGTTTTGCTTCACAATGAACAAAACAACAAAGAGATATTTGAAAGACTGATTAGCGTGTATAAATTTAGAAAGGCTCGCATTGTTGTGAATGCTCCTCCATTTGTTGCAACTGCTATATCTGCCATTGCAAATGAGGAGGCTCATGCATTGTATGTCAAGCAACCTTACAGCCAAATATTGAGACATTTACGGAGTCAATGGATCTTCTCAGGACGACCACCAAAGGCAGCAAGTGGAATTGCAGAGGGACATGCATCTCGTGCCGGATGGGATGTAAGTTATTTTCTTTGTCTTTTTGATAGTGTTTAATTAACAAATCTTGCTGAATAGTTTAATTATTTCTCTATTTCTTTTTAGGCTTTTCTTCGATTGGCAAGAATGAGTGCAGCAGCAAGTTGGAGTGCTAAACAGGCACACATGGTCACGTACTCTGATTTAGTTTATGATTGCTGGATAGAAATCATTGAAAAGCTAGAAGAGGAAAATAAGAAACCCCCAACAACTATATTTAGATACCTTTGTGGCCTTGAGGAATCAGAGGTAAAGACTATTCAAGAAGAGATTAGAGATGAGAAGATTTTACTGTCAAAGAGTGCAAAGGATGGTGATGCAACTCACATGTATGATCGAATCAAGCAGTTGAAGCAAGACAAATTGATTCAAGATGCACTTCTTGAAGGCTTCAACAATTTGAATGAGTCTTCACCATGTAAAGACTGAGAGGAGGTGGTCAAAATGTATAACATCAATGATGTTGTTTATAAAACAATTTTAATGCTATACGAGGAATGGATCAAATCTAGTTTGACGCGTGGAACAAAGAAAATGGCTTTTCCAGATGGAGCAATAAAATACATGCAATGGGCAATTCACCTTCAAAAGGAGAAAACTGAGCCTAGAGATTTGCCATGGTCAATCTATGTGGTGAGCCTACAAATGGAAGGCAATCTCTACTTGATGCGCCACTTCAATAATAAAGTGCCTATTGGCCTATGTGTTTTAGATATGACAAAAAACGTTGGAGGCAATTTGAAGTGGAGTGAGGAGACATTTAACAATGCTTTGGATGGGATCTTGGCTATTGCTGGAGGGTCAACAGATCCTGGATTTGTCTTTCTTGCATTTGTGGATTTCACTAACTTCACAAAATTGCAATGTGCCTTTCACGCCATGGGAGATAATCTGAGCTACCATTGTTGTGGTACATTGCATCACTTTCCATCAGCTCCTTGCAAAGGAGAAATTCAATTCCTAACAGTTATTGCCTTCTTGGGACAAGGCAATGCATTTGAAGACCTGAGAAGAAGATCAGAGGAACATCCCATGCCAATTGATTTTTCTCTTCTTCAAGTAGCAGATAACGATATGTCAGATTTGTAATATTTGGAGGCCAAAAAAAGAGCTTTGGTCAAGCACTACATTCGTACATATTGTTTTGAAGACCGCAAGCTTGTTGATGTTTTTGGTGATGGCTCCTTGGTTGCACAAGAAGGAATACAACAGAAAAAAGAAGTTATCTGCTTAATTGATAGTGTGGAGGAGGCAAAAACGTGGGACCATGCTGCTAGACTTTGCTAAGTCTCATGAAGATATAGAAAAATGGGCTGGACTTCAACAACCACTTGCAATCATGACATTGTGCCTGTATAGAGGAGTGCTCTCCACAAACAGAAGAAGAAGAACAACAACACATCCTCTGTCAATGGAGGACTTTTGGAAATGGAGACACGTATGTTTTGAGTTTCTTGTGCATGTTAGTGTTTCTTGTTACTGATTTGATACTCTTAATGTTAGATTTTGCTTTATATAGTATTGATTGAGTTTGTATTTTTTATCTCAAGCATTCAAAGTTTGAATGTAAATAATAAATTACTTGAGTTTTTGAATGGTGGATCTTTAGACTAAAACTATAACATTTAATACTCACAAAGACTTAATTACTTAAGAGCTTGAACTCAATAAGTTTTGGGCCTTTTATCAATACCCCCTTGATATGATACATTAGATCGTAGCATGGTTAAATGGTGATGCTTCATAAATTGAACCTAGCTTAGACAGGTGTTGGAGCCTAAATTTAAACTAACCTTGCTAGAAGGGAGCTTATGTTTGGACTTTGAGAACTAGCATAAGTAATCAATTAGAGCATAGATTAGACATGTGGTGGTGGCCGTAGAGACCAAAATCTTAATGAGCTTGTAAAGGTATTTAAGTACTGCAATTTACTTAGTTTTAGTACTCACTAAAGGCATAGCTTGACAAAAGGTGGACCTTACATGGATCCTAATTTTAAGAGGTGTGGTAGACCTTCAAACCAAGATCATATAGCTTGGGCATGTGGTGGACCTTGCATGGAGACTAGTTTAGACAAGTGTGGTACACCTTGTAACCAACACCCATTTGTTATATTAGCTTGGACAAGTGGTGGACCTTGCTTTTATGTTTCAATGGAGCATATTTTGGACAGGTGGTAGACCTTGTTTCTCTCCATGCTTCAATGGAGAGAAACATCAGCTTGGACAAGTGGTGGACCTTGCTTTTATGTTTTAAAGGAGAATATTTCGACAAGTGGTAGACATTGTTTCTCTCCATGGTTCAATGGAACCCACCTTAGACAAGTGAAGTACCTTGAAACCAAACCCCCATAATACAACCTACTAAATAGGTTGGAAAATTGGTGGTATATGAAACCATCCATGATAGAGCATAGTATAGGTGAAAACGTAGTGGTCCTTATATCAATTACCCATGCATATCTTGGACAAGTGGTGGACCTTGATTCTCTCTATGTTTCAATGGATCCTATCTTGGACTATAGATATATCTCACTTATTTCCATGCTTCAATGGATTGTAGCTTGGATAAGGAGTGGACCTTCAAACAAAACTCCACAGCATAGCATATATTAACAATTCATGGGTTTTATAGAGATTTTCTTGCCTATTTTGGAGAGTTGGTACACCTTTATTCTCCCTTCTTCAATGGATCTGAGGTTGGACAAGCGGAGCTGGAGAAGTGGTCAACCTTAAAATGAAACCTCCCATGCTACAACCCATCATAGATCGTATATGTAGTGGACCTTGAAACTCTTTTATGTCCCTAGCTTAGAGAATCATTTCACTCTTTATTATCTCCATACATGAAGGAAAGGTTGGACAAGTGATGGACCTTCAAACCAGAATCTCTATGCAATAATAGGCAAGTGGTGGAGCTTGTTTTCTCCATGTTCCAATGGAGCCTAGCTTAGACAAACAATGGAGCTTGCTTCTCTCCATGTTTCAATGGATCCTAGCTTAGAAAAGTGGTGGAGCTTTGATTCTCTCCATGTTCCAATGGACCATAGCTTAGACAAGTGGTAGACCGTGAAAAAACCCCCCGTATACAACATATTATGGAGTTTTCATGTTTCAATGGCACCTAGCTTGGAAAAATGGTAGAGCTTGCTTCTCTTTATGTTTCAATGGATCCAATCTTAGCCAAGTGGTGGACCTTGAAACAAGAATCCCCCCCCCCCATGTACAATGTATTATGGGTTTTGAAAGCACTGGGAGAAAATAATAGCTTTGATAAGTGGTGGACCTTGCTTCTCTCCATGCTTCAATGGAGCCGAGGTTGGACACATGTTGGAGAGAAGATGGTTGCCCATGAAATAAGACCATGCATTCTATAATCAATCATATGTTGTACACATGGTGGACCTTGCAATTGTTTTATATGCCTAACTTGGACAAGTGGAGGACCCTTGATTACCTCCAGATATCAACAACAAGCCAAGTTTGGACAAGTGTAGTACCACCAAACCAGAATCTCTATGCTACAATAGAGTATAGGTAGGACACGCAGTGAACCTTGATATCAAACCATCCATGCTACTAGAGATGATAGGTTTCACATGTGGTGGAACCTTGTATCAATGTTCTATGTGTAGTTTTTGACTAGTGATAGACCTTGAAACTAATCCCTCTAGGCTACAAGAAAAAAGAGATGGATGAGGAGGCTAGACTACTTTTGTTGCATCAATGCATCCCATGTTACCACATATACTATAGGGTTCTTGGATAAGTGTTGGATCTTGTGTCAATGCTCCATGTCTAGCTTGGACAAGTGGTGGACCTTGGTTCTCTCTATGCTTCAAATGGGCAATAGATTGAAGACACAGTGGCCTTTTTTTCCAATGATTTTATTTTTTTGGAAACCTTGGAGGCACCATGTAAGAGGCACTCTAAGTCTTCCATACAATAGACCTATTGGACTATAAAATAATGATATCTTTCTTTGATATTGTCATTATTTTATGCATAATATTTTCTTCTTTTTGCAGACACAACGGAGTTAAGTGATATAAAAACTAGATGTATTTCACACTATGATTGGCATGAAGATCCTTTTGGGACACCAACTTTTCCTATTCCCAAAGATGTAATTTTCCATATTAACGGTGTGGATTTTGAAGTGCGACTTTCATGTATTGAAGGAGCTGGTTATGGGCTATTTGTGCATACTACCCTGGAAAGTGTTTTGACTATTCTAAACTATGGAGGGCATAAGTATAGATTTCAAGAATGGAAAAAGATATGCAAAATTTTTCCAAGAGCTTATAAATATTCTCTTCTAGAGGATCCAAACATAGAAGAAGAGGAAGATCAATCATACATTATTGGTTGTGTAGAAGAAGGAAACGTGTCGGGCTATATAAATAGTTCTCACAGTACAATTGTCTGTCCCAACGTACGCTATACATTTGATCCAAATTTTCCACCTTGGCATAAATGCATCTCTTCACACATCAAGTCAGAAGAATATGGCCATGTATGCATTGAGACTATTTGTCAAGTTGAAGCAGGAGAAGAGTTGTTTGCTGACTATAACTTTACTTGACATTGTAAAGTATTGTACATGGATGGAAATCTCAAGTACATGCATCATTTTCATTTTTCATGGATGAAATCTCAAGTGAATATAACATTTGATTATTGTTTAGTTCATGCTCAATGAGAATCTAAAGTGCTCTTATGCTTTGTGTGTTGTCTAACTTATTTGACTACCTTGGCCATAGAATCTTGATTCTACTCTAGATTTGTGATAAATCTTACCAAAATTTAATCAATGTCTAGGTTGGACAAGTGGTGGGGCTTCAAACATTACTGTCTTAAACAAGTGGAGTTATCTTACTTGAATAAGTGGTGGCCTTTGAATCCAAATCTAAGCCAAATCTCTAATAGTTTGCTTGTAGTCTAGGTTGGACATTTGGTGGACCTTGTATCCATGTTTCCTCAACAAGGGTGGCTTTTAGTTTTCACTTTAAGTACTCATCTTTAATAAAGTGTAGGATGGAAAATGTTGAGTTAGTAGATTGTATTTTAGACAAGTGGTGTTTGGTGTATGAATGCTGAAAATGGTTGCAAGGATTCTAACAACGACTTTACCTTAAATAAATTTCTTACTAGGAGTTCTACATATAAATATGGTGAATAAAATTCTAGTGGTTTTGAGATACCATTTGTGTGTGTGTTTTCTTAGATTCACAAACTGGGATGGATAATGCTCCTATGGTTCAGTCAACAACTATAGAATCCATAGATTCTATGGTTTCTAAAGTGCCCAAGATGGATGATATTTCTATACTAGAGTCTAGTGTTGTGCAACTTGAGCAAGCTTCCAATAATGAGAACCAAGAAATCGATGCTTCAAAAATGCAACATACATCAAAAGAGACTGAAAAGTCCACTCACGAGCTATTGCCAATTGGTACTACGTCATGTAGCGTAGATGTTGAGAAATCCATGCTTACAATTATATTGGATTTAAATGGTCTATTGTTGAAACGTTCCCCTCAACCATCCTCACACCACAACTCAGTGCAAATGGATTCAAAAAGATATATTATACTCAGGCCAGGTTGCATCCAATTCTTGAAGACTATTTTACAGAGGTTTAATGTTGCAATTTGGTCGACAGCTACTAGGAATAATGTGTATCAAATCCTTGCAGCACTAAACAACTTAGCTGAGGATACATTGCCTTTCTTTGCAATTTGGTCACAAGATGTTTGCTACACCGCTCAAACTCAAAAATTGTTTAGACCGACAATCCAAACGTTGAGGCAATGTTCAAGCCTCTAGCCAAAATTGCCATGGGGTTTGAATGTGATCCACAAAGAACAGTGCTTATTGATGACTCTCCTTACAGGGATGTATTTCACCAGCAAACAATTGCATTTTTCCACAATTTGATGCTGAGAAGATGGTTGACAATATGCTCTTGGAGGAGCTACTGCCATACTTGATTCAGCTTGATGAGAGAAGGGATGTGCGTGATTTAATTGCTTTAATCATTATGGACAACCTATAGTGACAAATGATAGTGAATACAAACAAATCATGGAGTATTGGAAGCAAAAAAATGATGTTTGGTCAGCTAAGGTGTTCTTTACAAGAAGAATACCACCTGCAAAAGGTGACAGGATGAAACTATCATTGAAAATGCAAGTGACACAAGCCACCGCAATGAAATGAGAAGAGCCCAAATACAAGAGATCTTAGTAAAGGAGCGTACACCCATTGAAAGCATGAAGGCGTCACAATTGACCACTTTAGCTAGGCAATTGGGTTGTAACACAAAAGGAGTTTTGAAGGCAACCACAGCAAAGGCTTATATAAATAAGGTGAAAGCTGAGAACAATCTTCTAAGGCTAGATAGAAAGCAACCCTAAGGTACTAGTGACATGTCATATATTCTTGATACACATACTTGAACACTCATGTGCATGGTATCTAACAAATCTTTCTTTTTATTCCTTCCTGCAGGATCTTACAAAGGATACTACTAGATGGAGCTCAATCAATAGAGATTTTGATATGTTTGCTCAAAATAATGAAGCAGTCACCTACATTTTTTGTTTATCAATTTCTTGAGAGACTTTCTTTTAGTTTGTAATCATCAAATGAAATGAAAAGTATCCTTCTTATAAGATTTCTGATCTTTTTCTCGTTCAAAACTTTCAATTGTGATTTATAGTTTTGTTAGCATGAGATTGTGCTTTTTTAGTTTGAAAAAAACTGTCAAAGATCCAAGTATTTTTGGCTTTACTTAAGTTATTAATTGTGAAAGATCCAAGTCTTTTTGCTTTACTTAAGTTATTGATTGTCTATGTAATAGTCCTTAAAACAATATCGGATGGATTTCTTGCTCCCATGTCTCAATTGGTCTTTAGGTAAGACAAGTGGTGACCTTGAAAGGATGGTCTCATATCTCGATCAAGTGAAGAGACATGAAGCTTAAATATCACTACTATGTATCTAGTGTTAAACTCCATCAAGACAAAGATACTAGAGTGCCAAATTGCAGTCTAGTTTAAGTGAAAATCCATTTGAGCTAAGGTAAAACTTATAGTGCCTCATTTTTCTAGGATTCTACCCCATCAAGGAAGTTAGAATCTAGCACAAACCAATTAAGACTCTTTTGGAGCCTAGATAGGACAATTCGTGGAACTTAAGAGACTTATTACTGAGTTAGAGTCTAGTTTAGATAAGCAAAAGATCTTCAAACCAGCACTTGACTTTCTTACTATTCAATATTGAAAGTCCCTTGGGGCTAACAAATTACATACTACTTGTAACCTAACTAATGAGTAATTATATAGATCTAAGCAAGTATATATAATGAGTCTTCAAACTAATAAACCAAGGGAAGAGAGTAGCAAGGTCCACTACTTGTCCAAGCTCAGCTCTAGACAACATAGAAAGATGCTAGTTCTACTAATTGTCTAATTATAGGCATGGAGAAATGATAGAAGGTTGAACACTTGTCCAACCTATCATCTCTAGTAAGATGGGAGGTTTGGCCTTAAGATTCACCATGTAACCAACCTATACATCATTGTATTATGAAGAGTAGAAAAGCAAAGCTCCACCACTTGTTCAAGCTAGTTCTAAAATCCACATGGAGATAAGCAAGCTCCACCATTTGTCAAATCTCTCTTCCATTAAAACATGAAAAAACTCAGCTTTGTTGTACAGGGGGGACTTTTTTCCAAGGTCCACCACTTATCCAAGCTAGGATCCATTAAAACATGGAAATAAACAAAGCTCCACCACTCGTCCAACCTTTAGAGTTGCAAAGTGTATGCGTTGTCTAAACTAGGTATGGGAAAATAATTGAAGGTCCACCACTTGAAACATGGAGCGAAGCAAGCTCCACCATGTCTCCAATATGCTATACTCCATTGAAACACCCTAAACCCATGATATTTTGTACATAGGGGATGTACATTCAAGATCCACCACTTGTCCAACCTAGTATCCCTAGTAGCTTGATAGCTTTGGTCTCAAGATTCACCACTTGTCCACTCTATGTCATTGTATTAAAAAGGATTGGGTGTTAAGGTCCACCACTTGTCCAACCTATAAGGTTATATTTTAAATGGTTTTTTTTCTCACAACTTGAACTACCCATGATATGTTTTACATGGGAGTTTTGTTTCAATGTCCACCACTTGTCCAAGCTAACTCTATTGAAACATAGAGAGAACCAAAGATCCACCACTTGTCCAAGCTAAGCTATATTGAAACATGGAGAGAAGGATGCTCCACCATTTCTCCAAGATAGGCTTCATTGAAACATGGAGAGAAGAAAGCTCCACCATGTCTCCAAGCTAGGATCCATTTAAATGCCCTAAACCCATTTTAGTTTGTATATGGGGGGTTTTATTTCAAGGCCCACCACTTGTCTAACCTATTATCCCTAGTAGCACGAGTGGTTTGGTCTCAAGATACACCACTTGTACACTCTATGTCATTATATTAGGAAGAACTATGTATTAAGGTCCACCACTTGTCCAACCTATAAGGTTATATCTTAAATGGTATCCTTTCTCACCACTTGAAATGCCCATGATATGTTTTACATGGGGGTTTCATTCGAAGGTCCACCACTTGTCCAAGCTAACTCTATTCAAACATAGAGAGAAGCAAAGGTCCACCACTTGTCCAAGCTAACTCTATTCAAACATAGAGAGAAGCTGTTAAGGCGGTTACGCCGCTAGCGTAAGCTAAATAGCGAGAACTCAACCAACAATAGAATTTGTCAGACGAGGACGAAGCTTGACCCGCAGGCGCATGGAAACAACTAGGTGGGTGTCAAATCACCTACTCGACCTTCTAATGACAATCACTACTAAGGAAATCAAATCTAAGTTCTAAAATACGCAAGTGACTGAAATCCGTACTACGAACGAATGCTATACGAAACAGGATCTAGAATCATTGAATCGATCTCAAACTCAAGGGGAAGTCTATACACTAGGTAAGAATAACACCCTAAAGACTTGAACTGCAAAATCAACCTATAACCACTCCGTGCGGTAAACGCGTATGAAGACAGGCCAAAAAATACAGGTGACCAAAACTTGACCCCGATGGTACTAATGTGTAGCTCTACTCGTTGTGGTTCTATAGATATGCTACACGCTCTATTCCGACACACGAGTTGGAAGAAAACTCACACCGAAGCTCGTAGGAACTTACCACACATAGAAGCCGATAGCGCGCACTCTTGGTATCAATGCGTAGCTCTCGCCGTTGCTAACAAAATGGCGGTGTCGCTTCTCCAATGGCGGCTCCGTAGCTTGCGTAGCAAGTAGATAAGACTCTCTCTCTCTCTCTCACTCTCTCTCAGACACAGTCACGGCGCTCAAAAACTCACTTTGATTAATAATCTGAATCCCCTTAGGTTACAAAACTTTGGCTTATATACCTCAGCCTTGGAGGTGAGAACATCTCTAACTAATTACATCAGTAAGTGAAATTACTTCGGGATTACAAGCTAGAAACTCAATTGAGTCCCGTTACTTAATGAATGGCTCAATTCAAAATCAATGTCAGAAAGACATTTATTACAATCAATGGTTACAAAAATGATGAGTGTGAGCAAAAATATGGGTGTGATCCTCTGCTGGCTCAACACTCCCCCCCTCCGCGTTCATGTCGTCCCTGACATGACCTTTATGCTTGGTCAATAAAGTCCTGTCGTCTTGAGCATCTGCAAATGTGATTCGTATCGCAGGTTGCCACTGGTCAAGGTTGGGCCGAATATTTTGCTTTCGTGGGTGAAAAAGCCGGTGTAGAAAGCTTCTTCGAATGTTTGCATGTGGAAGCTAGGCAAAAACATAATCCTCTGGTATAGGAGGTGCAACACTTTTGGAGAAGGCTGCAATGAAAGGTCATACATCATATCAGTAACTGTGTCGGCCGTCGATAGTAGACTCGAGGTCGTGGCTTTATCTGGCGCGAGCACTTCAATGCAAGCTAAGAGAGTCCTGCAAATTTTCTTGAGCATCTGACACGAAAGGTCAGGAGAGCCAGTAAAGAGCTTGATGGTTCCCATTAGGGTTTTCACCATGTAGGCTTTACCTATTCTCTCTCCTGCCTTTGGTCCTGGCATCCTTGGGTAATTAAGCCAATTTGGCTTCTTTTCTGCAATCTTGCCATGCTCTTTCCAGCTTCTGACTCTTGGCACCGGGCAGAAGGTTACATCCTCCCGAATCTCCTTTGGTGCCTCTACCAAGTAGATGAGGTAGGCTGGGTATTTGTTCAGCCAACCTTTCCTCCATCTAGGCTGCGAATCTACAATCTTCTTTGATTGTTCCTCTTTTGTGACGTCGCCTTCGTAAAGAGCGACATACTGCTCCTCCTCTATTCTCTTTTTTGTTTTTATCACTTCAAACTTCATCAAAGGGAAAGGCAGGCTGGGTTGCATCCACTCTTCATGGAGCACTTTTGTGTCTAATCCCTGAAGTCTAATGGAGATTAGGAGTCTCCTCTCCCATTCCATTTCCGCCTTGGCACTCTCCTCTGCTGACTTTTCTATTTGGTCATGGAGCCTTTGTTCTTCTTCTTCAGAGATTCCTAAAGTTGAGGTCACCTCATGAACTGGGGCTGGATCTTCAATTGTGGTTTTCCCGTTTCTGGTAGTTCTATGGCTGCTCCACCTGATTCTTCTTGTGGTGTCTCTGTCTCTCTTCTTTGTTGCTCTTGTAGATCTTGGAGCTGTTTGCGGAGGGTCTCATTCTCTGTTCTTAGTGTTTGATTTTCTAAAGTGAGCCTCTCCTCTGCTGCCAATGATCCCTCCGCATGTGCAACCTTTGCACTTGCTCTAATCTTAGCTCTCTTTGTAAGCTTCGGACCTGGTCTTCCAGAGCTGGTACAAGAGCTCCTCTTGTTCAGTTCCTGCTCTGCTAGCTCTAGGGGTAGTCTTGAGTCTAGTGATTGTTCTTTTTTGGATCTCGACTCTTTCCCTTAGCTCAATGAGCTCATCTTTAGCCGCCTCCAAGTCGTCTTCCATCCGCTCCCTTGCTTCCTGTGCACTTGTTACTTCTCTTGAGGCCTCAGCTAGCTGGAGTATCAAGCCATCTCTCTCGTTTTCCGCATCGTAGAGTGATGCTTTATGACTTTCAGATTCATTCATAGCATCCTCTAATTTCCTCTGCAACTCGGCTTCCTTTGTTTGGCTGTCTCAATCTCCACTTCCTTTGCCTTGGATCTTTCTTTGATCTTGTTGAGCAGTTCATGCACCATGTGCATGTTTTTCATCTTCATCTGTCAACTCTAAGCTTTTTTGGCCACCACCTCCACTGGCTTCGGCTCTTCTAGTACGTTCTGCTCGTCTAGTTTTTCATCACTTTCTTTTGTACTCTTTGTATTTTGCTATGTCCCTCTCCGATCATCTCGTTTTTGTAGGGTGATCCCATAAACCGCCTCAAGGGCCTCTTCTTCAGTGTACCCTATCGCTACCAGATTCATAATCGTTTTTCTTTTGCTAATTGGATCTATCTCCTTTTCCTTGGTCCCGGCCTCCGGCTTTTCCATACCAGCCGTGTCCATCTCTACTGTGGTCTCTTCCACAATGATTTCCGTCTTCTTCGGGCTGGGTACATCAGTAAAGGAGGGCTGATTGTCCTCAGTCATCTTGGCTTTCCTTTGTTTGCTTGCCCGTCTTTCTCTTGAGGTTCAGTAGACTCATCTACTTTCTTCTTCCCTTGTCGTCCTTTTGCAGCTCAGCTTTTAAAAGCTGTACTTCCTCTTCAGTGTGGCTTGACAGGTTGCTGCTCCAGTATTGCCTCTGACTCCTCATAAGCTCTAATATATTGATCATATTGATCAACATGTGGCCTGGCTGAGCTAGTTCCGACTTTAGTGGGGTCTGGCACCCATTTCTTCAAAGTCCCCCTTCAGAGCTCTTTCCGCTCTAAACTGTTCCACTAGTCTTTCCATTCGTGCCGCTTTCTGACTTTTGGTTTGCTTGGGAGCAACCTTCTCTTTGCTTTCTTCATAATCGGCTCATCCACGTCTCTTCAGGTTCTGAAATATTTCTAGTTTTCCTGCGTGCTCTTGTGGACGCCCTCTTGGATACTTCAGGCTGTTCTTCCTCCTCATCGGCTTCTCTAAGCCACTCATTCTGGGAGGGAACCTTTGGCCATTGATCTCTGGCTCCGATAGCTTCATAAAAGCTATTCTTGTCAGAACTTCAGCTCCTCCTATATACTTTGGCTTCTCGTTGTGCATGGCAATTACTTGCTCGTGGATGTGTTGAGCGTAATTCACCTCTTTTGGCATATTGCTCTTCAATGCCCATGTGATGGTAGTTGCAATGGCATGGGGCGGTGTTGTATACTTTTGCGGTCTTTTACTGCAAATATGGAGAAATTGGTTGTACAGTCGGCAAAGGGTTGCCGCTCTTTGGTCTGCCATATCTCCATAAGTTGCATTCTGTTTCTTGGACCCATAAACCTCTATAGCCTCCCTTCTTTCCCTGACAGAGCTCCCTTTGTTGTTCAGCTTCAATGCATCTGCAATGAGCTGTGGAGTGATCTGTACCTCTACTTTCTCTCCATCTATTGTTGTCAATGTGGCTTTCCCATCCTTCTGAATGGAGGTTGCCAACTCATACACTCTTCTTGTATCTACACCTGATGGTCTCGAGGTGAAGAATTTGTGCAAGTCTGCCCTTTCCAGGTACCTGCTGATGTTCTCTGACCTGCTATAATCCACCAACTCTTGTGGGATCATCGGTATATCCACCGCTTGCCCTTGAGGATCTCTGAAAGTCCCCTGGTAGATCTTTATTCCCTCTTGTTCCAGTACTGCTTCCTCCACCCAAGTTTTGGTTGGCTTGAGGGTTTCTGCTGGAATGTCAAAGGGTTCTGCTTCTGCAAGAGCATCTTTGATTGTCGGTCTTTTTCTCTTTGTTGCTGATAACTTGGCGGAATCCATGGATCCTGTAACTCCAATTTCAGAAGTTAGCGTCTTTTTAGTACTGAAAGCCGAAATGAAGCTTTTAACTATTTAAATGACTTGAAAATTGAAACATGAGCTATTCAAAGCCTAAGGATGCAGGGTAGGTGAAAAAATATGCAAATTGGGCTCAGAATCATGCTGGAGACATCATACGCGTATGATGTCTTTTGTGTCAAAATGACTGGTTGTGCTTGTAGCTGATAGTGTATACATGAGTATCATATGCTTGGATTTGAGTTTGGATCCCATTTGGTCAAGTTTTGGCTAGTTTAGTCCAGTTCAGGCTCTTGGCAAAATTTTGAAAGGAAAATGGATTTTATGATCCAAATTGGATAAAACTTGGTGGTTCACCTTCAAATGGCATGTAGATCACTTATGTTTGGTGGTTGAAGCCCTGAGGTGCCAAAATCACATAGTGAGACATCATACGCGTATGATGTCTTTTAGTGTATTTTTGGACCAAATTTCTCTATAAGCTTGGATATGGCTTTAGATAGGCTTATTCAGTGGATTTATGAATTTTGGATATATTTTGGGCTAAAAATGGCTCTAAAGACATCATACGCGTATGATGTCTTTTTCATCAATTTTTCATGGGATGGATTCTGTGGACTCCCCATGTACTAGTGAAGGACTGTCTCTACTCAAATCTTGGTTTGGACTTGAGTATGTTGGATTTGGGGCCAAAAATAGGCTTTGGATGAAGGATTTTCCTTCAATTGGGCTAATGGGGTGATCCACTTGACCTAATGGTTCCAAACTTCATATGTAGCATGTATTAGATATATATAATGGATGTATGATGCCAAATGAGCAGTTTTGGCTCTGTAAGTGCAAATAGACATCATACGCGTATGATGTCTTTTGTGTCAAAATGGTGCTTTTTGGTTCCAGATAGCTTATAGATGTGTTAATCAACAATCCTACAAGGTTTCAATGAGTTTGGAGTTATTTTGACAAGATTAGGACCAAAAATCAATTTTATGGCCTACTTTGCGTCTTTTTGGTTTTCCTTGGGTTTTCTAACTCCAATTCTCATGATACTTGGTTCATAGGATGTGATTAACATGTGGAATGAGGCTATGCACTCAAATGTTGAAATGGATGTGAAAATCATGCTGTGAGACATCATACGCGTATGATGTCTTTTCTTGAAATGTTGTTGGTCTTTTTGTGCAAAGAATGCTTTGTGCTAGTGCCCTAAGCCCTGCTAACTAGTTTTCAACTTAAAAAGTCATTAGTTTAGCTAAAAAGCCCCTTTAGGCATTTCAGTCTCCGAAGTCGTCTTTTTGCCTTGGAGTTGAATTTCTTCAACTTTTCTTCTCGAGAGTTGCATTTCCAGCTCATTGGATATGTTGTGAAGCCACCTATTTGGTTGAACTTGACTTTGGCTCCCTGTTCTCCATCTTTCTCCATTTGGTTGCCCGAAAGCGTCTTTTTCACCATCGGTAAGTGAATCAGCTTTCTTTTGGGTTTTGCTTGCAAACATAAGTCATCCATGTATATTTGAAGCTGCTTGTGAAGTTTCATGTCATTTGGTCGTCAATTTTAGCCATTATGCCAAAATGACGCTTTGTGTGTCCGCCGCCGAATCGGTTGTTCCGACCTACTTTTGGTGATCCAAACCCGGAGATACTCCATGGTTGCATTGCCCTCGATGTTGTTAAGCTTCTGAGAAGTTTTGTGTCGTTTCGACAACTTTTTTCTGTTTGCCTCTTGCAGGCTCTGTTGACCTAGGGTTTTTCAAGTCGTTTTTCTCGAGCTTTGAGTGTTAGAAACCCATCTTCTATGTTAGGGTAACCCACCTCTAAGTTCTTGCAAGGTTTGGTTAGGCGGTTGTGCCCCTACCTAGCGTTCCTCCCATTCCCCGTCTGCTCTTGTTTCTTGGTTTTGGTCAGTTTTCGCGACAAAAGTTAACGATAAGCATCAAAAGCTTATGGCAACGAGTCTACCTCTCATGTCTGGTGTCCTCTGAGCTCTCGTAGCAGTTGTAGAAGGGGTGGTAGAAGGTCGGATGCTCCTGTGTGCTCTTTGCTCTCTCCAAGAAGGTAATAGTGGAAATGAGCTTGAAAGTGATGTGAAAAATACTTAACTTCGGACTTCCCGGATCACTTGTTACCAAATTTGACATGTGCTCCTATCTCGTCGTGAAATGCACTTTAGGATTTGAAATTTCTCAATTTGGACTCCGTTTGACCTGTTTCTGAGAAATCTGTCCACTTTGCCAAAATTCTGTCATTTCGGGCTTTCCGCAACTTTTTCAGAATTGTACCCAATCTTTACCATGGGTTGCCCTTGTCATTAGGACCATCACCGTCTATTCTTTTCTTTTTTCCGATCTCATTTCACCTGCTTTTTTTTTTATTTTTCTTTTACTTTTATTAAGAAAATCATAAAAAATAAAGGAAAATAGCAAATTGAAGCCAAAAAATTCCAAACATACACAATAAATAGCTGGTAACCCTATGTATATGAATATACACTTATTTGTGATTTTTGGACTTGGATTACCACTTTTTAGCTCCAAAAACACTCTTATTTAGTGATATTTACACGTCTAGAGACCCAAATTCATCATTTGATCTCTTCTTGTTGCAAAACAAGGTATATAAGGGCATAAATATTATCAATATCCACAATCAAACAAAAAAATTGCAAAATCATGTAAGACACTGCCCTTGTAATATAATTTTTGTTTTTCTTTGTTTTCGGCACTTGTAGCTGCTTTGTAACTCCTGTATGCCTGTATACCTCCCCCCCTCCTAGTCTGAGTCCTCCCGGACGACTATGAAGTGTCTGTGGGCGAAGCATTGTAGTTGTTTTGGTCATAAATTCCCAATGCAATTGCAGAGCGATGATACAACAGTCTTTCCAATAAAGCTGCTCTTTGTTTGATTGAAGGATTGGTGGTCGGGTTTTGGGTTGGTGATACTTCGGTAGTAGAATCAGTAGATGGATTCATCTTTACCTGTTGTTCTTTTGCACTATCCAAATCTGCTTCCGCTTCGCTTGTGCTTGCCACAAACTCTTTGCGACCCAAACCTGCTTTGTCTTTGTGTTGATTTCCTCGCCTTGAAATACCTAGGAGTGTCCGTTGATTGTACGAAGGGAGTTCCTGTTTACAAATCTTTGGGATCCAAATTTTCTTGCTATAGCTTTGTGCCGTCATGAACTTCTTTGGAATCCAGATCTGTTTCACTGTCCTTGATTGTCTGGAATCACTCTGTTGTCTGGTATTGAAGACTCTGCTTTCCACCTTTGTGTTCTCTGGCACAACCTTTTTTGGTCTCCATACCAACTTTGACTCCGTTTTTTCCCAAGGTTGAGCTGTTATATTATTGCTTGTCTTCCTTATCCACTGTTGAGAATTCCTCGTCGAAGAGTAATCCGGTTGTATAGAAACTTTTGGTTGCCATTGCTTCTTCTTTTTCTCTGGTTGTTGTTTACCTTTGTTCTTGGATTCTTCCTTTGGAGTTGGCTCTGATCCTTTGGTGAACTTAACTGATTGACTTTCACCTTCGTATTTGATAAGCACTGATTTAGAACTCCAGTCAATCATTGCATTGTATTGCTTCTGCCATGGTTGTCCTAGCAATAATGGATGTTGTGTAGCTTGGTCTTCAACCACGTAAAACATATGAGGATACACATAATGGTTAATCTGTATATGTAAAACTGTGCATCCGACAGTTTTGATTGAATTCTTAGAGTAACTCTTTAACTCTTGCTTGGCAGTTTGTAGTTTAGTGTCATTTGTCAATTGTCTATACAAACTGAGTGACAATAGGTTAGCTTGAGCTCCTGAATCCAATAGTGCTCTGGCTTTGATTTGGTTGGTTCCTACTTTGCATTCAATGATGGGTTCTTCTTTGTCATTATTCATTTCTGTTATACCGACTGCGTTTATTCGTATTGCTCCTTCATTGCGCTGTTTCTGACGTAGTAGTCTTCTTTTCTCCATTCTTTCCTTCGCCTCGGCTTGCGCTTCCTCCTCAATCTTTTTCTTTTTCTCTACACGCAGCTTTTCTTGATGTATTTTGAGAAGCATGTCTTGGGTTAGCGGCAAAAGATACTTTTTCACTCTGCATCCACTAATCCAATTGGGCATTTCTTCTCCGTCTAATGTAGCAAGCTTGACGGCTCCACTTGGTGATAGATCTTTAATCACCAGAGGTCCCATCCCTCGCTTTTTAAGCTTCTTAGCATGCTGTTTCAGAGTGTAAACGAGGACATAGTCCCCAACCTTAAACTCTTTAGTCCGCACATGCTTATCAAAAAATTCTTTTTGTCGTCTTTTTTGAGCGTAGATAGAAGCTACTGCTTTTAGGCGAAGCTCATCTAGCTTTTCCAGGTCATCTATTCTATCAGAAAGCTCGTGCCGTGTCCACTCTAGATCCTTAGCCACCCTTAAGGTTGAAATCAAAAATTCTATTGGTAAGATAGCATTTAGCCCAAAAACCATGTTATATGGGGTCGTTCCTATTGATGTTTTATATGCTACCCTATATGCCCATAATGTTGAATGCAACTTTTGGTCCCAGTCAGTTCTCGACTCAGATACAATCTTCGTGAGGACCGTGCATATGGTTTTGTTTGTTGCTTCAGCTTGTCCGTTTGCTTGTGGATGATACGGGGCTGATTTCGTATGGATTACCATGAATTCATCTAGAAGGATCTTTATCACTTCATTTATAAAATGTGTGCCTCGATCACTCACAATTTCTATTGGCAATCCATATCGTACAAAGACGTATTCATACAGAAATTGTGCCGTGGTCCTGGCATCTGCCTTTTGAGTTGCCTTTGCTTCGACCCACTTTGTTAGATAGTCTGTAGCCACAATGATGTATTGTGCATGAGTCTTATATGCAGGAGGTGAAATGGGTCCAACATAATCAATCCCCCATTTTGCAAAAGCTCTTGCCCCCATCATTGGTCTAAGCGGCATATCATCTCTTTTAAGTGGTACTTTGGTCCGCTGACAGTCATCACACCGTTTAACGTATTCCTCAGCGTCCATATGTAATGTTGGCCACCATATTCCTGCGGCTAAGACAAGTTTTGTTGTCTTATCACCTGAGAAATGGCCTCCACCTACTCCTCCATGAGCTTGCTCCAGGATTATCACATACTCAGACTCTGATGCGCAAATCCTAAGCTGGTTGTCTTTACCTCTCTTATAGAGTTGATCTCCTATTAAAGCGTAATCTCTAGCTTCTGTCTCTACAGATTTTTGACGAGCTTTTGACGTTCCTTCTGGGAAAGTTCTATTTGTGAGATATTCAACAATATACTGACTCCATTCTGGAGTGATCATTATCTGATATAATGTCGAATACTCTGCTGGCGGTTTTGATGAACATACAATACATACAGTGACATATTCATGTACGCTTTCTTTCATTCCTGGCCAATAGACTCCCAATTGTAACAAATTCCTATATGTGTTCCTTCTTGAACAATGAAATGCACATTCCTGAACATGTGCTTCGCGCAGATATATATTATATTCCTCAGGATTGATGCATAGTCGTAAAACATGATCATTTCCCAATTGATACAACCTTCCTGCAACCAATTGAAGATTCTTGGATTGCTGAATAGCAATATGTTTCTGGTTGTATTCTTCTATCGAACTCTCCTCCATAGGTTAATAGGTTAACGACATTTTGAGACCACTTCGGTATCATTTCTATGTTGAACAAGTACGCGTCTGGCATGTCGTCATCTACTCCTATAGGGTCTTCTCCATTCGTCAATCGCGAAAGATGATCAGCTCTAAGATGTGTTTTTCCTTTCTTTACTTCTACCGTGAAGTCGAATTCCAGTAAGATAATGAACCATCTCACTATTCTCCCGGTATTGCATGGTTTATTCACTAGGTAGAGCAAGGCTTGGTGATCCGTAAAAAACACAAACTTGTTGGCTAGAAGATAATGCCGAAATTTCTTCACAGCATATATCATTCCTAATCCCTCTCGCTCTGTTGTGGTGTAATTCTTCTCTGCATTGTTGAGCTATTCGACTGGCGTAACAGATAGGAAAATCCATGTTTCCTTCTTCTGGCTGAGCCAGAATTCATCCTATTGCATATGCCGAAGCATCTATATGCACATGGAATATCTTCTCCCAATCTGGTGATTTCAAGACTGGAGCAGTAGTAATGAGTGCCTCTTTCAATTTCTTGAACGATTCCTCACACACCCTCTGTCCATTCAAAGTTCACTATTAGCCTGTAAAGTGGTTGGCCTATTATAGCGTACATGTAAATGAATCGTCTATAATATCCGCAATGTCCCATAAAGCTCTGTACTTGTTTCGCATTGGTTGGTCTAGGCATATCCACTATAACCTTTATCTTCTCTAAATCCGTGGATATTCCGTTTTGTGAGACAATATGTCCCAGAATTCTGCCCTGTCGGACCATAAACACACATTTCTCAGGATTGAGACAAATGCGATATGTCCTACATTTCTCAAATACTTTTCTTAGGTGTTCTAGATGCTCATCTCTCAGAAGAGAATGTACACACAAGTCATCCATGTATATTTCTAGAAACAACCTTAAGTATTCTTTGAAAGCATGCGTCATCAGCCTCTGGAAGGTTGCGGGAGCATTGGTTAGACCAAAAGGCATAACCCGATAAGCATAAATTCCCCACTCCGTTGCAAAAGCTGTTTTATGTTGATCTTCCAGTGCTATGGCTAGCTGGTTATATCCTGAAAAACCATCAAGAAAAGAGTATGCTGTTTTCCTAATACACGCTCTAGAACATGATCAGTTATCGGCAAGGGATAATTGTCCCTGATTGTTGCAGCATTCACTTTCTTTAAGTTGACACACACTCGGAGTTTTCCGTTCTTCTTGGTACTACCACAATGGAGATACCCAATCGGTGTGTTCAATCTCGTATATGAATTCAGCTTCCATTAGCTTATCTATCTCTTCTTTGATTCGCTTAGCAAAAGTATCATTATATGTGTATGGTCTCTGTCTGCTAGGCTTTGCGTCTTGTTTGTGGGATTGTGTGTTGGCATATCGATGGGTCAACTCCCTTTAAGTCCTTATAAGACCATGCAAACACATCCCTATACTCTCTGAGAAGACTCAAAAGTCTCTCTTCCTCGCCTGGAGACAAATCTGTGGCTATGTACACCGGTCTAGGTGGCTCACCTGGAGCTGCTAAATCAACTTTTTTTGCATCCTCCGGTCCGTCATAAGATTCTTCTCCTTCTCTCTCGAATAGGTGGGGTTAATATCACCTTCCTATCCTCTATTGTGAATTTCCTATAGTGAGAGGGAACATCCATGTTTTCCTTGATTTTGGCGTTTTCGTCCTCTCCACTCTCAATTTCTGTCGTCCAAACTTCTTTCAGAGTTTTCTTGAGCTCTCTGTACTTGTTTCTACGTTCTAGCTTGGACTCCGTGTGTTCTCTGTTGCGCTTGTTCTTTTCTGATTTTTCTGTTTCTGTTTTCGTTCCATTCCTTTGAACTTGATTTCTTGAGCTTTTTTGTCTTTTCGTAAGCTCTTTTGATCATTGCCTCTCATTCTTCCAGAAATCTTGTCCTTACACAATCTTCGCCTTTACTAGCATTAGGAATTGATTTTTTCCTCTTATTCTAGGCATCGGATTGGTTCTAACCCCCTTTGTTTTTCTCTTTGCTCTATAGAGTGTTTCTGGCGTTGTTTAGTTTGGTTCGGAAAATCATAAAATCGGACATCCGTTATAGTTTCTTCGTTTCGCTTGAATTGTCCGTTGACTCGTTGTCTGCTTCATTTCCCCACTCAGGATGATCGGGAATGTCGTGAAATACCTCCTCTTCATCTTCCTTTTCCAGTGTATCGTTCTTTTCAGTTTCTTTTTCGAGTACAGTTCTCAACATGAAGTACGGAACCACGTCGTACCCGTCCTTGTCGCAAAATTTCGTTGTGGGACCATCCGGAATTGCACAAACATCTAGGGTTGCTAGAATGTGTGTCCATTCTAATGGTTCAAGCGTGTCCTCTGGAAAGGGTTCTCCTATATAAGTTTCGTCTTCGATAGCCCTTTCTAAAACAATTCTTCTCATTTCAGACTTCCACATTTCGAAGCTCCACACATCCATTACTCCTTGGGTTTACCTAACCAAGCTGGAAATTCGGATCCGCCAAAGTAGCTGAATCAAACTCCTCACGGGTGTTCGGTTCACATCTTTGTAGCTATGGTCTTTCAGGTTCACACGTGTAGTGGTTTCCATATTTCTCAGGTATATGTGATCGTAGCCCCAATCCTGGACCATTTTCAACTGTCTCATGAATGGTCTTCCCAGTATGATATCATAGTTATTCTCCTTGCCAAAATCGACAATAGCAAAAGTATGTTCGTATTCAATGCCGCAAGAAGTCACTACAACTTTCTCTAATAACCCCATAGGTTTCTCCATGTGTCATCTGCTAATTGGAGTTTCAACCTAGTCTTCCTTATTGCTGGTTTCCCCATTTTTTCCAGATTTCTTTTGTAGCAATGGCTACCCAGCTCCGCTGTCTAGTATTGCCATCGTGTTTACTCCTTGGAATTCAACTGGTAAGGTTGTATTCCCTCTTTCACCTTCGCAATACTCTCCGACCTTGTTTAAGGGTACAGGCTTAGCGTTTTTTTGTGGTTTACTCAGCTCTTGTATACCCTCTTTCAGTCTCGATGTTGGGTCTTTTATCCCGAATTTCTCCAAGCATTTTCCTACAGTGGTCCACATATGTGGTCTTAGCCTCAAAAGCTCAGCTAGAGTGATAGTGCATGTCACTGGTGTTGACAAGATCTCTATCAATCCTTGTGAGTCCATGACTTTTTCTGATGAGATTCTTCGTGAGGGAAGTGCTCTAGTCTCGGATTTTCTTCATACTCTCCTAAGTATGAAGGTAAGGTATTCAGTGAGTGAGGTTTGCTCTCCATTGTTCTAACAGAGCCCCCATCTCCCCAGTAAGATTGCAGATCCAAGTCCACTTGAGATCCTGCCTCAAATTCCACTATGGGAGGGTTCCTGATGTCCTTTTCCCAATTTGTCTGATTAGCTTGGCAACTTAGCTCGTTTGCAAAGTTTGCCTCTCTCACTTGTTTCCAAAATTCATTGTAATCCTCATCTCTTCGTAAGACCTCTGTATGACTGGATGAAAACTCTCTATCTCCTGATCGGTTGTGTTCAATACTATGCGGTCATCCTTGTGTGTATTTTCAGGCTTTTGTGCACTGGGAGTCTTTTCAGCTACCCGTGAAACGATAGTCTCATGCTGAATTGGGTTTTCCTTTCCACAATTCATTGTTTCTTTTGGTGGTTCTAATAAGGCTTGTGCAGTCTCGATCATTCTCTGGCACATTTCAAGTCTCTGCTTTTTCAATTCCGCGTTTGGGTATGTCATCCACCTCTGTTCTTGTGTTTGGTTGTTCTTTAACCTAGCTTCGTAAGCTCTCATCAGTGCGTCCAATGGTTCGTGTACTTTGTCGACTAGCACTGATCCCCTGAGCTTAAGCTCGTTGTTTCTTTGATACTCTTTTGTTTCGTTCTTTCTGGGCTCATCTCTCGTTTCCCGTTTTGACTCTCAAGTTTTTCTAATCTATCTTTAGTTCGCTTTAGTTCCTCAGCTAGAATAGCGTCTTCACGTTCTTTTCTCAACTTCATGCGTGCTTTTCTAGCTTTCCATGTGTTTTTCTGACTCCGCGGTCCTGGACTAACCATTCAGTCGCTAACTTTCCATTCTCAGGTTCTCTAGTGGTTTTTTAGCTTGAGCTCTAGTAACAACTTGCGTTGGTATCAGAGTTTCATTTTCAGACCCACTGCTGGTAGGAATAGTTTCTAGCATATTCAATGTCGTCTTTTGCACTTTGTTTGGATTCTTTGAACAATCCTCAATGAAGTGAGTAACCCCACACTCAGTGCAATAAGCGTTAATTCTAATGATTTCCGTATGTGGACAAACATTCATCAGATGGTCACCTCCACACTTGTAACAGGGTCCTAGTGCTGGTCTTGGTCCCATTTGATTCGTCCTTTGTGGATAGGATGGTCTTGTCCTGTTAACCCTCCATGAGCTATGAACATCAATGTTCTTGCGTCCAAATTGTATCTCTTTCATCAGAAGCACTTGTAACTGTTGGTATTCCAACATTCCCCAATCATGCCCCATGGTTCTGGTTGTTTGGGTTCTTCTGGTGGGTAATACACAGTTGGAGACATGTGTGCACCAGATTCTTCATAATAGGCTTGAACAGGCACTAGGGCTTGTTCTTCCTGATTCTCTAAGGTTGGTGCATATCTAATGCCCACTGTCTTGCTCCTGGTAAAGGTGGTTGTTGTCCCAATACCGGTTGCGGTCTTTCTATCCCCATAGGTCCTGGTACATTTCCCGTTGGGTATCGAGGTACTGGATGTACCTTGAGGTGGCTAATTGAGCAGGAGGTGCATACTGACGCTCCTTACATACCTTTGTTGTAATAGCACTCCTCTGTTGGATGGTTTGTCCATTTTTGTTCAATAGCACACCATTTCAGTGTTTTTGGCAATGGTTTTTGGTATGGTGCCATCCTTTTTAGAGCATCTTCTATCATTTGCTCTACATTTGGCATGGTTGTTGTTTGAACATTTTTTTAGTGGTAGTCTCGCTGCTACGGAGGAGGAGCTACTGGATGCAAAATCTGTATCCGCTGACACCTCTCCATAAACCGTACAGTTATCCACTAAGTACAATGCCTCTCTCGTTACTTGCTCGAAACTTGTACAAGCTTTCAAGTGCAAGTCCTTCTTGAGAGTGTCGTTTCTCAGTCCCTCAATAAAGAGAACAGATAGTCTGTCATCTTGTGGTCGTTCACGTACTGGACATCTCTCAATGTATTGTTTGAAGCGAAGTGAAGCTTCCTTCACTTTTTCGTGTTCTCTCTGTTTAAAAGCATATATGTGGAGACCGTATTGTGCTTAATCCCTCGTTTTGAGAATTCCTCAGCAAACTCTCTTAGCAAATGGTCAATGTCATGGAATCCCCTATGTTCAGTGGTTGAAACCATGTCAATGCCGTACCTTCTAGAGTAAGACCAAATCCCTCGTATTGTGTATGGAAATCTGTTATCTGTTCAGCTCTTAAGACTTGCTTAAAGAGTGACACATGTGCATACGGATCTCCTGAACCACCATACTTCTTTGGCATACACTTCGCTACTTGAGATGGTCTCATACGTCTATGGTCTGCTACCAATCTCATTGCTCCTGTGTCCCGGCTAAAGCTTTCTCTAGCATCATGGACTTCATGGGTTACCCTTGTCGGTTCCCCTGCCCTGAATCTACTACTAGGAGGTAAATGTGATGGTTCCGCTTCGAACCTTGGACCTGGAGTGGTATATGTGGGGATTGGAACTGCACTACCTCGATTCGTATCCATTGACTCTCTGGAATGTAATGATCCCATTGGTCCGGGCTTCGAGTACTGAGGTTGACTGAAAGAGTCAGCAGCCTGAGTTCTTTGTCCTCCTGTTGTCATTGGGTTTTGCCCTCCATTTGTTGGTGCTGGTCTTTGTGAGCTAGAAGTAACATAATACTGATGTAGTGGTCCCCCAAAGTATGTATATCCTTCTAATTCTTTCTTGCCCATTGTTGAGTATTGCTCCCATACTTGTCGTAAGCGGCAATTTTCACTTCCGATCCCTCTGTGTAGGTAAAGACATAAAGTCTTTTTTGGTCTGTCAACTCTCCGTGTAGGGTTCTTCACATCTATAATAGAGATCCTGCTCCCCATTATTATATTTGTATAGCCCCACATAGATGTTATCAGTGTTGATCCTTGTAGTTTCATTCTCTCTTCTTAACCTCGCATCCGGGAAGTTCATTATTGGTGCTTTCTCCTCAAGTTCTTCATCTACTTTGGCTTTGGTGCCCATCAATCCCCACTTGTCCACAATGTTAGGGTTTAGGACTACCAAGTACATGGTACCCTCGTCATCTAGATATCTATCTCCGCTATAGCTCACAGGCACTAAGTCCTTGAACTCACTAGGTCTCTCCTATCTTTCACACAATAGCGGTCCATTCCATCTTTGTAGATCTTGGCACCTTGCTCATTGTCGTACTGGTATTTTATGAACAATAGCTTCATTGTGGCGGAAGGGTTTGATGATCCTGCTGCCATATTTTCTCTGTTGTTCAGGTTCAAGTGTTCCAAGTGTTCGGTGAAAATCTCGTAAGATCTCTCCGAAGAAGTATCAGAGACACTTCCTTCAAAGATCGGCTCTAATGGTTGCACCAAACTTTGGTTTACACTTCCCTCGGTTGATATGACACTTGCTGGTTCCCCTTGTTTTGGTTGGTTATTCTGGAGTTCCTGCCCGATCTCAAATTCATCAATTCCCCTAAAGGACTTTAACTTTTCGCCTCGGCAATTTGTTTTCCCAAGTTTTTGTGGTCAGAATTGATCCAAACTGATTGATACTTGGTCAATTGTTTAATCTTGTCAGTTGGACAACTTCTGTTCATCAAGTGAGAATTTTGTTGCAGTTATGCTGAAAAAGACATTATACGCGTATGATGTCTTTTTTCACAGATTTTGACTATTTTGGTTATGCTCACTCTCAGTAGCCCCTTATGCTCTTTCACTCACAAAATTCAGTTTGAACTCTGTTTGAGCAAGTTATGGCTAATTTAGGCTTTTCTTGGCAATTTTCCGCTTTTGACTTGTTTTGGGTCAATTGTGATCCAAATGGGATGAAACTTGAAATATAACTCTAGACAGCTATTACAATGGATCTGTTTGGCAAAGTATCAAAATATGTCCAAAATTAGGTCAAAGACATCATACGCGTATGATGTCTTTTTCATCAATTTGGGTCAAGACTTGATATTTATGCTTTCTACAGTGTTTGTAACAATCTTGTCAGGTCAGATATCAAAAATAAGAAGTGGATGTGCAAAAGACATTATACGCGTATGATGTCTTTTGTCCCAGATTTTGACTATTCTTGGTTTTAAGCCTTCTCCAATGTTTATAATTGAGTTTCAAGTGTTTTTGTCAGGTTTGAATGTAAAAACAAGATCTGAATCAAAAATTTCCTATTCTTTGCGTTTCTTGGACTCCGACTTGTCTTTTTGGGTTTCTTTGAGTGTTAATGCTCTTGTTTTAAGTTGAAATTAGGGTATAACCCCCCTTTTGAACACTCTGGTAAAGTCAAAATTTCTGTTTTGGTCTCTGTTTGGTCATTTAGACATCATACGCGTATGATGTCTAAAGTTGCAGATTTCCAGTTTTTTGGCACAGAATCCTTCCTAAAGCTTTCTCAAGTGCTCAGCAACTCCCAGATACACAGAAAATTTCTCTGACTTTTGTTTATTGCAAGTTTCACTACTAACTCGACGGGTTTAGTGATCTAACATGCAATCAACCATATCAAGCAAATACTCCAATGATTATTAGCTCTAGATCAGGATCAAATGAAGTCCTACCTAAGCTATTCTAATCATAAAATGGGTTTGGTAATTGTGATTTTAAAGATATCCACTGTCACTCACGGACTAGCAAATTCTTTTCTATCAACAATACTCAACACCAACAAACAACAAACAAATCTAAGCTAAACTAAAAATACTGTCAACACGGAAGACCCAGGAATACCCCACTTCCTAGTATCTCTCGAGATCTTCGGAGTCCACCACTCCTAGATCTTTTCTAACTAAAGTATACAAAGTAGTTTATACGACTCACTCTCGTAGGATTAGTCTAAGGTCACCTACTTAGGGCTCTCGTCCCCGGCAGCGGCGCCAAATGTTAAGGCGGTTACGCCGCTAGCGGAAGCTAAATAGCGAGAACTCAACCAACAACAGAATTTGTCAGACGAGGGACGGAGCTTGACCCGCAGGGCATGGGCCAACTAGGTGGGTGTCAAATCACTACTCGACCTTCTAATGAAATTCACTACTAAGGAAATCAAATCTAAGTTCTAAATACGCAAGTGACTGAAATCCGTACTACGAACGAATGCTATACGAAACAGGATCTAGAATCATTGAATCGATCTCAAATCAAGGGGAAGTCTATACACTAGGTAAGAACAACACCTAAAGACTTGAACTGCAAAATCAACCTATAACCACTCCGTGCGGTAAAGGTATGAAGACAGGCCAAAAAATACAGGTGACCAAACTTGACCCGATGGTACTAATGTGTAGCTCTACTCGTTTGTGGTTCTATAGATATGCTGCACGCTCTCTATTCCGACACACGAGTTGGAAGAAAACTCACACGAAGTCGTAGGACTTACCACACATAGAAGCCGATAGCGCGCACTCTTGGTATCAGTGCGTAGCTCTCGCCGTTGCTAACACAATGGCGGTTTCGCTTCTCAATGGCGGCTCCGTAGCATCGCGCTAGCAAGTAGATAAGACTCTCTCTCTCTCTCTCACTCTCTCTCAGACACAGTCACGCCGCTCAAAAACTCACTTTGATTAATAATCTGAATCCCCTTAGGTTACAAAACTTTGGCTTATATACCTCAGCCTTGGAGGTGAGAACATCTCTAACTAATTACATCAGCAAGTGAAATTACTTCGGGATTACAAGCTGGAAACTCAATTGAGTCCCGTTACTTAATGAATGGCTCAATTCAAAATCAATGTCGGAAAGACATTTATTACAATCAATGGTTACAAAAATGATGAGTGTGAGCAAAAATGTGGGTGTGATCCTCTGCTGGCTCAACAGAAGTAAAGGTTCACCACTTGTCAAAGCTAGGCTCCATTGAAGCATGGAGAGAAGTAACCTCCATCATTTTTTCAAGATAGGTGCCATTCAAACATGGAAAGATTCAAGATCTACCATGTCTCCAAGATTCTAGGCTCCATTGAAACACCCTAAAACCATGATATTTTGTACATGGGGTGTTTACATTCAAGGTCTACCACTTCTCTAACGTATTATACCTAGTAGCATGAGTGGTTTGGTCTTAAGATTCACCACTTATCCACTCTATGTCGTTTTATTAAGAATAACTGGGTGTTAAGGTCCACCACTTGTCCAACCTATAAGGGTATATCTTAAATGGTATCCTTCACCACTTGTCAAGGTCCATCCCACTTTTCCAACCTGTAAGGTTATATCTTGAATGATATTTTTCCTTATCACTTGTAATGTCCATGCTATGTTTTACAAAGGGGTTTTGTTCCAAGACCCACCACTTGTCCAAGCTAACTCTATTGAAACATAGAGAGAAGCAAAGGTCCACCACTTGTCCAAGGTAGGCTCCATTGAAACATGGAGAGAAGGATGATCCACCATTTCTCCAAGATAGGTTCCATTGAACAATTGAGAGAAGTAATCTCCACCATGTCTCCAAGCTAGGCTCCATTGAAATACCCTAAACCCATAATTTTGTACATGAGGGGTTTACATTCAAGGTCCACCACTTGTCCAACCTATTATCCCTAGTAGCACGAGTGGTTTGGTCTCAAGATTCACCACTTGTACACTCTATGTCATTATATTAAGAAGAACTATGTGTTAAGGTCCACCACTTGTCCAATCTATAAGGTTATATTTTAAATGGTATCCTTTCTCACCACTTGAAATGCCCATGATATGTTTTACATGGGGGTTTCATTCCAAGGTCAACCACTTGTCCAAGCTAACTCTATTAAAACATATAGAGAAAGAAAGGTCCACCACTTGTCCAAGCTAGGCTCATTGAAACATGGAGAGAAGGAACCTCCACTGTTTCTCCTAGATAGGCTCCATTGAAACATGGAGAGAAATAAGCTCCACCATGTCTCCAAGTTGCTAGGCTCCATTGAAATACCCAATACCCATAATATTTTGTACATGGGGGGTTTACATTCAAGGTTCACCACTTGTCCAACCTATTATCCCTAGTAGGTTTGGTCTCATGATTCACCACTTGTCCACTCTATGTCATTATATTAAGAGGAATTGGGTGTTAAGGTCCACTACTTGTCCAACCTATAATGTTATAGCTTGAATGGTATTTTTTCTCACCACTTGTAATGCCCATGACATGATTTACATGGGGGTTTTGTTCCAAGGTCCACCACTTGTCCAAGCTAAATCTATTGAAACATAGAGAGAAACAAAGGTCCGCCACTTTTCCAAGCTAGGCTGCATTGAAACATGGACCTTAATATCAAATTATTTCTAGTAGCATGAGTGATATTTTGTACATGGGGGGTTTACATTCAAGGTCCACCACTTTTCGAACCTATTTCCCTAGTAGGTTTGGTCCCAAGTTCACCACTTATCCACTCTATGTCATTATATTAAGAATAATTGGGTGTTAAGGTCCACCACTTGTCCAACCTATAAGGTTATATATTAAATGGTATTTTTTCTCACCACTTGTAATGCCCATGCTATGTTTTACATGGGGGTTTTGTTCCAAGGTCCACCACTTTTCCAAGATAACTCTATTCAAACATAGACAGAAATAAAGGTCCACCACTTGTCCAAGCTAGGCTCCATTGAAACATGGAGAGAATGATGCTCCACCATTTATCCAAGATAGGCTGCATTGAAACATGGAGAGAAGCAAGCTTTACCATGTTTTCAAGCTAGGCTCCATTGAAACACTCTAGGGGGTTTTATTTCAAGGCCCACCACTTGTTTAACATATTATCCCTAGTAGCATGAGTGGTTTGGTTTCAAGATTCACCACTTGTCCAACCTATAAGGTTATATCTTAAATGGTATCCTTTCGCGCCACTTGAAATGTCCATGATATGTTTTACATGGGAGTTTCATTCCAAGATCCACCACTTGTCCAAGCTAACCATATTTAAACATAGAGAGAAACAAAGGTCCACGACTTGTCCAAGCTAGGATCCATTGAAACATGGAGAGAAGGAACCTCCACCATTTCTCCTAGATAGGCTCCATTAAAACATGGACATAAGTAAGTTCCACCATGTCTCCTATATGCTAGGCTCCATTGAAATACGCAAAACCCATGATATTTTGTACATGGGTGATTTACATTCAAGGTCAACCATTTGTCCACCCTATTATCCCTAGTAGGTTTGGTCTCACAATTCACCACTTTTCCACTCTATGTCATTATAATAAGAGGAATTGCATGCTAAGGTCCACCACTTGTCCAGCCTATAAGGTTATACCTTGAATGATATTTTTTCTCACCACTTGTAATGCCCATGACATGCTTTACATGGGGGTTTTGTTGCAAGGTTCACCACTTGTCCAAGCTAATTCTATTGAAACATAGAGAGAAACAAAGGTCCACCACTTTTCCAAGCTAGGCTCCATTGAAACATGGACCTTAATACCAAATTATTCCTAGTAGCATGAGTGATATTTTTTACATGGGGGGTTTGCATTCAAGGTCCACCACTTGTCCAACCTACTTTTCCTAGTAGGTTTGGTCGCAAGATTCACCACTTGTCCACTCTATGTCATTATATTAATAATAATTGGGTGTTAAGGTCCACCACTTGTCCAACCTATAAGGTTATATATTGAATGGTATTTTTTCTCACCACTTGTAATGTCCATGATATGTTTTACATGGGGATTTTGTTCCAAGGTCCACCACTTGTCCAAGCTAAATCTTTTCAAACATAGAGAGAAACAAACGTCCACCACTTGTCCAAGCTAGGCTCCATTGAAACATGGAGAGAATGATGCTCCACCATTTATCCAAGATAGACTCCATTGAAACATGGAGAGAAGTAAGCTCCACCATGTCTCGAAGATGCTAGAGTCGATTGAAACACCCAAAACCCCTGATACTTTGTACATGGGGGGTTTACATTCAAGGTCCACCACTTGTCCAACCTATTATCCCTAGTAGCATGAGTGGTTTGGTCTCAGGATTCACCACTTGTCCACTCTATATCATTATATTAAGAAAAATTGGGTTTTCATATCTAAATGGATCTTTGCTTGGATAAGTGGTAGACCTTGAGACCTAAATACCCATTCTACACTAGGGCATTGGTTAAGCCTTATGCACTTCAAGCATACCTTTAACAACAAGTAGTAGTTATTAGTTGACTTAAGTCTAGTTGACCTCCATGGTATTGAGACTAAGAGAGAGTGTAGCATAAAAAAGAGTCAGGATTTTAATTTGACTTTCTTTCTATTAATGAGTAGATCATAGATGGATTTTGGTATCTAATAAAACCTTAGGGTAGACAATGTAAAACTCATGTCTATTGTTGTGTTTGCATTAAGTGTTCTTGTTCTTTAATTTCAGAACCATTACAGAAAAATGGATTGGCTATATGCTGGCATAAATTGAAGAAAACTATTGAATTACCCATCCAACCTCCTCCAAGACCTTGTCCAAGGAATGAATCACCTCCTTATCACCTACCACTTTCTTTCAAGAACATCAAAAGAGTACTTATCTTGGATCTAAAGGGGTTACTTCTCAAGAAAATTGAAATGAAACATCGAGATTCTATGCCATCTTGGGCTCAACACATGCGACTTGTGGAGGATAAAGATGAAGTTTATCATGTGGTGCGACCAGACGCACAAATTTTTTTGGATTTTTGTGCTGAATACTTTGAGCTATGGATATGGAGTTGCTATAACTTAACAAGGGTGCAACGCATCACACAAAAATGTTTTCCTGAGCAGTATACCAAGTTCAAGGTGTTTATGAGTAACAAAAATTGCCAAAATCCAAATATTATGTTAGGATTTACAAGGGTTTATCACAAAAATTTGAGTGATATTTGGAAGATATTTGAGGATTTGGATGCAAACAATACCTTAATTTTTGATGACACTCCATATAAGGTGATGTGGAACATGCCAGGGACATATCTTATATTTCCAAAGATGTGGAGGCAAACTTCCGAGCAACTTCAAAACTTCTTGCAGAGAACCATAATTCCATGGTTGGTAGGATGGTTGTATGCAAGAGATAAGAGAGTCTATACATACAACACAATTGTAAATCAGTATAGTGATTCTGAGACAAATTATGTCCTTGGTGTGTACTTGTCAACACGAAAGAATTGAATAAATATGGCCATAAGATGCTTTTTTTATTCTAGTGTGTATCTTTCAACATTTGTATAATTTGATATAGTCTTTTTTATAAAAAAACAAAGGTGTGTCAATTTTATGAACACTTGAATGGAGTGCACCCTACTCTAAGGGGACTTCAATGTACTATTGGAGTGCATCCTATTGTAAGGGGACTCTGATGTATTGCTAGAGTGCACCCAAATTTTTGGAGACTCATTTTTTATTTGATTGGGGCCTATGTTGGGTCATATATATAGTAAAAGAAATTCATTTTTTGTCAATTCATATCGAGGTTGCATTTATTTGTAACTATGAGAGAATTGATGTTTGATGTCAAAATAAAACTTGTAAGTATGGATCAGAGAATTCATGGACTTTAAATATGTGAGAGGGATCTTTTTCTTGGGCACAAATGTTTGCTTCAAGAATTTTGTCATTACATACTTTACGTGAAAGAGTTTTAGAACCTAAAAGACTTTGAAAACAAAACTATGGAATCTAAGTGCATGTATTCTTGAATGGCTTGAAAGTTGATGTATACATGCATGTCGCCTTGATGAAGATTTAGATCTGACAAGATGCAAAGCTAGAATTCTTGGACGTTACCTTTGTCAATTTGGTAATAACATATTTAACTTTCTTTTATTATGGGTGGAAAATATATTATTATGTGCATTTGGAACCTAATTGCTTGACCTTCAAACCAAGATTCCTATGTTATTGTTTCATATACTTTTTTGTAATGAATTAAGATTGTGGATACAAGGTCTACCACTTGTTCAAGCTAGATCTAAGAAAGTATATATACTAAGTCTTCAAACTAGTAAACCAAGGGAAGAGAGAAGCAGGGTCCATCACTTGTCCAAGCTTATCTCTAGACAACATAGAGAGATGTTAGGTCTACTGTCCAATATAGTCATGGAGAAATGATAGAAGGTTGATCCACTTGTCCAACCTATCATCTCTAGTAAAATGGGAGGTTTGGCCTTAAGATTCACCATGTAACCAACGTATACTTCATTGTATTATGAAGAGTAGAAAATCAAAGCTCCACCACTTGTCTAAGGTAGTTCCAAAATCAACATGGAGAGAAGCAAGATTCACCATTTGTCCAAGATAGGTTCCATTAAAACATGGAAAACCTCATATATGTTGTACATGGAAGATTTTTTCCAAGGTCCACCACTTGTCCAAGCTAGGATCCATTAAAACATGGATAGAAACAAGGCTCCACAACTCGTCCAACCTTTATAGCTGCAAAGTGTACCGGTAGTCTAAACTAGGCATGGGAAAATAATACAAGGTCCACCACTTATCCAATATATTATCTCTAATAGCATGGGAGGTTTGGTCTCAAGATTTAGGAATTGGCTAACCTGTATTTCATTGTATTATGATGAATTTGGTTTTAAAGTAAACTACTTATCCAAGCTATAAGTTTATATCTTGAATGGTATTCCTTCCCATCACTTAGAAAACCAATGATATGTTGTACATGGGGGGGTTTGTTACAAGGTCCACCACTTTTCCAAGCTAGTTTCATTGAAACATGGATGAAGACAAGCTCCACCATTTGTTAAATCTAGACTCCATTGAAATCTAGAAAATCCATTCTATGTTGTACATGGGGTTTTTGTTTGAAGGTCCAACACTTGTCCAAGCTAAGATCCATTGAAACATGGAGTAGAGAAACACTCCACCACTTGTCCAAGCTAGGAAACATTGATAGTAGTTGGCTTAGTTTGAAGATCCACCACGTGTCTAAGCTAACTCTATTGAAACATAGAGAGAAGCAAAGGTCCACCAGCTGTTCAAGCTAGGCTCCATCGAAACATGGACAGAAGCAAGATCCACCATTTATCCAAGATAGGCTCCATTGAAACATGGAGAGAATCAAAGGTCCACCATTTCTCCAAGCCAAGCTCCATTTGTCCAACATATAAGGTTATATCTTAAATGGTAATCTTTCTAATCACTTGGAATACCCATGATATGTTTTACATGGGGGTTTTGTTCCAAGATCACCACTTGTCCAAGCTAGTCTCCATTGAAACAAGGAGAGAAGCAAGCTCCATCATTTCTCCAAGATAGGCTAGCATGGATAAGTGCACCTTGAAACCAACCTTCCTATGAGGAAATAGAGCATATGCTGCATATTTTATGTATGCCCCATGCCTCAAATTAAGAAGTTATAGATTAGAAGTGGACCTTGCTTGAATGTCACATGCAATAAATTAAGGAAAAATAGCCAAGTGGATTGTATTACTCAATGGATCCTTGCTTTCACAAGTTGTGAACCTTGAGTCACTTTTACATTAACTTGGACAAGTGGTGGACCTAGAAACCAAGCTCTCCATGTTGAGATAAGTTGTAGGTAGGACAGTAGGACATAGACAACGATAATGGATGCAATATACTCGTCTCCTAATAATCCAATTGATTGAAACCATGGTACTTTAGTTGTTTTCATTGTGTATTGTATGTGCATAAAGTGGAATGAGACCTTAAGAAAACTCAAATTTTTGACAAAATCTCTATATTTTGTACATGATATATTGAAAGTTGTCCAACCTGGGAATTGGGATTTTCCCACTTTACCTAATATGGTCTTAGGAGCAAAATGCTTTTGAAAATCTCAAAGAGAAGCTTACTTCCCAACCAATCCTCGTGCTTCCGGATCTCTCAAAACCATTTGAGGTCCAATGTGATGCTTGTGGTGATTGCCTTGGAGCAGTTTTGCTTCAAGAAGGGCATGCCATAGCATATGAGAGCCGAAGGCTCAATATTGATGAACGAGTCTTGGGCATTTATGAGAAAGATCTTTTAGATGTTCTACATGCCCTAGACACATGGAAGCACTACCTATTGGGGACTCCATTTATCCTATGAACCGACCACCAAAGTCTCAAGTATTTCATGACGCAAACCAAGCTTTCCGACAAACAAATGAGGTGGGCAAATTTTCTTTCGCAATTTAATTTCCATATTGCTCAGATAGCTGGTAAGTACAATCAAGTAGCTGATGCACTTTCACGATGACCCAAAGTTAATGCGGTGTCTATAGCTACTCACAATGATCTATCCTCTATGATAGATGAGTATGCTATTGACCCTGACTTTAGAGACATAATGTCAGCCCTTGCTTTGGGGAAGAAAGAGGAACCATTCACCTTGCAAGATGGTTATCTTCTCCACGGAAATAGGCTATGTGTTACCCATTCCCTTCGTGAGAAAGTTATGTATGAATCCCATGCTCCTCCATATGCGATGCATAGAGGTATTCAACCTACTCTCCGAGGAGTAGAGACATACTTCTATTGGCCTACCATGAAAGTGGACATACAAGAGTATGTATCAAAATGTGTAGTATGCCAAAAGACCAAGTATGAGATAGGGAAGCAACCTGGATTACTCCAGCCATTGCCTATTCCAAATTCACCATGGGAGAGTATATCCATGGATTTCATCTTTGGATTACCCAAGTCTATCCATGGGAATACAGGAATATGGACAATAGTCGACAGGTTTAGCAAGCAAGCACATTTTATTCCTGTCAAAAAGACTATTAAGGCACATCAAATGGCAACTCTCTTCATATCTCAGATTTTCAAGCACCATGGATTACCCACATCCATCGTGTTAGATAGAGATCCTAGAATGACCAGTAATTTCTGGAAAGGTCTCTTTGAAAATCTAGGAACAAGATTGAATTTCTCTTCGGTCTATCACCCACAAACGGATGGCCAAAGTGAGATAGCCAATCTTACGATACTCGATCTACTCAAGACTTATGTTACCGAAGTAGATCAACGCTCACAATGGAAAAGTATTTACCTCTTGTAGAGTATGCCTACAATAATACTGTACATACTTCTACGGGAAAAGCACCTTTTGAGATCATTGAGGGAATACCTAAAAGTCCCTTGCTACTCAAAGTACATGGGAAGATCTTCGCCGCCAACGAGTATAGCCGTGACCTACAAGAATCTTTTCAAAATATTAGGGAGGCTATATCCATCTCTCAAAAAAGGCAAAAAGCTGCTGCTGATAAGCACAGAAGAGCCTTAATGTTCAAAGAAAATGATTGGGTCTTACTCAAGTTTCCTAAGGCTCGACTAAGGCAAACGGCGGGCAAAAATCCTACGGGCCATCAAAATTATTATGCTAAACTAGCAAAAAGATACTATGGTCCTTTCCAAATCTTGAAGCCCATCAATGAGACGGCTTATCAACTCAAGTTTCCCAACCATTGGCTCATACACAATGCCTTTCATGTAAGCCTACTTAAGCCCTACAAAGGAGAGCCACCAACTGAACCAATTATTGAAGACCCTCCCGAAGTTGAAGACCAAGAAGAGGTGCTACAACCCGAAGCTGTCCTTCGGCATGAAGACAAGGTACTATGACATGGTAAGATTATCCGACGGTATCTTATTAAGTTCAAAAATTATCCTTTTGAAGATACTAGATGGATGCAAGGAGTACAGCTTAAGGATAGTATGAACCTTGTCAATGCTTGCAATGCTACATTAGAGTAAGCAAATGTACAAATTGCTTTTAAATGACTCATGTTTTTGTCTTATAAGACTACTCCTCTTTTTAATTGTGCACAAATTTAACTAGTATGCATGCTCAGAATCATGTTTGTGATGACAAAGTCTCTCAAACACCAAGTAGAATTTGTCACTCTACTTTGGGAGAATGAAATGGACTAAAGAGCAGACATGCTTGCGGCAGCTATGTCTCCCAAGCACCAAATGGATTAGTCATCCATCTTGGAAAGATGTCGTAGGGTAAAAAGGGAAGATTGACTAATGACTAAGGCTTTATCTCTTCTACCTCATAGTCGAGGATAACTATGATTTCAAGAGAGAGGTAATGTCATAAAATCTAATATCTAACCAACCCAAATGATTTTCTCATATTAAATTGATCACTTAATGTGGGAGAATAAACGAGAACAAGTGTTAAGATATAGATATGTGCTTATAGATCTATCTGAACACGGGGCCAATGGTAAAGGGGCCCAAATGAGAGATGGTCTATCAAAGAGCAAGGCTAACCAATGGAGCATAAGACCTTAGGGTTAGCTTCATTGAAGACCTCCAATAATGTGTGTAAAAGTTCTTTGACCTTAGGTAAGCTAGAGTTGAGCTTGAGGCAGGAACCCGGCCCAAGCTCGAGGTGCTTGTCATGCTTGAGGTGATTGTCATGCTTGAGGTGCTTGATTAAGGTGCTTGAGGTGATTGATCTGCTACATGATTGAGGTGCTTGACTTGCTACTTGATTAAGGTGCTCGAGGTGCTTTGACATGCTTGCCTGAGATGCTTGTGGGAATACACCCTAGTCCAAGTGCTTAGTCATGCTTGATGACTAAGGTGCTTGAGCACCAAAAGTCAAAAGATCCCTACAAGAGGGGGGGCGAGCCCTTTTCCTAGGGGCTAGAGAGAGAACATACACTCACACACACAAGGAAGGCCCAAGCTTGAAGAGGCAACAAGGACACATGTCAGGTCCCTACCTATGTTACCTTCATGAGATGCCTGAAACCTATTGGTTGGCCACCCAAGGGGTCCAATAGTAATTTATTAGATTTAATTAATTGATTTAGCATTTATCTAGCCCTCTCTCTCTCAAAGGGGAAAGGGGGACACTTGTCTCAAGGCTACCCCTACTGCTTGTAATGCCTCCTGCTCATGATTGTCTAGGGCTGGAAGGGTCCAATGAGCTTCAAGCATGAGCTACAAGGGGGGGTCGACCCAAGCAAGCCAGGGGGTTGCTTAGGGGGTATACTCACCCACACACACTCACAAACACTCTAATTGTGTGCTATGCAAAGTGAAAGAGCTCCCTCTCCAAGCAAGTAGAGGTTGAGAGCCTACACCAACACTCTTGGCTATGGAATGCAAATCCAACCAAGAGCCATGCTTCAATGCTTAAGCTTGCCATCTCCTTCTTCTTCATTACTATGCTATTATGTATGCTAGCAACAAGAGTATGACAAGTGAGGAAGTAATTCTTTCTCCTACGAAATGTTTCTTCTTCCTCTTCCCTACCCTCATTCCCTACTAGCTCTCTCCACCTTCTAAGGTGTTTGAGGTCTTGGGACTGAGGCTTGGGATAGTTAAAGCTTTCTTCAAGTTTATGTTATGTTTGTGATGCATGAAGCTTTCCATCTTCATTGCATCACCTAGGTCACAAGGAACACAAAGACTGTATTGTAACAAGTCTCTCTTAATGGGAGAAATCATAATACAAATTCCTATTGGAGGGGCGACCGTGGAGGGGGGACCGGCTCCACATAAATCCGGTCCTCAACTGTTGTCATGTTCTCTAAATTCTCTCTCTTGCAAAAGTATTGTTCATGCCAAGTTAACTAATTGCTATGATTATGTTGCTATCTTCAATTATGTTCACCCGTTATGCTCACAAAGTTATTTCTCAAAAGTACTCTCATTAATTTCCGCTATTCTCAAGTTAAATAGGCCAATTCCATTACAGAGACCATAGAAATATATTATTAACCTTATGAAAAGAAAACACGGACCGAAACCACGGGGCTTAACCCCAAGTCACTCGGCATATGTTTGACAAGTAGGAAAGATTGTTTGGTTAAACTGGTTGCTATAGGAAAGAATGTTTGTCCAAAACCTTCGGTAGGGTTTCTCTCAAGTATCTCTACTTATTAGCGCTCGTATTATGTGGCAGTTGTTGCCAAGGCGTGAGATGACGCTCACGATGGCACCGTTGATAATGTGGTGGGAGTACACCCAGATTAGCCCAGCTGGATACTACAGTTTTGTTTTGCCGTGGCATGAAGATGACGCTTAGATTGGCACCGTTGTTGCTGTGGTGGGAGTACGTCCAGATTAGCACAACAAGTACTTGTCGAGCGGTATGGGACGCTCATGAGGATAAGGGTTTTATAAATAATGTATATACCGATCGGACATAATAGCTCTAGTAGAGATTCTTAAGTGAACCTAATCCAAGGGTTGTTGGTTTAAAAATTGGACGACTTCTTGTTTGACTATTGTTTGTAATACTCTTTGAAGGGTTGTTTTAACGAACCAGTATCATAAATAAATTAAAGGAACATGTATGTTTAAACAGTGTGGTAGTAATTAGATAACAAAAGAAGGGTGAGTGCGGTGTGGAAAGTGGGAGAATGATCCCCCGACGGTATCATTCTATGGACGGGTGGACCCGATGAGTCGGGTAACTTTCCAACGATAGAATTTTTCTTTATTATTATTAGTCATCATAAATCTTAAAAGAGACAAACCTTGGCAGCTGTGCTTCTGAAACATGGGGAAAAAAGCGCACTGGTTGGTCACTCTAAGATTTATACTTCTAGGTATAATTGATTATAGATAGTTTTTAGATAGCGTTATGGTGGTCACGCTCCACCATAGCGAGATAGGACCAATCCTTCACTAACGGTTCATGCCCGTGGCTACGTAGTAGCTAAGGCAATGTCCGTTGGTTTTTCTTTTTCAGGATTGGAGACCTATCAAAGGTACTCCGATCCTCTCAAAAAGGGGCAGGGACCTCACACTTAGATTAACTAGATCTTAACTAGTTAGTGGTTAATCCCTCTCTAATCTTGTGTGATTGCCCTCTTTCGCTTGTGTGTGCATGTAGGTTTGATTGGAGTGTGGTGCTTGATAGATCTATGTTTGTGTGCTTGCGATTAGTGTGTTGCATGATAGGATTAGTGTTGTGTGTGTCTTGCAATAGTAGTGTGTGTGATTGGGTCTATTGGAGGTGAAGAGAAGTGGATATGGAGATTGCCCTTCATTGTGGCTTAGCTCCTCCATAGGCCGAGAAGCTCATCTCGTAGATTTAACCATTTGTGTTTCCACAATTAGCTCACTAATTGTGTGAGTGTTTCCATGCCCTAACCGGGTAGCTCATCCCTATGGATTGATAATTTTGTTGGTCATTGGAGCTATTGCAACGATGGAACCCCCAACACAAGCTCGCACTCATCTAGTTTGATGACAAACTTTAGAATGTTGTTGCACTCTTCAAGAGTAACATCAAACAATTTCACAATGTATGATTGCAGCGTGATCATATCATAAAAAATATTGTTATAATTCTCATATACCATTTCTTCTCCTTTGGTGATCTATATGTCGATTCAATGTGGAAAGGACTTCCTAGATTTTGAAGCACCTCCTCATTGACTTCCCATCTTGTTTTTTGAATAGAGAAAGGGTTTGAAAGTAGCATGTGCTTGATGCAAAACTTTTTGACTTGTCTTTTCACAGACCTGAGTAAGAGGAGTTAGGAATCAAAACCCTTGTCTAGTGTAATAGCACTAAAAATGATGCAAAACCCTTTTCCAGTGGAGCAGCACTGCAAATGATGCTACATACTTGAAAATGGCAGGATATCCCTTATTGGATTTACCAGGTTCATCCAAAATTGATTGAACGTCCCGTGCAAAGAGTTGGTTCTCTTGTAAAAGGCTGTCAAGTTGTTTAGCAACGATCTTACCATAGCGCTTATCATCCAAGAGGCCAGCTACATTTTTTCGATTCAATATGAGCCCGTAATCGGCCGAGGAGGTGGTTGTGCTACGCTCCACTTCCTTGTCAGGGCGAAGCAAATATCTATGCAAGCATGTAAGCAGTAAGAGATGTAAGAGTTTATAAATATAAACTTAAGAAGGATAGATGCACTCACTTGATGGCTTGCACTCTTATCTTGATTCCCCCCGAGCCAACTTTCAAGTCCTCGATATCTCTTAGATTTCTTTCTCTTTGGCAAAGACCTAGTGCTGTTTTTTTTTCTCTCTGAGTTGTTGTGTAAGCTCCTTGATGGTCTCCTTGTTGCCTTCAACATGTTTAGCACATTGCACGACTTTCTGGTGTAAGCAGACATTTTCACTGTATACAATATCTCTCTCTTGTTTGCAAAACATCATTTCTTGCAGTCAATTGCTTAGTGTAGCCATACAAGCCATGGTATCCATCTCCAACATCGTTCACTAAGGATGTAATATCCTAATAAGGTGGAGTGGAGTTTGTGATGAGATGTTCTAAATACATTTTTCCGTCCAATCAAAGGTCCATATTTTTCATGCCTTGTGATCTTAAGTTCTCCTTCAAAGCTTCAAAAAGTGTCTACTGTTTGTTTTTCTTGCAGAGGGGTTCATACTCTCGTGAGAGCTCTATGTGCATGTGATACACATCTCTCCTATTCCTCATAGAAGTTTTTCATGGAGAAGCTACAAGTGTCGATTGAGACATGATTGATCAAAACTGTGTGCAGAAGGAGGTGCGGGCGATAGAAGAATAGCAATTTGAATATCGTGCGTGCGTGAGAGAACGCAAGAGGGAATGGGGGGGAAGAAGGAGGCAAGGGAATGGAGCTTATTTTTCAAAAACATAGAAGATTGATATATTCGGCATTGAATTCATTAGCCACCACGCATAGTAAAGTGTTATCATGACTGGAACACTTTTTGGGTTTTTCAATAAACATACCTTGCATGAATAAGATATCTAGATTTTAGAAAACATATATTAAAAAAGGTTAAAATGAATTTTCTATTATCTCTCTCTATTCTAACATGGCATTTCTTACAAGGCTCAATCCAAACTTTTCCTAATGTGGGGAGGTGAAGCGGCCTCACCTTATGTCTGGCTCAGGAAGGCTGGAGGTGTTCTGGATCGCTCCCGGCAAAGTGAAATTCTCTATGTCCATAGTAGAGCGGAAGTGGATGGGTGGAGCGGTTATCCCTACACAAGGTCCGGTGCTCTGCTAGTTAATTTTTCATAAACTTTTTTGATGTTATGATATACCCAAATTTTGTCATTGCATTAATACATGGTTACCTGTTTCATTTAGATGGGGCATTTAAAGGTTCTCTGTCTTCATTCTCTCACACCTCCGTGCACTATATTTCATCCTTCAATATACTCTTGCCCTCCCTCTTCCCACAATGCGGTAAACACATATATTCACCCTCCACAATGCTATATTTTTCTTGAGTACTTAGTTATTCATAGCACCCATTCATGGTAGCACAAGTTGCTAGGTGCCTATGGATGCAGTTCGGCTCATGGTTTAAACTCCATGCTTAGTCGGGTGCTGAGAGCTCCTCCCCTATGCAAACGCTTCTGCAACTCTGATGTATATTGAAAATTGTATAAATGTGTAAATTGTATATTTTGTGCATAGACCCTCGGGGAGGGGTATCTCTCACCTGGTATCAGAGCCTATGCTTAACGTTATGGGGATAGCCTAAATCTTGATACTTGTTGGGTTAGTTATGCATCGTGCACACATTCATGCATGCTATTTGGAAAAGGATATTGTATTCATGATGCATCTACAATTGGCATTGGTTGGTGGGTACCTGTTTGACTTGTCTTCTTGAATGGAAGTATTTGGTTTGAGTTATGGCGAAGTGGTTGAAGTGTTCAACAATGGCATTGTAATTTCTATGAATGTTTGTTTTGTAGTAACAAATGGCTCCTAGAGTGACGTTTGAATGCTTTAGCCAGGGGAATGAGGTTTTGTCCATAGTGTTCAACAATATGGTGACACGATTGTCAAGGGATGAAAGGGAACTCTTTTACGTAGAAATTGGGACCAAAGTCTTTTGCATGCCAGGAAGCACAACTTATTGGAAGAGTGTTAACCGTAGTTACCTTACCCCTCACCAAGAACCCTTTTGTCAATTCTTTATATACATTGACGACAGTCCAAGAGACAGGTTTGCCAACCTCATGCTACTTCAACTCAGAATATGGTCAGGCCTAGAAGACATATTCTACTACTTAGTGATGCACTCCCAAATGTTAAGGATTGCCAAAATTCTAAGAATTTTGAATCTCTTACAGCTGCCATAGGAAAAGAAAAACTAAAAGATAACTATTGACCACATTGTCGAGTGGGAGGTCTAAGAGAATACCCTGTTATGAGAGTTAAAAGAATATTTAAAGAGTTGGCTCCAAGACATCCATAATATGTAATGAAATCATAAAAACCAAATTTTGATGAATAAAAAAGACATAGACTCAGTTTTGGTTCACATGTGTATTAAGTTTTCTCTCTCCTTGTCTTGTTTCTAGATGGATCTTCTTAATTGTCTAGATGAACTCCCAAGTGATTTTACACAAAGGGTATTTTTCAATTATGTGGTCAGATTCAATGTCCATTGGGGAATTGAAGTGGTTCCAGCTTCAAAGGGGACTAGAGACTACCTTGTTCCAAACACTTACGTAGCATGGGAGTTATATGTTGAAGCCCAACCTGAACATCAAACACAAGTGTTTGATAAGTTTATGACCGATCCACAGCTTTGGGTCAAGGAAAATATCCAATAAAGTGACATCAAACTATAGGGATATGTTCTTTACCTTAACCTATCTTCTCTTTTGGACATACCAAATTGAGAGCTTATTCTTAGTAAGAAAGCCCTCATTCTAAACCAAAGATATGGCTTTTGTGAAAATGTCATAATAAGAGTATGGAAGAATTCAAATGGAGGAAATTGATTCTATTATGTACCCTAGGATTGGTTCAATAGAGTGTATGGGCCTATTCTCAAATACAATCCTCATTATGTCACTATTACCTTTGATGACTACGAGAAGCCTAGGTGCATTAGTGTAACATTTAATGGCCTCTTAAATCTTATGTGTAGCGGAAATTAGCATGAACATAGTGAGCATTTCATTAGAGTTGATTCCTAATGAGAATTACAAGAGTGCTTGGGTGGAGAGAGCAACAAAAAGCATAACACCTAGTTAGATAGCATCGACAATACTTTCAAAAGAGAGAGCAATTAAGCTATTGACAACAGTTGAGGACCGGATTTGCATGGAGCCGGTCCCCCCTCCAAAAGGCTTTGTATTATGGTTTCTCCCATCAAGAGAGACATTGTACAATACAATTCTTTGTGTTCCTTCAAGACTAGCTAGTGCAATGAAGATGGAAGCTTCATACACCAAGCAAAACACTTAATCAAACACAACTTGAATTATCCCCGTTCTCAGACCCAAGACCTCACACACCTTCGAAGATGGTGAGAGCTAGCAGGGTATGAGAGTAGATTGAGAGGAAAAAGAAGTATCTTACGAGAAAGAAGTACATCTCCTCACATAATCACTCATATTAGCATAGCTTAGCTTAGTAATTAGCTTGGTAGAGAAGATGAGCATGCATTGAAGCTTGGCTCTTGGTTGGATTTGCATCCACATGCCAAGAGAGTGTTGATGTAGGCTTCTATCTCACAAGCTTGAAGTAGGTGATGAGCTCTCCATTAAAGCTTGGGAGGAGATAGAGGGTTTTCCCTTTTACACATGGTCAAGTGTGAGAGTGTTGATGTCAATGCCAAGCAAAAATCAGCCCCCTCTCTCTCTTGGGCGAGCCCTAGCTGCTAAGTTAGGCTGGCTTTTGCCTCATTGGACCTCCCCAGATCCAGCCAATAGGGATTAAGCAGCATAAGTGATAGCCTTCTGACATGTGTCCCCCTTTCCCCTTTTGTGAGAGCTTTAGATAATTAAATAATTAAACTAAACTCTCATTGGACCCTTTGCCTCCTGGCCAATAGGAATCAGGCAAGCCATGGGGCTCCTGAATGCTCATTGGACCCCTTGGGAGACTGCCCAATAGTCTTCTAGGACACTTAATTCTTATTGGTTTCTTTTATTAAATGTTTTTAAATTAATTAAACTAGATTTACTCTAGCTTAATTCTCATTGGTCCACTTCAAGGGTCTTCCAATAGGAATTGGGCACACCTTGTGGGCATCTGGCCTAGGGAGCTGACATGTGTCCCTCATTCCCTTTGTGTAAAGGGAGCCTGTGTGTGTGTGTGTAGCTTTCTCTCTCATCCCCTAGCTTTGGGGCTCGCCCCCTCCCATGTAGGGATGCAGGAAGACTTTTTGGGCACACACACTAAGCATCCAATTTTCCCTAAGGTTGACCTTTGGACACAACCTTTGAATTTTGGAACCTTAGCATTTTGGAAGTCTTAATGGGCTGAACCTTAGGGTCTTTTTAGCCCGTTGTTTCACATGGCTCTTTTGCAGATGGCCCCCCCTTTGGATCCCTATTTTCCCTCCTTTGGATCCCTACTGTGGCCGGTCTGCTAACTTAACCAATATTCTAGCTTTTTCTCCCTTGGCACTTCCCCACATTAAATGATCAGTTTAATATGAGAAAATCATTTAGGAGAATTAGATATTGATTATTATGACATTACCTCTCTCTTGAAATCATAGTCGTCCTCGACTATGGTGTAGAGAAGATAAAGCATATGCATGAGTCCTTTTCTTAGCGGGTAGAGGATCCCTATGTTACCCTACGACATCATTCCATAATGGATGACTAGTCCATTTGGCGCTTGAGAGCCTGAGGCTGCCGCAAGCATGTCTGCACATTAGTCCTATCAGTCTTCCATAGTAGAGTGACAAGCTCTACTTTGGTGTTTGGGAGACGTCGTCCCCGCAAACTTGATCTAAGCATGCATACTACTTCATTTTTGTGCACAAATCAAGAAAAAGAGAGTCTTATAAGACAAAAAATTTTGTTCATTTTTAACATTTTGTACATTTGCTTACTCTTGGGAAGCATTGTAAGCATTGACAAGGTTTAGGTTATCCTTTAATTGTATGCCTTGCATCCATCTAGCATCTTCAAAAGGATAATTCTTAAACTTAATAAGATATCGTCTGATAGTCTTACCGCCTCTTAATACCTTGTCTTCATGTCGGAGAATGGACTCGGGCTGCAGCACCTCCTCGTGGTCCTCGATCTCCGGTGGGTCTTCAATAGTTGGTTCTTGAGGTGGCTCTCCTTTGTAAGGCTTTAAGAGGCTCACATGAAAAGCATTGTGTATGAGCCAATGATTGGGCAACTTAAGTTGATAGGCCATCTCATTGATTGGCCTAAGAATCTGGAAGGGACCATAGTACCTTTTTGCTAGTTTAGCATAGTACTTTTGGTGGCCCGTAGGATTCTTGCCCGTCGTGTGCCTTAATCGAGCCTTGGGAAACTTTAACAAGACCCAATCGTTTTCTTTAAAGGCTTGGGCTCTTCTGTGCTTGTCAGCAGCAGCCTTTTGCCTTTGCTGTGAGATAGAGATAGCATCCTTAATCTTTTGGAAAGATTCTTGTAGGTCTCGGCTATACTCATCTGCAGCGAAGATCTTCCCATGTACCTTAAGTAGCAAGGGACTTTTTGATCTTCCCTCAATTACCTCGAAAGGTGCTTTTCCTGTAGAAGTATGTACAGTGTTATTGTAAGCATACTCTACTAGGGGTAAGTACTTCTCCCATTGGGATCTTTGATCTACTTCCGTTACATAGGCTTTTAGTAGATCGAGAATAGTTAGGTTAGCTATTTCACTTTGGCCATCAGTTTGTGGATGATAGGCCGAAGAGAAGTTTAGCCTTGTTCCTAAATTCTCAAAGAGACCCTTCCAGAAGTTACTGGTCATTCTAGGATCTCTATCCGACACTATGGACATTGGCAAGCCATGGTACTTGAAAATTTGTGAAATGAAGAGGGTTGCCATTTGATGGGCTTTGATAGTCTTTTTGACAGGTATAAAATGAGCTTGTTTACTGAACCTGTCTACTATCGTCCATATTCCCGTATTCCCATGGATAGACTTAGGTAATCCAAAGATAAAATCCATGGATATGCTCTCCCACGGTGAATTAGGGATTGGCAAGGGTTGAAGCAATCCAAGTTGCTTCCCTCTATCAAATTTTGTCTTTTGACATACCACACATTTGGAAACATACTCATGTATGTTCACTTTCATGGTAGGCCAATAGAAATATGTTTCAATTCCCTTTAGGGTAGACTGAATCCCTCTATGCCCCGCATATGGGGGAGCATGAGATTCATACATTACTTTCTCACGTAGTGAGTTAGTAACGCATAGTCTATTGCCATAGAGAAGATAACCATCTTGTAAAGTAAATGGTTCTTCTTTCTTCCCTAATGCAAGGGCTGAAATCACATCTCTAAAATCGGGATCAATAGCATACTCATCTATCATTGAAGATAGATCATTGTGAGTTGCTATGGAAACCGCATTCACTCTCGGGCGTCTTGAGAGTGCATCGGCTACTTGATTATGCTTGCCAGCAATGTGAGCAATATGAAAATGAAATTGCGAAAGGAAATTTGCCCACCTCATTTGTTTGTCGGAGAGCTTGGTCTGCGTCATGAAGTACTTAAGACTTTGGTGATCCGTTCGCAGAATAAAAGGAGTCCCCAATAAATAGTGCTTCCATGAGTCTAAGGCATGTAGAACTGCAAGGAGCTCTTTTTCGTATATGCCTAGAGCTTGCTCAACAGGGTCGAGCCTTCGACTCTCATAGCCTATGGCGTGCCCTTCTTGGAGCAAAACAGCCCCAAGGCAATCACCACAAGCATCACATTGGACCTCAAATGGTTTTGAGAGATCCGGTAGTGTAAGCACAGGTTGAGAGATAAGCTTTTCTTTAAGCTTTTCGAAAGCATTGTTCTCCTTAGCAGACCACGTATACCTAACATTTTTCTTTGTTAGGTCATGTAATGGTCCCGCAATTTGTGAGAACTTTTCTATGAAGCGTCTATAGTATGCACACATACCTATAAAGCTTCTTAGTTCATGAAGATTCCTTGGTTTAGGCCATCCTTTTATTACCTCTAATTTGGATGGATCCATTTGGATTCCATCTTGAGAGATAATGTGACCTAAATATTGAATCTCTTGCAAGAAAAATTCACTTTTCTTTCGATTAACATAAAGTTTATTCTCTCTTAAAATTTGAAATATTACCTGGAGGTGTTGCTTGTGTTCCTCCAATGAATTAGAGTAGATGATAATATCATCAAAGAACACTCTAGTGAAGGTTCGATGAGGCCTGAACAGCTTCTCCATCAATCGGTTAAATGTGGCTGGTGCATTAGTCAAGCCAAAAGGCATGACAATGTATTCGTAAAGACCAAATGTAGTACGAAATGCGGTCTTTACAATGTCTTGATCAACTATCCTTATTTGATGATAGCCACTTTTTAGGTCAATCCTACTGAAGTAGGTCGATCCTTGTAGCTTATCAAATAGGTCTTCTACCCGTGGAACGGGAAACCTATTCTTGATAGTGATCCTATTTAGTGCTCTATAGTCGACACACATACGATATGTGCCGTCTTTCTTTTGCACTAATAGCACAGGTGAGCAAAATGGAGATGAGCTAGGCCTAACCATGCCCTTCTCAATTAACTCATGCACTTGCCGCATAATCTCCTCTTGTTGAGCTTGAGAAACTCTATAAGGAGGTTTGTTAGGCGGTGAACTTCCTGGAAGAAGTTCAATTGCATGGTCGTCATTACCTCGTTTAGGAGGTAGCTCACAAGGGATGTCGTCAATAAAGACATCTTGAAACCCCTTGAGAAAATTGGATAACTCTAATTCCTTTTGGTTGCTTTTATTTTCTTTTGCTAAAGCATTAGGTTCATTTTGAGAATCTTTAACAAAAATCATGTACACGGAAATAGAGCTCTTTATTGACTTGTTGAAAGCTGGTGTATGTACAATGGGGATGGTGTTACCCATCTCCCTAGCATCTATATACATGTCCTTTTCCCTGAACTTAAAGGAGATTCTCCTTTCAGGAAATTTAACATGGGCAGCCAAACGGTCAAACCATGGTGCCCCTAGGATTACATCCTCATGCTTGAGAGGAGAGATAAAGAAGTCCTCTTTGTCCACATAGCCTTGGACATGAAGCCTCAATTTCCCGATTAAGGGAGTGACTGAAGCTTCTTGCCCCTTGAAGGCACTGTCTGCGGGTAGGATATCTCCCATCTCGTAGGATTGTATGCCTAGCTTGGTGGCTAACTCCATAGATATAAAATTGTGAGTAGAACCAGGGTCAAAGAGAATAAAAGCATCATGTTCTCTTACCTTTCCCCAAGCATGGCATAGAGGAGATCCTTTGTGGTGAGTTTGGTGAATCTCCTCCTCTTGGATTTCAACCAAAGAAGCTCTAGGAGGATCTTGGCGGTTGTTCTTTTGGGGACAAGCGCGGTACGCATGCCCTTGTTCGCCGCACTTGAAACACTCAAGCTCTTCAGGAGAGAGTTTATTCTTTCCTTTGTAAACTCCCTTCTCTTTAGCTTTGTTGGAATTGCCCTTAGGAGACTTTTGGACATTGTCCTTCCCCTTAGGCTCATTGGTACCTTTGTTTTCCGGGGGCTTATTATTTCTTTACCCCCCGTTTGGAAATTGATTCGCGAGGCCACCATAGTATGGTGTATTACCGCCGATATGGTACGTGGCCTTTGGGAGTTGACATACTCCGCCATTTCTTCGGTTAAGCCCGCACAAAATTGTTGCTTTTGCTCTCCAAAATCCAACTTTTTGAAGACAGTGGCTTTGAGTTGTAGGTCCCAAAACTTGTCTACATATTTGTGGATGGATTCATTGGGAGAGAGCTTTAAGCTTCGCCATTTGGTGAGTACTTTGTCTTTGGCATCGGTGGCCAAAAACTGCTTCATAATGGAAGCTCTTAAAGCCTTCCATGTTCGTGGAGCTTCACCGTTGGCTCGTAGGCTAGACCACCATTGTCTGGCGGACTTTTGAAAGTGCATAGCTACATGGCGTAGCTTAGAGGACTCCATGAAGCCCTCATCTCCAAACGCCGCATCGAATTGCTGGATAAAGGCCAAAACTTTGTCTGTAGCACCGAAGGTGCCATCATAGGTAAGGAAAGAGATGCTCTTCCCTCCCTCTTTGAATTTCTTCAGCTTGGACGACCTCTTCCATGCGGCATAGGATTTTCTATGGCCTCTTCTTTTTGATGGTTCAAAAGTTGCACCATCACTTTCTTCAGAAAATGAAGAATTTGAAGAAGGTGGAGAAGAGGGTGACCTCTTTCTCGCCTTTTTCTTGTCTTGATCTTTGTCGTCTTCACCATAGCTTTCATAAGAGGAAGAGGATGAAGAAGATGGAGAAGAGGGTGTCCTCTTTCTCGCCTTTTTCTTCTCTTGCTTTTTATCATCCCTCTTTGAATTATGACGTGGAGAAGAGTGTGATGGTCTTCTCCGCTTTGGTGGTGATGGAGAGCGTTTAGCCCGCCGTCTTCGTGGAGCCATCTCCGCCGAGGTGGCGGGAGACTCGCTTCTTTCTCGTTCCTTCGGTGGAGGCTCTTGAGTTCTCCTTTGGGAAGGAGATGCATCATCAAGAAGTAAGTTCTTGAGCCCTTCATATGGATTCTCTTCTTCTTCCCGAATCGGAGAGAGACCTCTTTTGGTAGTCTCACAAGGAGGCTTCCTAGGTGTTCTCTCGTCATGGTGATGAGCTTGGAGAATCCCGTGAGCACGGAGCTGCCGTTGCACTTCACTTTGGAGAGATGGATTGCCCATGGCTTGTTGAAGCCTAGAAACAAGATAATTAACAAGCATTGAAGCATCATTAGTAGCTTGCTCATGAGCAAAATCAAAGTTATCAACATTAATTTCACTCTCTTTAATATTGTCAGCCATTCTAACAATTTTTAGGTGTAAACTTTTTAGGTGTACTTTGGCACTTCAAGCCCTAGTTGCTACTCCTCTTTACCCCTTTAGAAAAAGCACTCAAGCTACTGTACCCGCGGCTCGAATACCATTAATTGCAAGGAATAGAAGAGAGGGTCTTTCGACACCAAAACAGCACCGGCTCCTGTCAAGCTTCTAATAGCTCAATAGTGGTTAAGCCGTAGGCAAGCCCCGTAGGACTCCACTATTAAGACCATAGCTCTCGACGGTGATGCCCCGTTAACTGCACAAAGGCAGGCGCACTGAAAGGCTGAAAAATCCCTATTCTACTTACTCACAGGCAATTAATAATACCAACCATTTGTAGCTAGCTTGAGGACCTCCCTTCTTGAGCAAGAAAAGAGAAACCTTGAGCTCTGATACCAATGTAACATTTAATGGCCTCTTAAATCTTATGTGTAGCGGAAATTAGCATGAACATAGTGAGCATTTCATTAGAGTTGATTCCTAATGAGAATTACAAGAGTGCTTGGGTGGAGAGAGCAACAAAAAGCATAACACCTAGTTAGATAGCATCGACAATACTTTCAAAAGAGAGAGCAATTAAGCTATTGACAACAGTTGAGGACCGGATTTGCATGGAGCCGGTCCCCCCTCCAAAAGGCTTTGTATTATGGTTTCTCCCATCAAGAGAGACATTGTACAATACAATTCTTTGTGTTCCTTCAAGACTAGCTAGTGCAATGAAGATGGAAGCTTCATACACCAAGCAAAACACTTAATCAAACACAACTTGAATTATCCCCGTTCTCAGACCCAAGACCTCACACACCTTCGAAGATGGTGAGAGCTAGCAGGGTATGAGAGTAGATTGAGAGGAAAAAGAAGTATCTTACGAGAAAGAAGTACATCTCCTCACATAATCACTCATATTAGCATAGCTTAGCTTAGTAATTAGCTTGGTAGAGAAGATGAGCATGCATTGAAGCTTGGCTCTTGGTTGGATTTGCATCCACATGCCAAGAGAGTGTTGATGTAGGCTTCTATCTCACAAGCTTGGAGTAGGTGATGAGCTCTCCATTAAAGCTTGGGAGGAGATAGAGGGTTTTCCCTTTTACACATGGTCAAGTGTGAGAGTGTTGATGTCAATGCCAAGCAAAAATCAGCCCCCTCTCTCTCTTGGGCGAGCCCTAGCTGCTAAGTTAGGCTGGCTTTTGCCTCATTGGACCTCCCCAGATCCAGCCAATAGGGATTAAGCAGCATAAGTGATAGCCTTCTGACATGTGTCCCCCTTTCCCCTTTTGTGAGAGCTTTAGATAATTAAATAATTAAACTAAACTCTCATTGGACCCCTTTGCCTCCTGGCCAATAGGAATCAGGCAAGCCATGGGGCTCCTGAATGCTCATTGGACCCCTTGGGAGACTGCCCAATAGTCTTCTAGGACACTTAATTCTTATTGGTTTCTTTTATTAAATGTTTTTAAATTAATTAAACTAGATTTACTCTAGCTTAATTCTCATTGGTCCACTTCAAGGGTCTTCCAATAGGAATTGGGCACACCTTGTGGGCATCTGGCCTAGGGAGCTGACATGTGTCCCTCATTCCCTTTGTGTAAAGGGAGCCTGTGTGTGTGTGTGTAGCTTTCTCTCTCATCCCCTAGCTTTGGGGCTTGCCCCCTCCCATGTAGGGATGCAGGAAGACTTTTTGGGCACACACACTAAGCATCCAATTTTCCCTAAGGTTGACCTTTGGACACAACCTTTGAATTTTGGAACCTTAGCATTTTGGAAGTCTTAATGGGCTGAACCTTAGGGTCTTTTTAGCCCGTTGTTTCACATGGCTCTTTTGCAGATGGCCCCCCCCTTTGGATCCCTATTTTCCCTCCTTTGGATCCCTACTGTGGCCGGTCTGCTAACTTAACCAATATTCTAGCTTTTTCTCCCTTGGCACTTCCCCACATTAAATGATCAGTTTAATATGAGAAAATCATTTAGGAGAATTAGATATTGATTATTATGACAATTAGTGACTTTGCCCAAGCACAACCAATGGCAATAAAATCGAGTAGATATTTCTATAGAGATGATGTAAATTGCTTTAATGGAATACTACCCACGGATGTATCACGAGGAGAGGAATGGTACAAAAAGGAAGACGTGAATTTTAGTGCACAAGTTGAAGTTTTAAACTTTGAAACTCGAGATGTGAACAAATATAGGGGTAGAACTTCGATTGTAGGAACCAAGAATTGGTTCATAGGACCAATTCGTATTCATGTATCTTCATAAAGACATTATGTATCTTTTTGGGTTTCTACGGTTATAAAAATTTTATTTTTATATGACTCATATTGTTTTGACGACATAATATTTGAGTTTGAATCTTGGTTTTATCATTCTAGCTAACTTGAATGATGGGGTGTGTGTGTAGATGAATGACATCTTACCTCAAGGGATATGGGAGGATATACTCTCTTGCCTTATGGTGGAGGAGCATCTTTAAACTGGAGTGGAATTGCAAAGGCTTGTCACTATAGATTGTGCAAATATACACAGATCAGATGGGTGGGACACATCGGATGTGTTTCCAAAAGAATTTGCTTACTTCAATTACTACTTCGAATACAAGAAGGCAATAGTTCACAGAAAAATGGGAGTACCTGTAACTAATCGATTTCTTACTCAACAATGGTATGACTCACACGCTAATGAAGAAATGTTTCAACCAAACTGTCTATTCTATTTGGCTTAAAGGACTTCGAGCATATTAGAATATTGTACTAAGTGTGATGTTGGTTGATATGGTGCAGTAAGTTGACCTGCCTCCTAGAGTAAATCCGACTGTTGCTAACGCAAATGTGCCTATTGTTCCTCAGCACACCATCATTGATAGGGATATTGATGCTATGCTTTGCAAGTCTCAACCTCGAAATTTTAGTGGGGAAGGCAAAGATGTAGGCAAAGTTCTTGAAAATTGGATTGAGCACATGGATGACTACTTTGATTTGGCTCATGTGTTTGTAGTAAACAAAGCTATCATTCCTAAGTTCAAACTAGAGAAAATAGCCAAGCGTTGGTGAAGGGACCATTGCACAGAAAACAATGTTGATCCTAATGCTGCAACTTGGGATTACCTTAAAACCCAGCTTAAGAAAAACTATCAGAACAAAGTTTATCATTCAGATTGTATAAATGAGTTTTTTGAATGTACTCAAGGAACCAGAGATCTGGAATCATACTATAAAAATTTCTTAACCCTTGTCAAGTATGCTCTAGCAGGGATGACTCAAGAGGTCAAGGTAGCTTGATTCGTGACAGGGTTACATAATCCTATGAAGACTAGACTCTAGAGTCTTTGTCTTACCAATTTTGCAGATGTCCTTGATACAGGTAAACCCATTGAAATAGATTTATCCACTACCAAAAAGAGGAAATCAGAACCTTCTCCTACTCGTGAAATCAAAAGGCCTCATCCCAAGGAGGAGCAAAGGTCTGGAAATCCACAGCACAAAGAAGAGAGAACTTATTATGTATGAAGGCCAGACAGGATCATTTCTGCTACACTTGTCATCAGAACCTTCTCCTACTCGTGAAATCAAAAAGCCTCATCCCGAGGAGGAGCAAAGGTCTGGAAATCCACAGCACAAAGAAGAGAGAACTTATTATGTATGAAGGCCAGACAGGATCATTTCTGCTACACTTTTCCTTATCCTAGTCATCAGTCCAAGGACATTTAACAATTCAAGCTTCACAGGATTAGTAGACAATTATAAACGTAGAAACTTCAGTTTGTATGAAGGCCAGATAGGATCATTTCTGCTACACTTGTCTTTATCCTAGTCATCAGTCCAAGGACATTTAACAATTCAAGATTCACAGGATTGGTAGACAATTATGAACGTAGAAACTTCAATTTGAATCAAAATTTCAAAAATTTTAGACCTAGACCATTGACAATTCAGAGGAACTTCAATAAACAGAACTTAACCAAAGTCAGAGACAACCTCAAAACCAAGGGAACTTTAGACCAAGCAATCCACCTTTTGTCTGGAATGGACCGCCTGCCAACAATAACAACAATGGAAATGTTAACCATCAACCTCGTCCAAGAGGAGGAGGAAATCAAAGACCTCAAGAAAGACCTCAAGTTAACAGAGCTCAAGGGGCTAGAGGTGACATAAATCAGACAAATGCGTATGTTCATGCTGCAATTGAAGAGCAAGGAGTGAATGAACAATTTTCAGTAATTCAAAATCCAGTGGAGTATCAAGATAAACCTTAATGATTGATTCAGGGAATACACATTCTTTCATATCTCCTAAGTGCATCAAAAATCTCATTTTGCCCAAACACCCTGATACAGACCTTACAGTGGAATTAGCTACGGGTAGGAAGATTAGATCTTTTACTTCAGTGGTGGGTAACTTGAATTTTGTTTTGGATGGACACAATACGTCTACAAACTTCAGAGTCTTACCCATAGGGATTTATGATGGATCCTAGGAATGGATTGGCTTAAAGCCAATGATGCTCACATACATTGTAAAGACGCTTCAATGACTTTTGAAAATGACCAAAACTCTAGGGTTACAGTTACTGGGAAACGGGGAAAGCCAAAGCTCAGACTAGCAAACTTTACCAAACTTACGAAGAGTCATAGGAAAAATGAAATGATTTATGCAATAAAGCTTAGCCCTAAGGAGAAAAAAATAGATTCACCTAAACCCGAATGTATAACAAAATTTGATGATGTATTTCTTGAAGAACTTTCAAAGTTATCTCCCAAATGTGATGTTGATCATGCAATAAAGCTTACTCTAGGAGCTCAACCAATTGCCCATAGATCATACAAAATATTGGTACGTTAATTTTCAGAACTCAATGAGCAACTAACTCAACTTCTTGAACAAGGCTTTATTCGACCCAGAGTTTCTCCATGGAGTACTCCAGTTCTCTTTAATCAGAAGAAGGATGGTACTCTAAGTCTTTGTATTGATTATCCTGGATTGAACCAGGTAACAGTCAAAAAATAAGTATGCAATATGTTGGCAAAATTATCTTCTTGGAAGGAGATTTGAGCTACATATCGACCATAAAATCCTGAAGTGGATCTACACCCAACCTGAGCTTAATATACGGCAACCAAGGTGGATGGAGTTGCTATGCGAATATGATTTTGGAACCAAACACAAACCTGGGAAAGAAAATCTTGTGGTCGATGCCTTGAGTAGGAAGAGTATTATAGTGGCTATCACAACCTCTACTACCTCTTTAATTAATCTTATTTGAAAAAATTGTCTCAGGACCCGTATTACATAAAAATCCAGTACTTGATGAACTTAAATAATCGCACGGAGAAGCAAGAGAGTTGTACAAATCAAAGGCTTCCACATTGGAGGTGATCACCTTTACTTCAGTAACCATCTTTGTATCCCAAATCAAGGTGGGATCAAACTTCAAATATTAAAGGAAGCACATGATATACCTAGAGCATGACACCCAAGATACATTAAGACTTACTCTACTGTAAAGAAGAGTTTATTTTGGCCAGGACTAAAGCGTGATGTGTTGAATTATGTTACAATATGTTTAACATGTCAACGTATTAAAGCTAAATGAGTTCAATACCCGGATAAGCTTCAACCTATTGATGCACCACGAATGAAATGGGAATGTATATCCATGGATTTTATTACAGGACTTCCTACATCTCTGGGATATGACTCTATTTTTTTGGTTGTTAAAATGCTTATAAGAATCGCCCATTTATTTCCAGTCAAGACAACTTTTATGGCTAAGGATATAGCTCAAGCTTTCATGAAAGGTGTCTTCATGTATCATGGTACCTCAATTGCTGATTTTTTATCATGATGCGAAGTTCACCTCTAATTTTTGAAAGGCCTTACAGGAACCTAATCGGCCTTTTGTACTGCATATCACCCTCAAACTGATGGGCAAACAGAAAGAACAAATTAAATCATTGAAGATATGTTAAGAGCTTATTGTATGCATGAGCAGACTAAATGGACTAGATATTTGTATTTGGTTGAATTTGCGTATAATTCATCATTCCAACGCTCAATGGGGATGTCTTTTTTCAAGCATTGTATGGAGAAGGTTGTCTTACTCCACTCAAATGGACAAACCCTCTCATACGAGTTCAAGCATCCAAAGAAATGTTGGATGAAATGCAACTACAAACCAATCTTATACGACAGGATATTAAGACTACTCAAGATAGACAAAAGAGTTATGCTAACCCAAAATGATCTGTCAGACTTTTTGAAGAGGGCAATATGGTATTTTTGAAAGTAAACCCAAATGTAGTTCTTTATCAATGGGTAAGTGTAAGAAGATTAGTGCCAGATATTTGGACCTTTTGTAATCACGGAGAGGATTAATGATCAAGCTTATAGACTCTTGTTACCACCACACATAAAAGTGCATGACGTTTTTCACGTCAGCTTACTCAAGAAGTATATACCTGATTCACAACACATTCTTGATGATTCTCTATTATCTACCTCTCCAATGGAACTTTTGAAGTATATCCCGAAGTGACACTTCAAAGTAGAACTAAGCCTCTACGTAATCGGACCATTATTGAACACCTTGTTAAATGGTCAACGTATCCTCAGGAAGATGCCACTTGGGAACATGATGATGATGTAATGAGACTAAATTATCTAGATTTCATGTCGAGGTGAGGACACCTTGAGTTTTTCAAGTGTGGGAGGATGTAAGATTCCCAATTTTTAGGTCTCTTTTCAAAATAAAGAAATTAGCTTTCAATATCTATTTTGTCAAATTTTGATTTAAGATGTTTGATTGACAATATTGTAAGGTTCTAAAGTAAAAAGCAAGGCCATTTCCATGTTCCATCAGTAGATTAGACAGATTTTTTATTCAGTTTTGAGAAAATTCGTTATATTTAGCTTTTTCATGCTTTTAGGTGCTTTTTTGCAAAAAAGCAAGTTCGGATCCTTCATCTACTTGTTTTGGGGAAGCTATGGTTCAATTTTATAAAAATTTGCTTTTCGAGTCCTTTTCACGCTATTTTTAGCTTTTCATGATTTTTAGTGCTTTTTAGTGAAAAGCGAGTCCGTTTTCTTATTCTAGTGGACAATGGGAACCCATGGTTCAATTATTCTTTTTAGCTTTTCGTGATTTGTGATGTTTTTGAAAAGCAATGTGCTTTATAGAATGACCTAAACATAATAGTATTAATTTTAGTCTTCGTCGGAATTAAAATAGTCACCCGGAGCAAAACCAAGAACAAACGAGATTTTTACGAGAATTATTTTTATAAAAAGCGGTATCGTAAAAATACGTCGGGGTAGTACGAGAAAGTCATAATTATGTCAGGACGTCACGGTGCGGCACAGTCTAAGCCACGGTTTCATTAGTTGGCCGGATACTGTTCAATTGGTTAGTTTTACTGTAAAAATTGAATGGTACGTAAGAGAGGTAGCCACCAAAAGCAAAGGCATATTTTTAGAAAAGTTCCAAAAAGCATAGAGCTATTCCTAACTAAGAAGGGGGCAATAGTAGCTGGCTTGGGGCACACTCCATCATTTTGCAGTGCCTATAAAATCACATGCAAGCCTCAGTTTTCAGTGTCGTCTGTTGCGTCTACTATCGTTAGGATATACGTATCTATTATACATAGTGGTGCAAGATCTTCATCACCATCTCCATAAGCTCTTCTCTCTCGTATGCAGGAAGAAGAAGAAGAAGAATATTCTCTCTCTACTTGCTTATTATCTCCTCTCTCGTTGCACGGTGTACGCGCTCTCCGAAAGCTCTCGTGGGGTGAATACCTCTACATATCTCTCATCACCACTCTCTTGCGAAAAAGCAAGAAGACTTTCAAGTGTCCCTAATCAATTCTAAAGCACGGTGAGAAGCTCCAAACTCCATAGCCATCATCATCTCTCTCTCTATGTCGTTTTTCTGAGTAGTCACTCTCTCCGTGATTGTTTTTTCGTATACGAGTGCATGTATGGATTTACCAAATACGTACGAAGTTTCCCCATGATTATTTAATCATGTTTAACACATTGATTTATGCACACGATGTGTTTATGATCACGTGCGTGCATAAAAAGCGCTCTTCGTTTTACGTCATAGAAGCGGTAGGAACATTATTTTGGTCATAACTCACAAACCATTATGAATTAGCCCAAAATCTTTAAACAAGAGATAAAAATCATCATTTAAAGCATTTTATCTCTTTGATATCATGTGAAAATCACACACGAGCTAAGAGATATGGTCAAAAAACAGCTTGTTGCCCACTATAAAGTCAATTTTTTTTACCTAAGCTCCTTGGAGAACCACTATATAGATTCATCGGATGGAAAATTTCACTTAACCAATCAAAAATCTTGATAAAACTCGATGATAAATGTACCTAGGTCTCCGTTATCACCTCGGATATGCGAGTTATTAATCCTTCCATCATCGGTTTTACCTACGCGTGTAGGGGTCGCTACCTAGAGGGAGTAACATATGACGTCGTGAGTTAATCGATCCGCTTATGTATGATTTATGGTTTGTTTTGGTGAGTTTATTTCAGTTATTAGATGCCCATAAACATATGTGCGGATACATGGTTAGTCAACCTGAACCGCATAGGCAAATATGTTTGAAGTGGCTTTCTTTTTGGGTTATCGTTTGTAGTGTGAGGATCATATGGGTAAAGTGATGTGATAGAGTGTTAGTCTATATTATGGAGCTGAACTTGATGCATTGGTTTGAGGTCAAACACTTTCATTTGCATGTCATGCATGCTCCCGAAAATGGCAAAAGGTCATTTTTTTTACATATGTGTGAAGTTATGGTTTATGTTCGACTTAAAGGTTGAAGCTATTTTGCATCATGTTTATGGTGATGGAATGTTATCATACGATGTATGGAACCTTATGGGTTGATATGGATGCCTCATGTGCATGGGTATGGTTGTTTTCCACCTTTCTAGGTCAAACTAGATTTGTGTGCTAGAGAGGTGAAGTGCAGATGTGATGCATCAAATTGCATGGTTGTTGTCAAAATTGGATTTATATATCATTTTTAGTTGCTGGTCAACCAAACTTCTTTTATGCGTGAAAAAGATCATGTCTTGAGAGTCGTGTGTGGACTCCAATTGACTGCAGGGGATATGTCAAACTCCAAGTATGGGAGTTGGTTCATTGTGAATATGAATTGTGGTTAAGGGCTGAGATTCCCTCATGGAGTATGGTTGTGATTTTATGGTGGAAGCCGGTGTGGCTCTTGGTTTTTTTTATGGATATGGTTATGCTGCCGAAATTTTTGCAGCCATGTTATGTTCTAAAGTGGTTATGCACAATTGGTTGTGCCTCACCCGAGTTGGGTAGAGTTCTCACCCATGTGATGTAATCGGATTATGGTTTATGGTTTTGAGATTAGATCATAAAGTGATCTGGATGGTTTATGGTCGACATGTAAGGATAGAGACCCTGTACAGTCTAAACTGCTTGGAAAAGATTGTTTGTGCATATGGAAAGTGCTATTGTGATTGGACTCATGTGTTATGTTTCTCATGGAAGTGTCCCTACAAGACTACGATCACCTACATCGCTTAAGGCTTAGACAAAAGGGTCGTTGACCTGGGGCTTTGCTAGATCGGAGGTGTTGCCTAGTTCTTCTTTTTTTTTCTAGGCACATCTACACAGGTAGTGCGTCGGGGGTTGAATGACCTACATGGCTAACGCGGCGAGGATTTTACCTTGGCTTTGCCTAAACACCCGGTGCTAGGCATCGAAGAGACATGGTGCCTAAATTGGTATGGTTGGTATTGATACCCTACCACTTACTGGTACTTCGGATCCTTTCAGAGCTCGGGTTCATGGAGGGAGGCAAAGCGGCCTCAGCTTATGTCTGGCTCAGATAGGTTGGAGGTTTTTTGGCTCGCTCTCAGCAAAGTGAAATTCTCTCTGTCCATAGTACAACGGAAGTGAATGGGTGGACCGATCGATCCCTACACAAGGTCCGGTGCTCTACTAGTTAATTTGTCATAAACGTTTTTGATGTTATGGTATACCTTTGTCATTGCATTAATACATGGTTGCCTGTTTCATTTAGATGGGGCATTTAAAGATTCTCTGTTGTCAGTCTCTCATGTCTCTGTGCACTCTATTTCATCCTCCAGTATACTCTCTCTCTCTCTCTTCTCGCAATGTGGTGTACATATATATTCACCCTTCACAATGTTATATTTTTCTTGAGTACTCTTTCATTCATAACATTCATTCAGGGGTAGCACTAGTCGTTAGGTTCCTCTAGATGCAGTGGAGCTCATGGCCTAAAACCCATGCTTTGTCGGGCGTTGAGAGCTCCTCCCCTATGAAAACCCTTCTGCAACTGTGATGTATATTGAAATTTGTATAAAGGTGTAAATTGTATATTTTGTGCATAGACCCCTGGGGAGGGGTATCTCTCATTATCAGCTATACTTCTATGAAAGGATGTCATGTGAGGCAATGCCTTGGGTAAAGTGTATGCCAAATATGGTTCCCACCATTAGAAGGTTTCTCGGGTTTAAAGGCTCTCCGGCTTCAAAGGCCTCCCATAAACTAATGGTCACCCATTGGGGAGTGAAATGGGGCCGCCCATTGGGGGATTAATGAGTTGAATGGGAAGGGGAAAAAAAGAGAAAAAGGCGGCATGGCATGGAGCAGAGAGCGGGTGGAAGCAGCGAGCAAGGGAAGATGAGCTCGCAACAAGCAGGGTAGTGCTTGGATAACAACCGCCACGAAGTGGAAGATGTTCAGCAGATCGGGGCACTCCCTTTTGGCTCTATTTTTGCCATCTTTCATGCAGCTCGTCGATTCTGTCTACCATGTCATCGTATACATTCCCATGAAACGTCAATCACGGCATTGTGATTTCCGTGGAGGGGCTAATTTTAGAATATTTTGGGGAGGGCTTGAGAAGGGTTGTTGTGTTGGGGGATCAAGGAGGGAGGGCTTGAGCCAGAAGGGCTTGGCGGGGAACAAGAGGAAGCGATCAAAGGCATAGCGTAGGGAGGCAAAGGAGGAGGAGGGTATTGCATGCAATATAAGGGAGCATGAAGGAGAGGAACATGGAGGGCAACAGGGAGGGGGACCTTCAAAAACTATAGAGAAGGCACATATGGTCTCCCTCATGCACCATATCATCTAAAATCTCTCTCTCACCTCAGAGGCCTTCATAGCCATATCTCCAAAGCTCACTCTTGAAGCTTAAGAGTTACAAATGCTCTGCTATCTTCCTCTCACCACCATAGCCAAAATCCCTAAGCTCTTTTCTTTCATAGTCATCACCTCTAAAAGCTTTATTAAACTCTTGAGGAATAAACAAGAAAAGGGATCGGAAGGAGAGATAAAGGGGAAAGTCCACAGGAGAGGGCAATATAGAGAATTTAAGACGGATTAAAGTTGGCATTAAAGTTCATTCGTGGAGCATTATGGAGGATCTGAAGGGCATCAAGAGCTTCAAAGGGGATTAGTGACCAAGGCCATAAGAAGTGGGCCATTTTTACAATTATTTTTGTGGAAATGTTGGGCATTGAAGGACAAAAGAATCGTGCAAAGTGGGAATTGTGCCGGACAATTGGAGATTGCTTCCAACTTGGGGGATTTTTTATTAGGGTTTTGCAAATCAATAGGCATACCGATGATGGAGTATGCAACCAATTTGTAACATGGTTTCAGATTTCAATTTATTGGAAGTGTCTTTTGATTGCCAGCATCAACTGAGTGTTGATAAGTGGTTTTAATTTATTTTTCACTAGTATTTGTGATTTTATTCCGGGGTTTCTCTGTAAGCATCTATATGTATTCTTACTAACACCAAATCAATCCTAACCACACGCATTTCTCTTGGTTTGCACCCTGGCTGCTTGGCTGTGTACAGCCAGAAGCCCGGTCCTTTCCCAGTCAACCATGGAGAGACGCGCACTCTGAAAAATTTGGTGAACCCGAAGCGAACTTGATCGGGGTAGACGGAGCCAGCCATGTCAAAAAATCAAGAGGAAGAGATGCAGTAGATCATGGGATTAATGTGGCTGCTATTTTGCAGCAACAATATTCAAATCAAGTACAAAATTTGGATGCCAATTTGAAGACAGAGAACCAAGAATTGCAGCAGTCTGCAAAAATTGAAGTGGGTGTATTTCAAGGGTTGGATAACACAAAAATTTTCAAGTATCAGAGCCAGTAATGGAAAATAGGAAATTTGAAGCGTCAGCAGATAACTAGAAACAGGAGATGTTGCTACAATTAGCACTTGAAAATACCAAACACTCAATTTTTTATCAGCAGGGTATTTTTTATGGTTATGATTGAGTAGGATACTTGGATTGCTATGAAGAGGAGCTGGAGCTGCATGGGGTGCCAAAAGAGAATAAGATTCTAGAATTTGACAGGTTTTGTGATCCCTGATTTTATTGAGAGAGTCCAAGAGCTTCAACAACAAAATCTACATAGCTAGAGCAAGTTTAAAGATGTTGTCAATCGAGAACCATGGGATCCAAGCATGTATGAAGATGATGAGTACTGTGATAATATGCCTACCTATGAAGAGGTTTGAGGGCAGATTAGGGCTAAGCTTGAAACTACTATTGATGAGTGCTTGCTTGAGGATGATAGGCTATTATAGGCTATTGATGAGTGCTTGCTTGAGGATGATAGGCTATTATGATGAAGAGGTTGTCCAAGCTGTCTATGCAAAGGTTGAAATTGCAAATTCCATGCTAATGGATGGAGTTGAAGAATTAGATTTAGAGGGTCTGTACACACATGAGGGTTCACACGGAATGAATGTACATGAGCATCTACAAGGCTTGTGTATATCGGATTTACAGGGTTTGGAATCTTGATACCTTGTCACACACAAGTGACTGCAATGCTTACAAACCGTGTGTAGTATGTCAATTGTGCAACAAAAATAGATATAGGAGACTTATTGTAGATAAGTAAAAGAAAAGGGTTTTTATTAAATTTGGTTCAAAATAAGTAGTAAGAAATGCATTTTTTATTTTTAAAAATAGGAGGAATGGCCCATACCGTTTCTTGGTATTGTAAAAGGAACTTATAATTTTAAAAAACAACATAAAAAAGAAATTAAATTTTTTTAAAAGGACTTAATAAAAACTCCAAAAAAAAACTTATTGCACATAACAACTGATTGTGCCTTAAAAAATTCATTTGGCAATACTATGCATGGTTACAACAGAGATGGTAAATGCATTAGTTTTCAATCCACCACTTGTCGTTTTGTCGCTTTGTTTCTAACCACTACTAGAGGCAATCTCTTGCCCCTGAGGCATGATAGGATTGTGATTGCCTCATGATGGCTTGGGGCAATTGACTTATATACCATATGATCCAGGTGGGATTCATGATGGTTTATGGGTTGACTCATGCTTATTCTCTACTACTAGAAAATTCTTGTGGTTTCCCAATGATCCCGGAGGAGGGTATATTCTTATAGGGCCACATGTTGCAAAAAAATTCAGAGCGCGCTCACAATGGGGAAGTACGTATGCGTTTACAGGTTTTTTCTTGCAGTTTGGAATAATGGTTGGCACATATCGGAGGATGTGCAGGTTAAGCAGGGGTGGATGTCGTGATGCTTTGCAGGCATGAGGTGAAAGATGCAAATTTGTATACATTTTTGAGGTTTTTCCAAGCTTATGAACAATGTTAGTAGCTGTTATGTCAGCAAGAGGATTGAGATGTATGCTAAATGTAAGTTCTGGTGCCTAGAAATGGAGCTGCTGCCTACAAGCAGAGTTGTAGTGATGCTGCCAAAATGTGATTTTATAAGCCAATTTGTAGTGTTTGACATGCTCTCCATGATTATCTTTACAGCTCGCCAATCGCAGCTACGATGAAGAAGTTATGTCAGTTTGAAGTTGGGACAGTTTGCAAATCTAAGCCGGATTGGGTAGTGCAGATGAAGGGTCGAAGTTGATATGAATGCATGGGCCTGAAGTGCTCACTTTGTGGAGCGCGTCATTCTTTTCAGATGGGCAATCAAAGTCCTGGTTGCCAAGGTATTTCCCATTGAAGTTTCAACGGGGACCGATTCCATACCAGTTTGGTCGTCCCGGTCAGTGTGCCATCTGGGAGTTTTGAGCTTCATCCAGGTTTTGGAATGCGGTACAATAAGTACCAAGGAGAATCTTATCTGAAATGCCATCTCTTGCAGTGCATTGATTGCTCGATAAGTTGGTGAACTTGAGCTTGTTCGGCACTACCGTGGTTGAGATTTATGTTTAAAGCGGTGCCTTGGAAATGTCCGATATGACAATTAAGAGAAGCACCAAGATATGCCATGCCTAGTGGTGCTTGGTCAACCTTGTATGTTGGCAGAGCTACTAGCATGTTAAGCAATGCCTTGGCCCGGACAAAAGCACAAAGGTTCTTGATGAGCTCTTTGTCCAAAATGTCATCTCCTAGAGCATGTTGATTGCAACCATCTTTAATAAAACCATTTTTTAACTCCTAAACCAAATTGGAAATAGGAAAGTGTGCCTAAAATTGAGTTTACTCTCACATTGTAGATAAGGGCCCTTTTTTTCACACTATTGGGAGTGCTGAAGCTTAATATAGTGCTGGGATAGCAGGTGTAAATACCTACTGTGTATGTATACCCGAGGCTTGATACAGCTTACTAGCTACGAGTCTATAGACCAAGCTGTGACTATGGGAGATGATGCTATCTAATTTTACCTTGTGGTGATGTAGACTGTCTGACCAGGCTTTACATTTAACTTAAACAAAATAGTTGAAGACCACTTACGTTGGAAATGATACTCTCGACTTGGGTTTTATATATTACCAACCATTTAGAATAAACCTAGTTTATTAACGTCGGGTGGGATAGCAGATGTAAATACCTACTGGTTATGAATATCTGAAGCCAAATACAGGTTACTCGCTTCTAGTAGAAAAAGCCGGGCTTTGACTATGGGAATTAATGCTATCTTAAGTTACCATGTGGTGAGGTGGACTGTCCGACTGGGCTCTACATTTTCTGGTCATAGTACTAATCTTTACTCTGTAAGCGTGGTATGAAGTCCTTCTTGCCTCTACTGCACCCCACCGCTTAGGTGTTGGGGTGTGGGTCTGCTATGTCTGCCTTCCCCGCCCTTTTCCCTTGAGCATAAGATGCAGATATGGTGGAATCTCGCCTGTAATCCTCCGGATCTTGGGCTGTGAGGGATCCCATGGTATGTGCCTGTGCTGACATCCTCGGTTGTGGGCTTAACCTGTCCAACTCAAGGGTCGCGTCTTTTGCAGAGGAGCATCAACTATATAAATAAGGCTCCTAAGGTGAGTAATCATACTCACATAGCTGCGTGCTTTGTTATCACCTCTCTGCATGTGTTAGTTCAAAACTGCGTGTATTTATCTACTGGTAGTTGTGGCTCAACATGCCGAAAAAATCGGAGAAAGCCATTGTGGAGGCGTCGTCATCTCCTAATCTACAGGTTAACAGAAATCTTTTTTTTTTAATTCTTGAATATATAAAAAGGAAATCTGTTCGTGCTCTCAAAGACTGATGGAAAAAAAACCAGTTAATAGACTGTTTGCTTTATTATTAACTGGTTCGAAGACTGTTCTTAATGGTTTATGGGGAGAAAAGTATGTGGTAATGTATGGTGACCTTGGGACAGATTGGAATTGGGGTTCGCTTCGACTAATGATGTATATTGCTGTATAAAGTATATGTAGTCATGCTCAGGAGCTTGGCTCATCCTGGTTATGTGAAAAGCTCATAAAAAACGAGGAACTACCAAGTAATGTTTGATGGAAGTAATAAATCTGGTTTCCATAAAAGGGGCTGTAAAACTGGTTGTTTTGAGTAAAATTTGTCCTTTATACTTTTTTGAAAAAAGGCAGATTGCCAGGTTTGAATGATTTCTTATCTTATGGCTGCTTGGAAAAGAGGATGGTGGGGTATTTAAAGGAAATGGTGTGTATATACAGTTGACTCTGGTAATATTGTTACTCAATTGGGTAATGTACTTATGAAAGGGGTACTGTAGATATGAAAATAACCAGTCCCTCACAAAAAATGAGATCTATATGATTTGTTGGATAGTTTGGTTACTTTGTTGAGGTATTTTGGGTAAAAGGACTGACCCGGGACTGAATCGGTTACTAGTTCCGGGGCCTATTTTATTAAATCTACTTAAGATTATTTTGAGGTCATTGAATACAGGTTTCGGAAATGTTGGCCAGGCTTCTGATATTAGAGTAGGTTATGTGTGGCTTCGCATACCTGATTGTAGGAGTAAATAATTTTTTTGCAAATTGACTCAACCATTTTTACCATAATACATCACCTACAAGTAAGATTGATTTTTTTACCGATTGCCTATTGTACTGAATCGGCTAAAACATTATTTTGTATATACTGAGTACTGGCTTCTGATATGTTGCCCTATCTCGGATATTCTATAGAAATAAAGTGACAACACATACCGGACTGAGGTTGAATAAAACTAGGTTTCTAATTTACGGTTTTTCTTCATCTATGCTAGGAAGGGTAGTGGTAGTTTCCGGTAAACCTATCACTAATTCAATGTGTTGACAGATTTTTGATGGTGGCCAAGGTTAGGTTGAACCTTGACTACTCAATTTAATTTGCTTACCATCTTCTGTTGGCTTCTTATTCTCCTTTAAGTATATAGGCACTTGTCGTTACCTACCATCTTGCTAGTGGGTTGGTTTAAAAGGATCTCGATACTATAGGGTAAATCATATAGTGTTCTTAAGCAGATCCTGGCTGGTTACTCTGAATTTTTTAGAACAGACAATTTAATTTACTGATTTAACTAAAAGGATACTCTGAATTTACTGAATACTTCGGGGGTATTGCCCTAGTTTTAGATATTTGATAGGGAATGAATGCATCATAATACTGGAATATGGTAGATAGTGGGTTTTCAAATATACCTTGAATTTTTTACCATATTACTTCATTAAAGGAGAATATTAATGAATGTTTCCTTTGACTGCTCTCCTAAGTCAACATACACATTGATTTTAACTAGCCTTAATTTGTTGGCACCTCGAATAGTCAATAATATGCACCAGTAGTCAATAATATTTGCTGGCAGGACTGCTCGTTTTGTATTTGTATTTGTATTTTTTTCTCTCTCAAAGTATATGGTAACTGGTCTTTTTCTAAACATCTTACAGTATATAACTCAAAATTCTTCTTGTATGTTAAAAAAAAGGGGGTGGTGCTTGTTATGCAGAGTATGTCATATAGTTCCCTTTATCTGAGCCTGGCCGGAGACTTTTTTATATTTCTCGGACTGAGTCTGAGTGGGCTCTCTGTGTATTGTAGTATACATTTGTTAGCTGGCATGTGGCAGCAGTATGATTGACATAACATAATAGTAAGGATATTTGGGAATAATGGTTATGAATTTTTCTAAGAAAGGGGTATCTCAGGTAGGTAATAAGTGGTAAATATTGAAATTTTTTTGGGGGGATATCCCAGCTTGATTATAAAACTACTTCCAAATAATATGATCTATTCCAAATGTTGTTGATATACAAGGAAGTGGTAAGTTTAGGTCTGGCTTGAGACTGCTTATACATAAATCAATGGAATATAAGTTGCTCTTATCTAGTTAGGGATGAAGTTCTTGTAAAAATTTGATTTTCTCCGTAACTCCTTTAAATCTTAAGATTGGTAAAAAAATGCCTTTTATATATTAAAAAAACAATAAAATCATAATTTATGGTTTCTCTATGGGGTTGAGTACCTTCTGTATCAGATTGGCAGAAAAGACAAGGATCTTCGTTTTAAAAAAAAAAACCTTTTTATCTAAAAGAACAAATTACAAGTTAAGAACTAAGTTTTTTTTATGGTGACATGGATAACAACTCGGATGCCCAGCATCACCTGCGTACAATCACGTGCTAACGAACCGTTTTCTTGTGGCTATGGGTGCAGGTGAGGGCTACCTTCCTTGATTAAAACGTCCAGTTCTTAACAAATGGTGGATCTCTTATTGTGATGCAAAATTTCCCAGACTTTGGGTTTAAGGATTCTTGAGCTATATTCTGTTATCTTCATTACCTTGTACAAAATTTATTTTCAACTGCAAATAGATTATTGTACAAATCCACTGTACTTTTCTAGAATTGTTGGTCTGTGAACAATTAGTGTTCATTTGCGTGTATATATATATATATATATATATATATATATATATATATATATATATATATATATATATATATATATATATATATATATATATATATATATATATAGATTTAGAAATGCTACACACACAATAAATGCAAAAGAGAGATTGACTTGACAGTTGTTCTCTCTCAGACAATGACTCTAGAAACTTTCGCCTATTATAGTATAATATTTATACTCTAATAGGCTGGGGTGGTATCACACAGTCTTTGTGGTTTTTTTAACCTGATTGGTCAAAGGTTGCTAGCCCTACCATTCCACTTTATATTCATGTTTCTCACTTTACTTTAAATACTATCATTTACATGATCTATTACTTATGTTAACCAGGTCGTGGGAAAGCTCACTACAAGAATGAAAGTCTGCTCTGACCCAGAAAAAAGAGCTCTGATTTCAGAGAAATTACGACTAGCTAAAGAAATAGAAAAGACCTTCCCTTGTATCTCGCTAAGGACTAGGCCTTATCTTCATAGGGCTGTAAAATTCAAAAAGATGTAACTCTTTGTGTTAGATCTTCAGGTCTATACTCCTCTTCCAAGACTATGGAATTCTAACTAATGATAATTTTGCAGATTGTTTCCCTTTCCCAAGGACTGGCTCTTCCTATGGAACCCCTTTCCCTTGCCTCTCTTCTTGTACTAAAATGTATACAAGATAGAGAAGATTCTGCCCTAATTTATGATGCTTCGAAGGAATCTAGTCCATCTCTTGTCCAGCTGATTTCATTTGACCTATGGGTTAAAGTACTAGCTCTCCTTGTTAAAAATAAATCTGATGGTATCAACCTTTTGATGGAATTTACTTCGAATCTGGCTGGACTTTCCAAAGCACATATTCAGGACTTAGCATCTTTCTCTTCCAAAGGTTCTGAACTGTCCAATCTTCTTAGAAAATTTTGCGGGCTTAGTTCGATCTTTGTTACAGCTCCCTCTACGCCTATAGTCCCTCCGCCGAATAGCCTCTTTTGTAGAGATGCAGCTGCATTAGAAGCAGTAAAAGAATTTCAGAAAGACCTTTGTTCACTCAGTGAAGCTTCGCTTTTGGACATGGTACCGAAAGTCTCTAGGGCCTTTCCTTTTTTACCATCACGACAAGTTGAGGTAGAATCCTTGGGAGTAGAGCACAGGCTGTGGATGTTTCTGAATAAAGGATTTCTTGCACACATATCCATGGAAACCTGGGTCTTCCTTTTGCCAACTTGGCCCCTGCTACTATTGAGGAATTCAAACTTAAAGTTTTGAAAGGGATCCAACTCTTGGACAAAGGGGATCTGATTAAAGCTCCTTTCAATATGAGTTTCCTTGATGATAAAAAATGTAGTTCGAATATAGGTTTATATGCAATAACTAAAGGAGTGATGACCTTTAGTAAAAGCAATGCTGATTACTACACCGAGAGAGTGTGGAATGTGTTCAGGCCTTACCTTAAGTGTGCTCGCAGATTCTTAGACCCCAAAGCTGCTTGCGAGTCAAGCATAATTTGGTTTGACCATGCTATTTGGTATGCCCTCAACAATCTGCCTAGTATCTTTCTTGATAAAGCAGAAGAATTTCACCTTTCCCTCTTTTGCTCTTGGCTTGGTGGACAAGCGAAGGATCTGGTCTTAGCTCAAATTGCCTTTATTCAGTATATATCAATTATGCGTGACACACTTGAAGAGCTTGGATCTGATGGGTGTGGGACTCTTCTAACCACTTATGGTGGCTTTAAAGGTATCAAAAGTATGGTTGGGCAAATCAAACCGCTTATTGAAGAGGATGAATCTCAAGTTTTCAAACGTCCTAATACTCTTGTCTCTCCGGTGGCGTCTTACACCTCTTTCTTAACTCCCTCCTCAAGTGAATTTGTGTTTGGAAGAGGGAGAGGGAGAAGTTATGTGAGAGGTAGGGGAAGAAACCTACCAATCAGAAACCTTTTGGATATGTAATATGCTGGATCGAAGGATTGCTTGTGGAAGACGTTACCTACCTCCAAAGGAAGAAGTGTGTAAAAATATTATCTCACATTGCTTGTTTACGAGCAAGATTTTGGATTTCTTTGCTCCCCAAGCTATCTTTGTAGAATGTTTTGGATATATTTTTGGATCGAATTTATTACTTAAAGATGTGATGATTGGATGGAAATACTCGCTGCCTATTAAGAATCTTTTTTATTCCAATGAGTTTCTCCATAATAATGAGATACCTATCTACTCTTGTCATCTATTTCAAAAATTCTGTAAAAACTTCACTGACTTTGGTTTACATGTTTGTACGTCTAACTTAGAAATCATTTTGGATCCTCAAGTAAGGAGTCTCTTGAGTAAAGGCTTGAATCATATTCCTCCTTTTCCACTAAATCCTTAAAGTGCCTTATTGGCACTACTTGAATGCCTGACCGACTTGGCCTTAAAACTCCAACTGGAGGAGGAAGTTCACTTCCAACTTACTTCAACACTCAAAAGAATTTTTTGGAAAAAGATCAGTCTTATGCCACAAGTATGGCTAAGCACTGATACTACCTGGCTTACGCCGAAAATAAAGACCTCTATTTTTTATACTAAAAAGAAATGGCTCATTATTGGCCTAGATAAAGCCTCAAATACGGCATCCTTTAGATGCAAAAAATTGGCATTTGAGGCTGCCAATTCAAGACTTAATAGTAATGACTTTCTTAAACTTGAGTACTCTCCGCTTTGTGTAGCTACAACATTGAACAATGAATTATCAGGACTCGGTTATAGTCCCGACTCTCTGAAAATTCCTGTACTCTTCCAAACATATAAGAATCATAAGCATAAATTTAGATGGATTTCTGACGCTTCCAAAAGCCTGTTCTCTTGTGTTACAAATGATATCATCCACTGCTTAAATTTTGTTCTACTAGAAATCGAAGATATATGTGCCATCAAACACAGAGATATAAAGAGATTCAGAAATATAGATTATTGGCCTTTTTGGGTCATAAAAAATGCAGCTGAGGTGTTTATCAACCTCCCATAAAGAATTTACTCTATCTTCATGGCAGACATAACTCAATGCTATGAAAATATCCCTTTAGATGGACCATTTGGGCTTGTTTATACCTTATCGTGTCTTATAAAGATTGCCTTTGCCCATAGAAAGGAGCTTGGGTATACATGCATCTCACAAAAAGGGAATAGAGGATGGGTAAAAAAATCGAATAAATCTACACCTTTCATCTTTAAAGAGGAAGATCTATATAAGTATATCTTTTGGCTACTGAATAACAGTTGTATCCAATTAGGTAATACCTGCTACAAACAAACTCTAGGGATCCCAATGGGTTTTGCATGCTCTCCGATTATGTGTAATCTATATCTCTGTTACTTCGAATATCAATGGCTCCTAAAAATATTAAATAACCCACCAAGTAATTCGTTACTCACACACTTTGCACATTCATTCATATTTATGGGTGACCTATGTAGCCTCAACAACCCCATGTTTGAGATTACTCTTAATGATATATATCCACCTTGCTTAAGCATTGAACCTACATTCTCTGAGAGAGTGTTATGGCAGGATAAATGGATCATTTCTAGAACACACTTCTTGAATATTGAGTTTACTTTAACTTCTCCATTTTTGGGAAACTTTTATACTCATTTTTTTTGGAAAAGAGAAAAGCTTAAGCCTCTGTCCTCTGAATTTATGAAGAAAGAAAGCAATAGACCGTACAAAAAATCTCTACACACCTGTCTAGGAATGCTTTTTCTTATAATGTATGCCTCTCCTGACTATTTTACAGCATATGAAGAGATCAAAACTTTGATTACCAAGTTCATTAATAACGGGTTTACAAAAAAAGACCTTGTTGCATGCATCTGCAACTCCCTAGAAAAACACAACTGGACCTACCTTAAGTTTGACTTACAAAATCTGATAAGTCTACTTAAATCAGAATGAATCTAACCACAGCATAGCATGTTGCAAACTAATACAAACACTACATAAGGTGGTAGGCCCCTATTCTATGGGGTCTACTACCTCATAGGATAAGGTGCTTGGGAAAGGGTGGGCACACACACACACACACACAAAAACTGTCACGTGACAAAAAAGCTTAGTTGATGATTATTTCAGGAGCCTTCCATCTACATCTCTATTATGCCGCCCATTACATGATCACACAAATAGCTATCACAGTAGAAGCAAGTGTTTGGACGCTCAGCCAAAGGTACGATACGAGTCGTCAAGGCTACCCCATACTCCCGAGTGCGGTGAGTACAGTTAAAATATCCTCGTAGCTGATGACCATAACTACGGTATAAGAAAATCTTCTGAGGAGGTAGAAACTGGGCTAGCAGATATAGCCGATCTGAAAAACCAGGCTTTATTGAATGCTCGATGTAATAATACTTTGACCCTAGACCCACTGCTTCAGTAACCATCGCCAATCGGATATTGTTCTTGAAATGTTCACGACCCCAAAGTGTCACTCGTGTCACTCGGTCCTGATATGTCCACCACTTTGTTTGGGAAAAAGAGGTTCCTAACTGCGGGAATAGATGAAGTTCATAACGGAGTAATGTTGCTCGACGTATAGATTCATTTGACATAAAGAGATGTGCAGTTTCTATGAAAAAACCTTGGTCATGACTGTAGGCCATAATACACCAAGAATGCAAAATAGTTGAAGAATGCTAACTCTGGAAATGATACTCTGTACTCTAGACGAAGCTCGCAAAACTGGACCGTACGCGCGCAATGTAGGTATCGGCACGTAGCTCTCGTCGGGGGCAACACGCTGCACTTCTCCGCACTCGATTCCGACCCCACTGGAGCACAGGTAGCGTCAAGATGAAGCTCACACTCTCTCTCTCGTACATAGTACGCTCACTCACAGACTTCAAAACTTTTTTTAGAAATGACAAAAGGTTTTTTCATTAAGGTCAAAAAGTGGTATATATACCTTAAAATTTCTCAAACCCTAAAGTTTCAAAATCAACCATCTACTCAGTCTAACTATCAAAACTGGGATACAATCTAGAAACTTCTGTCAGTCCCAATATTTACAAGGTGAAAAATCAGGTTTTCCTCAATGAATGAATAATTACAAAAGAATAATCTTTCAAATAGTTAGATGCCGTGGGGTGTGTACAGCTTCTAACACTCCCCCCCTCCTTGCTCATGTTGTCCCCGACATGGCCACTGATCTGCTTCTTTATCGTATCGTTTCTCGCATCCTTAGCAGCGATTCGTATCTTTCATGTAGGTTCATCATTGTCGAGCCAAAAATGTCAGTGTTGATGATGAAGAAGCCTGTGTAGAACACTTCTTCAAAAGCTTGGAGGTGATAGGATGGTAGAAACATTATCCTTTGATACACCGCATGTATCACCTCCTTGGAAGGCTGACCAGACAGATCATAAGCGCATCTGTATGTATCTTGGAAGAAAAAGATGTTGTTGGTCACCTAGCCTGGCTTGAAAGTCTCGAACACTACTAAGATGGTTCTGCATATTTTTCTCATCATAATGCATGTAAGGTCGAGTGAGCCAGTAAACAACTTTATGGCGCCCGTTAGGGTTTTCACCATGTATTGGACACTTATTCTCTCACCTGCCTTCAAGCCCGGCAGCTTAGGGTAGTTCAACCAAGTGGGTTGGCTCCTTTGCAATATTCCTAGCGCTTTCCACGTCCTAATCCTTGGTAGAGGACAAAAGATGAGGTTGTCTCTGATATTTTTCGGTGCCTCTACCAAGTGGATTAGGTATTGTGGGTACTTTGTAAGCCAGGCCATCCTCCATTTTGGCTGAGAATCAACAATGAGCTTGACCCCTTCTGGTTTTGAGGTATCTGCATTGTAAAGGGGTACGGCTGGCTCTTCTCTGATCCGCTTGTTTATGGTAGCTTCCTCATATTTCAGCAATGGATATGGGAGAGAGGGTTGAAGCCACTCGCGCCTGAGGTTGCTGGCGTCGATCTTCTGAATGGTCATAGACTTGAAGACCCTCTGCTCCACTCCAAGGCTTCCTTTGTGGTTTCTCTGAGCTCCACCTCTATTGCTTTAAGCACTTTTTCTTCCTCTTCCTGTGTTAGATCTTGTGGCTCTTGAGAGGATCCTTCTAGGATTTCCTCTTGCATAGGCGTGTCCACCGGATCTACCACATTTTCTAAGTCAATGCCCTCATTGGCCGCTGGCCCTGTGCTCTCTGGCTCTCCTGCTTGTTGTCCTTTCAACTCCTCAATTTGCCTCAGGAGTTTTTGTTTTTCCATTTCCGCTTCTTCGCCCATATTCACGAGGAGGTCATTAAGTTCGGCGTTTATTCTTTCCGCCTTTTCGAGCTTTCTCTTCATGCCTTCTACTTCCTCTTGCAGGGCTTTTTGGCCTTCTTCCATTCTCGTTTGCATGACTATAGATCCTTATGCCATCATCAATTTCTGCTTTTTCTCTAGAGTCAGCTCTTTCTGAAGTTCTTGCATTTGCTCTTCATAGAGTTGACTCTCAATCATGACTTGAGTCGAGCTAGTAGCTCTGACTCTAGCAGGTGATGCTCGCAGCCTCTGGATGGTCTGATCTTTTACTTTGAGTTGGTCCTTGAGATCAAGGACCTCATCTTGGCTTGCTTCTTGATCTATCTCTGCTCTTTCCTTGGCGTTTCTCATGGATTCTACTTCTTTAGATTCTTTTGCTAGCTGTAGTGTCAAGTTCTCTTTCCTTCTCGGCATCTAGCAATGATTTGCTGAGCTGCTGACACTCTTCTTCAACTGCTTGTATTCTTTTTGCGGCTGCTTGATTGGCTTCCTCCATTGCCTGGCAGCTTTGTAGTGCCCTTGCTAGGCTGGCCTGTAGCTCAGCTTCTCTCTCCTTTTGCCTTTGGCTTTGTCCTTGCAGAGCGTCTACTTCCAGATTAATCTTTACTTCAGTGGCCTTGAGAGCTGTCATCTCCTTTTCTGAAGCCATGGATTGCGCTCTCAATCCGGTTATCTTTGTCATCACCACGTTCCAGTCGTTGGAGGGCGGGTGCAGGTCCACTGTATCTGTGGAAATTTCCTTTAATTCAACTAGCCTGATGCCTTGCATCTGTTCTTTAGGCCATGTCCTCGCCAAGTCGAATGCGACTGTGGCGGCTTCTTCCTTCGTGTATCCTGCGGCTAGCAGGTCCAAAAATGCATAATAATAATATTCTAATTCTTTTTGCTCACTTTGAGGCTTAGCCTCTTCTTTTGGCTCCGGCTCTTGTCCTTGCTCTTGCTCTCCTGTTTGCCGTTCTTCTGCTTTGTCTTCAGCCTCTCCTTATCTTCTGGTGGAGGGCTGCTAGGAGGTGGGGCGAAGGGCGGTGGTGAGGGCTGTGGGCTGGGTTTAGGACTGGCTGGTAGAGATGCAGGTTTGACCTTTAAGTCCTTGTCTGCTTTAGTTTTTCTTTCTCTTTCTTGGCTTTCTTGCTCATCTAGCAGTTTCTGCCGTATTTGTTGTACTTCCTCCTCTGTGAAAGGGACATGTGGAATGTTCTCTGATGCAACATCAAGAATCTCAAAATTCTTGATATAGTCTTCAAATCGGTCCCTTTGCACTCTTCTGGACGATCCCGACATAGACTCTAGAGAAGGCTTCCAGAGTTCACTTAAATCACCCTTGAGGGCTCTCTCTGCTCGGAAGCTCTCCATCAGCCTCTCTAGTCTTGCCGCTTTCTGTGACCTTGTTTCTTTGGCAGGCACTTGGGCAAATTCCTTCTTCCCTTTCTTTTGCTCGGGCTGCTCCTCTTGAACTGGCTCTAGCCGTATTTTCAGTCTTGGTGCCACCCTTGGTACTCTTTGCGGCTCATCTTCCTTGTCTTCTTTTAGCCTTAGCCAGTTGTTCTGAGACGGGGGGTCAGGCCACCTTCCTTTTGCGTGTAGTGCCCCATAGATCACCTTGGTGATTAGTTCTCCTGGCACTATATAGGTTGGATTTTTGTTGCCCATCTTTACTAGGTTGTCATGTATATATGCCGCATAGTTGATTATCTTTGGGGTGCCTTTCGTCATTGCCCACGTGAATGTCGTGGCAATTGCACCTGGAGGCATCTTGTACTTTTGTGACCTCTTCGTGCACATGTGGAAGTACTGGTTGTATAACTGGCTCATGATTGCCACTCTTGGGTTGGCAATGTCTTCAAAGGTGTAATTCCCCTTCTTCTCATGGTACACCTTGACCTCATCCCTTCTTTTTGTTACACTATCCCCCTTGTTGGAGAGGTCTAGTGCATCTGCTACAACCCGCTTAGTGATTATTATCTCTGTTCCTAGCCTGCCTTGTAGATCTGTTACTTTGGCCACTCCATCCTCTTTGATGGTTGTCACAAACTCCCAGACTCTCTTGATGTCCACCCCTGCCGATATTGCTTCAAAGTAGTTGTGGAGATCAATCTTCTCCAAGTATCCGGCCATCTTGCTTCGTACGAACTCATTGAGTTCTCGCGGCAGCATTGGTAGCTCTATAACATTGCCTTCAGTGTCTTTGAACACTCCTTGGTAGATCTTTAGGTCTTTGGACTGTAACAGATCTTCTTGTATCCATGTGCTGGTGGGCTTTAGTGTTCCTTCTGGAATGATGAAGGGTTCCACTTCTTCCAGGTAATCCTTGATGGTCATTCTCTTCTTCTTTGCCGGCGACTTTGCGGCTACCATAGATCCTGTTGCACTCAGTAGTCCGAAGTTAGCGTTTTTTCCATATTAGCTGCGAAACTGAGTTTTACTTATCCAAATGACTTGAAAATTGAAAATAAAGCTTAAAGGAACTTGTGAAGCTGTGCATGTGCTCATAGTGCAAATCTGGCCAAAAATTTTCATCTAGACATCCTACGCATAGGATGCCTTTTTCATCAGAATTGGTTCATACTTGATATGTTGGTAGTGTATGGCTCATGGAACATGGCTATATGCTTGGATTTGAATTTGGATATCAAAAAGAGGATTTTTGGGCTGATTCAGGCTTTAGGTCACAATTTGGGTAAAAAGTCCATCATAGGTAGCAATTGATGTCCAAATGGGTTGAAAATTGGTATATGGGCTTATTGCACCATGGTATTGGCTCCCATGATGTCACTCTTTGCATAGAAGGCTAAATTTATGATGGAGACATCCTACGCGTAGGATGTCTTTTTCATCAAAATGACATGAAACTTGTCCTGTGGGTAATCCTTAGCCTATGGAACATGGCCATGTCCTTGGATTTGGATTTGGACAAGGATTGATGCTTGTAAGGGCCTGTGTGGTGTTTTTAGGCTCAAAAAGTGTATCTTGAAGGTGTTGGGGGTCAAAAATGATTAGAATGGCTTCAAACTTGATACATGGGCTCCTGATGATGAAGTGATTGGATTTGGAATGATCAAACATCCCCTGCTGGTCAAAAAAGTCAAATAGACATCCTACACATAGGATGTCTATTTCATCATTTTTTTGCTTCTGACCATACAGATTGGTTGTTGATGTGTTGGTGAATGTGTTGTGCAAGTTTCATTGGATTTGGACAAGATTTGGTAGGTCTATGGTCCATTATTGCCTCTATGCCCTAACTTTGTGTTTTTTCATGCATATGAGGTCAATTTCTGTCCAAATGTGATGAGACTTGGTGGATAGCTTGTAAATGTCATTCAGAAAATGTGCATGATGAAAATTGTTGGAGATTGTGCCCAGAAGTGCCCCTGAGACATCCTCCGCGTAGGATGTCTTCTGGTGATTTTTTCATGGATGCTGCTCCCAGTGCTTGCCCGTGGTCCCCCTAAGTCCCTTTTGAACCTAATTTCAACAAAAAAGTCAAATGGATAGAGAATAACTCTCTGTGTGGACTTCAGAGCCTCCTAGCCATTTTCTGACTTTTGGAGTGCTTTTTGGCGATGAAATTTCTTGATGTTGGTCTCCATAGCTTCCCGATCCCTTGGGGATCCTTGCCGTATGGTTTTTGTCGACTTTGGCTTCACTGGAGCTTCATTTGGCAATTTGTCGCTCTAGAAGCACCCGTGGTTGCGTTTACATACCTTCGATGGTTTGTGGTGGTCTACCACCATAGAACTTGGTTGTTGATGGTCTAGGAAAGCCGCTCGTGAAGTTTGGTGGCAAACGGACTTGCGGTTTGGCCGCAAGAGCAGTTTGACGCATTGTGTGTCTGATGCCGTTTTTGAAGTTTAGTGCCGCCTCGGGTCACTTTTTGGTCATGCGGGTCATATAGACTTGTTATCATGTCGAGATGCTCCTACCCATGAATTTTGGTAGCATTTGGTCGCCATTTCGCCGATTTCCCATTTGGTGGCCTCTTGCGGGTTTCTAGGAATTAGGGTTTTTCCCGATGGTTTTCTCCTGCCTTTGGACATCCAGGACTGGTCTCCTAAGCTAGGGTAACCTGCCGATGAAGTCTTGTTGCTTTCGGGTTAGCCGTTAGGCCGCCGTCTCTACTTGTACGTCTCTACCGCCCGCTTTGTGTGTGACCCCTACGCTAGTTTTCGTGACATAATGACAAACATGCGCGAAAATCTCAAGGTGGTGAGCCTACCTCTCATGTCTGGAGCTCGTCGGATAGTCGTGCGCATCGTAGAAGCTGCTGGAAGGTCGGTCCGCTCTAGGTGGCAGAAGCTCTCTCCACAAAGTCAGTAGTGTGAGAATGAGGTAAAAATGAGGTGAAAATTTCTTATAATGGAGGTCCCCGAACCACTTTTCATGAAATTTGACATGTGCTCCTATCTTCTTGCGAGATGAGGTTTAGGCTCAAAAATTTATTGATTTGGATTCCATTTGCTCTGTTTATCAGAAATTTGGCATTTCGGTCAAAACCTGGCCAAAACACGCTTTCCGCTCTAGTCTCATAATTGCACCCCCATTGTACCATAGGTTGTCTTATAGTCACTGATCATCCCCATATTTTTTTGTTTTTCACCTGCTTTTTGTATTTTTGAAGTTATTCTGCTGAAAATTAGCAAAATTAAAAGAAAAATAGCAAATCGAACCCAGAAAATTCCCAAAAATCATAATAAATCACAAACATCACCGCAAAACATTATATACACTCGCATGCAAATTTTATGGTCGGATTTCTCTGTTTTACCAATATTTTGCCAGAAAAATGGCTATTTCTACTTATATATACACACCTAGGGGCTTGATTTGGCGTTTGGCCCCATATACCTGTAGATACTTGCTGTATAAGGGCATATGTACTTGGGTTACTCCAAAAAGTTTCACAATCAAACAATAACCCTTAAAATAGTTGAAAATCATGCCCTTTTTTGTTGTTTCTGTTATTGGTTCCGCATTTGAGAATGCCATGCAAATGCCTCCCCCCCTCCTAGCCGGAGTCCTCCCGGACGACAAGGTATCGCCTCGGAGTATGTGCCGTGCATAGGTTGAAAAGTTGTGCTAATGCCTGGCCGATTAATGTGGCCCTACTTTATGCATACTCGGTCAATGCATGGAAAAATTAATGTTGTGCAAGAGAAGGGAATAAGCAAGATGCTTATTGGCATTCGCCGTCGAGGTTTCCTGTTTTCTTTGCAAGTAACAGTTGTAACTCTACTGCTCTCTGTTTAATTGTCTTTTTTGCAAAAGGCACTTGCTTTGCCGACACTGTTGATAGAGCTGTAGTGGTTTCTAAGGAGAGAATTGGCTGGGCCGGAATGGCTATGGGCCGTATTGCCTTTGCTTTCCATTGGTATTTTGTTTCTGTCATTTTTTAAAGATATTTTGGTCCTTCCTTGTTTGCCTCTGGTTTGTTGTTGATTGGCACCCACATAAGTCGGCTTTCCTTTTTCAAATGCAACTGTCTGCCTTCCGTTGTTGCTTGTACTGAAGGGAGTTCCTTTTGCTTTTGTTTTGGTATCCAAATGTGAGTGACATTTGGGTTATGGCTAAGCATTTTCTTTGGTATCCATATCTGTTTTACGCCCTTGGTTTGTGGTTGAACCATCTGCTTTGTTGGAATTCTATTGTTGCATTGTTGTTTGTTCGCCATGGCATTTCTATCCTTCCGCATCCATACTTGTTTCATTTGTTTTGGTAACCTAGATCTTTGCATTGTGGCCGGTGACTTCATATGTCTGTAATTAGCATGGTTGGCTTTTACCTGATTGTTGGTCTCGGGTATCAGTTTCTTTGATGGCACTTTTGCTTTTGGATTTTTCAATGATTGCATGGCTTGCAGCTGATCATTATGGTATTGCTGAGCAAAGGCTATCACCTGTTGTTCATGTGCATGCTGAATTTTGACTGCCTTTGCTTTTCCAATCTATCTGCACATTGTACTCTGTTTGCCAAGGTTGCCCCAACATCATTGGGTGTTGTGTGCTTTCATCCTCTACCACATAGAATTTGTGTGGGTAAATATATTTATGTATCTGTACATGCAATATAGTCCATCCCAATGTTTTCAACGGGTATCATGTGCTACTTTCCAGCACTTGAGGAGTAGAATGAAGTTGACCTGTGACTTTGAGCTGTTGGTATAATCCGTAAGAGATCAAATTTGCTTGAGCTCCTGAATCAAGCAATGCTGTCGATTCAACTTGATTGTTGCCCACTTTGATCACAATTATTGGCTCCACTGTTTCTTCATCCAACTTCGTCAGTCGAATGGCATTGATTCGCAATGGTGGTCCACTTTGTTGTTGTTGTCGCAGAAGTCTTCTTTGTGCAATGCGTTCTTGTGCTTCTGCTTGAGCTTCCTCTCGTACTCTCTGTTTTTCCTTCATTCTTTGTTTTCCTTGATGAATTTGTTGGAGCATCTCCTATGTGAGTGGTAGATGATATCTCTTCAGTCGACATCCACTAATCTAGTTTGGTATTTCTTCACCTGCTAATGTAGCAAGCTTGACAGCTCCACTTTGTGATAGATCACTAATCACAAATGGTCCCATCCCTCGCTTTTTAAGTTTCTTGGCATGTTGCTTCAAGGTATAAGCAAGTACGTAATCACCTGTTTTGAACTCTTTAGTGCGCACATGTTTGTCAAAAAATTCTTTTTGTCTTCTCTTTTTATCATAGATTGAAGCGACAACTCGTAAGCGGAGTTCATCTAGCTTTTCAAGATCATCTATTCTTGAAGAGAGCTCATGCCCTGTCCATTCTATGCTTTTTGCTACTCGTAGAGTTGGAATTAAAAACTCTATGGGTAGTATAGCATTTAGGCCAAACACCATGTTGTATGGTGTTCAATCCGATTGATGTTTTGTAAGCTACCCTGTATGCCCATAGTGTTGAGTGTAGCTGCTGATCCCAATATGTTCTTGATTCTGACACTATTTTAGTGAGAACCGTGCATAGTGTTTTATTTGTGGCCTCAGCTTGCCCATTGGCCTATGGATGGTATGGTGCAGATTTCCTATGTATGACCATGAATTCCTCTAGCATATATTCAATGACTTCATTAAGAAAATGTGTCCCACGATCACTGACAATTTCTATTGGTAACCCGTAACGTACAAAAACATTCTCATACAAAAATTGTGCAGTGGTGCTTGCATCCGCTTTTTGTGCTACCTTGGCTTCGACCCATTTAGTGAGATAGTCCGTAGCCACTATGATATATTGGGTATGGGTGCGATATGTAGGCAGTGATATAGGTCCCACAAAATCAATACCCCATTTTGCAAATTCTCTTGCTCCCATCATTGGCCGTAATGGCATCTCATCTCTTTTTATTGGCACCTTGGTGCGTTGACATGCGTCACAACGCTTTACAAACTCTTCAGCATCCATGTGCAATGTAGGCCACCAAATTCCTACGGCTAAGACAATTTTTGCCATCTTATTGCCCGAAAAATGGCCTCCACTTATTCAACTATGTGCATGTTCTAGAATGAGTAGGTATTTGCTTTCACTTGCACAGATTCTAAGTTGATTGTCCTTTCCTCGCTTATAGAGTTGGTTCCCAATTAACTGAAAGTCACGAGCTTCCAGCTCTATAGCTTTTTTCCGTGCTCTTGTGATGTTCTCGGGGAACATCCTGGTGGTTGAGAAGTCAATTATATATTGACTCCATGGAGGTGCTATGTTTACCTGAAACAAAGTTGCGTGATCCACTGGTCTTTTGGCACTACATATAGTACAATTGGTAACATAAGAATGTGTGTCTGCATACATAGTTGGCCAATAAACCCCTAACTGTTTCAGTCTCTGGTGTGTTTTCACTGTTGAACAATGAAATTCACAATCCTGGACATGTGTCTCTTCAATGTAGCACTTGAATTCTTCCGTATTTATACATAATCATAGGATTAGGTCCGATCCAAGATGATACAGCCGTCATGCTGTCAACTGAAAGTTTTTTGTTTGTCGAATTGTTTGCTGTTTGGATCTGTATTCCGTATTATCCAACCTACTTCCCAATGAAAGAATGCTAACAATTTCCTGAGACCATTTGGGTACCATTTCAATGTTGAAAAGATAAGCATCTTGTATGTCATCAACTACTCCTTCAGGAGCTTCCCCGTTGTGTATCCTTGAAAGATGATCCGCTCGTAGATGGGTTTTACCCTTTTTGACCACCACTGTGAAGTCAAATTCTAGCAATATAATAAACCAGCGTACGATTCTCCCTGTATTGCAAGGTTTATTTACCACATACGAAAGAGCTTGATGATCTGTGAAGAACACAAATTTATTTGCGAGCAAATAATGCCAAAATTTCTTTACAGCATAAATCATTCCTAACCCTTCCTGCTCGGTGGTTGTGTAGTTCTTTTCTGCACTATTTAACTGTCGGCTCACATAGCAAACCGGAAAATCCATTGTTCCGTCTCTAGGTTGAGCCAGAATACTTCCAATGGCATATGCTGAAGCATCAATGTGAACATGGAATATCTTTTAGCAATCTGGTGCTTTCAGTACAGGTGCTGATATAAGGTTTTCCTTCAGCTTTTGGAATGAAGTTTCACACTCCTTGGTCCAATCAAAATTGACTAGCAAACGATACAGAGGTTGTGCGATAACCGCATACATGTATATGAATCTTCGATAATATCCGCAGTGTCCCATGAAGGATTGCACTTGTTTCGCATTAATAGGCCTGGGTAGGTCTACAATGACTTTGAATTTGTCTAGGTCTGTGGTTATGCCATTTCTTAAGACAATGTGTCCTAAGATGCGGCCTTGCTTAACCATGAATACACACTTTTTCGGGTTAAGACAGATTTGATACGTCCTGCATTTTTCAAAGACCTTTTGCAAATGGTCGATATGCTCCTCTCGTAGAAGAGAGTGTACACAAAGATCATCCATGTAAATTTCTAAGAATATTCTTAGGTATTCCTTGAATGCGTGAGTCATTAACCTTTGGAAAGTGGCTAGGGCATTAGTTAAGCCAAATGGCATAACTCGATACGCATAAAGTCCCCATTCTGTGGCAAACGTTGTTTTGTGTTGATCCTCCCTTGCTATTGCCAGTTGGTTGTATCCTGAAAACCCATCCAGAAAGGAATAAGTCCATTTCCCGGCCACTCGCTCAAGTACATGTTCTGTGATTGGCAAGGGATAATTATCCCTTATGGTGGCTACATTTACCTTTTTGAGGTTTACACACACTCGCAGTTTTCCATTCTTTTTGGGAACTACCACAATGGGTGACACCCAATCTGTATGTTCGATTTCATAGATGAATTCAGCTTCCATCAGTTTATCAATCTCCTCTTTGATTCGTTTAGCAAATGTGTCATTATATGTATAAGGACGTTGTTTGCTAGGTTTTGCATCCGATTTCAAAGGAATTGTATGTTGGCATATCGATGGATCAACTCCTTTGAAGTCTTTATAGGACCAAGCAAATACATCTTTATACTTCTGGAGAAGTTGTGTTAGCCATTCTTCCTCTTCAGGCTCTAAATCGTTAGCTATATAGACCGGCTGAGGCTTTTCACCTGGTTCTGCGAGGTCTATCTTTTTTGCATTTTCAGGCCCATCGTAAGATTCTTGGTTGGTTCTTTCCTTGACTGGTGGTGTCATGATGATTTTTCTGTCCTGGATAGTAAATTTCCGATAGTGTGATGGTACATTCATGTTTTCTTTTTCTGACTCCCCTTTACCATCACTATCTTCTTCAGTAGTCCATATCTCACGTAAAGACCGTTTCAATTCTTGGTATTTTTGTTTACGCTCCAGTTTGGTCCACTCTTGGTCTTTTGTTGTTTCTTTTTTTGATTTTTTTTATTTTGTTTCGGTTTTAGCTTTTCGTACCTGTTTTATTTTCTCTCGCGTTCTTTCTTTTCGATCTTTTGAGAATCTTTCTGATATGTGATCTTTTACACAATCCTCTATTTTTACAAGCATCAAATAGTGAGTTTTACCTTTTATCTTGGGCATCAGGTCCTCTCTCGCTTTGTTTTCTGCTCGTTTCCTCCTATAGCGTTCTTGGCGTCTAGGGTGTTGATTAGCAAAATCATAAAACTTGATATTCTCGTTTTCAGTTCCACGCTCACTTGAGGTGTCTGAACACTCATTATCTGCATCATCATTTACTTCCAAATGTTCACAGGAGTTGTAAAACTCTTCTTGTTGTGGTGGTTCTACCGTCTCTTTTTCTCCTGGTATAACGCATACCATGAAATAGGGTAACACATCATAGCCATCCTTATCACAAAATTTTGTTGTTGGACTGTCTGTAATGGTACAGACATCTAATGTTGCTAGTATGTGTTCCCATTCGAGAGGTTCCAAGGCATCTTCAGGGAAAGGTTCCGGAATATATTCCTTGTCCTCTGTCGCTCTTTCTAAGATGCATTCCTCTCTTCTTAAGCTTCCACAATGTGAAGCTCCGTACATCCATAGCTCTTTTGGTTGCCCTAACCATGCTGGGAGTTCTGATCCTGCTACTGTAGCGGAATCAAACTCTTCCACAGGTGTGTGGTTAACATCTTTGTAACTATGGTCTTTCACGTGTATTTTCGTTGTTGTCTCGCCATGTCTAAAGTATATGTGGTCATAACCCCAATCTTGGACCATCTTCAATTGTCTCATGAATGGTCGTCCCAAGATTATCTCATAATTGTTCTTTTTGTCGAAATCGACTATTGCAAATGTATGCTCATACTCGACAATCATTTTTTCTAAGAGTCCTAGAGGCTTCTCCATGAACCCATCAGCCAATTGCAGTTTCATCCTTGTAGCCCTTAAAGATGGCTTTCCCCATTTTTTCCAGATTTCTTTGGTGGCGATAGCAACTCCCGCTCCACCGTCAAGAATAGCTTTGGAAACTACTCCTTGGAATTCTACTGGTAGCGTGGTGTTTCCATCTTCCCCTTCGCAATACTCTCCAACCTTGTTCAATGGTACTGGCCTAGTGCTTAGTTGAGGCCTGTCTAACTCTCTGATCTCTTCCTGAAGCCTCAAGGTGGGGTCTTTTACTCCAAATTTTTCTAGGCATTTACCTACTGTGGTCCACATGTTTGGTCGTAACCTTAGGAGTTCTGCTAATGTGATTGTGCATGCCACCGGAGTGGACAACAACTCAATCAATCCTTGCGAATCCATCACTTTGTTAGAAGAAAGTCTTTGAGATGGAATTGCTCTCACTTCCAACTTAGCTTCATACTCTCCTAGGTAAGAGGGTAAAGTTCTCAGCGAGTCTGGTTGGCTGTGCCCTGAACTAATTGATCCTTGGTCTCCCCCTTGTGAATGTATCTCAATGTTCATTTGTGATCCCGCCTCACATTCTTCAATAGGAGGTAAGATCACATTCTTTTCTTTTCTCGTGTTATTCATGTGGTTACTCATCCTATTAGCCTCGTTGGCCTCACGGATTTGCTTCCACAGATCGTCTAGACCGTTACAGTCCTTACCTATTTCTGCCAATATTTTAGGCTGGAACCCGTCACTTGTCCCATCTGTGGTATTTGGCACTATGATAGGCTCTCCTCTGGACTCATAGGCACTAGTGAGTCTTTCCTTTGTTTCTACATGTTTCTCTAAAGTTGGTTGGATAGGGGTTGGAGCTGGTGCCTCATGCCAATTTGCAGGTTTACCCAGCAGGTCTTCCATCAATGATTGAGCTGTTTCGATCATCTTTTTACACATATCCAACCTCTATTTTTCTATTTCTACATATGGATAAGTCATCCACCTTTGCTCCTGGGTTTGGTTCTTTTTAAGTCGAGCTTCATAAGCTTTTAGAAGCGCATCCAACTACTCATTTACCTTGTCTGCTAGTACAGATCTTCCTGATCCTGCACTTTTGGACTCTGCTATTTCCTTGGGTGCTATGGTTGTTGTGGTGTGTGAGCTTAAGCTAGCTAGATCCTCTAACCGCTCCGATCTATCCTTTGTATGTTTTAACTCCTCGGATAGAGCTGTTTGCTCTCGTTCCTTCCTGGCTTTCCTATGCGTCTTTCTAGCTTTCCAAGTGCTTCTCTGATTTCTTGTTTCTGAACTTTGGGCGTCGGTTATTGGTTCTTCAACTATGGGTTCGTTCGTCCTTCTTTGAGCTTGGGCTCGTGTTACCGCCTGGATGGGTATGATTGTTTCATTTTCCGATCCTCCACTGGAAGGTACTGTTTCTAACATGTTCAAGGTGGTTTTACCCCTTGTTATAATAACATTCCTCGATCCCATGGTTTGTCCATTTTTGTTCAATAGCACACCACTTGGGTTGTTTAGCCTGGGGTTTGGCGTACAAGTTGATCTTTTTTAGCACTTCATCTACAAGCTGCTCCTGGTTTACAGCTACTTCTCCTTTCGGTGTTGTCGTAGAAGACTTGCTTCCACTTTGTTGTGAAGATGAATTTTCATCAAGGTCCTTGAACTCCCCCTCTTTGTAGACCGCACAATTGTCCACAAGGTAAAGAGCCTCCTTGGTCAACTCATTCAATGTCATGCTCCTCTTCATATGTAAGTCTTTTTGGAGATCCGCATTCCTTAGTCCTTGGATGAATATCAACATAAGTCTAGACTGAGTTCGCAGTTCTTCAACAGGACAGAACTTAACATATCTTTTTAGTCTTAGGGCTGCCTTTCGTACAGATTCTCCATCTTTCTGTTTGAATTTATGGATCTGTGAGACGGTATTATGAGCTATTCCCCTTTGTGAGAATTCCTCGATAAACTCGTCAAACACTTCCTCCATGGACTCAAAGTCTCTACGCTCTACAGAGTCAAACCAAGTGGCAGCATCATCCTCTAGGGTTAGTCCAAACCCTGCAAATTGGGTAGGAAATTCTAACAACTCTTCGGCTCTAATTACACGCACAAAGGCTGCTACATGATCTCTTGGGTCTCTGCTTCATGTATATTTTTTGTTTACCCATTTTTGCACTTGAGAAGGTCTAATTCTCCTATGTCTACAAACCTCATCATTGGATCTCCACGTCCTAATCGATATACCTCGTCAGGTCTTCTGTAATAGGCTGGTTCCTCTCCCAGTGGTGCTCCTAAGCCATACTTTCTAACGGTTCTCGCTGGAGGTGGTTCATCTCTTCGAAATCTCTCTATGGGTGGTCCTCTAGGCTCTGTTGACCCTTGAGTCTTTGGCTTACTCTCTCCCTGATACCTTGAATAGAGTGGTGGTTCTTGCAAATCCCTTAGCCCTCGTGCGGCTTGATAACCATCTTGGTTTCGGTCTAGTTCCATTGTTGCACTCTGTCGAAGCCATGCCTGCAATGATGGCTGGTTTGCTGGTTGGTCTTGGTTGTTGAATGATGGCGGTTGGGTGGAATGTGAGGTAGCGTCATACTCATCTGAAAAAGGATTTGTTGACTTGCTTGGGGTGTAGGTGGCTCTTGGCACTTCTTCAGGGGCATATGCTGATGCTCCTGAACCTGTTGCCCTTTCTACCTCCTCTGGGAGAATACGTTGGTATTCTCGCCTATATCTATCAACAAAAACTATACCCTTCCCCGTAGCAGTTTCATAAGAGAATAAGTAAAGAACCTTGTCTTTTCTTAATTTGTTTACGTATGGTTCTTTGCTTCAAAAGTAAGAGACTATACCCTCACTCTCATGCTTGTAGATTCCCAAGCTCTCGTTATAAGTTGGAACCCTGGTTGTTTTCTTATCATACATAAAAATAGCTCCGGGCCAATCAATGTTTGGTGGCAGTTCTTGAGTTTCTGAAACCATTTTCCCTTTCACCACGTTATCTCCATATTTGTTGTAATCTTCAGGGTTACTAACTATTAGATAGTGGTTCCCCTTTTTGTCTCGGAATCTATCTCCATCATCATATACTCGGATTATCTCCAATCTTTGAGCTAGCCTCTCCTCCAAACAAATGCACTTGCGTCCTCGATAGTCAGAATAGACAAGGGCTCCTCTCGAGTTTGTTCCCTCTAAGAAGATCACAGTGAGCTTGGAATCATTCAAAGGATTTTGGGAGGTGCTTCCTCCTCACATAGGTCCATCATAGGTGAAACCTCCTGGCTATTGACTACCCATCATGAAGAAATATTTGTCTGACGAAGTGTCAGTATCACTACCTTCCTCAATAATCAGTGCTAGCGGATCTAGCTTTGCATCAGTTACACTCTCTTCGGTGGACACTAAGCTACCTTGGTCACCTGCCACCTTCTGGTCTCTAACAATGTATCTTCCTGATCTTAAATTCATCAAACTTATCAATGCAATTTATCACAAATCCAACCACTCACCTGGCAAAGTGTCAGTTTCTGCACAACTTCTTGCTTTGTTGGTGCTGAATATACCTGTACACAAGCGTTTTAATTTCGGCAAGCGAGTCAAAGCATTTATCTGCTAGAGGTTATCTTAGTAATGATTGGTATAACTGGAGAGTTAATATCAACCACTACTGTTTTTTATACACTGCTGATGTTTTGGATTAGGTCACAAATCTGAAACTGTACTTCCCTCGGATGTTGGTCAATTTACGCGCAAATGGGCAAACAAGGTCCAAATTCACTTCTGAAAGAAGTTCTGGAACCCTTAAGCCAATTGGAATCTCACTGTCTATGCACAGTCAAAGTTTCTTTGCAGTATGCCCCAATAGACATCCTATGCGTAGGATGTCTCCTGCTTTGTTTTGCCTGGATTTCTGCACTGTGGTTTCCCCTTGATGTGCTGAGCCTACAGTTGCTTTTACATTTTGATTTGGACACCTATTAGTTGGTCAATGAGTCAGAAATCTGTTCCGACAGCCTGTTGTTGCTGATATTGATCAGTCTAATCAACTCCAATTTGGACCAAAATTGACTAGAAGGCTTGCCTTAGGCTATACAACACCTGGCTATGCTCCCTGTCAAATTTTGGCTTCAATTTCTTGCTTTAGACATCCTACGCGTAGGATGTCTTTTTCATCAGAATGGCTTCAAACTCAAAGCCAAGGCTCCCCTTGAGTTCCTGATCACTTGGTATACTCAAATTTTGGTTTAGAGTCCAAAACCACTCAGAACACATCCTACACATAGGATGTCTTTTTGGCCTGTTTGACCCTTGACTTGTCCCACAACTTCCCCTTGATGTCAGTAACCCAGTGGTATGCTTAGATTTTGGTTTGGATTTCAAAAGTCATCAAAAGTGCTATAAGTCCTCTTTGAACCTAATTTTCTCACCCAAATGAGGTGAAACCCCTTTCAGTCACTCAATATATCATGCAAGACATGCTCATGCAGCCATCTTATGGTTTTGGTCTCAAAATAATACTTTGGCACAATTTGGGTAGGATGTCTGGCAATTTCAGTCTATCTGGCCTTATCCTGTCAAGATATGGCCAAATTTCCACTTTCCAGTTGAAATTAGGGTAAACCCTACCTTCTGAACACACTGGTCAACTCAAAATCCCAAAATTCTCACCAGATTAGTATGTAGACATCCTAGGCGTAGGATGTCTCCTGGCTTAAAATTATTATTATTTTTTTGACAGAAATGCTCCTGATGCTCTGTAGATCTATCAGAAACACTCACAGTAACTTTTGGACTTCAATTCGGCTTTCAAACACACTTTTGCATCTTTTTACGTCTTTTACAAACTTGTGATGACTTTACCAAGCAAGTGTACATGCATGAAATGCTCTAGATCTTGAATCATGATGTCCTACTTACTCTACTCCTACTTATCATATGAAATGGTGATAATGGTGTTTTGGTTGCTTTTTGGCCTCTCCGGACTCTCAAGCTCTCCTCTCACGGCTTCTACCACTCCCACTCCTACTCAAGAACTCGAGTACTACCTAAAACTACCTTGGTATACCTAATCTACCTAAGTCGAAGGATCTAGGCCAGACACACGCTTCCTAGACTCCCTCTAAGACCTAGAGAGTCCTCCACCCTCTGATCCTATCTAAATGTAAAACGAGACTCTTGGCAAGCCAAAAATCCCAATCCTCAAGGATTAGTCTCGGTCACCTACCTAAGGTTTTCGTCCCCGGCAGCGGCGCCAATGTTGGACGGATACGCCGCGATGGACGTCAGCACAGTGAGAACTTACCTAACATATAATGTCAGCTACGGACGAAGCTCGACCTACAGGCACGTGGAAGCAAGCATAAGGTGTCAACCTATACTCGACCGACTCCTAACTAATTCCTACAGAGATCTCTACCAATTGTTTAAGTCACAGTCTTCAAGAGTGCATAAGAGGAAACTTCCTACAACGCTTTCTAGAGCCGAACACCCATCAAACAATCTCAAAACACCATAGAACTTGAAGGAGACCCTACTAATACCGATAGGTCGCTCTCCCTAAGGTCTATGAACCAAAATCCCAACCCAAAACACCTGGTGCAGAAACACGTAGGATGTCTGGCCGAAATTTGCAGGTCTTCGTTTTCGAAATCTAAAGTGCATAATGTGTAGTTCTACTCAATGTGAACACGTGGATATGCTGCAATGCAAAATCGGACAACGTATGCTCACCCAAACACCAGATGAATCTCGTAGAAGAAGCTCGCAAAACTGGACCGTACGCGCGCAATGTAGGTATCGGCGCGTAGCTCTCGTCGGGGAAAACACGCTGCACTTCTCCGCACTCGATTCTGACCCCACCGGAGCACACGTAGCATCAAGATGAAGCTCACACTCACTCTCTCGTACACAGTACGCTCACTCACAGACTTCAAAACTTGTTTTAAAAATGACAAAAGGTTTTTTCATTAAGGTAAAAAAGTGGTATATATACCTTACAATTTCTCAAACCCTAAAGTTTCAAAATCAACCATCTACTCAATCTAACTATCAAAACTGGGATACAATCTGGAAACTTCTGTAAGTCCCAATATTTACAAGGTGAAAAATCAGGTTTTCCTCAATGAATGAATAATTACAAAAGAATAATCTTCCGAATAGTTAGATGCCGTGGGGTGTGCACAGCTTCTAACACCCTAGTTTCAGATATTTGATAGGGAATGAATGCATCGTAATACTGGAATATTGTAGATAGTGGGTTTCAAATATACCTTGACTTTTTTACCATATTACTTCATTAAAGGAGAATATTAATGAATGTTTCCTATGACTGCTCTCCTAAGTGAACATACACATTGATTTTAACTAGCCTTAATTTGTTGGCACCTCGAATAGTCAATAATATGTGCCAGTAGTCAGTAATATTTGCTGGCAATGACTGCTGGTTTTTTATTTTTATTTTTATTTTTTTCTCTCTCAAAGTATATGGTAACTGGTCTTTTTCTAAACATCTTACAGTATATAACTCAAAATGCTTCTTGTATGTTAAAAAAAAGGGGGTGGTGCTTGTTATGCAGAGTATGTCATATAGTTCCCTTTATCTGAGCCTGGCGGGAAACTTTTTTATATTTCTCGGACTGAGTCTGAGTGGGCTCTCTGTGACAGAGTCGTCCAATGTATTGTAGTATACATTTGTTAGCTAGCATGTGGCAGCAGTATGATTGACATAACATAATAGTAAGGATATTTGGGAATAATGGTTATGAATTTTTCTAAGAAAGGGGTATCTCAGGTAGGTAATAAGTGGTAAATACTGATTTTTTTTTTTGGGGGATATCCCAGCTTGATTATAAAACTAGTTCCAAATAATAGGATCTATTCCAAATGTTGTTGATATACAAGGAAGTGGTAAGTTTAGGTCTGGCTTGAGACTGCTTATACATAAATCAATGGAATATAAGTTGCTCTTATCTAGTTAGGGATGAAGTTCTGGTAAAAATTTGATTTTCTCTTTAACTCCTTTAAATCTTAAGATTGGTAAAAAAATGCCTTTTATATATTAAAATAATAATAAAATCAGAATTTATGGCTGCTCTATGGGGTTGAGTACCTTCTGTATTAGATTGGCAGAAAAGCCAAGGATCTTCGTTTTTTTAAAAAAAAAACTTTTTATCTAAAAGAACAAATTACAAGTTAAGAACTAAGTTTTTTTTATGGTGACATGGATAACAACTGGGATGCTTAGCATCACCTGCGTATAGTCACGTGCTAACGAACTGTTTTCTTGTGGCTATGGGTGCAGGTGAGGGCTACCTTCGTTGATTAAAACGTCTAGTTCTTAACAAATGGTGGATCTCTTATTGTGATGCAAAATTTCCCAAACTTTGGGTTTAAGGATTCTTGAGCTATATTCTGTTATCTTCATTACCTTGTACAAAATTTATTTTCAACTGCAAATAGATTATTGTACAAATCCACTGTACTTTTCTAGAATTGTTGGTCTGTGAACAGTTAGTGTTCGTTTGCGTGTATATATATATATATAGATTTAGAACTGCTACACACACACACACACACACACCAAATTTCAACAAGATGGGAGCACCAAGGGAAGGTGGTGGAAGGATTAAGGTATGGCTTGTGCAAGGCATTTGAAGACCTTGAAGGACACCCACAACTTCTAAAGAGGGCATTTGATGATAGAGCATTGGCCACATTTGGCTTCAACTAGTAGGCATGGAGGAGGAGGAGGCGGCAAAGGTGACAGTTGCAAGGGGGAGGAGGAAGAGCGCTAACACCCCACTAGAAAAATTGTACACCATCTAATAGCGGTGGAAGTGAGCATGATATAAATGTGTCATAGGTCTTAACATTCTATAATGTGCTCATGAGTATTGACATAAATTGTGAGCGAGAGTATTGTGAGATCTTTTGCTTGCTTTGCCAGGAGTGAAGGGTAGCCGTTCATAATGTATTTGGATCGCCTCTAGAAGAGGCAAAGTAGAAATATGCATGATGCTTTGTAACTATGCCAATTTTGGCATAGTTGCAAAAGTAACATTCAATGATTGAAAAAAAAAAGTTCGGAAATTTGAAAAGCTACCCGCTAGAAAGACAAATCCAATCATGCCTCCCACTGCGTGATGATGGCGCCCCATTTTCAACACTCTGATCCCTCCCAAGCTCGGTAACTTACAGCTGTCGGTTGTCAATATCCATCTCCACTACTAGTGAACCTTGAGTTGCAAGTCATCAATATCCATCGCCACCACTCATAATGAACCTCTTGCTGCAAGTCATCGCCACTAACAATGCCCACGTGACCATGCGGAGGACTTTGAGTGCCCACTATTAACGAGATAAGGCTTAATAATGCATAAATATCCAATGGATAACTATGTCTGGTGTAACCAAAGTTACAATCTTTTGAGAAGCCAAAACCCCTCAAATCAGTCTGCGGTGATGCGGATTGATTTGGGGGTTTTAAGATACACATTTTGAAGCAAGTACAATCCATTTTTATTACCTTTTTGAAGAAAATGTGAAGAGATTCTTTCATGCGTCTGTATTTATCTCTCTCTCTCTCTCTCTCTCTCAGGTGTTGCCTGTGTGCCGACATGCATCTGGGGCTCGAAGGAGCAAGGGATGCACAAAGTAGGGGTTGGTCCAGATTCTTGCAGTAGCACAACAATGTCTGACCGTTTATGGCATAGAGCAGGGACTCATCGGAATGGCGTGTAGATCCGGTAACGCTCTAGAGCCACACACCGCGTGATGGTGGGGGATCAGGTGGAGGTAGCAATAGCGGCACACGAAAGCAAAAAATGAGGTGGTGGCAGGGAATAACGAAGAGGAGAAACCGTATGTTTAGGTGTGGCGGGACGTTCAGCTTCCATGCTCTGTCCTTGGAAAGCCCTTGTTCCGCATAACCGCCCAGCTTATACCTTTGCTCCAGTATCCACCCATGCGCGCTTTCTACTCTGTCTTCTGGTAGTGAGGTCTACTGGCAGAGGCAGAGATGTAAGAGTGAGGCTAGCTGCATACAACTAAGAGGGGAATTATTGCTTTCTTTTTAAATAGTGAAAACTTACCAAAACCAAAATTACTGGCACCACCTCATTTTCTGCCTTCTAATTCCATATTACCAAGTGTGCAAGGTTTTTTTTTGGGGAAAATGACCAAAATACCCCTCTAATTTGTGGAAATTCCGAAAATACCCCTCAAATTTCAAAAATTCCCAAAGTAGTACCCCCCCCATATTTTGTCAAAAATTCCCAAAATAGCCTTCAAATTTTCCAAAATACCCCATTAAACATCTCCGGAGACAATTTTGTTTGTAGCTTTTTATAAGAAGATTGATTGTCTATCATTGTAAGATGTTAAAACTAGAATTTGAGCTAGTTATGTAGGCTTTCACGATCATTTACATCATTATTTTAGAGAAAAATGCCTTTTTTTTCTAGCTAATTCGTGAGAATCTATTTGTTTATCAATAAAAAATGGATCTCAATTGTCAAAAGGCCAGAGCAATTCACCCAAAACACACACAAGGGTATTTTGGGAATTGTTGATGGTAGACGAACTTTACAAGGTGTAAATAAAATGGAAATGGCACCATTAGTGAAGATTCCATAGAGACATTGTCCGGATGTTGCTAGACACAAAGAGAAGAGTAGAGAGAGAGAGAGAGAGAGAGAGAGAGAGAATCACCCAATATCTTCCCACACTTGGAAAGAGGAGAATAGAGAAACACCTTTTTTTCTCTTTATCTTTTCCTTCTCCTTGAAACAAAGGGATCTTGTGAGATTCCTCTTTTAAAAAATATGGTCCTCCCCTACCCCTACTTGAGGTCCTTCCATTAGTAAGAATCTACAAAGATGCTCACATGTCACCCAAGGGAAAAAGCAAGAGGGTAGCATGAGAGAGAGAGAGAGAGAGAGAGAGATGTCATTTGCAATGGTGAGGCGAGAGACATTTTATTTTTTTTTGTTTCATGGTCTACATTGACACTCTGTTTCCATTTCATCAATGCTCTGTGACTTATGGGTCGCTAGTCTGGTCGATCAAATATGGCAATTCTGCTTGGTCTATCACAATGTTATCGAGAGAGGGCCATTTTCCATCAATGCTCTATGGTTTATGGGTCGTTAGTATGTGCTTGGTCAATCAAATGTGGCAATTGTGCTTGGTGTGTTGCAATGTTATCCTAAGATAGTTGTTTCCCTACGACTGCATGTTGCCCTCTTGTGGGAGACCTACAAGGCACAACACAAATAAGACTGAAGGGAGTGCATAAACACCTCTAGAATTTGTGAGCTAGATTGTTATTTGTGTTGTTGAACTCTCTCTCTATCTCTATCTCTCTCTCTCTCTCTCTCTCTCTCTCTCTCTCTCTCTCTCAAGTGAAGGTCTTGCTCGGTTTTTTGACTTGCTTGAAAAACCTTGCTCAGTGAATGGTAACACTCTTTCTAGCAGGTAGAGGATCCCTATGTTACCCTACGACATCGTTCCAGAATGGAAGACTAATCTATTTGGCGCTTGAGAGCCTAAGCTGCCCCGCAAGAATGTCTGCACATTAGTCCTATCAATCTTCCATAGTAGAGTGACAAGCTCTACTTGGTGTTTGGGAGACGTCATCTCCGCAAACTTGATCTAAGCATGCATACTAACTTAACATTTGTGCACAATAAAGAAAAAGTGAGTCTTATAAGACAAAAACTTTGTTCATTTTAAACATTTGTACATTTGCTTACTCTAGGGAAGCATTGTAAGCATTGACAAGGTTTAGGTTATCTTTTAATTGTATGCCTTGCATCCATCTAGCATCTTCAAAAGGATAATTCTTAAACTTAATAAGATATCCTCGAATAGTCTTACCGCCTCTTGATACCTTGTCTTCATGTCGGAGAATAGACTCGGGCTGCAGCACCTCTTCTTGGTCCTCGATCTCCGGTGGGTCTTCAATAGTTGGTTCTTGAGGTGGCTCTCCTTTGTAAGGCTTTAGTAGGCTCACATGAAAAGCATTGTGTATGAGCCAATGGCTAGGAACCTTGAGTTGATAGGCCATTTCATTGAGTGGTCTAAGAATTTGGAAGGGACCATAGTACCTTTTTGCTAACTTACAATAGTACTTTTGGTGTCCCGTAGGATTCTTGCCCGTCGTGTGCCTTAATCGAGCATTGGGAATTTTAAGTAAGACCCAATCATTTTCTTTAAAGGCTTGGGCTCTTCTATGCTTATCAGCAGTGGCCTTTTGCCTTTGCTGTGAGATAGAGATAGCATCCTTAATCTTTTGGAAATATTCTTGTAGGTCTTGGCTATACTCATCTGTAGCGAAGATCTTCCCGTGTACTTTGAGTAGCAGGGGACTTTTTGATCTTCCCTCAATTACCTCAAAAGGTGCTTTTCCCGTGGAAGTATGTACAATGTTATTGTAGGCATACTCCAGTAAGGGTAAGTACTTCTCCCATCGGGACCTTTGATTTACTTCCGTTACATAGGCTTTTAGTAGATCAAGAATTGTTAGGTTAGCTATTTCACTTTGGCCATCCGTTTGCGGGTGATAGGCCGAAGAGAAGTTTAGCCTTGTCCCTAAATTCTCAAAGAGACCCTTCCAAAAATTACAGGTCATTTAGGATCTCTATCCGATACTATGGACATTGGCAAGCCATGGTACTTGAAGATTTGTGAAATGAAGAGGGTTGCCATTTGATGGGCTTTGATAGTCTGTTTGACAGGTATAAAATGAGCTTGTTTACTAAACCTGTCTATTATCGCACATATTCTCGTATTCCCATGGATAGATTTAGGCAATCCAAAGATAAAATCCATGGATATGCTCTCCCATGGTGAATTAGGGATTGGCAAAGGTTGAAGCAATCCAGGTTGCTTCCTTCTATCAAACTTCGTCTTTTGGCATACCACACATTTAGAAACATACTCTTGTATGTTTTCTTTCATGGTAGGCCAGTAGAAATATGTTTCAATCCCTTTCAGGGTAGACTGAATCCCTCTATGCCCCGCATAAGGAGGAGCATGACATTCATACATTACTTTCTCACATAGTGAGTTTGAAACGCATAGTCTATTGCCATAGAGAAGATAATCATTTGTAAAGTAAATGGTTCCTCTTTCTTCCCTAATGCAAGGGCTGAAATCACATCTCTAAAATCGGGATCAATAGCATACTCATTTATCATAGAAGATAGATCATTGTGAGTTGCTATGGAAACCGCATTCACTCTCAACCGTCTTGAGAGTGCAACGACTACTTGATTATGCTTGCCAGCAATGTGAGCAATATGAAAATGAAATTGCAAAAGAAAATTTGCCCACCTCATTTGTTTGTCAGAGAGCTTGGTCTGCGTCATGAAGTACTTAAGACTTTGGTGATCCGTCCGCAGAATGAAAGGAGTCCCAAATAAATAGTGCTTCCATGAGTCTAAGGCATGTAGAATTGTGAGGAGTTCCTTTTCATATATGCCTAGAGCTTGCTCAACAGGGTCGAGCCTTCGACTTTCATAGGCTATGGCGTGCCCTTCTTGGAGCAAAACAGCTCCAAGGCAATCACCACAAGCGTCACATTGGACCTCAGATGGCTTTGAGAGATCCAACAGCGTAAGCACAGGTTGAGAGATAAGCTTTTCGAAAGCATTGTTCTCCTTCGCAGACCATGTATACCTAATATTCTTCTTTGTTAGGTCATGTAATGGTCCTGCAATTTGTGAGAACTTTTCTATGAAGCGTCTATAGTATGCACACATACCCATAAAGCTTCTTAGTTCATGAAGATTCCTTGGTTTATGCCATCCTTTAATTACCTCTAACTTTGATGGATCCATTTGGATGCCATCTTGAGAGATAATGTGACCTAAATACTGAATCTCTTGGAAGAAAAACTCACTTTTCTTTTTATCAACATAAAGTTTATTCTCTCTTAAGACTTGAAATATTACCTGGAGGTGTTGCTTGTGTTCTTCTAGTGAATTAGAGTAGATGATAATATCATCAAAGCACACTCCAGTAAAGGTTCTATGAGGCCTGAATAGCTTCTCCATCGAGCGGTTGAATGTGGCTGGTGCATTGGTCAAGCCAAAAGGCATGACAATGTATTCGTAAAGATCAAACGTAGTGCGAAATGCAGTCTTTACAATGTCTTAATCAACTATCCTTATTTGATGATAGCTACTTTTTAGGTCGATCCTTGTAGCTTATCAAATAGGTCTTCTACCCGTGGAATGGGAAACCTATTCTTGATAGTGATCCTATTTAGTGCTCTATAGTCAACGCACATACGATATGTGCCGTCTTTCTTTTTTATTAATAACAGGGGTGAGAAAAATGGAGATGAGCTAGGCCTAACCATGCCCTTTTCAACTAACTCATGCACTTGCTACATAATTTCCTCTTGTTGAGCTTGAGAAACTCTATAAGGAGGTTTATTAGGCGGTGAACTTCCTAAAAAAGTTCAATTGCATGGTCATCATTTCCTCGTTTAGGAGGTAGTTCGCAAGGGATGTCGTCAATAAAGACATCTTGAAACCCCTTGAGAAAATTGGATAACTCTAATTCCTTGTGGTTGTTTATATTTTCTTTTGCTAAAGCATTAGGTGCATTTTGAGAATCTTTAACAAAAATCATGTATACGGAAATAGAGCTCTTTATTGACTTACTGAAAGCTTGCGTATGTACAATGGATATGGTGTTACCCATCTCTTTGGCATCTATGTATATTTTTTTTTCTCTGAACCTAAAGTAGATTCTCCTTTCAAGGAATTAACATTGGCAGCCATGCAATCAAACCATGGTGCCCCTAGTATTAGATCATCGTGCTTGAGAGGAGAGATAAAGAAGTCCTCTTTGTCTACATAGCTTTGGACATGGAGCCTCAATTTCTCGATTAAGAGAGTGACTGGAGATTCTTGCCCCTTGAAAGCACCATCTGCGGGTAGGACATCTCCCATCTCATAGGCTTGGATGCCTAGCTTGGTGGCCAACTCTGTGGATATGAAATTGTGAGAATAAAAGCATCATGTTCTCTTACCTTTCCCCAAGCATGGCATAGAGGAGATCCTTTGTGGTGAGCTTCCTCTTCTTGGATTTTGACCAAGGTAGCTCTAGGAGGTTCATGGCGGGTGTTCTTTTGGGGACAAGCGCGGTACGCATGCCCTTGCTCGCCGCACTTGAAACAATGGTTATCCTTGCGATAACGATCAAGCTCTTCAGGATAGAGTTTGTTTCAACCTTTGTAAACTCCCTTGTCCTTGGCTTTGTAATTATTGGAATTGCCCTTAGGAGACTTTTGGACATTGTCCTTCCCCTTAGGCTCATTGAAACCATTGTTTTCCGTGGGCTTAAGATTTCTCTTAGCCCCTATTTGAAAATTGATTCGAAAAGCCACCATAGTATGGTGTATAACCGCGAATATGGTGTGTGGCCTTTAGGAGTTGACATACTCCGCCATTTCTTCAGTTAGGCTTTGAGATGTACGTCCCATGAGAGTAGATTGAGAGGAAGGAGTAGTCTTACGAGAAATATGTACATCTCCTCACATAATCACTCATATTATCATATCATAGCTTAGTAATTAGCATGGTAGAGGAGATGAGCATGCATTGAAGTTTGGCTCTTGGTTGGATTTGCATCACAAAGCCAAGAGTTGTTGGTGTAGGCCTCCCTTCTCACAAGCTTGGAGTAGGTGATAAGCTTTCCATTAAAGCTTTGAGAAGGAGAGAGAGGGTCTTCTTGCTCTACACATGAAATTGTGTGAGTGTGTGTGTGATAATGATGACAAATTCAGCCCCCTCTCTCTTTTGCTCGACCCCTCTTGCATTTTACTCATGTTGACACCCCATTGGACCTCTCCTAGCTTAACCAATGAAAATTAAGCAACATAAGTGATAGCCTTCTGACATGTGTCGCTGTTTCCCCTTTTGTGAGAGCTTTAGGTAATTAATGAATGCAACTAAACTCTCATTGGACCCCTTTGTCTCCTGGCCAATAGAAATCAGGCAAGCCATTGGGCTGCTGAATGCTCATTGGACCCTTGGGAGACTGTCCAATAGTTTTATAGAGAGCTTAATTCTTATTGGTTATTTTATTAAGTGTTTTTAAATTAATTAAACTAAATTTACTCTAGCTTAATTCTCATTGGTCCACCTCCATGGCCATCCAATAGGAATTGAGTACACCTTGTGCATCTGGGCTAGGGAGCTGACATGTGTCTCTCATTCCCTTTTTGTAAAGGAAGCTTGTGAGTGTGTGTGTGTGTGTGTGTGTGTTTTTTTCTCTCTCATCCCCTACTTCCAGGGCTCGCCCCCCTATCCTATGTAGGACTCATTGATGACTTTTTGTACACACACAAAGCATCCAATTTTCCTAAGCTTTGACCTTTGGACGCAACCTTTGAATGTTGGAACCTTAGCATTTTGGAAGTCTTAATGGGCTGAACCTTAGGGTCTTTAAAGCCCATTGTTGCACATTGCTCTTTTGCAGATGCCCCCCCCCCCCCGATCCCTATTTTCTCTCCTTTGGATCCCTACTGTGACCGGTCTGCCAGCTTAACCAATATTCTAGCTTTTTCTCCCCTGACACTTCCCCATATTAAATGATCAGTTTAACATGAGAAAATCATTTAGGAGAATTAGATATTAGTTATTATGACAACTCTATTATTAAGACATAAATCTTGATGGTGTCCCCCGTACCTTGTAAATAGGTATACCAACGAAGATAATAAATCCTGTTCCCACTTACCCCATTGCTATGAATAAATCCAGCCTTTCATTGATTACTCAAGGACCTCTCTTCTAAGGCAAGAAAAGAGAAACATCAGCTCTGATACCAAATACTTACTTTTAGATTCAATGGAATTCAACTATGAAAGGAGAGAGTTTTTCTTAAGAGAAAGATAGAGAGAAGACTATAGGTTGTGCCAAACTGATTCTTTACACAATTCTATATTAAAAACACTAAAATCGTGCACATAATTCAAAGAGAATACCCAATTAAGATTGACAACTTAATGAAAACTTGATGAAGACTGGTTTTTCTTGGAGCCGGTCTCCCCTCCAAAAGGACTTGTATTATAATCCGCTCAAAAGAGAGCTTTGTTACAATACATGTTTGTGCTCTTGTGGAACCTTGCTTGAATCAAGAAGTTGGTGTTCTTCAAGATTCTATGGTATAACCCTCCTTCCCAAACCCTAAACACCCTAAACTTTTTCCCTTTTAGTCCCAAGCTTTGATCAGTTTGTCTATGAGCACTTAATCAATCTCACTTGTTCTCTTTTTTTTTTTTCTTGGAGCTAAGTGTCCAAATCAAGATGGAAAATACTTTTAGAAGGTTAAAAATTAATGTTCATGACACTGTGTACAGTATGGAACTCCTGCAACAACTTACTATGGAATCTGTTGCAGCACCTCAACATGGGATAGCTTCTACAAGTATGTATTTTGTCCTTGCATTGAGTGTTTCAAGACATACATCATTGAGGTTGACAAAGGGATTGTTCCCACCATCTACATTTGGTCTGCCTAAAATCGATTGAAGTTGGTCTCAACTTGAGTACGCTAGCCTAATTAACAACTCTTGACACATTGAGGGCATTCAAATCAATTTGTATTACCACATGCTATGAGCACAAACAATAGGACATCTTCATCTCCACTCTATTTGCTATTTTTAGTTTTCTATTCATCTACATTTTGGTCTACCTAAACTCGTCGATTGAAGTTGGTCTCAACCTGAGTGCACTAGCCATGTAAACAACTTTTGACACATTGAGGGCATTCAAATCAGTTTGTATTGCTACATGCTATGAGCACAAACAAAAGGACATCTTCATCTCCACACTATTTGCTATTTTTAGTTTTCTATTCTTTTTTTTTTTTTTTGGGGGGGGGGGGGGGGGGGGGGGAAGCTCATGGCTGCCCAAATATGAGCCCTTGGAGAGCTCACACATTTGTGCAACAAATTCGACATTGCAATTTCGTCAAGAAACCTTTGACAATTTCACTCCCATAATAGTGCTTCAAAATTGTTTCCATGGACTTCCATTCATCAAAAGCAACTCACTTAAGTCGCTTGTTCTCGGAGATTTAAGTTAGTAGTTCCTAAGAGAAAATTGCCAAATTCCAATTTTTGCACGCCAAATCAATCAAGTTGTCGGAATTTGACGATGAGCAAAGTGAATCGTTGATTAAAATTGAGGCAAGCAACTTCTGGGGGTGCAAGATTTACACCATGATGCTTCGAAAGTTGTAGATTGGTGGAGGATGATTTTGGCTTGTTACTTGCAAGTTTTTATTATTTTCACAACTCTTTAAACCAGCAAATAGGTGACAAATACTCATAATTATTGTAGGTACATCACAAATGTTTGTTGTTCAAAGATTGTTAGTTATTCTCGAGTCAATAGTATATTTATACAGTATAGACACTACCTATGCATGTAAGTTATAGGATCACCCTGGTCTATACCAATTGTTTTGTGGTTGAATCTCTCTGTTGTCCATTCTAGAGTAAGCACATACATCCTAAGTTGTCCTAGGAGGCTTTGACTCTTGTTTCAAATGGGGGTTGGGAAAGTTCACATGTCCACATGCTTATCAACTGGTTGTAAAAGGGAGGAATATTAGAATAAAACCATCCTGTGTGTGTCATGGCTCCTAAACCATGGTTGTGGTCAGTATGCATGGGCCTTTTAAGACTATACGCATATTGCATAGGTTTATTGTTAATGGGGCGTTCTTTACATGTTGCACCTCGCCCCGCCCCCCCTCCTAGTTTCCTCATGGTCTTCCACCTCTCTCTCTCTCTCTCTCTCTTTCTCAAGATTTCTGTTCATTTTAATTTGTACCCCGACATTGTATCAGATTCATCAGGATTGTAGGAGTTTGGTCTCATTTGTCAGTTTGGCCTTTTAGAGACTTTGAACATTTCATTTCATACCTCTCCCCCTCCAAGGATGCATGCACTCACAACCTTTGTCAATTTTCTATTGCATGCACACAACTGTATACAAAAGGACTAAAAAACCACTCACAATGTCAACAATTTGCACATTATCTTGATACAAATTGGCAAAGAAACTAAACTAGTATGTCCAGTACTACTGGCATCTATATATCGCATGAGCATGCCCAATACCAACTTAAGGATGAAATAGAAACTATGGCATCCATAAGACTTAAGAATCAGCTCCATCATGCGTAATATCAATCCGTGCCCAAGAGTGTGTAAAAATAGACAACCACGTGCTCACACACACAAGACCCGCCCACTACCAGCATCCAATGTGTAAGACAAGTCTGCAGTTATAGTAGCCATGCAGAGATACTACAAGATCATAAGCTCCATCATGCCTTAAAGCCTCCCTAGTCAATTTGTCATCCATACATACTGCAAAATTCCCATGTAGGGGTGTGTAAGTTTGAAGGGGGAAGAAGGGAAGGAAAAGGGGGGGGTGGGAGGGGCGCGCTTCACTGATGTTCAAGAGCTGAAAACAATGTAGAAACCTTGCCACAGTCCGAACAAAGAAATGACAACAGCAGCATTTTCCTTCGTAAAGCCTGCTCATTCGCAGATCTGCTCCACTGCTTTTACAATTTGTAGTGGCTGGACCACAGTTGCTTCTTCCAAAGTTCCCGCATATGGCGTGGGCACATCTTGAGAAGAGAGGCACATTATCGGGGCATCCAAATAGTCCCAAAAGTTATCAATGATGGAGGATCTCAAACTGGCCCCAATTCCTCCTGTCCGCATACATTCCTCCACAATCAGCACTCTATGTGTCTTCTTGATAGAGTTTCCGATTGTGTAGAGATCAAAAGGCTTCAATGAGATGATGTCTATGATTTCAGGGTCATAACCCTTGTTGATGAGAGTCTTCGCTGCCTGCAGCACATGATGCCGCATTCGCGAGTATGTCAAAATAGTCACATCCTTTCCAGGACGGACAAGCTCTGCTTTTTCAAGACAGCAAATGTACTCTTCATCTGGAATTCGCTCCTTCAAGTTGTAAAGGAGCACATGCTCGTAAAGGATAACTGGGTTTTCACTTCTGATAGCAGCCTTCATCAAACCCTTAGCATTATATGGAGTGGAACATGCCACCATTTGCAAGCCAGGAACCGACTGGAAATACGACTCTAATCGCTGGGAATGCTCTGCCCCAAGCTGGCGACCCACACCGCCAGGACCCCGGATTACAATAGGAATTGTAAACTGACCTCCTGATGTGTAGTGCAACATACCACAGTTATTCGAAATCTGATTATACGCCAACAGCAAGAAGCCCATGTTCATGCCCTCCACTACAGGCCGCAAACCTGTCATTGCTGCCCCAATGGCCATACCAGTAAACGAATTCTCTGCTATAGGGGTATCAAGAACTCTCAGATCACCGAACTTTTCTGCAAACCCTTTTGTCACTTTATATGAGCCTCCATAATGCCCCACATCTTCACCCATCACACAGACATGAGGATCCTTCTCCATCTCCTCCTCTAAGCCTTCTCGCAGTGCTTCAAACATTAGGAGCTCATGCCTAACCCAAAGCCAAAAACAAGAGTCAACTTTCACAAATTTCTTGCACTGCTGTTAAATATGCATTAAAATTGAAGTTGCTTTCAAGTGATGAAGCAAAGTTGAAAAATGACAATGTCTACAAGATAATTAGGTACCCAGGCTTTGTTGCGGCAGAGCTTGCTGCTGCCTCTTTGACCTGCAGTGTACAAGTCCACTCTCAGACATGAATAGACATGTTTCACAGAAGATAAATTGATAAGAAAGAATCATCTAATGCTCCTGCTTTATTCTAAGCCAATCCATAAACACTTTATGCTCCCGTTGTAGCGTTTTAAGCCAATCCAATGATCCATAAGATTGCAGAAAAAATGGTCAATTGCTCACGACATTCTCCTATTGCTGTGGACGATGCCCACAATTGTGGTTAGGCAGCGATTATTTTATCCAGGGGAAAAGGTTAACTCACAGTCAACATTCTGAAACAGTAAAACGTTGCGTTCCCTAGAGTCCATATATTTTACAATGTCTCCCTAGAGGCCATATAAAAATAAAGACCATGCAATAGCATATGCCGATCCCCTGCAAAACTTGAAAAAGAAGGTTTTGCCCAACAGTAGCAATCCAAGGGGTCGAGTCTCCACATAATTTTCGTTTGCTCTAATGACATGCTGAATTGAACTCCGTTCTTGTCTCCAGTGCTCTTCATATCTTTCTAAAGAACATGCCACATCATCTCGAGAAGGGAAAAAATTCGCATAGAAAACTTACAGCAACTGCATTTGTGACGAGTTTTGAAGTACGGTGAGTTGTAGAGGCTGGAGTCCGCAACGAATTTCCACTTTCACCGATTGCTCTGATAGCAAAGCAAGCCCTCCTTGAATCTAGAACAGAAACTTTTTGAATTAGAGAGCAGGAGGCGGCAACAAGTTAATGGTGATAATTCAACCATATATCTATGTGCCATGCAGCAAGGGCACATGCAAAATATGAAAACTGACCCACGCAGGAATAGAGAATGAAATGCATGCATACATATGAAGAAATGCGATCCAAGCACGCATACATTTTTCCAACAAGAGGCCATGGTCAAATTGATGCAACAAGCAGACAGCAAGAACTTTGCAGAACGTCTTACCTGCAGATCTTGCAGAGAATGCGAGCTGCTGGTGTGACGGAGGAAGAATCACGGTGTTGCTGGTGCCGTGCGGTCCACAAGCTACTGAACAAGCCATGCTACTGCAACAGATCGGAAACGCTCGCTTGCTCTCTCGCGCTCTCTCTCTCTCTCTCTCTCACACACACACACACACGCGCACACACGCACCCCCACCTACCTTTATGCCAAATTGCAGCCTGCTTCCGCAGCAGAGCGAACGTAAAACACCTCGCTTTCGTCGTCCACCCACTTTCCACCCTCGGAGGGTGATCGCCTAATGACAAAAGAGAGGGGGAGAGAGAGAGGGTTTTGTCATGTACTATCGAGAGAACTATCCAGACTCCAGAGCGAGACATCACTAGAACTTCTCCTTGCATGCATGTATTGTTTAATTGTATAGTATGCAAATGGAAGATGCTCTTAGGTGGCTATCACACATGACCGTCGGCCATGTGTGAGTTCCAGCATGAGGAAGGTTGTCCGCCATGCAAGTCACACATGGGGCGGGCTTTGCAGCATGTGCAACCAATCCGCACTCAAAGAACTACTTGAATTGTGTTCTGGCGGAGACAAGGACGGGTTGGGGGTCGCCCAACTTTCAAAGAGAAGCAGACACGACCTGGCAACCAACATAGCTCCCCTCTCTCGAGTGTCCATCGACCATGTGACTACATGTCCCTAAAGCTTTCACGTCAACAGACGGTGTGTCCATCCGCACGTGTGTGACATGGCCTTATATGGAGCTTCATAAGAACCTTAGCAACCTCTAATGCTCACATATAGAGGGGCATATCTTTACTATAATTCTAGAACTACAAAGAAATTGAGACTATTCCTAATTCACATATCGACATTAGCTAGTCATGCTAGTAGGTATTTTTGTGTCTTGTTTTGAAAGTTATGCTAATTTGATGCTTTTCACTACCTAGTAATGTGATGTACACTGTGTGTGTGTGTGTGTGTGAGAGAGAGAGAGAGAGAGAGAGAGAGAGAGAGAGAGAGAGAGAGAGGGAAGCTGACCAATTAAATGTTCTATTGAATAGTTTTCCAATCGACAAATTCCAACCTCAAGGGAGCCAATAACAAAAACAAAAACAAAAAAAAAGCTAAACTTTAAAATTTGCTACAATCTTGAAAACTATAATGCACATACTACTTAAACGTTGTGCATAATTGTGGTAGAGAATTGGTACAACATCTCTGCTAGATTTATAATAACAAAAACTATGTCTTGCTCCACTTATTGTAGTATAGAGGCATTGTATGTATTTGAGGTTAAAAACCTTAAATTCTAGATATAAGTTCAACTTCAGGTCATTGCAATTTGTTTGGCACACAAGGTGTAACAAGAAAGTTGATATCGTTAAAATATTTCAATGCATTGTTGTATCTTTCGAAAATGAAGCATAACTTTCTCCCTTCTCTCTCTCTCTCTCTCTCTCTCTCTCTCTCTCTCTCTCTCTTTGGTGAGAGTTGTCAAATATTTCCATCTTTAATGCAAGCAAACCATGCACATTTTGTTACACACTCTTAATGTCTCTCATGGATTCCATAGCCACAAGGAGATAGGAAACTCGCAATCACCACCACATAGTAGAGAATAGTGTGTACAATGCACAACCTATAATTTTTATGAGGTTAACACCTCAGGGCATGGCCATGTAGTCTTAGCAAACCTATCTAGACTAGCCTTGCCACCCATGGATACTATGACTTTGAGCACCCTCACCCGCAAACTCCAGAGGTGCTTGCAACAAAACACTCCAACATAAATATGAAGCTAGATCGAGCTCTACCACAATGTGTCACATCATATATGTCATTACAAGTTGTGCGACATTACCAAATCCTCGCCCCTGGCCTCAACAACAAACAGAAGTTCTTGTAGTCGAGAACATATCGAGAAAATTTCTTGATATCATATCAAATGGAATCGTCAAGTAGGAATAGTCTTTTTTCTCCTTCCAATCAACTTAAAATCCATAACATATTTTGTGCTTGGTATGAAGATCCTTGTACCCAAGGATATTCTCAGTTTCTTGTGGAGCTACAAGTGGCTAAACAAAGTTTATCACTGGCTAAACAAAGTTTATCACTACCTCTACAAGAGCTATGCTCTCCTCATGTTGAAGGCATTTTTTCAAGTAGCTAACATGGAAACTTATACTCGTTTGAGAGCCCTTAGAAGTGCAACTTTGTAGGAGACACCATCACCTATGTCATTTTAAAAAACAACCTTTCTTATAACCAAATTCAAAGTCTTTCAGGAATGACGTAACTTTGTTTGGAGGAAAAGTAACACATCCTTGCATAATCTTGTGCACCATGTTTCTTTCCTCCTACCTTTTCCTATAGCTTGATGGTTACCACCGAAATTCATTTAGAACACATCTAAGAGAGGATACTCTCTATACATCCTTCTCACTTTTGAAGGCTTTCAAGATCCGTTTGGACTCTTTTAGACTCGATAGTATCCTGTCTTCACCCCACAAGATTTCGACTGAATCCTTATCAAATTCCAATGGCACTTGTGAAGAATGCATTCAAATTTTGGAACTCTCTAGTTCACAAACACATTCCTCTGCCCATTGTACATAATTGGCCCTTCTAATACTTTTATTTTCTTTCACTGGAATGGCCAATTCTAGCGAGAGAAAATTCACTTAGGTAGACAAAAAATGAATTGGTGACACCTTTTGAAACCTTATAAGGACGAGCCACCCAAAGACCCAATAATTGAAGATCCACCAAAGTTTGAAGGTCAAGAAGAGATCTTGCAGCAGCTAGAGAGATTTCTATCCCATGAAGACAAGGTCTTAAGAAGTGGTAAGACTATCCGACGATATCTTGTTAAATTTTAAAATTATGCTTTTGAAGATGCAAGGAGTATGCAAGACATCTAGTTAAAGGATAATTGAAAGCTTGTAAAAGATTACAATGACGCATGGCAAAGGTAAGAATCAAGTAACAAACATGTTCTATAAAGAAATTTGTTTTTTTACTCTAATATTTCTTTTTGATGTTCATAAGTTTCTTTGAGTGTATGCATACAATTGATCGTGCTTGCGGTAGAGTAGCCTCTCAAGCGCCAATTATACTTTGTTATTCTAGTATGGAAGATGTAAGGGTGAAGCACAAACATGCTTGCACAGCTACTTCTTCCAAGCACCAAGTGGAATTAGTCGCCACTATGGAACAATGTCAACAAGTAAAAAAAAGATCTTCTACCCAAATAAAACGACTAGTTATGACTTTATTTTGCCTCCCCCATAGCCAAGGACGACTATGATTTCAAGGGAGAGGTAATGTTACGAAAATCAATTTCTAACTTTCTAAAAGTATTTTACATCATAAATTGGCCATTTAAGTATGGGAAAAAAAAAAAGAGAACAAGTGAAATTGATTAAAGTGCTTATACACTTAGTTAAGTCAAAGGCTTGGGACCAAAGGAAAGGTCTTTAAAAGAACAAGGATAAGTGCTATTTAATTCATTCTAGTCAAAGATATAGGTCAAGTGAGGATAAACTTTTCTCGAGTAACCTTGATCAGAGTTACAAGACAAAGAAGGTTAATTTGAGCAATTCAAGGTCAATAAATAGAAACTAACTGTGTAAATTTTAAGTAATCAAATTTACATTGATAGCTCAGCTTTCTCTTTGTAGAACTTTTTTCTTTAGGTGAGTATATCCACGCTGTTACTTTAGGCTTTTTGGCCCAAACATTAGTGTTTCCTTGGAAGTAGCCCTGAGCAGTGATTGACTCATTTGATGCTACCCACCCTGTCACCTTCTAATGTTGAGGTTAAACTTGTGCTTCATGGTCGTTGACTTTGATATGCTCTTTGGATACCAACACTTGGTTGATACTCTTCAGCTTCTTCTAGAGGCTTTGCTGCGATGGAAACTTTGGCTGATAAACTTTTTGCTTGGGTCTCCATTGCATTGTTGATGGTTTGGATTTCAACATAGAGGCTACGTAGGAAGCTTGATGGAGAATTGTTGAAGGTAAAGTGGATTTATGAGATTGATTGACTTCAATGATTGCTTTAGCTTTACCTTTCTCCGCCATGGTTGGTTGTTTCTTGTTTGCATGTACTTGAGGTTCTTCTGGGGCTTTTGGTGGTGTTGTTGATGGAGCTTTTTCTTGTGGTCGAAAGAAGATGTTTCTCCAACTTTTCGTCAAAACCAGATTCTCTTTGATATGATGGGAGTTGATTATGTGGAAAAATGAGCCGATTTTTGGAAGTGCATAGCTACATTGTGTAGCTTGGAGGACTTTGTGAAGCCCTTATCTTCAAAGGCTGCATCAAATTGCTGGATGAAGGCCAATACTTTGTCAGTGGCACCAAAGGTTCCATCATAGGTGAGAAAAGAGATACTCTTTCCTCCCTCTTTGAATTTCTTGAGCTTATGTGACCTTCGCCATGCAGGGTATGATTTGCGATGTCCTCCCCTCTTGCATTTTCTAGGAGAATAGCCATAGCTTTCATCGGAAGAAGAGGAGGTGAAGAAGAAGGAGAAGAGGGTGATCTCTTTCTTGCCCTTTTCTTCCTTTGTTTCCTTCTTCCCTTTTGGAGTGATGAGGAGAAGGACTATGGGTTGACCGCTTCCTCTTGGAAGGAGTTGGCGATCGTCTAAACGCCGTCTTCGTGAAGCCACATCTTTAGAAGAACTTAAAGATTCATCACTTTCCCGTTCTTTGGATTCCTCCTCCCATATGGGAGAGAGTTTTTTTTTGGGGGTCTCATCAAGAGGCCTCCTAAGCTCTCTCTCCTTTTGGAGAGGAAGGGAAATCCTATAAGCACGAAGTTGTTGAGTAACTTCGGCTTGCAAAGTAGGGTTGCTCATAGCTTGTTGCAACCTAGTAACAAGGTAATTAACAAACATGGGGGCATCATCATTAGCACCTTCATGTGAAAAATCAAAGTTATCAATGTTCATTCTACTCTCTTGGTTATTGTTAGCCATGTTAAAAAAAAATGTGTGCTTACTTAGTGTATTCTTTGACAATTCAAAACCTTAGTTGCTACTCCTCTTGGCCTTTGAAAATCAGCTCTTAAGTATCTACATCGACGACTCGAATCGGTTACTTATAGAGAGTAGTGGAATGGGTCTAATATTGCACATTTTTCGAGGGCTAGCTCCTTCAAACTTCTTATGGCTCAATAATGGTAAAGCCATAGGCGAGTCTAAAAAGACTCCATTATTAAGACCAAAGCTCCCGATGTGTGCACCGTATCTCACATAGTGGGCTCAACCAAACCGATAATAGATCCAGTCCCACTTACCCTAATATAAATAACAAAATTAACCATTAATAGGCTACCTAAGGACCTCTCTTCTTAAGCAAGAAAAGAGAAACCAAATGCTCTGATACCAAAGTAATGGTAATGGCCTATGAACTTTGAGAGTAGTGAAATTAGGAAATTAGAGAAAGCATTTTTGTGAGATTACATTGTGAACATAGAGGGTGAACTTAATTGATGGTAGAAACATAAACATAGTACTTAGTTAACTTGGTATTAACAATACTTTTGCAAGAGAGAGAGAGAGTTTAGAGAACATGACAACGGTTGATGACCGGATTTATGTGGAGACGCCCCCCCCCTCCAATAAGAATTTTTATTATAGATTCTCCCATCAAGAGAGACTTGGTACAATACAGTCTTTGTGTTCCTTGTGACCTAGGTGATGCAATGAAGATAGAAAGCTTCATGCATCACGAGCATGGCATAAATTTTTCAAAAAGAATTAACTATCCCAAGCCTCAGTCCCAAGGCCTCAAACACATTTGAAGGTGGAGAGAGCTAGTGGGGAATGAGGGTAGGGAAGAGGAAGAAGAAATATTTCATAGGAGAAAGAATTAGTTCCTCACTTATCATCACTCTTCTTGCTAGCATACATAATAGCATACTGATGAAGATGGAGAAGATGAAAAACTTAAGCATTGAAGCATGGATCTTGGTTGGATTTGAATTCCATAGCCAAGAGTGTTGGTGTAGGCTCTCAACTTCTCTACTAGCTTGGAGAAGGAGATGGAGCTCTTGCACTTTGCACTTCACACAATGAGAGTGTGCGTGGGAGAGTATACCCTCCAAGCTAGCCCCCTTCTTGCTTTGGTCGACCCCCCCTTGTAGCTCATGCTTGAACATCATTGGACCTTCCCAAGCCTATCAAGCAACAACGGTAGACTTGGGACAAGCGTCCCCCTTTCCCCTTTGAGAGAGAGGACTTGATAAATGCTAACACAATTAATTAAATTAACTAATTTATCATTGGACCCCTTGGAAGGCCAACCAATAGGCTTTGGGCACACCATGAGGGCAACATGAGGAGGAGCTTGACAAGTATCCTATTTGCTTTCTTTGTACCAAGCTTGCCTTGTGAAAGGGTGTGTGTGTTCTCTCTCTAGCCCCCCCCTTGTATGGCTCGCCCCCTCCTTGTAGGGATAGTTGTTGAATTTGTGGAACACCTTACCTTCAAGCACCTTAGTCAACAAGCATGACAAAGCACCTCAAGCTTGGGTAATGTTCCCACAAGCATCTCAAGCTCCCTAGTTGGCAAGCACGACAAGCACCTCAAGCATCTTAGTCAACAAGCATGACAAGCACCTCAAGCTCAGCCCTATCTTATCGAAGGTAAAGGGACTTTTTAACACTAAACTTTGGAGGTCTTCAATGAAGCTAACCCTAAAGTCTTTTTAAGCTCCATTGGTTAGCCTTGGTCTTTGACAGACCATCTCTCATTTGGGCCCCTTTACCATTGGCCCCGTGTTGAGATAGATATGTAAGTACATGTCTATATTCTAACCCTTGTTCGTGTTTATTCTCTCACACTAAATGATCAGTTTAATATGAGAAAATAATTTGGGTTGATTAGATATTAGATTTTATGACATCATCCATCTGCCATAAGACATTAAATTCTTTTTCAGATAAGGATCTATCACAACTAAACATGTGATATTGAGTCGTATTTCTCCACATATGCTAAATTTGATCGTCATAGGAGACGTTGAACTTGGAAACTTTATCCTTGGTCTTCTCTTGATCTTGTGTTTGTTGAACATTTGACGTTGAATTTGGAAACGTTTCTCCTTCATTGGCTTTCATTTGCCCTTTTTCTGGAGTTGGCTTCTTTGAAACAACTTTTATCAATTCTTCAGGTATGTCAATGATGACATATTCTCGTGGTTGCTCTGCTTCCTTCGTTTGCACTTTGACATCATGCTCCATGACGTAGCTATCTGTCTCACCTTTTTTTCTTTCATACTCACATACTTTGTTAGCTTCCTTTAACACCTTTATCATAAAATAGGGAGCTATGTCATAGCCATTCTTGTTGCAGGACTTTGTAGGCGTTATTTCATTTATGCACGCATCTAGAGTCTTCAATATCTTCTCCCATCCAAAAGGTTCAAACAAACCTTCTGGGAATGGCTCTTTAATGTAGTACTCATCTTCCACTGATCTCTCTAGGATGCAATCCTCTTTTCTCTCAGGCTCCCTCATTCGGATGCTTCGCACAGCCAAGCATGCACTGGCTTCATCAACCAAGTAGGCAATTGTGTTCCAGAATCTTTTCTTTGGGGAAACTTAACACAAATATGATCCTTCAAACATAGTTTATTTTACTTGAAAATTCAACTAAATGGTCTATCCTTAGGGTAAGTTATAAACTAGGTCTACAGGTGTGACATGGATAACAACTGGATCCAGTGTCGACACCTGCAACACGCACAAACATAGCCATTTCTAACTGAATGTTTTTGTATGGATGCATGTAACAATTGGATCCTTCTCCATGTAGATGTAGTGGAAGCTCATCCTAAAGGGTGGACACACAGAGATACAACACTAAGATATCAATTTGTAATGATCAAAAATCAAAATTTTGATCTAAATGACTATATTATCCATTAGATACAGAATGTTGTATTAGTGTATATGAAATGTTAATCGAGGTTTATGACATCTTGTTTTAAAATATTTTTATTTAAAATATTATTTAATACAATTGTCTAAGTATGGTTCAATTATGAGGGGATTTTCATACTTAAACACACACACACACACACGCGCGCGCACACAGGCTACATCAGGTAGTGTGGAAACAAGTGAGCAGCTGAGAGTAAGAAATCGAGTCTTGAAACGTGAGGGAACTGTATACAGAGTAGGCAATCCAAGCTTGGGGTCTCTACAGCACTGGCCAATAAGCTCAAGCAAAAGTCTCGTTCAACAACAAAGCAGAAGTTGATAGAGCTCTGCAATAGCAGGTTCGATAGAGGCAGTAGCAATTTGATTTTTTCTTTTTTAAAAGGTGACTTACACACTTTATGTGTGCAAGCCCTCGTTCCCACAGGATGAGCCTCCGCATCACACACTCTCTCCAACCCCTTGACTGTGACAACTAAGCATGAGAACAAATGTGTGTTACGCGCGCGCGGTGACGCACACACACACACACATTGTTTTAGCATTGGGCCGGGCATCCCTCGGCATCGGCCCTACATCCTCCAGTGATGACACAACTACGACTTTCGGTGACTTTCTCTTCGCGTGCACGGGCAAGGTACCTCTGTCAAAGAAGAGTGATGCCTGGCATCTGCATCGAGCACATTTTTGTCCGGTGGCAAAAATTGGCACCGACATTCCCAGTCTACATCGGCACACAGGTTTATAGGGGGCTTTTGAGCCCACATACACTAGTTTCTCTAGGTTTCCAGACACTTACAGACACAGCGCCTTCACAAGCACTTCTGACAATCATTTTGGCGACAATTTCTCTGCGGATGACCATGCGTTGACATATGCATGTTCTCTTGAGCACGCACAATGCTATTGAACTCTTTTGAGAGCAGATATCCATGCAAAGATCTTGTTTACCGCACGCAGCGGTTCTTGGCGCCTGTCACTCATGTACATTGAGTTGTAGTTATTGCCTATGTGCGTTAATTGTGGCACCAATTTGGCATGATATCTTGGCAATTTTCTCGGCCGTTTCTGAGACTCGGATCAGAAGAGCCCTTTCTGAGACTGTGGCTAGTCATTTTGAGTCTGCTTAGCCTTTCGAGGGTCGTTGCATGAGGTTTTCTTTGAGCTGTGGTATTCTCGAATGTTGAGATACCTTTGGTGATATAGGTTGCTAGAGTTCCCTTCTTTCGGTACCCTTGCCATAGGATATGTATCTGATCGGATGTTTTTATTTTTGCCACTGAGTTGGCGATCACACGGTAGTTGTTTTGAGTAGCTTATGTCCAATGGTTGTTTTGAGTAGTTTATGCGCTTACTTTTGTCCTATTAGGTTTGAGAATTTTCTCCTCGTACAGAGGAGACTCTTCTACATTTTTCTCGGCTGTCCATTTTATGCGTTCTTGGCACATTTGATTGTTCTTAGACAATGATCTTACTACCTTTGGTCTTGAGTTTTTGCTCCTATTATAGGGAAAAATTTGCTAAAATTATCCCAAGAAATTCGCCATAAGTTTTTGGCCACATTCTCTTGAGTCATGGCTGCGAGCAGTGCTTCTGAAAGAGAAGAGTATTACATCAAAAATTTTGATGGCACAAAATTTGATATTTGGCGGTAGCGTATGCAAGATGTTTTGATCAACAAAGGCTTGATAGCACCCTTGTGTGAAAGAAGAGAGAATGCGTACATTGATGATCAGTGGGAAGACTTGAATGAGCATCCTATGGAGAACATTTGCTTGCACCTTGGTGAATCCATTTACTTCACCATAATGGATAAGGCCACTACCAAAGATTTATGGGATGCTCTAAGTGTAGCATAGGATGGCAACAATGCCTCAAACAAGGTTTTCTTGATGAAGAAACTTATGTGCATGAATATGAAAGAAGGCAATAACGTTATTCTCATTTGAGCAAGTTCAACAACATATTTTCACAGTTTACTTCAAAAGGTCTAAATTTTGATAATGAAATGAAGGCCATTTTCTTGCTATGTTCGCTATCATTGTCAAGGGACACTTTCAACACAGGCATAAGCAATTTTGCTCCTAATGGCAAGCTAGTTTTCAATGATGTTGCTAGTGTGTTGCGCTCACTGAGAAGATTCGACATCAATATCTTGATGCGAGTGGGCATGGTGATGCGTATGTGGCTAGTGGCAATCGTGACAATCAAAGGCAGGATGGTCGTAGTAGCAATCATTCGCAGGATTGCATACAAGGTTGTAGCAAGAGTCACAAAAAAGGCACGAGAAATGTTGAGGGTTATTACTGCCATAAAAAGGGACACTTGAAGAAATGTTTCCTCACATTGCAGCGTGACAAGGGCAAGGAGAAAGTGAAGTCTGACAAACCTAAAAGCAGTGTGAAAATTGAAGAGCTTAATGTGGTTGAGTCTCTAGCCCTTGAGACAGTTTTTGATGTGCCAAATGATGTGTTGATTTTCACATCGAATTTGAGTCCTTATGCATTATTAGCTCTTGATAAGTGTTATGCATAATTGGATTTTGGACTCAGGTGCTAGCTTTCACGTGACTCCTCACAAGGAGTGGTTTTCTACGTACACTGCCACGCATGGCACAATGAAGCTAGAAAACTCTTATGAGCTTGGTATATGCTACAACATCAAGTTTTATATGCATAATGGCACTGAGTTCATGTTGCAGAATGTCAGACATGTACCCAAATTGACAAAGAGTTTGACAATTGGATAATTTGGGTTACACTACCATATCTGCTCATGGATCATGGATTATCAAGAAGGGGAATCTAGTTATGCTTAAAGGCCAGAAGTCTGGATCATTGTACTCACTTTATGTCTCTTCCATGAAAGAGAATTCTATTTGTGTAGGCGAGCTGCCCTCTACAGATTTGTGACATATCTGGTTAGGTCATATGATTTAGAAGGGAATGAAAGTCTTGCAGCGTTCTAGTTATATCCTTGTGGTAGATTACTCTAACTTCTCTTTATGTGAGCATTGCATCTATGGCAAACAAACTAGGTTGACATCAGTGCCTTTAGACAAGGAGTTAGGAAGTCCTCTAGATGTCATTCAAAGCCACTTGTGCGGACCTATGCTAGTCAAGTCTCTAGGGGGAGCATTATATTTCTTGACATTCATAAATGACTCTACTAGAAAGGTGTGGGTTTATCTCTTGAAGCAAAAGAGTGATGTCTTTAGTGTTTTTCAGAAGTTCTTAACCTTGGTAGAGACCCAATAAGGTAAAAATCTAAAGCTTTGCGAACCAACAACAAAGGCGAGTACATCTCCTCCGAGTTCAAGTATTTTTGCAGTAAACAAGCCAGTAGAGAACAATTTACCACATCTTACATACCTGCCCAGAATGATGTGGCTGAGAGAAGGAATAGAACCATTCAGGAATAGGTCACTTCTATGTTGTCTACGTCCCACTTACCTTAAGATTTTTGAGGCGAAGCTGTTATGATGGATGCTTATTTGATCAATTGATCACCTAGTACACCGTTGAAGTACAAGGTTATGCAGGATATGTGGACGGGTAAACATCCCAATTATGACAGATTACATGTGTTTGGGTGTGAGGCATTCTTACATGTGCCAAAAGAGCTTAGACAAAAGATGGACCCCAAATCACACGTGCATCTTCATTGGATATAGTGTGGACGAAGAGATGGGATATTGTCTCTGACACTTGGAGTCTAAGGTTATACAAAGCTTACAAGTGATATTGAACGAGTCTAAGATGAATGAAAGACATTGAGTATTGCAAAGTATGGTTTGAGGATATTGCCTCACCACCAGTTACACAAAATCTTAAAACGTGCTAGTGATGCACCTTCCACTAGCACACACACACATGTTGCCTAGAGAGAGTGGAATTGTTGTAATGGAAATTGCCTAAGAACTTTGAGAATAGCTGAATTAAGAGAATTAGAGTGAGCATTTTCATGAGACTTCTTTGAGAACATAGAGGGTGAACTTAATTAGCAGTAGCAACATAACCATAATACATAATTAACTTGGCATGAACAATACTTTTTCAAGAGAGAGAATTAGAGAACATGACAACAGTTGAGGAACGGATTTATGTGGAGCTGGGCGGTCCCCCCTCCAATAGGATTTTGTATTATAGATTCTTTGTGTTCCTTGTGACCTAGGTGATGCAATGAAGATGGAAAGCTATATGCATCATGAGCATAACATAAAATTCGTAAAAGCATTAACTATCCTCGACCTTAGTCCCAGGGCCTCAAACACCTTCGAAGGTGGAGAGAGATAGCGGTGAATGAGGGTAGGGAAGAGGAAGAAGAAGTAACATACGAGAAAGAGATAGTTCCTCACTTATCATCACTCTTCTTGCTAGCATAGCATAATAGCATAATAATGATGATGAAGAAGATGGCAAGCTTAAGCATTAAAGCGTGGCTCTTGGTTGGATTTGCATTCCATAGCCAAGAGCGTTGGTGTAGGCTCTCAACTTCTCAACAAGCTTGGAGAAGGAGATGGAGCTCTTGCACTTTGCACCTCACACAATGAGAGAGAGAGAGAGAGAGAGAGAGAGAGAGAGTATACCCCCCAAGCTAGCCCCTAGCTTCCTTGGTTGACCCCTCCTTGTAGCTCATGTTGGAAGTTGATTGGTGTTAGAAGCTGGACACACCCCGCGGCGTCTAACTACTCGGCGGACTATTATTTTTGTAATTATTCATTCATTGAGGAAAACCCGATTTTTCACCTTGTAAATATTGGGACTTACAGAAGTTTCCAAATTGTATCCCAGTTTTGATAGTTAGATTGAGTAGATGGTTGATTTTGGAACTTTAGGGTTTGAGAAGTTGTAAGGTATATATACCACTTTTTGACCTTAATGAAACACCTTTTGTCATTTAAAAACAAGTTGGAAGTCTGTGAGTGAGCGTATTGTGTACGTGAGAGAGAGTGTGAGCTTCGTCTTGATGCTACGTGTGCTACGGTGGTCGGAATCGAGTGCGGAGAAGTGCAGCGTGTTGCCCACGACTAGAGCTACGAGCCGATACCAACATTGCGCGCGTACGGCCGGATTTGGGAGCTCCTTCTATGAGCTTCATTCGTTGTTTGGATGAGCATACGTTATCTGATTTCGCATTGCAGCATATCCACGCTATCACATTGAGTAGAGCTACACATTAGGCACTTCAGATTTCGGAAACAAAGACCTGCAGATTTCGGCCATATATCCTACGTGTTTCTGCACCGGTTATTTTGGGTCGTGATTTTGGTTCATAGACGTTAGGGAGAGCGGCCTATAGGTATTAGTAAGGTCTCCTTCAAGTTCTATGGTGTTTTGAAAGTGTTTGATGGGTGTTCGGCTCTAGCAAGCGTTGTAGGAAATATCCTCTTTTGCACTCTTGAAGGCTGTGACTTAGACAATTGGTAGGGACCTCTGTAGGAATTAGTTAGGAGTCGATCGAGTGTAAGTTGACACCTTATGCTTGCTTCCACATGCCTGCGGGTCAAGCTTCGTCCTTAGCTGACATTACTTGTTAGGTGAGTTCTCGTTGTACTGACGTCCGTCGCGGCGTATCCGTCTAACATTGGCGCTGTTGCCGGGGACGAAAACCTTAGGTAGGTGACCGAGACTAATCCTTGAGGATTGGGATTTTTGGCTTTCCAAGAGTCTCGCTTTACATTTAGACAGGATCAGAGGGTGGAGGACTCTCTAGGTCTTAGAGGGAGTCTAGGAAGCGTGTGTCTGGCCTAGATCCTTCGACTTAGGTAGAGGAGGTAGACTTAGGTAGTTGTAGGTAATAGTCGAGCTCTAGAGTAGGAGTTGGGTGGTAGAAGCGGTGAGAGGAGAGCTTGAGAGTCCGGAGAGGCCAAAAAGCAACCAAAAACACAATTATCACCATTTCTTCATGATAGGTAGGAGTAGAGTAAGTAGGACATCATGATTCATATCTAGAGCATTTCATGCATGTACACTTGCTTGGTAGAATCATTACAAGTTTGTAAAAGACGCAAAAAGACGCAAAAGTGTGGTTGAAAGCCTAATTGAAGTCCAAAAGTTACTGTGAGTGTTTCTGATAGGTCTTTAGAGCATCAGGAGCATTCCTCTAAGAAAAAACTTTAATTTTAAGCCAGGAGACATCCTACGCGTAGGATGTCTACATGCCAATCTGGGAGGAATTTTGGGATTTTGAGTTGACCAGTGTGTTCAGAAGGTAGGATTTACCCTAATTTCAATTGGAAAGTGGAAATTTGGCCATATCTTGACAGGATAAGGCCAGATAGACTGAAATTGCAAGACATCCTACCCAAATAGTGCCAAAACATTAACTTGAGACCAAAACCATAAGATGGCTGCATGAGCGTGTCTTGCATGATATTGAATGACTGAAAGGGGTTTCACCTCATTTGGGTAAGAAAATTGGGTTCAAAGTGGACTTTAGCACTTTTGACCAAAAAAGCAAAAACAGTTAAAGTTTGGGACTTTTGACATCCAAATCAAAATCTAAGCATACCACTAGGATACTGACATCAAGGGAAGCTGTGGAACAAATCTGGGGTCAAACATGCCAAAAAGACATCCTACGCGTAGGATGTCTTCTGAGTGATTTGGGACTCCAAACTGAAATCTGAGTATACCAAGGTGATTAGAAACTCAAGGGGATTAGACTGATCAATACCATCAACAGGCCGTCGGAATAGATTCCTGACTCATTGACCAGTTTATAGAAGTCCAAATCAAAAAGTAAAAGCAGCTGTAAGCTTAGCACAACAAGGGGAAACAACAGTGCAAAAATCCAGGCAAAATACAGCAGGAGACATCCTACGCGTAGGATGTCTATTGGGGCATACTGCAGAGAAAATTTGACCTGGCCTAGATAGTTCCATTTGGCTTAAGGGTTCCATAACTTCTTTCAGAAGTGAATTTGGACCTTGGTTGCCCATTTGACAAAGCAAAGACTGAATTCAAACTTTTTCGCGTAAATTGGCCAACATCAGAAGGAAGTACTGTTTCAGATTAGCAACCTAATCCAGAACATCAGCAGTGTATAAAATACAGTAGTGGTTGAGATTAACTCTCTAGTTATACCAATCATTACTAAGATAACCTCTAGCAGATAAATGCTTTGATTCAATTGCCGAAATTAGAACTCTTGTGTACAGGTATATTCAGCAACAAAGCAAGAAGTTGTGCAGAAACTGACCCGCTGCCAGGTGAGTGGTTGAATTTGTGCTAAATTGCATTGATAAGTTTGATGAATTTAAGATCAGGAAGATACATTGTTAGAGACCAGAAGGTGACAGGTGACCAAGGTAGCTTAGTGTCCACCGAAGAGAGTGTAACTTAGGCAAGGCTAGATCCGCTAGCACCGATTATTGAGGAAGGTAGTGATACTGACACTTTGTCAGACAAATCTTTCTTCATGATGGGTAGTCAACAACCAGGAGGTTTCACCTATGATGGACCTATGCGAGGAGGAAGCACCTCCCAAAATCCTTTGAATGATTCTAGGCTTACGGTGATCTTCTTAGAGGGAACAAACTCAAGAGGAGCCCTAGTCTATTCTGACTTACGAGGCCGCAAGAGCATTTGTATCGAAGAAAGGCCAACACAAAGATTGGAGATAATCCGCGTGTATGATGATGGAGATAGATTCCGAGACGAAAAGAGGAACCACTATTTAATAGTTAGCAACCGTGAAGATTACAACAGATATGGAGATAACGTGGCTAAAGGGAAAATGGTTTCAGAAACTCAAGAGCCGCCACCAAACATTGATCGGCACGGAGCTATTTTTATGTACGATAAGAAAACAATCAGGATTCCAACTTATAACGAGAATGTGGGAATCTACAAACACGAGAGCGAGGGTATTGTCTCTTACTTTCGTAGCAAAGAACCATACGTAAACGAACTAAGCAAAGACAAGGTTCGTTACTTATTCTCTTATGAAACTGCTAACGGGGAAGGGCATAGTTTTTGTTGATAGATACGGGCGAGAATACCAACGTATTCTCCCAGAGGAAGTAGAAAGAGCAACAGGTCCAGGAGCATCAACATATGCCCTTGAGGAAATACCGAGAGCCGCCCACACCCCAAGCAAATCAACAAATCCATTTTCAGATGAGTATGACACTACCTCACATTCCACCAGACAGCAAGCATTCAACAACCAAAACCAACCAGCAAACCAGCCATCATTGCAGGCATGGCTTCGACAGAGTGTAACAATGGAACAAGACCGAAACCGAGATGGTTATCAAGCCGCACGAGGGCTCAGGGATTTGCAAGAACCACCACACTATTCAAGGTATCAAGCAGAGAGTAAGCCAAAGACACAAGGGTCGACCGAGCTTGGAGGACCACCCATCGAACAAGTTCGAAGAGAAGAACCACCTCCAGCGAGAACCGTTAGAAATTATGGCTTAGGAGCACCGTTGGGAGAGGAACCAGCCTATTACAGAAGGCCTGACGAGGTGTATAGATTTGGACGGGGTGATCCAATGATGAGGTTTGTAGACCATCGCATAATTAGACCTTCTCAAGTGCAAAAATGGGTAAACAAGAAATACACAGGAAACAGAGACCCAAGAGATCATGTAGCAGCCTTTGTGCGAGTAATTAGAGCCGAAGAGGTGTTAGATTTTCCTACCCAATTTACAGGGTTTGGACTAACCCTAGAGGATGATGCTGCAACTTGGTTTGACTCTGTGGAGCGTAGAGACTTTGAGTCGATGGAGGAAGTGTTTGACGAGTTTATTAAGGAATTCTCTCAAAGGGGAATAGCTCATAATACTGTCTCACAAATCCATAAATTCAAACAAAAAGATGGAGAATCTGTACGGAAGGCAGCCCTAAGACTAAAAAGATATGTTAAGTTCTGTTCTGTTGAAGAACTGCCAACTCAGTCCAGACTTATGCTGATATTCATCCAAGGACTAAGGAATGCAGATCTCCAGAAAGACTTACATATGAAGAGGAGCACGACGTTGAATGAGTTGACCAAGGAGGCTCTGTACCTTGTGGACAATTGTGCGGTCTACAAAGAAGGGGAGTTCAAGGACCTTGATGACGATTCATCTTCACAGTAAAGTGGGAGCAAGTCTTCCAAGACAACACTGAAAGGAGAAATAGCGGTAAACCAGGATCAGCTCGTAGATGAAGTGCTAAAAAAGATCAACTTGTACACCAAACCCCAGGCTAAACAGCCCAAGTGGTGTGCTATTGAACAAAAATGGACAAACCATGGGACCGAAGAATGTTACTATAACAAGGGATATGTGAGGGAGAGACCTTACGCTCCCCAAGCTCCCGTAGCTTCCTCTCAAGTTCCACCGATGCCTAGATATCAAGCAGGCAACTTACCAGGACCTGTAGGTGTAGAAAGACCACAACCGGTGTTGGGGCAACAACCACCCCTACTAGGTTTACGACCAGTTGGTATAAGATACACACCAACGGTAACTGAATCAGAGGAAAAGGCTTTGGTGCCTATGCATGCATATTATGAAGATCCCAATGGATATGCGGCAAACCCTGTCTATTATCCACAGGAAGAACCCTCGACACCAGAACCTTGGAGCATGATAGGAAATCAAGGACCACCAACTACTGCACAGGTCGCAGGAGAAGGAAGATATAGCTTAGATGAACGAACATTGTTGTTCATAGCCAATGGAGGCATGGGCGCGGACAGAGACAGGCTTACCAGCAAAGAGGGGCTCAAGGAGCACCTCAACAACCCAAGGGACCCTGTTACAAGTGTGGCGGAGACCATTGGCTGAGAGATTGTCCTCATGATGAAATCATTAGAGTCAATGCGTATTTCCCAGAATGTGGAATTACTCATTTGATTCCCGATTGCCCTAAAAACCCGAGCAAAGGAGCAAAAACCATCTTGAACCTGTTGGAAACAGTACCTTCCAGTGGAGGATCGGAAAATGAAACAATCATACCTATTCAGGCAGTAACACGAGCCCAAGCCCAAAGAAGGACGAACGAACCCATAATAGAAGAACCAAAAACAGATGCCCAAAGTTCAGAAACGAAAAATCAGAGAAGCACTTGGAAAGCGAGAAAGGCGCGTAGGAAAGCCAGGAAAGAACGAGAGCAAACAGCCCTATCCGATGAGTTGAAACATACAAAGAACATATTGGAGCGGTTAGAAGATCTAGCTAGCTTAAGCTCACACACCACAACAGCCATAGCACCCAAGGAAATAGCAAAGCCCAAAAGTGCAGAATCAGGAGGATTTGTACTGGCAGACAAAGTAAATGAGCAGCTAGATGCGCTTCTAAAAGCTTATGAAGCTCGACTTAAAAAGAACCAAACCCAGGAGCAAATGTGGATGACTTATCCATATGAAGAAATAGAAAAAACAAAGGTTGGATATGTGTAAGAAGATGATCGAGACGGCTCAATCATTGATGGAAGACCCGTTGGGTAAACCGGAAAATTGTCATGACGCACCAGCTCCAACCCCTATCCAACCAACGTTAGAGAAACATGAAGAAACAAAGGAAAGACTCACTAATGATTATGAATCCAGAGGAGAGCCTATCATAGTGCCAAATACCACCGATGGGGCAAGTGACTGGGTCCATCCTAAAATATTGACAGAAATGGAAAAGGACGGTAACGGTCTAGATGATCTGTGGAAGCAAATCCAAGAGGCCAACAAGGCTAATAGGATGAGTAACCACATGCTATCCACCCCGGTGGCATGCACAATCACGTTAGCAGAACTCCTAAGGTTAAGGCCAAACATGTGGACCACAGTAGGAAAATGCCTAGAAAAATTTGGAGTGAAAGACCCCACCTTGAAGCTACAAGAAGGAATCAGGGAGTTGGACAGACCTAACCTGAACACTAGACCTGTACCATTGAATAAGGTTGGAGAATATTGCGAGGGAGAAGACGGAAACACGACGCTATCGGTAGAATTCCAAGGAGTAGTTTCCAAATCTATTCTTGACAGTGGAGCGGGAGTTGCTATCGCCACCAAAGAAATCTGGAAAAACAGCTCTGAGGGCTACCAGAATGAAGCTGCAATTGGTAGATGGGTTCATGGAGAAGCCTCTTCGACTCTTAGAAAAAGTAATTGTCACTTCGTGCGGGATCGAGTATGAGCATACATTTGCAATAGTCGATTTCGACAAAAAGAACAATTATGAGATAATCTTGGGACGACCATTCATGCGACAACTGAAGATGGTCCAAGATTGGGGTTATGACCACATATACCTCAGACATGGCGAGATGACAACTAAAATACACCTGAAAGACCATAATTACAAAGATGTAAACCAAACACCAGTGGAAGAGTTTGATTCGGCTACAATAACAGGATCGGAACTACGAGCATGGTTAGGGCAACCAAAAGAGCTATGGATGTGCGGAGCTTCACATTGTGGAAGCTTAAGAAAAGAGGAATGCGTCTTAGAAAGAGCAATTGAGGACAAAGAGTATATTCCGTAACCTTTCCCTGAAGATGCCTTGGAACCTCTAGAATGGGAACACATACTGGCAACATTAGATGTCTGTACCATTACCGACAGTACAACAACAAAATTTTGCGATAAGGATGGCTACGATGTGCTACCCTATTACATGGTAAGCGTTGTGCTAGAGAAAGAGACGGTAGAACCTCCAGAACAAGAAGAGTTTTACAACTCCTCTGAACAATTGGAAGTAAATGATGAGGCAGATAATGAGTGTTCAGACACCTCAAGTGAGCGTGGGAATGAAGCCGAGAATATCAAGTTTTATGATTTTGCTAATCAACACCGTAGACGCCAAGAACGCTATAGGAGGAAAAGAGCAGGAAGGAAAGCGAGAGAGAACCTGATGCCCAGGATAAAAGGTAAAACTCACTATTTGATGCTTGTAAAAGCAGAGGATTGTGTGAAAGATCAAATATCAGGGAAATTCTCAGAAAATCGAAAAGAACAAACGCGAAAAGAAATAAAACAGGTAAGAAAAGCTAAAACCGAAACAAAATCTCAACAATCTGAAAAATCCAAAAAAGAACCAACAAAAGACCAAGAGTGGACCAATCTGGAGCGTAAACAGAAATACCAAGAACTGAAATGGTCTTTGAGAGAGATATGGACTACTGAAGAAGATAGTGATGGTAAAGGGGAGTCAGAAAAGGGCAACATGAACGTACCACCACACTATCGGAAATTTACTATCCAAAATAGAAAAATCATCATGACACCACCAATCAGGGAGAGAATCAACCAAGAATCTTACGATGGGCCTGAAAATGCAAAAAGAATAGACCTCGCAGAACCATGTGAAAAGCCTCAGCCGGTCTATATAGCTAACGATTTCGAGCCTGAGGAGGAAGCACAACTAACACAACTTCTTACGAAGTATAAAGATGTGTTCGCTTGGTCCTATAAAGACCTCAAAGGAGTTGATCCATTGATATGCCAACATACAATTCCTTTGAAATCAGATGCAAAACCTAGCAAACAACGTCCTTATACATATAATGACAATTTTTCTAGACGAATCAAAGAAAAGATTGATAAACTCATGGAAGCGGAGTTCATCTATGAGATTGAACATACAGATTGGGTGTCACCCATTGTGGTAGTTCCCAAGAAGAATGGAAAACTGCGGGTGTGTGTAAACCTCAAAAAGGTGAATGCAGCAACCATAAGGGATAATTATCCCTTGCCAATTACAGAACATGTCCTTGAGCGAGTGGCCGGAAAACGGGCTTATTCCTTTCTGGATAGGTTTTCAGGATACAACCAACTGGCAATAGCAAGGGAGGATCAACACAAAACAGCGTTTGCCACAGAATGGGGGATTTATGTATATCGAGTTATGCCATTTGGCTTAACAAATGCACCAGCCACTTTCCAGAGGTTAATGACTCACGCTTTCAAGGAATACCTAAGAATATTCTTAGAAATTTACATGGATGACCTATGTATACACTCTCTTCTGCGAGAGGAACATATTGACCATTTGCAAAGGGTCTTTGAAAAGTGCAGAACATATCGAATCTGTCTAAACCTGGAAAAGTGTGTATTTATGGTTAAGCAAGGACAAATCTTAGGACACATTGTCTCAAGAAACGGCATAACCACAGACCTAGACAAAGTCAAAGTCATTGTAGACCTGCCCAGGCCTACTAATGCAAAACAAGTGCAATCCTTCATGGGGCACTGCGGATATTATCAAAGATTCATATACATGTATGCGGTTATCGCACAACCTCTGTATCATTTTCTAGTCAATTTCGAATGGACCAAGGAGTGTGAAACGTCATTCCAAAGGCTGAAGGAAAACCTTATATCAGCACCTGTATTAAAGGCACCAGATTGAAAAAAGATATTCCATGCGCACATTGATGCTTCAGCATATGCCATTGGAAGTATTCTAGCTCAACCTGGAGACGGAACAATGGACTTTCCGGTTTGCTCTGCGAGCCGACAATTAAACAGTGCAGAAAAGAACTACACAACCACCGAGAGGGAAGGGTTAGGAATGATTTATGCGGTGAAGAAATTTCGGCATTATTTGCTTGCAAACAAATTTGTGTTCTTCACAGATCATCAAGCTCTTTTGTACCTAGTAAATAAACCTTGCAATACAGGGAGAATCGTACGCTGGTTTATTATATTGCTAGAATTTGACTTCACAGTGGTGGTCAAAAAGGGTAAAACCCATATGCGAGTTGATCATCTTTCAAGAATACACAACGGGGAAGCTCCTCAAGGGGTAGATGATGACATACCAGATGCTTATCTTTTCAACATTGAAATGGTACCCAAATGGTCTCACGAAATAGTTAGCATTCTTTCCTTCGGAAGTGAGTTTGATAATACAGGATGCAGATCCAAACAGCAAACAATTCGACAAACAAAAAACTTTCAGTTGATAGCAGGACGGCTGTATCATCTTGAATCTGACCTAATGCTACGATTATGTATAAATCCGGAAGAATTCGAGTGCTCCTTCAAGAGGCACATGTCCAGGGTTGTGCATTTCATTGTTCGACAGTGAAAACACACCAGAGACTGAAACAGTTAGGGGTTTATTGGCCAACTATGTATGCGGATACACATTCTTATGTCACCAATTGTACAGTATGTAGTGCCAAACGACCAGTGGATCACGCAACTTTGTTTCGGGTGAACATAGCACCTGCATGGAGTCAATATATCATTGACTTCCTAACCACTAGAACGTTCCCTAAGAACATTACAAGAGCACGAGAAAAAGCTATAGAGCTGGAAGCTCATGAGTTTCAGTTAATTGGAAATCAACTCTATAAGCGGGGAAAGGACAATCAACTTATAATCTGTGCAAGTGAAAGCGAATACCTGCTGATTCTAGAACATGCACATAGCGGAGTAAGTGGAGGCCATTTTTCGGGCGATAAGACGGCAAAAATTGTCTTAACCGCAGGAATTTGGTGACCTACATTGCACATGGATGCCGATGAGTTTGTAAAGCGTTGTGATGCGTGTCAACGCACCAAGATACCAATAAAAAGAGATGAGATGCCATTAAGGCCAATGATGGGGGCAAGGGCATTTGCAAAATGGGGCATTGATTTTGTAGGACCTATATCACCTCGTGCATATCGCACCCATACCCAATATATCATTGTGGCTACGAACTATCTCACAAAATGGGTTGAAGCCAAAGCAACACAAAAAGCTGATGCACGCACCACGGCTCAATTTTTGTATGAGAATGTTTTTGTACGTTACGGGTTACCAATAGAAATTGTCAGTGACCGTGGAACACACTTCCTCAATGAAGTCATTGAATATCTACTAGAGGAATTCATGGTCATACATAGGAAATCAGCACCATACCATCCACAAGCCAATGGGCAAGCTGAGGCCACAAATAAAACACTATGCACGGTTCTCACTAAAATAGTGTCAGCATCAAGAACCGATTGGAATCAACAACTACACTCAACACTATGGGCATACAGGGTAGCTTACAAAACATCAATAGAAACAACACCATACAACATGGTGTTTGGGATAAATGCTATACTACCTATAGAGTTTTTAATCCCCACTCTACGAGTAGCAACAAGTTTGGAATGGGCATGGCATGAACTCGCTTCTTGAATTAATGATCTTGAAAAGCTAGATGAACTCCGCTTATGAGTTGTCGCTTCAATCTATGCTAAAAAGAGAAGACAAAAGGAATTTTTTGACAAACATGTGCGTACCAAAGAGTTCAAAACAGGTGATTACGTACTTGTTTATACCTTGAAGCAACATGCCAAGAAACTTAAAAAGCGAGGGATGGAACCATTTGTGATTCATGATCTATCACAAAGTGGAGCTGTCAAGCTTGCTACATTAACAGGTGAAGAAATGCCAAACTGGATTAGTGGGTGTCGACTGAGGAGATATCTTCTACCCCTCACACAGGAGATGCTCCAACAAATTCATCAAGGAAAGCAAAGAATGAAGGAAAAAGAGAGAGTACGGGAGGAAGCTCAAGCTGAAGCACAAGAACGCATTGCAAAAAGGCGGCTTCTGCGACAACAACAACAAAGTAAACCACCATTGAGAATCAATGCCATTCGACTGATGAACTTGGAGGAGGAAACAGTAGAGCCAATAATTACAGTCAAATTGGGCAACAATCAAGTTGAATCAACAGCCTTGCTTGATTCGGGTGCTCAAGCAAATTTGATCTCTTACGGATTATACCAACAGATCAAAGACACAGATCAACTTCATCCTACCCCCCAAGTGCTGGAAAGTAGCACATCACACCCATTGAAAACATTCGGATGGACTATTTTGCATGCACAGCTACATCAATATATTTACCCACACAAATTCTATGTGGTGACAGATGAAAGAACACAACACCCAATGATGCTAGGGCAACCTTGGCAAAAAGCATACAATGTCCAGATAGACTGGAAAGCACAGGCGGTCAAAATTCAGCACGAACATGAACAACAGGTGATAGCTTTTGCTCAAAAATACCATCATGATCAACTGCAAGCCATGCAATCACAGGCAACAGAGACAAAAGAACAAATACCATCAAAGACCACCATGAAACCTGAGACCAATAACCAGGTAAAAGCCAACCATGCTAATCACAGACAGCTGAAGTCACTGGCCACAATGCAAAAATCTAGGCTACCAAAACAAGGTAAACGAGTATGGATGCGGAAGGATAGAAATGCAATGGCGGAAAAAAAACAATGTAACAATCGGATTCCAACAAAGCAGACGGTGCAACCCAAAACCAAGGTCATAAAACAGATATGGATCCCAAAGAAACTGCTTAGCCATAACCAAAATGTCACTCACATTTGGATACCAAAGCAAAAGCCAAAGGAAATCCCTACGGTACAAACAACAATGGAAAGCAGACATCTGCAGGTCAACAATGAGAACCGATATATGTAGATGCCGATGACAGACAAACCAGTGGCAAACAAGAAAGTGCCAAACCATCTACAAAAGTCGGCAGCACCAAACTACCAATGAAAAGCCAAGGCCATAAGGCCCATAGCTATCACATCCCAGCCAATTCTATCCTCAGAAACAACTGCGACTCCATCAACCGTGTCGGCAAAGCAATTGCCTCTTGCCAAAAAGACAATTAAACAGAGAGCAGTAGAGTTACAGCTGCTACTTACAAAGAAAGCAGGAAGCCTCGACGGCGAATGCCAATAAGCATCTTGCTTATTCCCTTCTCTTGCACATCATTAATTTTTCCATGCACTGACCGAGTATGCATAAAATAGGGCCACATTAATCGGCCAGGCATTAGCACAACTTTTTCAACCTATGCACGACACGTACTCCGACGCGAAGTCTTGTAGTCCGGGAGGACTCCGGCTAGGAGGGGGGGAGGCATTTCTCAATGCGGAACCAATAACAGAAACAACAAAAAAGGGCATGATTTTCGACTATTTTAAGGGTTGACGTTTGATTGCGAAATTTTCTGGAGTAACCCAAGTATATATGCCCTTATACAGCATGAAGCTACAGGTATAGGGGGCCAAACACCAAATCAAGCCCCTAGGTGTGTGTATATAAGTAGAAATAGCCATTTTTCAGGCAAAATATTGGTAAAACGGAGAAATCCGGCCATAAAAATTGCATGTGAGTGTATATAATGTGTTGCGGTGATGTTTGTGATCTATTATGATTTCTGGGAATTTTTTGGGTTTGATTTGCTATTTTCCTTTTAATTTTGCTAGTTTTCGGCAGAAAAACTTCAAAAATACAAAAAGCAGGTGAAAAATAGTCGTAATGAAAAACAAAAAATATGGGGATGACCAATGACTAAAGGACAACCTATGGTACAGTGGGGGTGCAATTATGAGACTGGAGCGGAAAGTGTGTTTTGGCTAGGTTTTGACCGAAATGATAAATTTCTGGTAAACAGGGAAAATGGAGTCCAAATCAATAAATTTTTGATCCTAAACTGCATCTCGCAAAAAGATAGGAGCACATGTCAAAATTCATGAAAAATGGTTCGGGGACCTCCATTATAAGAAATTTCCACCCCATTTTTAGCTCATTCTCACTATTGACCTTGTGGAGAGAGCTTCTGCCACCTAGAGCGGATCGACCTTCCAGCAGCTTCTACGACGCGCACGTCTACCCAACCAGCTCCAGACATGAGAGGTAGGCTCACCACCTTGAGCTTTTCGCGCATGTTTGTCATTATGTCACGAAAACTAGCATAGAGGTCACACACAAAGCGAGCGATAGAGACCTACAAGAAGAGACGGCGGCCTAACGGCTAACCCGAAAGCAACAAGACTTCATCGACAACTTACCCTAGTCTAGGAGACCAGTCCTGGATAGCCAAAGGCAGTGGGAAACCATCGGGAAAAACCCTAATTCCCAGATTCCCGCAAGAGGCCACCAATGGGAAATCGGCGAATCGGCGACCAAATGCTACCAAAATTTATGGGTAGGAGCATCTCGACATGCTCGACAAGTCCATATGACCCGCATGACAAAAAAGTAACCCGAAGCGGCGCTAAACCTCAGAAACGGCATCAGACACACAAAGCGTCAAAAGGCACTTGCGGCCAGACTGCAAGTCCATTTGCCACCAAAGTTCACGAGCGGCTTTCCTAGACCATCAACAACCAAGTCCTATGGTGGTAGACCACCACAAATCATCAAAAGCATGTAAACGCAACCACGGGTGCTTCTAGAGTGACAAATTGCCAAATGGAGCTCCGGTGAAGCCAAAGTCGACAAAAACCATACGGCAAGGATCCCCAAGGGATTGGGAAGCTCTGGAGACCAACATCGAGAAATTTCATCGCCAAAAAGCACTCTAAAAGTCAGAAAACGGCTCGGAGGCTCCGAAGTCCACACAGGGAGTTATACTATATCCATTTGACTTTTTTGTTGAAATTAGGCTCAAAAGGGACTTAGGGGGGCAAAGAGCAAGTACTGAGAGCACTAACACTGAAAAAATCATCAGGAGACATCCTACACGTAGGATGTCTCAAAGGCACTTTTTGGCACAAAACCCAACAATTTTTGTCATGCACATGTTCTGAATTACATTTACAAGCCCTACACCAAGTTTCATCACATTTGGACCAGATTTGACCTCATATGCATGGAAAAACGCAAAGTTAGAGCATAGAGGCAATAATGGGCCATTGACCTACCAAATCTTGTCCAAATTTCATGAAACTTGCACAACACATTCACATACACATCAGCAAACCATCTGTGTGGTCAGGGAGTAAAAATGATGAATTAGACATCCTACGCGTAGGATGTCTAATGGACCTTTTTGGCATGGAAGGGAAGTTTTGTCATTCTAGATTTAATTAACTCATTAGTAAGAGCCCATATGTCAAGTTTGAAGCCATTCTAATCACTTTTGACCCCAACACCTTCAAGATACACTTTTTGAGCCCAAAAACACCTAACAGAGCCCTACAGGCATCAAATCTCCTCCAAATTCAAATCCAAGAACATGGCCATGTTCCATAGGCCAAGGACAACCCACAGAACAAGTTTCATGCAATTCTGATGAAAAAGACATCCTACGCGTAGGATGTCTTCAGCACATATTTAGCCTTCTGTGCAAGAAATGACATCATAGGAGCCAATACCATGATGCATTGAGCCCATATACCAAGTTTCAACCCATTTGGACATCAATTACTACCCATGATGGACAATCTACCCAAATTGTGACCTAAAGCCTAAATCAGCCCAAAAATCAACTTTTTGACATCCAAATTCAAATCCAAGCTTATAACCATGTTCCATGAGCCTTACACTACCTGCATGTCAAGTATGAACCGATTCAAAAGAAAAAACGTCCTACGCGTAGGATGTCTAGATGGAAATTTTTGACCAGATTTGCACTGTGAGCACATGCACAGCTTCACAAGTTCCTTTTAAGCTATAATTTCAATTTTCAAGTCATTTGGATAAGTAAAACTCAGTTTCGCAGCTAATATGGAAAAAACGCTAACTTTGGATTACTGAGTGCAACAGGATCTATGGCAGCCTCGAAGTCACCGGCAAAGAAGAAAAGAATGACAATCAAAGATTATCTGGACGAGGTGGAACCTTTTGTCATTCCAGAGGGAACACTAAAGCCCACTAGCACCTGGATACAGGAAGATCTCTTAGAGTCAAACGACCTAAAGATCTACTAGGGAGTGTTCAAAGACAATGAAGGCAATGTAATAGAGCTGCCAATGCTGCCAAGAGAGATCAATGAATTTGTCCGAAGCAAAATGGCCGGCTACTTGGAGAAAATTGACCTCCATAACTATTTCGAAGCAATACCAGCACGGGTGGACGTCAAAAGAGTATGGGAGTTTGTAACAAGCATCAAAGAGGATGGAGTGGCCAAGGTGACAGATTTGCACGGCAGACCCGATACAGAGATCATTATCACGGAGCGGGTTGTAGCCCATGCACTAGATCTCTCCAATCAGGGAGACAATGTGACAAAAAGAAGGGATGAAGTCAAGGTGTACAAAGAGAAAAAGGCCAATTACACCTTTGAAGACATCGCCAACCCAAAGGTGGCGATCATGAGCCAATTGTACAACCGGTACTTCCACATGTGCACGAAGAGGCCACATAAGTACAGGATGTCGCCAGGTGCAATTGCCACAACGTTTACTTGGGCAATGACAAAAGGCACCCCAAAGATAATCAACTATGCGGCATACATACATGACAGCTTGGTAAAAATGGGCAACAAAAAGCCAACCTACATAGTGCCAGGAGAAATGATAACCAAGGTAATTTATGCAGCACTACACCCCAAGGGAAGGTGGCTTGACCCCCCATCTCAGAATGATTGGCTAAGGGTAAAGGAAGACAAAGAAGACGAGCCACAACGAGCACCAAGGGTGGCTACGAGGTTGAAGAGACGGCTAGAGCCAGTTGCAGAGGAGCAACTTGAGCAGAAGAAAGGAAAAAAGGAATCTGCTCAAGTGCCGGCCAAAGAGACAAGATCACAAAAAGCGGCTAGACTCGAGAGGCCGATGGAGAGTTTCCGAGCAGAAAGAGCCCTCAAGGGTGATTTAAATGAACTATGGAAGCCATCTCTCGAGTCTATGTCCGGATCATCCAGAAGAGTGCAGAGGGACCGCTTTGAAGACTATATCAAGAATTTCGAGATTCTTGATGCTGCAGCGGAAAACATTCCCCATGTCCCTTTCACCGAGGAAGAAGTGGAGCAAATAAGGCAGACATTGCTAGATGAACAAGAAAACCAAGAAAGGGAAAGAAAAACGAAAGCAGACAGAGACTTAAAGGGCAAACCTGCAGCTTTACCAAATAGCCCTAAACCCAGCCCACAGTCATCACCACCTCCTAGCAGCCCTCCACCAGAAGATAAGGAGGCTGAGGACAATCAAGAAGAACACCAAGCTGAGGAGCAAGAGCAAAGGCAAGAACCTGAGCCCAAAGAAGAAGCCAAGCCTGCGTCTGAGAAAAAAGGACTAGATGAGGCATATTATGCATTTTTGGACCTGCTAGCTGCAGGCTATACAAGGGAAGAAGCAGCCACAGTCGCATTCGACTTGGCAAGGACAAGGCATAAAGAACAGATGCCAGGCATCCGGCTAGTTGAGCTAAAGGAAATTGCTACTGACACGGTAGACCTGCACCCGCCCTCTAATGATTGGGACATGGTGATGACAATGCTAGCTAGAATAAGAGCACAATCTATGGCATCAGACGAATAATTGATAACTCTAAAGGCCACCGAAGAAAAGACCAAGATGGAAAGGGATACTCTGCAAGCACAAAGCCAAGGACAAAAAGAGAGAGAAGTTGACCTCCAAGCCAGCTTGGCAACGGCTCTTTGGCAACGGCTCTACAAAACTGCCAAGCAAAGGAAGAAGCAAATGAGGCAGCAGCAAAAAGATTACAAGCAGCTGAAGAAGAGTGTCTGCAACTCAGCAAGTCATTGCAAGATGCTGAAAAAGAACGGGATAATCTGACACTCCAGCTAGCAGAAGAAACTAAAGAAGTAGAGGCCATGAGGAATGCCAAGGAAAAGGCAGAGATAGAACAAGAAGCAAGCCTGGATGAAATCCTTGAGCTCAAGGACCAATTAAAAGTCAAAGATCAAACCATCCAGAGGCTGGGAGCATCACTTGCTAGAGTTAGAGCTACGAGCTCGACTCAAATCATTTCCGAGAGTCAAATATATGAAGAGCAGATGCAAGAACTCAAGAAGGAGCTGACTCTCGAGAAGAAGCAGAGGTTAATGATGGCTGAAGGTTCTATCGCAATGCAAACAAGAATGGAGGACAGCCAAAAATCCCTACAAGAAGAATTAGAGAGCATAAAGATAAAGCTCGAGGAGGCTGAAAAAGTAAACGCTGAACTCAATGACCTCCTTGTGGCTATGGGCGGAGAAGCCGAAGCGGAAAAGCAGACACTCCTCAAGCAAATTGAGGAGTTGAAAGGCCGGCAAGAAGCAGAAGCAGAAAGCTCAGGGCCAGCTGCCAATGAGGGCATCGACCTCGACAATGTGGCAGATCTTGTAGACACACCCATGCCAGAGGAAAGCACAGCAGGATCCTCTCAAGAGCCACAGGATCTAACACAAGAAGAGGAGGAAAAGTTATGTAAGGCAATAGAGGCAGAGCTAAGAGAAAGCACAAAGGAAGCCTTGGAATGGGAGCAGAGGGTCTTCAAATATATGACCATTCAGAAGATCGACACCAGAAATCTCAGGCGTGAGTGGCTTCAACCCTCTCTCCCATATCCATTGCTGAAATATGAGGCAACAACAATAAACAGGCGAATCAAAGAAGAGCCAACGGTCCCTCTCTACAATGCAGACACCTCGAGGCCAGAAGGAGTTAAGCTCATAGTAGATTCTCAGCCAAAGTGGAGGAAGGCTTGGCTTACCAAGTACCCACAATACCTAATCCACTTGGTAGAGGCACCTAAACATATCAAGGACAACCTCAGCTTCTGTCCTCTACCAAGGGTTAGGACGTGGAAGGCACAAGAAATCTTACAAAGAAGCCAACCCACTTGGCTGAACTACCCAAAGCTGTCGGGCGTGAAGGCAGGTGAGAGAATAAGTGTACAGTACATGGTGAAAACCCTAACGGGCGCCATAAAGTTGTTCACTAGCTCACCTGACCTTACATGCATTATGATGAGAAAGATCTGCAGAACCATCCTAGTAGTGTTCGAGACCTTCAAGCCAGGCCAGGTGACTGACAACATATTTTTCTTCAAGGATACATACAGATGTGCTTATGATATGTCACGTCAACCTTCCAAGGAGGTGATACATGCGTTGTATCAAAGAATTATGTTTCTACCATCCTATCACCTCCAGGCTTTTGAAGAAGCATTCTACACGGGGTTCTTCACCATGCATACAGATATATTTGGCCCAACAATGCTGAATCTACATGCAAGGTACGAATCACTGCTAAAGATGCGGGAGACCATAAGATGAAGCAAAGGATCAAGGCCATGTCGGGGACGACATGAACAAGGAGGGAGGGGATGTTAGAAGCTGGACACACCCCGCGGCATCTAACTACTCGGCGGACTATTATTTTTGTAATTATTCATTCATTGAGGAAAACCCGATTTTTCACCTTGTAAATATTGGGACTTACAGAAGTTTCTAGATTGTATCCCAGTTTTGATAGTTAGATTGAGTAGATGGTTGATTTTGAAACTTTAGGGTTTGAGAAGTTGTAAGGTATATATACCACTTTTTGACCTTAATGAAACACCTTGTGTCATTTAAAAACAAGTTGGAAGTCTGTGAGTGAGCATACTGTGTACGTGAGAGAGAGTGTGAGCTTCGTCTTGACGCTACGTGTGCTATGGTGGTCGGAATCGAGTGCGGAGAAGTGCAGCGTGTTGCCCACGACTAGAGCTACGAGCCAATACCAACATTGCGCGCGTATGGCCCGGCTTTGGGAGCTCCTTCTACGAGCTTCATCTGTTGTTTGGGTGAGCATACGTTATCTGATTTCGCATTGCAGCATATCCACGCGTTCACATTGAGTAGAGCTACACATTAGGCACTTCAGATTTTGGAAACGAAGACCTGCAGATTTTGGCCAAACATCCTACGTGTTTCTGCACCGGGTGTTTTGGGTCGTGATTTTGGTTCATAGACCTTAGGGAGAGCGGCCTATAGGTATTAGTAAGGTCTCCTTCAAGTTCTATGGTGTTTCGAAAGTGTTTGATGGGTGTTCGGCTCTAGCAAGCGTAGTAGGAAATATCCTCTTTTGCACTCTTGAAGGCTATGACTTAGACAATTGGTAGGGACCTCTGTAGGAATTAGTTAGGAGTCGATCGAGTGTAGGTTGACACCTTATGCTTGCTTCCACGCGCCTGCGGGTCGAGCTTCGTCCCTAGCTGACATTACTTGTTAGGTGAGTTCTCGCTATACTGACGTCCGTCGCGGCATATCCGTCTAACAATTGGACCCCTTGAAGCCTAGCCAATCACATGCAGAGTGCATATCAAGAAACCATGCTAGCCTTGGGACAAGTGTCCCCCTTTCCCCTTTGAGAGAGAGGACTGGTTGGGTGTTCTCTCTCATGCTCCTACAATGAGGTCTCGCCCCCCCATGAGTAGGGATGCTTGTTGACTTTTGGAACACCTTGAGCCCCTCAAGCACTTAGTCATGGAGCACCTTAGCACCTTAGTCATTAAGCACCTCAAGCACCTTAGTCAGCAAGCACAACAAGCACCTTAGTCAGCAAGCACGACAAGCACCTCAAGCACCTTAGTCGGCAAGCATGACAAGCACCTCAACCACCTTAGTTAGCAAGCACGACAAGCACCTCAAGCTTGGGCTGGGTTCCCACCTCAAGCACAACCCAAGCTTGCCTAAGGTCAAAGAAATTTTAACACTAACCTTTGAGGTCTTTAAAAAGCTAACCCTAAGGTCTTTAAGCTCCATTATCTAGCCTTGATCTTTGATATACCATCTCTCATTTGGACCCCTTTAACCTTGGCCCTGTGTTGAGATAGATCCATAAGCACATGTCTATTTTCTAGCCCTTTTTCCCGTTTATTCTCCCACATTAATTGATCAATTTCATATGAGAAAATCATTTGGGTTGGTTAGATATTAGATTTTATGACATTACCTCTCTTTTGAAATCATAATCGCCCTTGACTATGAGTTAAAAGAGATAAAGCCTTAGTCATTAGTCAATGTTTCTTAGCGGCGGCCGGGTAGAGGATCCCTTTATACCCTACGACATCATTCCAAGATGGATGACTAATCCATTTGGGGCTTGGGAGACTTAGCTACCGCAAGCATGTCTGCTCTTTAGTCCATATCATAGTTCCAAAATAGATTGACAATTTCTACTTGGTGTTTGAGAGACGTCCTCAACACAAACATGATTCTTATCATGCATACTACTTAATTTGTTCACAAGAAAAAGAGAATTAGTCTTATAAGGCAAAAACATTGGTCATTTAAAAGAAACGTGTACATTTGCTTACTCTAATGTAGCATTGTAAGCATCGACAAGGCTCATTCTATCCTTAAGCTCTATTCCTTGCATCCATCTAGCATCTTCAAAAGGATAACTTTTGAACTTAATAAGATACCATCGGATAATTTTACCATGTTGTAGTACCTTGTCTTCATGTCAAAGGATATCTTCAGGTTGTAGCACATCTTCTTGGTCTTCAACTTCTGGAGGGTCTTCAATAATTGGTTCTCTTGGTGACTCTCCTTTGTAGGGCTTAACTAGGCTCACATGAAAAGCATTGTGTATGAGCCAATGGTTGGGCAACTTGAGTTGATAAGCCACGTGATTGATTGGCTTCAAGATTTGGAAAGGACCATAGTATCTTTTTGCTAGTTCAAGGCATAATACTTTTGATGACCCGTAGGATTTTTGCCCGTCGTTTGACTCAATCAAGCCTTGGGAAACTTAAGTAAGACCCAATCATTTTCTTTGAACGTTAAGGCCGTTCTGTGCAGCAGCTTTTTGCCTTTGTTGAGAGATGGATATAGCCTCCTTAGTCTTTTGAAAAGATTCTTGTAGGTTAGCACTATACTCATTGGCCAAAGAAGATCTTCCCGTGTACTTTAAGTAGCAAGGGACTTTTAGGTCTTCCCTCTATGATCTCAAAAGGTGCTTTTCCTGTAGTAGTATAGACAATATTCTTGTATGCATACTCTACAAGAGGTAAGTACTTCTCCCATTGTGAGCGTTGATCTACTTTTGTAACATAAGTCTTTAGTAGATCGAGAATCGTAAGATTAGCTATCTCACTTTGGCCATCCGTTTGTGGGTGATAGGCCGAAGAAAAACTCAATCTTGTACCCAGATTTTCAAAGATACCTTTCAAAAAATTATTGTCCATTCTAGGATCTCTATTTGACATGATGGATGTTGGCAATCCATGGTGTTTGAAAATCAAGGATATGAAGAGAGTTGCCATTTGGTGTGCTTTAATAGTCTTTTTGACAGGAATAAAGTGTGCTTGCTTTCTAAACTTGTCGACTATTGTCCATATTCCCGTATTCCCATGGATAGACTTGGGTAATCCAAACAAATCCATGGATATAATCTTCCGTGGTGAATTAGGGATTGGCAATGGTTGGAGTAATCTAGATTGCTTCCCTCTATCATACTTGGTCTTTTGGCATACCACACATTTTGAAACATACTCTTGTTTGTCTATTTTCATGGTAGGCCAATAGAAGCACTTCTCTACTCCTGGAAGAGTAGGTTGAATGCCTGTATGCCCCGCATAGGGAGGAGCATGGGATTCATTCATGAATTTCTCATGAAGGGAGTAGGTAACACATAGCCTATTGCCATGGAGAAGATAACCGTCTTGGAAGGTGAATGGTTGTTCTTTCTTCCCCAATGCAAGGACTAACATTATGTCTCTAAATTCGGGGTCAATAGCATACTCATCTATCATAGAAGATAGATCATTGTGAGTTGCTATAGACACCGCCTTTACTCTTGGTCATCGTGAAAGTGCATCGCCACTTGATTATGCTTACCAACAATGTGAGCAATATGAAAATAAAATTTTAAAAGAAATTTTCCCACCTTATTTTTTTGTTAGAAAGCTTGGTTTGCGTCATGAAGTACTTGAGACTTTGGTGGTCCGTTCACAAAATAAATTGAGTCCCCAGTAGATAGTACTTCCATGTGTCTAGGGCATGTAGAACAACTAAAAGCTCTTTTTCGTATATGCCCTAGACTTGTTCATTGGCATTGAGCCTTCGTATCTCATATGCTATGGCATGCCCTTCTTGAAGCAAAACTGGTTGGGAGGTAAGCTTTTCTTTGAGCTTGTCCAAAGCATTTTTTTTTTTAGCAGTCCATGAGTACTTAACATTCATCATTGTTAAGTCATGCAATGGTCCCGCTATTTGAGAGAATTTGGCTATGAAGCGTCTTTAGTATGCACACATACCAATAAAGCTTCTTAGCTCATGCAGATTTCTTGGATTAGGCCATGCTTTTATTACCTCCAACTTTGATGGATCCATACGGATACCATCTTCTTGAGAGATAATATGACTTAAGTATTGAATCTCTTGAAGGAAAAATTCACTCTTCTTTTGATTGATAAAAAGCTTGTTCTCCCTCAAAGCTTGAAAAATTACATGGAGATGTTGCTTGTGTTCCTCCAAGGACTTGGAGTGGATGATGATATCATCAAAGAACACTCCAATGAATTTGCGGTAGAGTCTAAAGATTTTCTCCATTAAAAGGTTGAACGGGGCTGGAGCATTTGACTAACCAAAAGGCATTACAAGATATTCATAAAGATCAAACATTGTACGGAACGCGGTCTTTACAATATCTTCATTCACCACTATCCTTATTTGATGATAGCCACTTTTAAGGTCAATCCTATTGAAGTAGGCCAAACCTTGTAGCTTATTAAATAGATCTTCTACCCGTGGTACACGAAATCTATTTTTGATAGTGATATGGTTTAGTTCTTGATAGTCAACACACATGCGATACGTATCATCTTTCTTTTGCACTAAATAAAAGGACTCGGAAGAAAAGGAAGAGGATCTAGGCCTCACCATCCCTTTGTCTACCAATTCTTAAACTTACCTCATGATCTCCTCTTGTTGAGCTTGGCAAACTCGATAAGGAGGTTTGTTAGGCGGTGAGCTTCCTAGTAGGAGCTCAATTTGACGGTCATCATCCCCTCAATTTGGAGGTAAGTCCATAGGGATATCATCGATAAACACATCTAGAATCAATTTAGAAAATTAGACAAGTCTAATTATTCTTGATTCCTAACACTTTGCTTTGTTAAAACATAAGCATCATTTAGAGACTCTTTTGACAAAAATCATGTATGAGAAAACTGAGCTTTTCATTGAATTATCAAAAACAGGTGAATTTACAAGTGGTAGAGTACGATCGGACTCATTAGCATCTCTCTTCTTTCTATAGGTGAAGTAGATTCTCCTTTCAGGGAACTTCATATTGGAAGCCATGCGGTTGAACCATGGTGCCCCTCGGATAACATCCTCATGTTGGAGAGAAGAGATGAAAAAGTCTTCTTTGTCGATGTAGCTTTGGACATGAAGCCTCAAATTCCCAATCAAGGGAGTAACGGAGGCTTGCTAACCCTTGAAAGCTCCATTGGCAATTACAGTATCTTCCATCTCAAAAGCTTGAATGCCCAACTTCGTGGCCAACTTTCTTGATATGAAGTTTTGAGTAGAGCCAGGGTCAAACATGATGAAGGCATCATGCTCCCTTACCTTTCCCCAAGCATAGGAGAGAGGTGATCCTGCATCCTCTTTTGAAGCTTGGATCGTTGAAGCTCTAGGAGTCTCATTGCGGGCATTTCTTTTGGGGCAAGAACGATAGCCATGTCCTTACACCCCACACTTAAAACATTTGTGGTCCTCATGAAAAGATTCTAGCTCTTCAGGAGAGAGTTTATTTTTACCTTTGTAAACTCCCTTCTCCTTGGACCGATTTTTGTTGGAAGTGACTTGGAAAGAGTTTTGGGCATTGTTTTTCCCCTTTGCATCATTTCACTCTTTGTTTTCCACGGGCTTGGCATTCCTTTTAGCCCCTTGTTGGAAATTGATGCGCGAAGCAACCATAGTATGGTGGATTACTTTGGTGATAGAGCCACGCCGTTGGGAATTGACATACTCGACCATTTCTTCAGGTAATCCCGCACAGAATTGTTGCTTTTGCTCGGTGAAGTCTATCTTTTGAAAGACGGTAGCCTTGAGATGTAAATCCCAAAACTTATCCACATATTTGTGGATAGACTCGTGGGAGAGCAGGCTCAAAATCCGCCATTCAATAAGCACTTTGTTGTGTGCATCGCTTGCAAGGAATTGCTTCATGATGGGAATTCGTAGAGTTTTCCATGTCTTTGGGGCTTTGTCGTTGCCACAAAGGCTAGTCCACAATTGACGAGCAGATTTTTGGAAGTGCATAGCTACATGGTGAAGCATGGAGGACTCTGTGAAGCCCTCGTCTCCAAAGGCCACGTCGAATTGTTGAATGAAGGCCAATACTTTGTCGATAGCACCAAAGGTGCCATCATAGGTGAGAAAACATGTAGTCTTTCCTCCCTCTTTGAGTTTCTTAGCTTTTGGGACCTTCTCCACGCAGGGTAGGATTTGCAATGTCCTGTCCTCTTGTATTCTCTAAGAGAATAGCTGTTGCTTTCGTTGAAAGAGGAGGAAGGTGAAGAAGAAGGAGAAGAGGGTGACCTCTTTCTTACCTTTTTCTTCCTTTGTTTCCTCTCTTCCTTTTTGGAGTGACAAGGAGAAGGACTATGGGTTGACCGTTTCCTCTTGGGAGGAGTTGGCGACCATCTAGAGCGCCTTCTTTGTGGAGCCACATCTTTAGAGGAACTTAGGGATTTGCTTCTTTCTCGTTCTTTGAATTCCTCCTCTCTTATGGGAGAGAGTCTTCTTTTGGGAGTCTCATCAAGAGGCCTCCTAAGATCTCTCTCCTCTTGGAGAGGAAGGGAAATCCCATAAGCACGAAATTGTTGAGTAACTTCAGCTTGCAAAGCAGGGGTGCCCATAGCTTGCTGCAACCTAGTAACAAGGTAATTAATAAACATGGGGGCATCATCATTAGCACCTTCATGTGCAAAATCAAAGTTTTCAATATTAATTCTACTCTCTCGGTTATTGTCAGCCATGCTAATGCAACTTAGGTATAAATTACTTTGTGCTTTGGTACCCTCAAAAACCTTAGTCGCTACTCTTCTTTACCTCTGAAAATTGGTTCTCAAGAAACCACACCCGTAGTTTAGACACTGTTGATTGCAAAGACTAGTGGAGAGGGTCTAACATTGCTTAGTTAATTATAGTTCCTATTGAGCTTGCTAGTAGCTCAATAATGGTTAAGCCAAAGGCAAGCCCCGAGAGACTCCCTTATTAAGACTATAGTTCCCAACGGTGTACCTCAAACTAAGTCCTTTTCAACCAAGATAATACATCTTTGTCCCACTTACCCTATTGCAATGAACATGTCCAACCTTTCATGGACAACTTAAGGACTTCTCTTCTTAAATAAGAAAAGAGAAACCAATAGCTTTGATACCAATGTAATGAAAATGGCCTATGAACTTTGAGAATAGCAGAATTAAGAGAATCAAAGTGAGAATTTTTGTGAGACTACTTGGAGAACATAGAGGGTGAACTTAATTAGCGGCAGAAACATAACCATAATACTTAATTAACTTGGCATGAACAATACTTTTGAAAGAGAGAGAGTTTAGAGAACTTGACAATGTTGAGGACCGGATTTATGTGGAGCCGGGTCTCCCCTCCAATAGGCTTTTGTATTATAAATTCTCCCATAAAGGGAGACTTGGTACAATACAATCTTTGTGTTCCTTGTGACTTAGACGATGCAATGAAGATGGAAAGCTTCATGCATCAGGAGCATAACATAAACTTTGTAGAAGCATTAATCATCCCTAGCCTCAGTCCCAAGGCCTCAAACACCTTCAAAGGTGGAGAGAGCTAGCGGGGAATGAGGGTAGGGAAGAGGAAGAAGAAGTAACATACAAGAAAGAGATATTTACTCACTTATCATCACTCTTCTTGCATAGCATAGCATAATAGCATAATAATGATGAAGAAGAAGATGGAAAGCTTAAGCATTGAAGCATGACTCTTGGTTATTTTTGTAAGCCTTTCCCACATAAGAGAAAGAAAAATAAGAATTGGAAATTGTGTCAAGGTGCCGCCTCCACACGTGGCAGAGGAGACAGGATACCCAAGTCCTGGGACTAGGATAGACATATGCCTGGAGGAGTATATGTGATTGCTTGAGAGATAACTAGATAGTTTTACTAATACTAAAGGAAAAAGGAAGTAAAATATTCTAAAAAGGAAAAAGGTGGGAACGACCTAATAACTGAACACTTGCAAGGGTATGCAGTAGTTTTCATGCTGCTTTTAAATGCTTGAAATGTATTCATGGTTTGACATGATTGTAATATTATTTTCTAGTATCCTAGTACTACCTTGGGAAGGTGCTAAACGGTTCGGTGGGTGGGTGGATTCCGGAGGGTTAATTTGTTGGCCGAAAAGTTGAACCCAATTTTAAGTTGTCCATTAAGTTAAGTCAAGATTGGGGGAAAGGGATCCCGATCTACGAAGTGGGGATCAAACTTGGGAATGAGGGTTCTTGGTAGTTATTAAATACACTCATGTTATGGGAACCCTCTGACGGCTCTGCTCGGCCATAACAGAGAAAACAACGTCAGTGACCTTGAACCAAGGGTGAATTAGAGAACTCCCACCAGTTGACCCTGGAAGGTGGAAATCAAATTTAGTATGATGACTTTGATTGGAAAGTAGGACCAGTAAGCAATGATGCTTCGGTGCTAAGGGATCCAGAGAAAGTGAATGTTATCACCCCCTTGAATTGGCATCGAAGAGCAGGATGTAATGGAATTGGCCTATTTACTTGAGAGTAGCGGAATGAGAGAGAGAGTACTTTTGTGAAATTACTTTGTAAGCATAGTGGGTGAGCATAATTGAAGGTAGCAACATAAACATAGCATTTAGTTAACTTGGCATGAACAATACTTTTGCAAGAGAGAGAATTTAGAGAACATGAAAACACTTGAGGACCAGATTTATGTGGAGCCGCGGTCCCCCTCCAATAGGTATTTGTATTGTAGTTTCTCCCATCAAGAGAGACTTGTTACAATACAATCTTTGTGTTCCATGTGACCTAGGTGATGCAATGAAGATGGAAAGCTTCATGCATCACGAACATAACATAAACTTTATGGAAAGCACTAACTATCCCAAGCCTCAATCCCAAGACCTCAAACACCTTCGAAGGTGGAGAGAGCTAGCAGGGAATGAGGGTAGGTAAGAGGAAGAAGAAACAATACATAGAAGAAAGAACTAGTTCCTCACTTAACATCACTCTTCTTGCTAGCATACATAATAGCATACTAATGAAGATGGAGAAGATGACAAGCTTAAGCATTCATGGCTCTTGGTTGGATTTGCATTCCATAGCCAAGAGTGTTGGTGTAGGCTCTCGACCTCTCTACTTGCTTGTGATGGGGGCTTTTCACAAGCCAAGCTCCCATACCCCTCTTCTCTCGTCCCCACCCCATGAAAACCCCCTCTTAGGGAGGGAGTGATAAAAAGCATTGGAAAAAGTAAGAAAAAAAAAAGTATGATTATGTAAATATATAAGAAAGGTAAAATAGGCCACCTCATGCCTGCGGGGTAGCCCATCCCCACCTTGCCTCCTTTTTCTTCACTGTTGCCCCGCCGTGTGTCCCTTTTCCTCTCCTCCACTCAAAAGGTCAACCCCCTCTCTCTTCCCCTTGTCCTTTCTCCTTTCTCTCTCCCCTCAAGCTACCCCACCTCTCACCAATAATGCATTATAACTCACCAATAATGCACCCTAACTCACATGCAACTTACCCTATCTTCCAAAATAGTATACCCCACCCCCTCTTTCTCTCTCCTATCATATCCCATGACCCAAATACCCCCCTCTCTCTCTAAAGAGCGCCATGTCTCTTGTCTTAGCTAATAACCTCCCCCACACTCACAAACACTCAGTTTCACTGAACAAGGTGCCCACAGACCCATCCCCACCCGGTGGTTACCTGATTTTTCTTGTGTTCACACACATCTGCACACAGATTCACCTCTGAACACACTCCCCTCTCTCCCCTCTTGTAATTAATTTATTCTCCATGTCACCTCTCACTTTTTTCATCAACCCATCTCTCTCTCTTAGTCTCTCTCTCATGAGACTGCTGTTCTGGCACATATACACACAGCCAGACAAGTGGGGCCCACAGTCACATGGCCTATGTAGATAATGATTTCTTCATTTCTAAATTCTAGAATTTCTCCCCCCCTACTCCCCTATATAAAGAGGAGTCACCATCACACTAAACACACACAACATCACCAAAGAACACACTATGCACTGTGTGTGCCTAGTGCACACACACACACACACACACACCCCATCACCATCACCGCAATCACCATGCTCGTCTTGAGCATGACCTCTACACCCTTGGCTATGGAAGATGAAGGGCAAACTAAATGAAGGATGATGGCCATAACCCTTGTGCGAGTCTTCGCCATCAACTCCCACCTATCCGCCATGTGCTCTACCACTCTCTCCCTTCTCATTTCCCTACCCTATGCTCCCCATTTCATCGCCTAATTCTCTAAATAAAGCTTGAGGTTTTGTGAGTATGTTTTCTTGCAATGTTTTGCCCATGTGAGGTGTGCGGAATCGCCACCTAGTCTTGTGTTTTGGAGTGAGCTTGTGTATGTGTGAAGGGTGTGCGGATTCGCCATCCTTTTGTGATGCCTAAGTACTAAGCCGCTAAACTCTCACTCTCTCTCTCTCTCTCTCTCTCTCTCTCTCTCTCACTTGATCTCATTCCCTTTCCTTTTCACCATTACTCCCAAGCATCCATCTCTCTTGGATGAAAACTTTGTTATGGTGGTGTGTTGTTTGCGTCCTAGCCGCTGAAGCTAGGTGGTGCCCCCTGATTGCTTTACCATGACAGGCTCGAGGCGCGCCATTCGGTCCCCGGTGTTTTAGAGGCCTTCGGGGTTCGGGGTTTGCTTTGCTCCCGTCATTTGGTGCCCCCACGAAGGATCGAACTCCAGACCTTCAGTTTACAAGACTGAAACCCTTAAACTATTGTGAATGGATGAACGGCTAGCAGGATTTGCTAATTGGACGACAGAAGAAGAAGAGCTCCAAGCACAACTAGACGAACTCCGCATCTCCATCGAAGCTCGAGTGCCAGGCGTAACGGTAATCGATTTGCAGTGGGAGAGTCAACCAACACGCCAAACCCAATGGATATACATAGGCCAAGTGCCAAGAAGAAGAAGGAGAAGGTCGAAACCATGTCCGCAACCTACAACCAACCCACAACAACAAAATGGAAGGAGCTCTACACAATAGAGAATCAACACTATTCTACTTTGAGAATCATGTAACTCAAGTCACCGAGGTAATTATCACAGTCAGTTTTCAAGTCGCACCTGATGCTGCAGCACAGATAACGGAAGCATTGGCTCACACTCTCACTAGAGAAACTAGGGATCTACTGAGTTTGTTTCAGGAAACAACACCACCCTCTCCCACAAGCTTGGACAGTGACTAAGCACCTCTAAGCTTCACATGAATCAGTACAACCTACCTCAAGACAGATCACACATACCAACACGTGTACGCTCAATCAAGGTAATACTGGATTTGAAGGCTCACTACCAGCACGTCATTGACACCATGCTGGGTGGGGAGCGATTTTTTGAGGTTCTGGCATCAGATCAACCATTTGTCCTACCTTTGGTACAAAGCGATGTACCGTTTGAAGTTTTAATCTATGTCCTAGTATAAGAGGGTATACACGCCTCCTTGTAAAGAAGAAAAAACCTTTTGCAAGTTAAGCAGTGTGTCTTTCTAGCTCTCTCTCAGTAATCATGGCAAGTGTAGCATTTCCAACATTTAAAGGAAAGAAGGGGGAGGATTTGGTAACAGACTTCCTAGATGACTTTGAAGTAGCATGTGTAGTGAGCAACAAAGATACGGATGAATCCCGGGTTAGAATCTTTAAGCATCTCATGAAGCTAGAAGCTAGATCATGGTACAATGCACTTCCACAAGAAACCAAGGATGACTGGGAACCCTTAAAAACCGCTTTTAAGAGGCGCTTTGGGGGAGGTACCACTTCAGAAAAGTTGTGGGACAAGTTGAGAGACTTGAAGCAGGAGGGTCTTTTAGAATATGCCACCTATGAGTCCAAATTTGTGGATTTGTGGGAACGGTGGGTTGAGTCACTGGCTAGGGGGAAAGATGCACCCGATTTCCTAAAAAAAGATCGGTTCACGCATGGCTTATGGCTGCTTCTCAAGGAGAAGGTGAAAGGTAGATTCTCGGCTACGTACGAGTTACCCGTTGAGATTGCTCGCCTTAAGGACAAGAAGCTGCGAATGAAAGCCAAAGAAACCGAGTCAACAGAATCAGGAACATCGCGTCGACCAGCAACTACGACAACCACCATTCCACCACCACCATCGGCTCTTGGGGTAAGAGATGACCAACAAGATATGTTGGCCCATATTACTGACCAACTGCAGAATTTGTTTGTCCACTTAATACAACAAGGGAGGATTCAAGAAAGAGATCAAGACCCTAGAAGAGCACGACAACAAAACAGGGAGTATCATTGCTACAACTGCGGAGAAGACGGTCATGGTATGTACTATTGTCCCAAACCACGACAAAACTATAATAGAGGAGGTAGGAGGAACCAATTGTCACCCCCTAGAGAAAGAACACCCCCACCCCGAGCACCACCCCCACCAACACAAATTCTACGTCCACCCCAGACACCACTACAAGCATCCATTCCACCTCTTCCACCATCCCCACCACCTGATCGCCCTGTAAACATCATAAGGCTAGAAGAGAAAGGAAAAGCCGTAGTAGTGGATCCACCCAGAGCAAAGGAGAGGGACAAGGGTAAGGAGAAGGTAACCTTTTTAGAACCACTTGAGGCCATGACTATGAAAAGAGCTAGGAGGGAGAAGGCTACACAATCAGATGATGAGAGAAGCATGAGAGGAGAAACTAGCAAGAGGCCATCCAGGCCACGACGGAAATCGGGCATCACCGACTTCCAGCTAGGGCAAAGTTCTAAGCCCTATGATCTAACATTGGATGTGGCAGAGCAAGGACCGAAGATTACATGGCCACAGCTGCTACATCTTGCACCAAAAGTAAGGCGACAATGGTCTAAAATGGTAAGTACAAGACGCTCCAAAACAAAGGTAGCCGGAGCAATTTCGGGATGCAACATGGATGACATCCTTCCAATTGTCGACGTAAACATAAAAGGAAAGAGGGTTGGAAACACCTACATTGATGCAGGTGCACAAATCTATGTAATGAGCGAAGCTATGATGCTTCGATTAGGGCTCGAGGTTGATAGGCCTTCTCCATGCAAGGCAAAGATGGCAAACAATGCAAAAGTAAAGTGTGTGGGTGTGGTAAGTGCCGTGAAAATCAAAGCTTTCAACACTGAGGTAGAGGTAGATGTTTTTGTAATGCCTACTAAGGGGGAGGGCTATCCACTAATTTTGGGAAGGCTATGGTTGATGGCCATGAAGGCAAAACAAGACTGGGGTACTGGCCTTCTACGCATGACCGGTAAGAAAGGGGAGACAATCTACTACGACATGAGGATTGGCAAGCAGAAGCAACTGAATCTGGAAACATCGGCAGATGAAACCACTAGCGAATCTTCCAGTTCTGAGGAGGAGACCACATCCACCGACGAAAGTGACAGTTCCATTGATGTGATGGGTATCATTATGAAGGATCCACAAAGGGTAAGCACAACTGGTGATCCATCACCAAAAGGGCAACCCAATGAAGAGGAGAGCAAATCACTTGGCCTAGGAGGAAGTAGGTTGAAGGGTATGTTGTCTATGGAATTAACACTTGAGGAGAAAGATAGTTTTTTGCAAATGTTGATGGGATTTCCTAACCTGTTCATTGACAACTATGAAAGAATCACAGGCATTACAGTGGTGGAACATCATATTAAGCTGAAGGAAGGGGTAAAACCACTTGTGCAAAAGCTACGACGACTGGGGATCATACAAGAAAAGGCACTCTTGGCCGAGGTAAGGAAACTGCTGGAGGCGGGATTCATCTATCCTGTAGAAAACTCAGAATGGGTGTCACCCGTAGTGGTGACGCCTAAAAAAAATGGTAAGTGGAGGGTCTGTGTTGACTACAAACCACTAAATGCAGCTACAAAGAGAGACCACTTTCCTCTCCCTTTCTTGGATGAAATTCTGAATGAAGTAGCGGGTTTTGAATGCTATACCATCTGTGATGGTTATTCTGGATACTTTCAAATACGCATAGCCTTGGAAGATCAGCTAAAAACCACTTTTATCACGCCATGGGGTTGTTTTGCATACAGGGTTATGCCATTTGGTCTCACAAATGCACCTGCCACATTCCAGAGATATGTCACATATGTTTTTCAACCGTTCTTTGGAACATCCATAACAGTGTTCATTGATGATTTTTGTATATATAGCTCCCGTATTTCACATTTAGAAAAGGTAACTGAAGGTTTGGCCAGGTTGCAGAGCCTAGGTGGGCAATTAAATGTGGATAAATGCCACATTGGGGAGAGTAAAGTCATTCTACTAGGCCATGAAATTTCAGCAAAAGGTATTAACACCGACCCAGGTAAGGTGTCCGCACTCATAGCCCTACCTTCACCAACGACCGCACGTCAACTGGTCTCTTTTCTACAGAAGGTGAGGTACTTAAGTAGATTCATACATCTACTATCACAACTTGTTCTACCACTGCAACAACTCACTCAAAGATCAACTTTCACTTGGGACGAGGAAAGCGAACATCACTACAACAAGGTAAAGGAGGTCTTAGCCACTCTGCCAACTATCTCACCACCTAAGTGGGATGAAAAATTCTATGTCACCTCAAGTGTTGGTGATGACTCATTGGGGGCTGTGCTACTCCAAAAGGATACGACGACATCTTTCATGAGGCCAATCTACTTCTCTAGTCGAATGATGACAGCAGGAGAGAAAGGTTTCACCCATGTGGAACACTTAGTCCTAGCTCTTAGATTTGCAACTATAAAGTTTAGGTCATATTTGCTGCCTAAGCAATTTGTGATTCTAACCACGGATGAAATATTTCCCTATGTTGTACAACACATGGATGTGTCTGCTAGAATTACTAAATGGCTAGTTCGTCTGCAAGAGTTTGACTACACGGTACAGGTAGAAAGCACGACAAGGGCAAGTTTGGGGGGACTCATGACCTACCAAGTCTTTGAAGGGAAGGAGAAGTCCGATTACCTCCAGTACCACCGATGGCAGAAGGAGTGGGGCCCACAGTCACATGGCCTATGTAGATAATGATTTCTTCATTTCTAAATTCTAGAATTTCTCCCCCCCTCCTCCCCTATATAAAGAGGGGTCACCATCACACTAAACACACACAACATCACCAAAGAACGCACTATGCACTGTGTGTGCCTAGTGCACACACACACACCCACACCATCACCATCACCGCAATCACCATGCTCGTCTTGAGCATAACCTCTACACCCTTGGCTATGGAAGATGAAGGGCAAACTAAATGAAGGATGATGGCCATAACCCTTGTGCGAGTCTTCGCCATCAACTCCCACCTATCCGCCATGTGCTCTACTACTCTCTCCCTTCTCATTTACCTACCCTATGCTCCCCATTTCATCGCCTAATTCTCTAAATAAAGCTTGAGGTTTTGTGAGTATGTTTTCTTGCAATGTTTTGCCCATATGAGGTGTGCAGAATCGCCACCTAGTCTTGTGTTTTGGAGTGAGCTTGTGTATGTGTGAAGGGTGTGCGGATTCGCCATCCTTTTGTGATGCCTAAGTACTAAGCCGCTATACTCTCACTCTCTCTCTCTCTCTCTCTCTCTCTCTCTCTCTCTCTCTCTCTCTCTCTCACTTGATCTCATTCCCTTTCCTTTTCATCATTACTCCCAAGCATCCATCTCTCTTGGATGAAAACTTTGTTATGGTGGTGTGTTGTTTGCGTCCTAGCCGCTGAAGCTAGGTGGTGCCCCCTGTTTGCTTTACCATGACAGGCTCGAGGCGCGCCATTCGGTCCTCGGTGTTTTAGAGGCCGTCGGGGTTCAGGGTTCGCTTTGCTCCCGTCACTTGGATAAGGAGAGGGATCTCTTGCACTTTGCACTTCACACAATGAGAGTGTGTGTGGGAGAGTATACCCCTCAAGCACACCCCCTACATGCTTTGGTCGAACCCCCCCCCGTGTAGCTCATACTTGAAGCTCATTGGACCCCTCCACTCCTAGCCAATCACAAGCAAGAGTCATACAAAGCAACAAGGGTAGCCTTCGGACAAGTGTTCTGCTTTACCCTTTGAGAGAGAGAGAGCTTGATAAATGCTAAATCAATCAATTAAATCCACTAAATTTTCATTGGACCCCTTGGGTGGCCAACCAATAGGCTTTAGGCACACCATAGGGTAACCTAGCTAGGGGCTTGACACGTGTCCTACTTGCCTCTTGGGCAAGGGGTGCCCTTTGGGAGAGAGAGTGGTGAAGCAACCACCCCCCCTTCTTGCATGGCTCGCCCCCTCCTTGTAGGGATTTGCTTTGACTTTTGTGCCACCTCAAGCCCCTCAACCTTGGGCCTAGTTCTCACCACAAGCTTGGTCCTTAAGCTTGGTCCTCCATTAGTTAGTGTGGTAAGCTTGGGCTGGGTTCCCACCTCAAGTACAGCCCTAGCATCTCAAGCACATCAGGCGTCTCAATCACAAGCACTTCAAGAATGTCAAGCATCTTAGTCATCAAGCATGACAAGCAGCTCAAGCTTTGGCCGGGTTCCCATCTCAAGCACAGCCCTAGCTTACCACACTAACTAATGGAGGTCTTCAATGAAGCTAATCCTAAGGTCTTTATGGTCCATTGGTTAGCCTTGCTCTTTGATAGACCATCTCTCATTTGGGCTCCTTTACCATTGGCCCCGTGTTGAGATAGATCTATAAGCACATGTCTATATCCTAACCCTTGTTCCCGTTTATTCTCTCACAATAAATGATCAGTTCTTCCATCAATGATCTCAAAAGGCGCTTTTTCGTAGAAGTATGTACATTATTAGTGTAGGCATACTCTACAAGAGGTAAGTACTTTTCCCATTGTGAGCGTTGATCTACTTCTATAACATAAGTCTTTAGTAGATGGAGTATCGTAAGATTCGCTATTTCACTTTGGCCATCCGTTTGTGGGTGAATATAGAACGAAGAGTAATTCAATCTTGTTCCTAGATTTTCAAAGAGACCTTTCCAAAAATTCCTCGTCATTCTAGGATCTCTATCTGACACGATGGATGTTGGTAATCCATGTTGTTTGAAAATCTGTGATATGAAGAGAGTTGCCATTTGGTGTGCGTTAATAGTCTTTTTGACGGGAATTAAGTGTGCTAGCTTGCTGAACCTGTCGCCTATTGTCCATATTCATGTATTCCCATGGATAGACTTGGGTAATACAAAGATGAAATCCATTGATATACTCTCCCATGGTGAATTTGGGATGGGTAATGGCTGGAGTAATCCAGGTTGCTTCCCTCTATCATACGTGGTCTTTTGGCATACTACACATTTTGAAACATACTCTTGTATGTCCACTTTCATGGTAGGCCAATAGAAATACGTCTCTACTCCTTGGAGAGTAGGTTGAATGCCTCTATACCCCACATAGGGATAACCATGAGATTCATACATAACTTTCTCACAAAGGGAATGGGTAACACATAGCCTATTTTCGTGGAAAAGATAACCATCTTGCAAGGTGAATGGTTCCTCTTTCTTCCCCAAAGCAAGGGCTGACATTATGTCTCTAAAGTCAGGGTCAGTAGTATACTTATCTATAATAGAAGATAGATCATTGTGAGTAGCTTTAGACACCACATTTGTTGGGAGAAGAGGGGGAGATCAACCCCTTAAGATATTCAACACAAGCTTCCAAGCAATCACCATCAACCTGTCCACCTCTTCTTCCAATTTCCAAGAGCACACACACTGACCTAAACTATGACACACACACACACACACACAGTAAACATAGAATTGACATAGACATGCTTGTAAGAGAGTGTAAGAGATGGAGACTAGATTAGAGAGTACACAGCAAATAACCATAGCTTAAGAGAGTAGAGAAGAGAATCTGCAAGAGAAAGGCCTAAATCTAGCCCCAAACTCCACGGCACCTCTCTTGTGGAGTTGGTATTTAATATATTATTTTGAGTTTAAGGTGCCAAAAATTGAGGCCCCTCTTTTTACAACCACTTTACTTTTGCAAATGAGTGAAGCTCATTAGTTCTTGCATGACCCATAAGGGGAGTTCCCACTACAACTATTTACAGAGCCATAGTGGCTTATTGAAATGATGTTCTAAGATACCGTGCAAATATAAAATGGCCAAGAGTAATTGCCGTCGCCTCTTCATCAACTCCCCGCATTCCACTCTACAAAATCATTATCAACTCAAGTAGTAAAATAAATAGATAGCACATAATTAACCATTACGCCAGCTATCCCAATTGCAGCTAACCGCTACAACAGGAGGGTGCCCAGTCTCGTAACATCCCTCCCACCAGGGATAGCAACTGTCCTCAGTTGCTCAATAGAGAAATCAACTGGACCGTGAGTGATGGAAAGTGTGGAGAAGGTCAAGAAACTTGCGAAAAAACTTTTCAGGCATCCATTTGGCATCCTCTCTAGGGTGGCCCTTGAAAGTCAAAAGGTAACGGTTATAAACCATTCCAGTGCGTGTAGTGGTGGTCTCATGGTCAACTATTTTGTCAAGGATGAGTTGCTCTTCTTGGTCTATAAGTGAAGGTGGGTCTTCATAAATGTGGTGTGTAGGTAGGGGTCCTCGGAATGGGCGTAAGAGACTAATGTGAAAGGCATTGTGAATGTGCCAATGTGCAGGTAGTTCTAAACGAAAAGAAACATCATTAATGACAGCTGAAATTTTGAAGGGTCCATAAAAATGAGGAGCAAGCTTAACGAAGACATTAGTATCAACACTTTTGATCCTTTGTTTTTCGATGCGAAGTAAAACATGATCACCTTCTTTGAATTGGTGTGCCTTGCAGTGCTTGTTAGCATGCTTGGTGTAAAGTTCTTGTGAGTGTTTAATGGCAGAATGCACACTTGCATAAATATCATGAAAGCCAGTAGTGAAATCATCAACGCGGCAGGCACAACATTAGAAAGACGTAAAGCAGGAGTAGGAAGTGAGTGACCATAGACAATTTCAAATGGAGACTTACCCGTGGCAGTGTGAGTGGTATTGTTGTAGGCAAATTGCAAAATGTGAAGGTAATCATCCCCATTCTTAGGTTGAGAAGAAACATAAGCCTTTAACAAGTCAATAATAGTGCGATTGGTGACTTCGGTTTGACCATTGGATTCAGGATGGAATGCAGAAGTTAAGTTAAGTGTAGTGCCAAGATTTTCAAACACAGTAGTCCAAAAAGCACTACAAAATTTTGAATCTCGATCACAAATAATCACTTTAGGCAAACCATGATGTGGGAATACAGTCTTAAGAAACAAAAGTGCAGCTTGATGTGCTGTGAGTGTTTTCTTACACGGAACAAAGTACGCTTGTTTAGAGAAACGATCAATAATAGTCCATATCATGTCATGTTTGTGCGTTGTGAGTGGGAAACCAGTAACAAAATCCATTGAAATATGTTCCCAAGGTCTTTTAGAAATGGGGAGAGGGTGTAAAAGTCCCAATTTCTTACCTGTAGCTGCTTTGATTTTTTGACAAATCAAACAAGTGGACACATACTGTTTAACATCCATTCTCATAGTAGGCCAATAGAAATCACGACACAAATTTTGAAAAGTTGCAGCAAATCCTCTATGTCCAGCGTAAGGAGGTTTGTGCAATTCTTCAATAATTAATGTACGGAAAGGTTTAGTCTCACACAATTTTTATTTGAAATAAAGGAAGTTTTCTTGAATAGTGTATTCGAGAAATGTGTGTACAGAATTATCAAGCATGTGCAACCATGTCGTTTTGAAGTCATCATCATGTGCATAAGTATCACGCATATTGTCAAATGAAGTTCCCATAATGGTTGATAGATGATTAAGTGAGGGTCTTCTACTCAAAGCATCAGTTACAACATTTTCTTTACCAGGTTGGTATTGAATGTTGGGCTGAAAACTTTGAATAAAAGCGGCCCACTTAATATGTCTATCATCTATTAAGGGCTGAGAAAGTAAATATTTGATACTTTGTTGATCAGTTTTAATGATCAAGTCAGTACCCATTACATAGTGTTTCCAAATTTTCAATGCATGTACCACAACAATCAACTCTTTATCATAGGTACTGAACTTTGTTTCTGACGGTTTGAATTTACGACTTTCAAAAGCAATTGGATGGTTATCTTGCATAAGGACTGCACTGATACCTTTTCCACTAGCATCAGTGACTACCACAAAGAATGGTCTTTCAAAATCAGGCAGTTGCAGTACAGGTGCATTAGTCAAAGCATGTTTAAGTGTATTAAATGAGCTTTCTTGCAAATCAGTCCATTCATAAGGAGTTTTTTTCTTCAACAAGAGAGTCAAATAATGTGATTTGTAAGCAAAATTACGAACAAATTTCCTGTAATAGCTACAAAGACCAATAAAAGAACGTAGCTCATGCAAGTTTTTGGGTCTAGGCCATGACTGAATGGCTTCAATTTTCTTTGGATCGACATGTATTCCTTTACCCGATACAATGTGTCCCAAATATTCAATTTCAGATTGGAAAAATGAAATCTTTTCAGGATTCAAATACAAGTGATTTTGTGCAAGGAGATCAAATACACGTGTTAAATGTTGTTTATGCTCTTCTTCCGCTTTACTGAATACCAAAATGTCATCAAAAAATACAATCACAAAATCTTGATGGTCAATGAAAACTTGATTCATCATGCGTGTGAATGAAGCTGGTGCATTTGTCAAACCAAATGGCATGACAAGAAATTCATAGTGTCCAGTTTGTGTTCTGAAAGCAGTTTTGTAGACATCATGTTCAAACATTTTGACTTGGTGATACCCTGATTTAACGTCAATTTTGCTAAAGATGTTTGCCCCTTTCAGTTTGTCTAGTAGATCATCCACTCTGGGAATAGGAAACCTATTCTTAATGGTGATCTTGTTTAAAGCTCTGTAGTCGATACACATACGAAAGGTTCCATTTTTCTTCTTGACAAGAAGTACTGGAGCTCCGTATGGTGAACTACTAGGTCGGATTAGGCCTCGGTCAAGTAAATCAGTGATTTGAGTTTGTATTTCCCTGTGTGCGGTAGGATTTACACGATAAGGTGCTCTACAAGGAGGTTCACTACCCGGTATGATTTCAATTTTGTGGTCTTCTGGGCGTGATGGTGGAATTCCAGGTGGCAGATCATGCATGAAACAATCTTTAAATTGTGAGAGAAATTCATAATGGGTGGAGTTATGTGAAGTTTCCGTTTCAGCAGAAATTTGATTTACCAAGACTAGGTATGTTTTCCCCTGTTTTCGAATTGCTCATTTGGCTTGAGTGTGAGAGAGGAGTGGAAATTTTTGATGTGCCAGTGTTGCTTGGATGGAGAAATTTTTATTATTATGAGTGAGAGACATTGTACGTTTTTTATTATTAATCAACGGGTCAAATTCATGACGAAATGGCATTCCCAAAATCATGTCAAGACCATGCAATGGTGCTACCAAAAATGTACGTGCTTGTGTGAATTCACCAATGCAAACTTCAACAGTGACTTGAGTTTTACAATTAAAACGTTGATTATTAAAAATAGTTTTGACCCTATGAGGTGATGAAATTTCAGAGAGTGATAGTTGATGTGCCAATCGTGTGGAAATGAAATCATGGCTACTACCATCATCTAGCAAAATGGTGACATTTTCACCCTTAACAGTGCCTTGCACTTTAAACAAAGTGTGAGGAGATATAGGAGTACCTGAGGATGGGTTGTCATCGTTATCATAATCAGGATCATATCCCTCACCATAGTTAACTTCCACTTCGTTGTGGTCGGGTATAGCATCTTCGATGAGGTTAAGAGTAGCTCCGTTGGGGCGGTTGTTGTTGAAGGGTTTCTGATTTGAATTCCCGTTGACTCCATTTGAATGGCCATTGGATTGACCATTGCCCTTAGCATGACCATTTGGGCACTTATCTGCATAGTGACCATACTGAAAGCATTTAAAACACTTCACTTTTTTGTTAACATTAGAATTTGGAGGAGAACGCTGGTTGGAAGGATGTGGTTGCCTCATTCCTGAGTGTTGTGGTTGTTGTTGCTCGTATGAGGTTGAGCAGTTGTAGGAGGATTTTCAAATCTTCGTCTTTTGAAAAAAGTACGGCTTTGGTGTTTGCTTCTGTCAAAGTTAGGAGAGAAAGGAGGTCTCTTGTTGCGGTTAGTGTTAGCAGGTTGATCAGTGTGAGAGGAATGTCCACCTTTCTTCTTTTCTACGTTGAGAGCCAAATTAATGGCCTTTGACAGAGAATCTAGTTCGAACATATCTACCTCAGCACTAATTTGTAGTGCCAAGCCTGATATGTACTTTCGCTTCAATTTCCTGCGACTAACATGTTCAATAGTTTGCAATTGAATTAGACAATTCCAAAAATGGTCAGTGTTGTTTGGTGGCGTTCCACCACAATGCAACGCTGCTAGTGAGATGATTTGATGCACACTTTACCATTTCATGCTCGGGAAAGTCTTCATCATGAAAATAGTAATCTAACTGACTAACCCATGCTAGAACCATGCTAGCATCTTTAGTGCCATCAAAATCTTTGAAAGTGAAGGCTTTTCTGCTAATTTTGTTTTTCTTGGGTGCCGGTGCAGATTCGGTGCGTGCAGAATGCAATAATTTATCTTCAAGTTCTTGCCTTCGCATGCGTTCATATGTGAGTGACTGCTGCAAATTTTGAAGTTGCTCTGCAATCGTGGGTGCATGAGGAAGGTGGGCCATGATTGCGTGCTTTAAAAAGAAAAAAAATATATAATAAATACCTAAATGGTAATGCTGAAAAAGGCTATTTGGTAATATTCACAGATGCAATTATGCAGAATAAAATAAAATAAATAACAGAAATGTAATGTACTTAGCTGAGAAAGAGCGGTGGCGTCCAGTCCGGAATGGCGATGTGCTAGGAAATTGCCAAAGAGTAGACGGTCCAACGGTGTGTCACCGAGCCAGTTGAAGTTTGTAGCGTCTAGTCTCCCTTACCCCAAAATACTTTTGTTGCAAAAATATTCAGCAACTGTGGAAATCTCCCGTGCCAATACCATCCCGTTGACTTGAAAGAGGGGAAAGTCGAGATTCTTGGACTTACCTCGGTGATTGTCCTTCCATTTCTTGATGGCACTTTACGAGTTTGATACTTCTTGGGAAACAATGACCGAACGGGGAAGAGCCAATTGAGTTGGAAGACTGATTTAGTGGAGGCAGGAGGTGTAGCTCATTAAGTGGATGCAGTGAACTTGAGCGGAATGGTGTGAATGGGATTTAAGCAAGGTTTTTGTGTGATTTTTTTTTATTTCCATTGGGCGGCCGGTCACTGGCTTTTAACTTGAGCCTCACCTTTTAATAAAAGGTGTGAAGGCATGGACAAAAGCGTGGTCGACAGCGAGCAGGCAGCCGAAAGCGACGGGATGAGAGGGAGAAGGAGATGCAGCGCCCTGTGTGGGCCGTTTCGGTCTCTGCAGAAGGAGGAAGTTATGCTCAGCAGCCCAGGGCGACCTCGTACGGATGCGGTTGCGGCCGATTTGGTGCAGTACAGAGCTTCCTTTTCTCGGCCCAGGAGGTCGTTCCCACTGTAAATTTTTCGACAACTCAACCTTGAGTCACTTGATTGGGTGCAACTTTCCTCCCAAACTCCGCTCCCGGATTTTATCAAGGTCTTCTTGGCCTCTTCAACCCCTTCTCTCTTTCCTTCGACCTTCGGGTCTTCAAGGGAAGATTTCAAAGCTTTGCCGATTTCAAAGTCTTGTCGATTTCTGAATTGTGGTCGACATAGCTTTCCTTGATCCTTGCTCGAATTCTACAATTCCTTAATGAAAATTTGCATCAAAATTTCTAAGTGTACCTCAGTTGTTTTTTTTTTTTTTTTTTGCAACCATAGCTCTTGATTGATGAAATCGAGTCTTCTTGCCGCATAATTACTCTGAGTGAACGGAACCACCTTGCTCTGATACCACTGTTGGGAGAAGAGGGGGAGATCAACCCCTTAAGATATTCAACACAAGCTTCCAAGCAATCACCATCAACCTGTCCACCTCTTCTTCCAATTTCCAAGCACACACACACTCACCTAGACTATGACACACACACACACAGTAAACATAGAATTGATATAGACATGCTTGTAAGAGAGTGTAAGAGATGGAGACTAGATTAGAGAGTACACAGCAAATAACCATAGCTTAAGAGAGTAGAGAAGAGAATCTGCAAGAGAAAGGCCTAAATCTAGCCCCAAACTCCACGGCACCTCTCTTGTGGAGTTGGTATTTAATATATTATTTTGAGTTTAAGGTGCCAAAAATTGAGGCCCCTCTTTTTACAACCACTTTACTTTTGCAAATGAGTGAAGCTCATTAGTTCTTGCATGACCCATAAGGGGAGTTCCCACTACAACTATTTACAGAGCCATAGTGGCTTATTGAAATGATGTTCTAAGATACTGTGAAAATATAAAATGGCCAAGAGTAATTGCCGTCGCCTCTTCATCAACTCCCCGCATTCCACTCTTCAAAATCATCATCAACTCAATTAGTAAAATAAATAGACAGCACATAATTAACCATTACGCCAGCTATCCCAATTGCAGCTAACCACTACAACAGGAGGGTGCCTAGTCTCGTACAACATTAACTACAGACACTTGATTGTGCTTACCGGCAATGTGAGTAATATGGAAATTAAATTGCAGAAGAAAATTTTCCCACCTCATTTGTTTGTCGGAAAGCTTGGTTTGCATCATATAATATTTGAGACTTTGCTGGTCGGTTTGTAGAATAAATGGAGTCCCCATAAGTAGTGCTTCCATGTGTCTATGGCATGTAGAATAGCTAAAAGCTCTTTCTCATAAATGCCCAAGACATGCTCATCTGTATTGAGCCTTTGGCTCTCATATGCTATGGCATGCCCTTCTTGAAGGAAAACTGCTCCAAGGCAATCACCACAAGCATCACATTGGGCCTCAAATGGCTTTGAGAGATCTGGAAGCATGAGGACTGGTTAGAAAAAGTAAGCTTCTCTTTGAGCTTATCAAAAGCATTTTGCTCCTTAGCAGTCCATACATATTTATTTTCTTCTGTTAAGTCATGTAGCGGTCCTGCTATTTAAGAGAATTTTGCTAGAAGCATTTATAGTATGCTTACGTACCAATAAAGATTCTTAGCTCATGTAGATTCCTTGGATTAGGCCATGTTTTTATTACCTCTAACTTCAATGGATCCATATGGATACTGTCTTCATAGATAATATGACCTAGGTATTGAATCTCTTGAAGGAAAAATTCGCTTTTCTTTTGGTTGAGAAAAAGCTTTTTCTCCCTCAATGCTTGAAAAATCACTCGGAGATGTTGCTTATGTTCGTCCAAAGTCTTGGAGTAGATGATGATATCATCAAAGAACACTCCAGTGAATTTGCGGTAGGGTCTAAAATTTTTCTCCATTAGACCATTGAACGTGGCTGGTGCATTAGTCAAGCCAAAAGGCATGACTAGATATTCATAAAGACCAAACGTTATGCCAAACGCGGTCTTTAGGATATCTTCATCCACTATCCTTATCTGATGATAGCCAGTTTTAAGGTCAATCCTATTGAAGTAGGTAGAGCACGGGATGTAATGGAATTGACCTATTTACTTGAGAGTAGTGGAAATTAGAGATAGAGTAATTTTGTGAAATTACTTTGTGAGCATAACGGGTGAACATAATTGAAGGTAGCAACATAAACATAGAATTTAGTTAACTTGGCATGCACAATACTTTTGCAAGAGAGAGAATTTTGAGAACATGACAATAGTTGAGGACCAGATTTATGTGGAGCCTGTCCCCCTCCAATAGGCATTTGTGTTATAGTTTCTCCCATCAAGAAAGACTTGTTATTATACTATCTTTGTGTTCCTTGTGACCTAGATGATGCAATGCAGACGGAAAGCTTCATGCATCACGAGCATAACATAAACTTTGTGGAAAGCATTAACTATCCCAAGCCTCATTCCCAATACCTCAAACACCTTCAAAGGTGGAGAGAGTTGGTAGGGAATGAAGGTAGGGAAGAGGAAGAAGAAACATTTCATAGGAGAAAGAACTAGTTCCCCACTTATTATCTCTCTTATTGCTAGCATCATAATAGCATAGTCATTAAGATGGAGAGATGGAAAGATTAAGCATTGAAGCATGGATCTTGGTTGGAGTTGCATTCCATAGCCAAGAGTTTTGGTATAGGCTCTCAAACTCTCTACTTGCTTGGAGAAGGAGAGGGAGCTCTTGCACTTTGCACTTCACACAATGAGAATGTCTGTGAGTGTGTGTGGGAGTATACCCCTCAAGCACGCCCCCTACTTGCTTTGGTCGACCCTCCTGTATATCTCATACTTGAAGCTCATTGGACCCCTCCATGCCTAGCCAATCACAAGCAAGATTCATACGAAGCAACAAGGGTAGCCTTGGGACAAGTGTCCCCCTTTACCCTTTGAGAGAGAGGGCTTGATAAATACTAAATCAATTAATTAAATCCACTAAATTATCATTGGACCCCTTGGGTGGCCAACCAATAGGCTTTAGGCACACCGGAAAATCATATGGGTTGGTTGGTATTAGATTTTATGACACTAGCACAGTCAGACACTTTAGAGATCCACTCGTACATCTCGTGCACCTAGGCGTTTTGAGCCAGAATTGGATTATTTGCTAGTCATTGACTACGGTGAGGCCACTTGCTACAAAGAAGCCATTCATATGGACGATCGCATGAAGTGGGAGGAGGCTATGCAATCTGAGTATAAATTATTAGCCAACAAAACTTAGGAATTGACAGTTTTACGAGCAGGTAAACATGCATTGCCATGCAAATGGGCGTTCAAGAAGAAGTATACCACAAACGATCCCAATCCTAAGTATAAGGCTAGATTGGTTGCCAAAGGGTTCAAGAAAAATAAAGGCGTGGATTTTAATGAAATATTTTCTCCCGTGGTCAAGTTGAATACACTGCATCTTGTGCTTGGTCTAGTAGCCATTGATAACATGGAATTGGTCCAAATGAATGTGAAGACAGTGTTTCTTCATGTGGATCTTGAAGAGGATGTCTACATGAAACAACCACAAGGTTTTGCGATAAAGTCTGAGAAGCCAACACGGGCAGAACCCGTGTGTAGACTCAAGAAATTTTTGTATGGATTAAAGCAAGGCTCAAGGCAATGGTACATCAAGTTTGATACGTACATTCAATCCTAGCGTTACATACGGAGCCAAGAGGATCACTGCTTGTACACAAGGAGGTTGAACAATGGTTCCCTCATCATTCTGATTTTGTATGTGGATGATATGCTCATAACCAGGAAGTCAAAAGATGAGATTGCACTTCTCAAGGATGCCTTAAGCAGTTTTCTATGAAAGATTTGGGCGATGCACATCACTTTCTTGATATGCATATCAAGAGAGATTGCAAATGTGGTATACTTGAACTCTTGCAGTAAGAGTATATTCACAAGGTCTTGAAATGCTTTAATATGCAAGGGGTGAAAGCATTGAGTACCCCAATGGTTGCATAAAAAAAACTTAGCAAGCATGATTGTCCCAAATCGGATGCTAAAAAGGCAGAGATGGCAAAGGTGCCATATTCTTTGGCAGTTGTAGTCTCATATTTGCCATGGTTAGCACATGACCAGACATTGCATATGCAATGGGAAAGGTCAGCAGGTATATGGAAAATCTGGGCAAATTGCAAGCACATCTTGAGATACAAGAAGGGCTCAACTAGAAGTGCTTACATTTTGGGAACAGTGGTGCATCCATAGTTGGATACAGTGATTCGGATTATGCGTGTTGTGTGGACACTAGGCGATCCACATTTGGGTTTGTTTCTTGTTCGTTGGAGCGGTAGTCTCTTGGAGATAATGTCTCTAGAATTGCACTTTGTCTTTCACCACTGAGGTAGAGTATGTTTCATTTTCCAATGCCAGTAAGGAAGCTGCGTGGTTATCTCATCTAGTGGGAGACGTTGGTATACACCAGACTCCATTGCTACATTGAGACAGTCAAACTGTAATTGCATTGGCAAAGAACTTGTGTTTTCCTCCAAGTCAAAACACATAGAGGTCAAGTATCATGTGATATGGAATTTTTTGGCTAGCAAAGACATCGAGTTAGCCAAAGTTCACATGGATGAAAACCCAGTGGATTCTCTAACAAAGAGATTAGCCTCAGAGCAATTCACACATATAGATGATGGGCGTAGGGTGAAGCTATGGTCATGCTTCATGTTTGTATAGTTGTACATACTAAACCCTACATTCTTTAGCCACTTGGGCCACGTTGGCCTTCAAGTGGGAGATTGTTAGGTTTTAGGCCAAGTGGCCACTAGCTGGTTTTGGCCGGGGCGCTCGCCCATTACCACTTATTGGTTATAATGATAGCAATAAGTAGATGAGAGGTCTTCTTCATCTCATATGATCCATCAAAACTTCTCTGCGTGTTCTTCTCCTTCTTCTTCCCCCTTCTCTCCTTCCCTGTCTTGCACCCACCACCTCCCCGATTCCCACAAGTACTTTGTTTTAGCACATTGGGCACTTGAAATGGTCTCAATTATTTTGGTTCAGTCACACATCTAGCCAATTTGGGGTCTCTTACAACGACATTTTTGGTTCTCTCTTCTCATCTTGGAGAAAATCTTGGTGGAATCCTCTATGATGCATGCTTTGACATTGTTTTTGGTTGAAAGTAAGCAGAGATCGGAGTACCCTTGTATGTGTATCATACTAAGTCAATTGGATCAATGAGTTTGTACTCACATATTGACTTATTTGTTACCATATACATGTGGTAGTGACGTGTGTGAACACACTTAGGACCACCGGGGAATTTTTCGCCTCGCTAGGAGGTTTTTTCTCCCATACATTTTATATACGCCCATCACTCTAGGGCTATCTTATCCTTCCATTGCACACTAAATACACTCTCTTCTGTGTGACTTGAGCTTCCTTCATCTTCTCTAAGCTGTGTGTGCTTTCTTGCAACCCTAATTGCAACAATTGGTATGAGAGCAGGTGGCGTCCTCCTGGGTTTAGTCGTCAGCAGCTCTAGCACACGCATGCTCACTTTCTCCGATTTTTGTGAGCTTTGATGAGCGTTTTTAGGTCAAAAAATATTATGGGAAAGCTCTTAGAGCTTAGTCTTCTCAGAATTTTTATTCGAGCTCATTTCGACCTCTGTTTCCACTACATGTAAGGCTATTTCGTCATTTTGTGTAGCAATTCTGCCAGTGCCTTTTTTTGCATAACATGTCCCTTATAGTATTCTATGGTTTGTGCTATATAGCATGTGTTGTTCCACTTTATTTCTCCTCTTTTTGGGCAATTTTCACATCAAGTACATCATCCACCATGGCTGACAACAACACAGATGTGTTCAAAATGTTTTCTCTACTGAGGATAGAATAGATAGGGACAATTACCCTAAGTGGGCTTATATGATGCAACATGTTCTTGTGATGAAGGGAATTTGGAACATTGTATAGGGCATTGATGTATGTCCTGGTTTTGAGGATACATGCAATGTTGAGGACGTTGCAGGTCTTACTGCAAGGATTGCTGCTGTTAGAGCTGTTTTGCTTACAATTCAGCAAGTTCGTTGGGATGTCAAGATGCGCATGCTCTTGCATTAATTGCGTTGTCTATGAAGCGCACTATTACTTCCCACATTCATTCAACAAAATATGCAAAACAAGCTTGTGATATTCTAGCTGTTCTTTATGCAAGTCACAATGAGGCAAAAATTGCGTTGCTGCGTAAAGAGCTGGAGTCAAAGATTATGCATGAGGAAGATGACATGGACACTTTCCTTGCTGGTGTTAAGGATATCAATGAGCAACTTATTTCTGCAGGTGAAGTCATTCTGACAGTTCCCTTGTGTAGACTGTTCTTGATGCTTTGCTAGATTCTTATCAGAATTTTGCTAATACTTAGAGATTATGACCCAAGGAAATCCTGAACTTGTGAAGATTGATGCATTATGCACATTTTTGTTGCAAGAGTCACTTTCCAAAAAAAAACACGACTAGACAGCATGCAATTGAGCAGAACCTTTATTGCTGCTCAAAGAAAAGGTGGTAACAACAATGTAGTCACTTCTCATGGTTCTTTTGCGAGTGGTAAATTGCTTGTTTATAACGCGTCTATTGGCAGCAATTCGTCTGCAAATTCTGGTGAAAAGGGAAAAAAGACGATGCATTGCCATTATTGTAAAGCTAATGATCACTTGATTAAGCAGTGTCCTAAGGTGAAGGCCAAAGAGGCTAAGAAGGAAGAGGCTGGTTCCACTACAAATGCTAATTCCAATACAAATGTAGCTATTGTTGAGTCTTCTATGAAAGGAGACTGCGATGCTGATGTTGATGCAGAATGGGCTTTTAGTGTGCTACAAACCACATTACCTCTCATTGTGACTTTTTAACCCCTCTTGAGGATGTGCCTCATGGGAATTTAGTCATTTGTGCCAACAATGCCTCTTATCCGGTCAAGGGAGTTGGAAAGATTATGCTTACTGCCACAAATGACAGTTCTTTCACACTTGTTGATTGTAACATTTAATGGCCTAGTAACTTGTGTGTAGCGGAAAATAACATGAACATAGTGAGCATTTCATTAGAATAGATTCCTAATGAGCATAACAAGAGTGCTTGGATGGAGAGAGCAACAAAAAGCATAACACCTAGTTAGATAGGTATGAACAATACTTCAAAAGAGAGAGAAATTAAGCTATTGTCAATAGTTGAGGACCGGATTTACATGGAGCTGGTCCCCCCTCCAAAAGGCTTTGTATTATAGGTTTCCCCCATCAAGGGAGACATTTTACAATACAATTTTTTGTGTTCCTTCAATAACTAGCTAGTGCAATGAAGATGGAAGCGTCAAGCACTAAGCAGAAACTTATAAAACACAACATCAATTCCCTACGGTCTTAGATCCAAGACCTTACACACCTTCGAAGATGGTGAGAGCTAGCGGGGTATGAGAGTAGATTGAGAGGAAGAAGGAGTAGTCTTACGAGAAAGAAGTACATCTCCTCACATAATCACTCATTTTAGCATAGCATATATTAGTAATTAGCATGGTAGAGGAGATGAGTATGCATTGAAGCTTGGCTCTTGGTTGGATTTGCATCACAAAGCCAAGAGTTGTTGGTGTAGGCCTCCCTTCTCACAAGCTTGGAGTAGATGATGAGCGTTCCATTAAAGCTTGAGAAGGAGAGAGAGAGTCTTCTTGCTCCACACATGAGATTGTGTGAGTGTGTGTGGAATAATGCCTTCAAAAAATGAGCCCCCTCTCTCTCTTGGTGGACCCCTCCTGCTAAATCCTCATGCTGGCACCTCATTGGACCTCTCCAAGCTTAGCCAATGAAAATTGAGAAGCATAAGTGATAGCCTTGTGACATTTGTCCCCCTTTCCCATTTTGTGAGAGCTTTAGGTAATTAAATAATGAAACTAAACTCTTATTGGACCCCTTTGTCTTCTGGCCAATAGGAAGCAGCCAAGCCATTGGGTTGCTGAATGCTCAATGGACCCCTTGGGAGACTGTCCAATAGTTTTCTAGAGAGCTTACTTCTTATTGGTTATTTTATTAGGTGTTTTTAAATAAATTAAACTAGATTTACTGTAGCCTAATTCTCATTGGTCCACCTCTATGGCCATCCAATAGGATTTGAGTGCACCTTGTGGGCAATTGGCCTAGGGAGCTGACATGTGTCCACCACTATGCCCTTTTTGTAAAGGGAGCCTATGAGTGTGTGTGTGTGTGTGTGTGTGTGTGTGTGTGTGTGTGTGTGTGTGTGTGTTTCTCTCTCATCCCCTACTTACAGGGCTCGCCCCCTCCTATGTAGGAGTCTTGAAGACTTTTTGGCACACTCATAAAGCATCCAATTTCACTAAGCTTGACCATTGGACACAACCTTTGAATTTTGGAACCTTAGCATTTTGGAAGTCTTAATGGGTTGAACCATAGGGTCTTGAAAGCCCATTGTTTCACATTGCTCTTTTGTAGATGGCCCCCCCTTTGGATCCCTATTGTCCCTCCTTTGGATCCCTACTGTGGCCGGTCTGCCAACTTAACCAATATTCTAGCTTTATCTCCCCTGGTACTTTCCCATATTAAATGATCAGTTTAACATGAGAAGATCATTTAGGAGAGTTAGATATTAGTTATTATGACATTACCTCTCTCGTGAAATCATAGTCATCCTCGACTCTGGGCTAGAGAAGATAAATCCTATTCATTAGTCCTTTTTCTAGTGGGGAGAGGATCCCCATCTTACCCTACGACATCATTCCAGAATGGATGACTAATCCATTTGGTGCTTGAGAGCCTAAGCTGCAGCAAGCATGCCTACACATTAGTCGTATCAATCTTCCATACGAAAGTGACAAGCTCTACTTGGTGTTTGGAAGACGTCGTCTCCCCAAACTTGATTCCAAGCATGCATACTACTTAAACATTTGTGCACAATAAAGATAAAGCGAGTCTTATAAGACAAAAACTTTGTTCATTTTAAACATTTGTACATTTGCTTACTCTAGGGAAGCATTGTAAGCATTGACAAGGTTAAGGTTATCCTTTAATTGTATGCCTTGCATCCATATAGCATCTTCAAAAGGATAATTCTTAAACTTAATAAGATACCCTCGGAGAGTCTTACCTTCTCTTAATACCTTGTCTTCATGTCCAAGAATGGATCGGACTACAACACCTCTTCTTGTTCCTTGATCTTTGGTGGGTCTTCAATAGTTGGTTCTTGAGGTGGCTCTCCTTTGTAAGACTTTAATAGGCTCACATGGAAAGCATTCTGTATGAGACAATGGCTAGGAAACTTGAGTTGATAGGCCATCTCATTGATTGGTCTAAGAATCTGGAAGGGACCATAGTACCTTAGCATAGTACTTTTGGTGTCTCGTAGGATTCTTGCCCGTCGTGTGCCTTAATCCAGCCTTGGGAAATTTAAGTAAGACCCAATCATTTTCTTTAAAGTGTTGGGCTCTTTTGTGCTTATCAGCAGCAACCTTTTACTTTTTCTGTGAGATAGAGATAGCATCCTTAATCTTTTGGAAAGATTCTTGTAGGTCTCGGCTATACTCATCTACAACGAAGATCTTCCCGTGTACCTTACGTAGCAGGGGACTATTTGATCTTCCCTCAATTACCTTGAAATGTGCTTTTTCCGTAGAGGTATTATTGTAGTCATACTCCACCAACGGTAAGTACTTCTCCCATTGGGACCTTTGATCTACTTCTATTATGTAGGCTTTTAGTAGATCAAGAATTGTTAGGTTAGCTATTTCACTTTGGCCATCCGTTTGCGGGTAATAGGCCAAAGAGAAGTTTATCCTTGTCCCTAGATTCTCAAAGAGACCCTTCCAAAAATTATTGCTCATTCTAGGATCTCTGTCCGACACAATGGACATCGGCAAGCCATGGTACTTGAAGATTTGTGATATGAAGAGGGTTGCCATTTTGATGGGTTTCGATAGTCTTTTTGACAGGTATAAAATGAGCTTGTTTACTTAACCTATCTACTATCGTCCATATTCCCATATTCTCATGGATAGACTTAGGCAATCCAAAGATAAAATCCATGGATATGCTCTCCCATGGTGAATTAGCAATTGGCAAAGGTTGAAGCAATCCAGGTTCCTTCCCTCTATCAAACTTCGTCTTTTGGCATACCACACATTTAGAAACATACTATTGTATGTTTGCTTTCATGGTAGGCCAATTGAAATATGTTTCAATCCCTTTTAGGGTAGACTAAATCCCTCTATGCCCCGCATAAGGAGGAGCATGAGATTCATACATTACTTTCTCACGTAGTGAGTTAGTAACACATAGTCTATTGCTATAGAGAAATAACCATCTTGTAAAGTAAATGGTTCCTCATTCTTCCCTAATGCAAGGGCTGAAATCACATCTCTAAAAGTGGGATCAATAGCATACTCATCTATCATAGAAGATAGATAATTGTGAGTTGCTATGGAAACCGCATTCACTCTTGGCCGTCTTGAGAGTGCATCGGCTACTTGATTATGCTTGCCAGCAATGTGAGCAATATGAAAATGAAATTGCAAAAGAAAATTTTCTTACCTCATTTGTTTGTTGGAGAGAATGGTCTGCATCATGAAGTACTTAAGGCTTTGGTGATCCGTCCGTCGCCGCAGAATGAAAGGAGTCCCCAATAAATAGTGCTTCCATGAGTCTAAGGCATGTAGTATTGTGAGGAGTTTCTTTTCATATATGCCTAGAGCTTGCTCAGCAGGGTCAAGCCTTCAACTTTCATAGGCTATGGTGTGCCCTTCTTATAGCAAAACAGCTCCAAGGCAATCACCACAAGCGTCACATTGGACCTCAAATGACTTTGAGAGATTCGACAGTGTAAGTAGAGGTTGAGAGATAAGCTTTAAGTTTAAGCTTTTTGAAGGCATTGTTCTCCATGGTAGACCATGTATACCTAACATTTTTCTTTGTTAGGTCATGTAATGGTCCCACAATTTGTGAGAACTTTTCTATGAAGCATCTATAGTATGCACACATACCTATAAAGCTTCTTAGTTTATGAAGATTCCTTGGATTAGGCAATCCTTTTATTACCTCTAGCTTTGACGGATCAATTTGGATACGGTCTTGAGAGATAATGTGACCTAAATACTGAATCTCTTGTAAGAAAAACTCACTTTTCTTTCAAAAACATACAGTTTATTCTCTTTTAAAGCTTGAAATATTACCTGGAGGTGTTGCTTGTGTTTGTCTAGTGAATTAGAGTAGATGATAAATCATCAAAGAACACTCCAGTAAAGCTTCATTGAGGCCTGAATAGCTTCTCCATCAAGTGGTTGAATGTGGCTGGTGCATTAGTCAAGCCAAAAGGCATGACAATGTATTTGTAAAGACCAAACGTAGTGCGAAATGCGGTCTTTACAATGTCTTGATCAACTATCCTTATTTGATGGTAGCCACTTTTTAGGTCAATCCTACTGAATTAGGTTGACCCTTGTAGCTTATCAAATAGGTATTCTACCCGTGGAATGGGAAACCTATTTTTGATAGTGATCCTATTTAGTGCTCTATAGTCGACACACATGAGATATGTGCCGTCTTTCCTTTGCACTAATAACACGGGTGGGCAAAATGGAGATGAGCTAGGCCTAACTGTGCCCGTGTGAACCAACTCATCCACTTGCCGCATAATCTCCTCTTGTTGAGCTTGAGAAAATCTATAACGAGGTTTATTAGGCGGTGAACTTCTTGGAAGAAGTTCAATTGCATGGTCATCATTGCCTTGTGTAGGAGGTAGTTCACAAGGGATGTCGTCAACAAAGACATCTTGAAATCCCTTGAGAAAATTGGATAACTCTACTTCCTTGTGATTATTTATATTTTCTTTTGCTAAAGAATTAGGTTCATTTTGAGAATCTTTAACAAAAATTATGTACACGGAAATAGAGCTCTCTATTGACTTATTGAAAGCTTGCATATGTACAACGGGTATGGTGTTACCCATCTCTTTGGCATCTATATACATATCTTTTTCCCTGTACTTAAAGTAGATTTTCGTTTCAAGGAATTTAACATTGGAAGCCATGCGATCAAACCATGGTGCCCCTAGGATTACATCCTCGTGCTTGAGAGGAGAGATAAAGAAGTCCTCTTTGTCCACATAGCTTTGGACATGGAGCCTCATTTCCTGATTAAGGGAGTGACTGAAGCTTCTTGCCCCTTGAAAGCACCATCTACGGGTAGGACATCTCCCATCTCATAGGATTGGATGCCTAGCCTGGTGGTCAAGGCTGTGGATATGAGATTGTGAGTAGGACCACGGTCAAAGAGAATAAAAGCATCATGTTCTCTTACCTTTTCCCAAGCATGGCATAGAGGAGAGCCTTTGTGGTGAGCTTCCTGTTCTTGGATTTCGACCAAGGTCACTCTAGGAGGCTCATGGCGGGTGTTCTTTTGGGGACAAGCACAATACGCATGCCCTTGCTCGCCGCATTTGAAACAACGGTTATCCTTGCGATATTGCTCAAGCTCTTCAGGAGAGAGTTTGTTTTTGCCTTTGTAAACTCCCTTCTCCTTAGCTTTGTTGTTATTGGAATTGCCCTTAGGAGACTTTTGGACATTGTCCTTCCCCTTAGGGTCATTGGAACCCTTGTTTTTTGTGGGCTTAAGATTTCTCTTAGCCCGTGTTTGGAAATTGATTTGTGAAGCCACCATGGTATGGTGGATGACCGCAGATATGGTGCGCGGCCTATGGGAGTTGACATACTCTGCCATATCTTCAGTTAAGCCCACACAAAATTGTTGTTTTTGCTCTCCAAAATCCATCTTTTTGAAGACAGTGGCTTTGAGATGTAAGTCCCAAAACTTGTCTACATATTTGTGAAAGGATTCATAGGGAGAGAGCTTCAATATTGACCATTTGGTGAGTACTTTGTCTTTGGCATCAGTGGCCAAAAAATGCTTCATGATGGAAGCTCTTAAATCTTTCCATGTTCGTGGAGCTTCATCGTTTTCCTGTCTGTAGGCTAGACCACCATTGCCTGGTGGACTTTTGAAAATGCATAGTTACATGGCGTAGCTTAGAGGACACCATGAAGCCCTCATCTCCAAACGTCGCATCAAATTGTTGGATGAAATCCAAGACTTTGTTCGTAGCACCAAAAGTGCCATCGTAGGTAAGGAAAGAGATGCTCTTTCCCCCCTCTTTGAACTTCTTGAGCTTGGACGATCTCTTCCTCGTGGCATAGGATTTCCTATGGCCTCTTCTTTTTGATGGTTCAAAAGTTGCACCATCGCTTTCTTTAGAAGATTAAGAATTTGCAAAAGATGGAAAAGAGGGTGACCTCTTTCTCACCTTTTTCTTGCCTTTATCTTCTTTGTCTACACCATCACTTTCTTCATAAGAGGAAGAGGATGAAGAAGATGGAGAAGAGGGTGACCTCTTTCTTGCCTTTTTCTTCTCTCGTTTTCTATCATCCCTCTTTGAATTATGGTGTGGAGAAGTGTGCGATGGTCTTCTCTGTTTAGGAGGTGATGGAGAGCGTTTTTCCCGCCGTCTTGTGGAGCCATCTCCATCGAGGTGGCAGGAGACTCACTTCTTTCTCGTTCTTTTGGTGGGGGCTCTTGAGTTCTCCTTTGGGAAGGAGATGCATCATCAAGAAGTAAATTTTGAGCCCTTCAGATGGATCCTCTTCTTATTCCTGAATTGGAGAGAGGCCTCTTTTGGAAGTCTCCCAAGGAGGCTTCCTAGGTACTCTCTCGTTATGGTGGGGAGTTTCGAGAATCCCATTAGCACGAAACTGCCATTGCACTTCACTTTGGAGGGATGGATTTCCCATGGCTTGTTTAAGCCTAGAAACAAGGTAGTTAGCAAGAATATGAGCATCATTAGTTTCCTTCTCATTAGAAAGATCAAAGCTATCAACATTAATTTCACTCTCTTTACTATTGTCAGCCATTCTAACAATTTTTAGGTGTACTTTGGCACTTCAAGCCCTAGTTGCTGCTCCTCTTTACCCCTTTAGAAAATCACTCAAGCTACTATACTCGTGGCTCAAAAATCATTAATTGCAAGGAATAGAAGAGAGGGTCTTTCAACACCAAAACAACACCGGCTCCTGTCAAGCCTCTAATAGCTCAATAGTGATTAAGTCGTAGGCAAGCCCAGTAGGACTCCACTTTTAAGACCATAGCTCTTCACGGTGATGCCCCATTATCTGCACAAAGACAGGCGCACTGCAAGGCTAGAAAATCCCTATTCTACTTACTCAATTGCAATTAATAACGCCAAACATTTATAGCTAGCTTGAGGACCTCCCTTCTTGAGCAAGAAAAGAGAAACCGTGATGCTCTAATACCACCCGGGGGATTCACTCTATATACAAAACAAGATGCCACCTACGAGCGGACAACTTTGATGAAACCCCTATATATGACTAAAATTAAGAAATATGACCCCCCTTTCTATGCTAATATGACAATCAATGAAGAAAACTATCATACCCTATCTTAGATATAAAATTTGGGTCTCACATGATCTAACTGAGTAAAACTAGTCAAAAAGTGTGTGGCATAGCGGCATACTAAGGAACCACTTTTGTTGATAACTAGATGTACCCTCAATGTGTCTGAGTTTGACTTTCAAACTATGTGCTTGATCAGCTTGCACTCTGGCTACTCTTGCTAGTGTAAATCAACTTGACCTGCTCCTAAACAGCCCTTATCTATGATCGACTTGATGCAAAAGTTGATGTGTGACCTGATAAAAACCTTCCCCAAAATTCATAAGAGTTCTAATGCACACCAGTGACCAATCGTTACAAGTAATCAACTTGGGTCAGGTCCCCCCCCATAAACATGATACCCCCCCTCCCTTATGTTTAAGCTTGGGAGATAAATAATTGGGGGCTTGCCCCTAACTTATACACTTATGTAACTTGTTTAAAAAAAAACCCTCCCCTACACTTACGTAGTGCAATAAGTGTTCCATGGTGAATCCCCCGAGTAATACCAATGTAACATTTAATTTCCTAGTAACTTGTGTGTAGAAAAAAATAACATGAACATAGTGAGCATTTCATTAGAATAGATTCCCAATGAGCATAGCAAGAGTGCTTGGATGGAGAGAGCAACAAAAAGTATAACACCTAGTTAGATAGGCATGAACAATGAACAATACTTCAAAAGAGAGAGAAATTAAGCTACTGACAATAGTTGAGGACCGGATTTACATGGAGCCGGTCCCCCCTCCAAAAGGCTTTGTATTATAGGTTTCCCCCATCAAGGGAGACATTTTACAATACAATTTGTAACATTTAATGGCCTAGTAGCTTGCGTGTAGAGGAAAATAACATGAACATAGTGAACATTTCATTAGAATAGATTCCTAATGAGCATAGCAAGAGTGCTTGGATGGAGAGAGCAACAAAAAGCATAACACCTAGTTAGATAGGCATGAACAATACTTCAAAAGAGAGAGAAATTAAGCTATTGACAATAGTCGAGGACCGGATTTACATGGAGTCGGTCCCCCCTCCAAAAGGCTTTGTATTATAGGTTTCCCCCATCAAGAGAGACCATTTACAATACAATTCTTTGTGTTCCTTCAATAACTAGCTAGTGCAATGAAGATGGAAGCTTCAAGCACTAAGCAAACACTTATAAAACACAACATCAATTCCCTCACGGTCTCAGACCCAAGACCTCACACACCTTCGAAGATGGTGAGAGCTAGTGGGGTATGAGAGTAGATTGAGAAGGAGTAGTCTTACGAGAAAGAAGTACATCTCCTCACATAATCACTCATTTTAGCATAGCATATATTAGTAATTAGCATGGTAGAGGAGATGAGCATGCATTGAAGCTTGGCTCTTGGTTGGATTTGCATCACAAAGCCAAGAGTTGTTGGTGTAGGCCTCCCTTCTCACAAGCTTGGAGTAGATGATGAGCTTTTCATTAAAGCTTGAGAAGGAGAGAGAGAGAGTCTTCTTGCTCCACACATGCGATTGTGTGAGTGTGTGTGGAATAATGCCTTTGAAAAATGAGCCCCCCCTCTCTCTCTTGGTGGACCCCTCTTGCTAAATCCTCATGCTGGCACCTCATTGGACCTCTCCAAGCTTAGCCAATGAAAATTGAGAAGCATAAGTGATAGCCTTGAGACATGATTCCCCCTTTTCCCTTTTGTGAGAGATTGAGGTAATTAAATAATACAACTAAACTCTCATTGGACCCCTTTGTCTTCTGGCAAGAAGCAGGCAAGCCATTGGGCTGCTGAATGCTCATTGGACCCCTTGGGAGACTGTCCAATAGTCTTCTAGAGAGTTTAATTCTTATTGGTTCTTTTGTTAAGTGTTTTTTAAATGAATTAAACTAGATTTACTGTAGCCTAATTCTCATTGGTCCACCTCTATGGCCATCCGATAGGATTTGAGTGCACCTTGTGGGCAATTGGCCTAGGGAGCTGACATGTGTCCACTATGCCCTTTGTGTAAAGGGAGCCTGTGAGTGTGTGAGTGTGTGTGTGTGTGTGTGTGTGTGTGTGTGTTTGTTTCTCTCTCATCCCCTAATTACAGGGCTCACCCCCTCCTATGTAGGAGTCTTGAAGACTTTTTGGCACACTCACAAAGCATCCAATTTCACTAAGCTTGACCATTGGACACAACCTTTGAATTTTGGATGTCTTAATGGATTGAACCATAGGGTCTTGAAAGCCCATTGTTTCACATTGCTCTTTTGCATATGGCCCCCCCTTTGGATCCCTATTTTCCCTCCTTTGGATCCCTATTGTGGCCGATCGCCCAGCTTAACCAATATTCTAGCTTTATCTCCCCTGGTACTTTCCCATATTAAATGATCAGTTTAACATGAGAAGATCATTTAGGAGAGTTAGATATTAGTTATTATGACATTACCTCTCTCGTGAAATCATAGTCATCCTCGACTCTGGGGTAGAGAAGATAAAGCCTATTCATTAGTCCTTTTTCTAGCGGGGAGAGGATCCCCATCTTACCCTACGACATCCAATAGGATTTGAGTGCACCTTAGGGGCTATTGGCCTAAGGAGCTGACATGTGTCCATTATGCCCTTTGTGTAAAGGGAAGCCTTTGAGTGTGTGTGTGTGTGTGTGTGTGTTCTCTCACAAGCTTCTCTCTCTTCCCCTGCCTTTAGGGCTCACCCCCTCCTCTTTAGGAGTCATGAAGAATTTTTGGCACACTCACTAAGCGTCCAATTTAAGTAAGCTTGACCATTGGACACAACCTTTGAATTTGGAACCTTGGCATTTTGGAAGTCTTTATGGGATGAACCTTAGGGTCTTTAAAGCCCATTGTTGCACATTGCTCTTTTGTAGATGCACCCCCCTTTGGATCCCTATTTTCCCTCGTTTGGATCCCTACTGTGGCCGGTTTGCCAGCTTAACCAATATTCTAGCTTTTTCTCCCGTAGTATTTCCCCATATTAAATGATCAGTTTAACATGAGAAAATCATTTAGGAGAATTAGATATTAGTTCTTCTACCATTGGGATCTTTGATCTACTTCCGTTACATAGGCTTTTAGTAGATCGAGAATTGTTAGGTTAGCTCCATTTGTTTGCGGGTGATAGGCCGAAGAGAAGTTTAGCCTTGTCCCTAAATTCTCAAAGAGACCCTTGCAGAAATTACAAGTCATTCTAGGATCTCTATCGGACACTATGGACATTGGCAAGCCATGGTACCTGAAGATTTGTGATATGAAGAGGGTTTCCATTTGATGGGCTTTGATAGTCTTTTGATAGGTATAAAATGAGCTTGTTTACTCAACCTGTCTACTATCGTCCATATTTTCTTATTCCCATTGATAGACTTAGGCAATCCAAAAATAAAATCCATGGATATGCTCTCCCATGATGAATTAAGGATTGGCAAAGGTTGAAGCAATCCAGGTTCCTTCCCTCTATCAAACTTCATCTTTTGGCATATCACACATTTAGAAACACACTCTTGTATGTTTGCTTTCATGGTAGGCCAATAGAAATATGTTTCAATCCCTTTTAGGGTAGACTAAATCCCTCTATGCCCCGCAAAAGGAGGAGCATGAGATTCATACATTACTTTCTCACGTAGTGAGTTAGTAACGCATAGTCTATTGCCATAGAAAAGATAACCATCTTGTAAAGTAAATGGTTCCTCTTTCTTTCCTAGTGCAAGGGCTGAAATCACATCTCTAAAATTGGGATCAATAGCATACTCATCTATCATAGAAGATAGATCATTGTGAGTTGCTATGGAAACAACATTCACCCTCGGCCGTCTTGAGAGTACATCGGCTACTTGGTTATGCTTGCCAGCAATGTCAGTAATATGAAAATGAAATGGCGAAAGGGAATTTTCCCACCTCATTTGTTTGTCGGAGATCTTGGTCTACGTCATGAAGTACTTAAGGCTTTGGTGATCCGTCCGCAGGATGAAAGGAGTCCCCAATAAATAGTCCTTCCATGAGTCTAAGGAATGTATAACTATGAGGAGTTCCTTTTCATATATTCCTAGAGCTTGCTCAACAGGGTCGAGCCTTCGACTTTCATAGGCTATGGCGTGCCCTTCTTGGAGCAAAATAGCTCCAAGGCAATCACCACAAGCGTCACATTGGACCTCAAACGGATTTGAGGGATTCTGGTAGTGTAAGCACAGGTTGAGAGATAAGCTTTTCTTTAAGCTTTTTGAAAGCATGGCTCTCCTTGGTACACCATGTATACCTAAAGTTTTTCTTTGTTAGGTCATGTAATGGTCCCGCAATTTGTGAGAACTTTTCTATGAAGCATATATAGTATGCACACATACCTATAAAGCTTCTAGGTTCATGAAGATTCCTTGGATTAGGCCATCCTTTTATTACCTCTAGCTTTGATGGATCCATTTGGATGCCATCTTGAGAGATAATGTGACTTAAATACTAAATCTCTTGTAAGAAAAACTCACTTTTCTTTCGATTAATATAAATTTTATTCTCTCTTAAAACTTGAAATATACTTCGAGGCATTTCTTGTGTTCTTCTAGTGAATTAGAGTAGATGATAATATCATCAACGAGTAAAGGTTCAGTGAGGCCTGAATAGCTTCTCCATCAAGCGGTTTAATGTGGCTGGTACATTGGTCAAGCCAAAAGGCATGACAATGTATTCATAAAGACCAAACATAGTGTGAAATGCGGTCTTTACAATGTCTTGATCAACTATTCTTATTTGATGGTAGCCACTTTTTAGGTCAATTCTAATAAAGTAGGTCGACCCTTGTAGCTTATCAAATAGGAACGGGAAACCTATTTTTGATAGTGATCCTATTTAGTGCTCTATAGTCGACACACATAAAATATGTGTCGTCTTTCTTTTGCACTAATAACATAGGTGAGCAAAATGGAGATGAGCTAGGTCTAACCATGCCCTTCTCAAATAACTCATGCACTTGCCACATAATCTCCTCTTGTTGAGCTTGAGAAACTCTATAAGGAGGTTTATTAGGCGGTGAACTTCGTGGAAGAAGTTAAATTTTGCATGGTCATCATCATTGCCTCGTTTAGTAGGTAGTTCGTCGTCAATAAAGACATCTTTAAACTCCTTGAGAAAATTGGATAAATCCAATTCGTTGTGATTGTTTATATTTTCTTTTGCTAAATCATTAGATTCATTTTGAGAATCTTTAACAAAAATCATGTACACGGAAATAGATCTCTTTATTGACTTATTGAAAGCTTGCATATTTACAATGGGTATGGTGTTACCCATCTCGTTGGCATCTATGTACATATCTTTTTTCCTGTACTTAAAGTAAATTTTCCTTTCAGGGAATTTAACATTGGCAGCCATGCGATCAAACCATGGTGCCCCTAGGATTACATCCTCGTGCTTGAGAGGAGAGATAAAGAATTCCTCTTTGTCCGCATAGCTTTGGACATGGAGTCTCAATTTCCCGATTAAGGGAGTGACTGAAGCTTCTTGCCCCCTGAAAGCACCATCTGAGGGTAGGACATCTGCCATCTCATAGGCTTGGATGCCTAGCTTGGTGGCCAAGTTTGTGGATATGAAATTGTGAGTAGAACCAGGGTCAAAGAGAATAAAAGCATCATGTTCTCTTACCTTTCCCCAAGCATGGCATAGAGGAGATCCTTTGTGGTGAGCTTCCTCTTCTTGGATTTCAACCAAGGTGCTCTAGGAGGCTCATGGCGGGTGTTATTTTGGGGACAAGCATGGTACGCACGCCCTTGCTCATTGCATTTGAAACAACGGTTATCCTTGCGATAACGCTCAAGCTCTTCAGGAAGATTTTGTTTTTGCCTTTGTAAAATAAAAAACGAGTGAAAACGGACGCCTAAAAAAGTAAGTGGTTAACCTTCGAGGTTGTTCGCCGACGCTTGTAGGGTGCAAAAGGCACATGTATTTGCACTCTGGTTGTGTGCTAGAGGCCGAGCACCTAGCAAGCATTTTGACGTACACGAGTTCTCAATACCCACCTACTTTAGGTTCCGGGCCCTCAACGGGAACCCAAGGTAGTACCACTCAGGACCTGCATATAGCGTTTAGTGACTCTTCCTCTGACTACGACGTCATGGAGGGTTCCCCAATGCCTAGTCCCAGTAGCTCAAGCCAAGACATGCATGCCATGGGTCCACGGTCCGGGCCGAGCGTGCTTAGTTGCTTGAAGGAAACTTTTAGTAGAGCCACTCGCTCCGAACATAGAGTTAATGATGTAAATGAGGGGGGTGGGGAAGTAAATTCTCCATTCATGACCAACGTAGACCCTACGCTCTTAGAGAGTATGCACGTGAATACTTCATTCACTGCACCCCTTGACTCTTGAGAGCTATTCCCCTCCGAGGTCATATTACCTGATGGTAGAAGCCTTGCCGAAGTGTAAGAGGTTGAGTGATATACCATTGTGGCTAGGGAAAAGGAAATCGAGAGCTTACGCAAGGCAGAGCAACGAAGAGAGTTAAAAGCGAAAGCTCCTATGTCAATATCATTTTCTAGGAGAGCAATTGAGTGCTCTTGAATTAGTGACCACTAAGGGTCAACCCATAGAGAGCCACATTGCATCCAGTTCAAAGGACACCCCGAGCACCTCAATCCTAGATGGAGCTTTCTTAAATGAGAATTGGGAGTATGAACTACAACGGAAACTCCAACCGACCTATACACATGTCACACCTATCATGTGGGTTGGTTAGATGTCCTACAATCCACAACGGGTGCTACTAGTATGGAGGATCAACAACAAAGAGTTTGTGAGGTCATCCATAGAGTCATTGAGCTAGAGAGACAAAACAAGGGGATCCACATGCCTTTAATGGGTCTCATGAGATTCTTGGATACAGGGAAGGCTAAACAACCAACCTTATCGCAAATGGAGACTCCCTCGGTAAGTCCAATGGATCCTCCATATGTGGTTTCGCCAAGGGTCTCAGTGCAATCTGAGCCCACAAGTGATAGCTTTACCTTTCCAAGTCTAGCTCATCTTTCCCTTGATGACACCATGGCTACCATGCCTACCCCAATGATGGGCATGCCAAGAAACACGCCATGGACCTCATTTGTTAGTAAACCACCACTACATGGTAGCTCAATGCCTACAACAGTACCTACAAGTATGTACCAATCCTATATACCTATAGGTCCTCGTACTCATGTAGTTCCTACCCCTCCCATTGTTTCAACTACCTATGCTCCACAACCACAACACCCAAGCTCTTATTTCCATGGGACCATACCGGCTAGCATTAGCATGCCACATCCAACGTCTGCTATTCCTAGGGTCACACATATGAACTTTGGACCACCACATGGCACAACACCGTACCAAACTTGGAATCCAATCCAAGGTCTTCCTATGTGCCAAGCCCAATGCCAATACCTACTCCTCCACATGTAGTCTCTAGAGCACCTCCACCCACAGTTCCTGCTCACTTAGGTGACTTGGCAACATTTGCTCAAGCTATCGGTTGATCTATGCTGAGAATATGCGTAACACGCCTGATAGAGAACCTAGAAGTACGGCAGTACAAATAGCCAAGCTCACACAAAAATTTAGTGGAGACGGAGATGTGAGAAATCATATCGAATGTTTGAACAAAAATGTGATTCTCTAGGAGAACACAATGACTTGCATAAGAGTAATGCTTTAAGCCTAACCTTGAGTTGGGGATTGGTATAGAACCCTAAGGGTGGAAGAAATAACGATTTACCCTACTCTTAGGAGACTATTCTTAAAAGGATACATACGAGAGGGAGTGCTTTGGGGTGTAGCCTCTCAACTCCAAAAAGCCCAACGAGAGGAAGGAGAGTTGGTGAGAGACTTTATTAGTCGCTTGAAGCATTTGAATTCTCTTTGAAATCCAAATGAGCACTTCAATAATAATCAATTGCTTGATAGATTCATTAGGGGATTATGACATGAGGATATCTACAATGGTCTAGTCATTAGAGGTATCACCACTTGGGAAGCAGTCACCACCAATGAGATCCAATTGGAGGATAATTTAATGATTCAAGGAGAAAGAGTGTCTGTTGAGCCTAAATCTATTAGCTTGCAAGCATCGGGGCATCATCCAATGACCCTAAAGCCTATTGCTAAAGATATCTGAGATGACTTTAGGAGATCTCACCAAGGCCATTCAAGAGAGTCTTAGAGACAATCGTGCTCCACAAAACAATCGTGCTCCACAAAACAATCATATGTATCCAAGAAGGGAGCAACAATGGTGCTTAGTATGCTAGGACCGCATAGTACCAGTGAATGTCCTACTTTTAGAGTAAAATTCAATGGGAACTGCAATGCCTATGGGAGGTATGGTCATCAAGCTAAGGATTGCATAGTATTTAAGCGCGCGATGGCCAATAGACCAACCTTAGCATGGACAGACACACCTCGAGTGCCTGCATTGATGCCGGCCCCACCTCTTGAACAAACGTCACAACACATGGTCCCTAGGGCCTCGAATGTTGTTCAAACAACACCCTTACCACCTCCAATGCTAGGACCGCAACCACCACATCCGAGAATCACTTATGTGAATCAAGTGGGTTGTGAGTCATCCATTGCTTCTTTGGAAGGCTGTGAGGAAGATATAGACCCTAATATTGCCTATGGGATGGATGCGCTTGAAGAAAGTCCACAATACTACATGGAGGACTATTGGGGACAAGTCAAACCTGTCTATCAAGTAGCTGCTCTTGCTGCAAGAGGCCAATATATCAATTACACTGCTAAGAGACCACCTCTTTAAAGCTATGAGTGTGGAGGTCCACATCATGTGGCCGAGTGTCCTATTAGGCTACAAAAGAATACCACACTAATACAAACCAATCAAGCAAGCACGTCTACAATGCCAATACTCATGTGTAATCGATGTGGCATAGATCATTTGATTGCCCAATGTCCAAATAATCCAAATGCACCAAAGATCAAACCATTAAACTTGATTGAGGTTATCGAGGAGCCATCACAAAGTACACTTGTGGTACTAGTAAACATACTCACACGATCGATGCTCCAAAAAAAAAATTATTTTCTTGAGGAAAGAGACACGATATCAATTGCCCAATCTCAGAAAAAGAAGAAAACACGAAGGAAGAGATCGCAAAACACAGCGAAGTTAGACCCCACTTCAAAGACCAACATAGGGACTGGTGACGACCCCGTATATATGAACGACACTAAAGAGGATTCTGATTCAAGTGAAACCATGGAGACCAAAATGACCACTAAGATAGAAACAAACAAGGAAGATCTTCATGAGCCATAGTGGCGAGGATCCAAGAAGAAGATAGGAACTTATCCAAACCCTACATAGGAGATCGAGCAAGTCAAGAAATTAAGGAGTTTGGTAGAAGATACCCAAAGGGATCTAGAGTCAGCACCTAGGTAGATCCAAATTACAGACACAGTGTTCCCTACGCAACAACAACCTCAGCAAGTCCATAGACCCTTAGCCATACCTAGTGTCATCCAAGAAGAAAGTGACTTAAAGTCATGGAAAAGTGGGCGTACTCACTTCTTGATGGAAATAATGTTTACAGAGGGACTACCTGATCCTATCGAAGAAATGGAGATCCCATCTTCCCCACGTCAAGGGAGTGAAGCCCAAAAGGTGCCGTTAAACATTGCCAAATTGATGGATTTCATGTCTTCAGAAGTTAGAACCACCATCATGTCCAAACTATATAAAGACCCTGAGCTAGTCTCAGCTCTTCGAGCCTTCCTTAATGGAGAACTGAAGTTTGGGATACCACAATTTGCACAGATGGATGGAGCTGGGAGATGCCAATAGAGGAGGAACACTTGGATCCACAACCCAACCTAGATAGAACCATGTGGTAGAAATACGTGTTAACAAGTTGGGACAATACTTTGAGGGTCATGAATCCAATGCGACCATACCAATCACTACTAAGGGATTAACTGTGAAGGCAATCCTTGATGGTGGCACTGGGGTTAGCATTGTGACTAAAAATTGATGGGAAACTATGAGAAGAACTCACCTTGCGAGCACAATCATAGTAGTAAAGTTGGCCAATGAGTCTATTGTTAAACCTATTGGGATGCTAGAAGATCTCAATATCAAGGTCTTTGGACATAAAATAAGAATTACATTCATTGTTATGGACAAGCATACTATGGAATCAAAGATGATCTTAGGACGTCCTTTCATGAGGGAAGCAAAAATGGTGCATGACTGGTCTAAAAACCATGTCTACCTGCAGTTCCAAGATTCTGTCATTCAAGTGGATCTTGTATAACTGGTCGAGCACATCTCCTAGGAAATAGGTTTATAATTGATCATAGATCTGACACCACAGTTCACTCGGCCCTATTGCAGTATTGTTACACGAGTAAAGTGGACACTAATGTTGGGGAAGATTCTCCTTATATGGATGTACTACCTGGGATGACTAAGTCGGACAATGTGAATCGGGTCCACCTAGCAGCAACCATAGACACTTGGGGAAATAGGGGGACGACCTGGGTAACACCTGAGGGGGATGAAACACCACCACTTGTGTCCTTAAATATGTTAGAAGCAATGCATATAGCTTTTGATGACCTACAAGATGAAGGTTTGACTGGCATTGGAACCAATAGCGTCTCACACGACTATAGTCCACACGATTTGGGGTCAAAATCATCAATTGAAATTGACTATAAGGACGAAGAATCTGAGTTAAATCTTAGTGCACGTGTGGGAACAAACCATTCACAGCCCAATGGTACCCTAGATGACAATCTATCCAAGGGAGCAGAAGACACAAGTAGCGATTCATCTAGTGACTCTTCACTGGAGATCAACCGTAATAAAAAATAAGACAAGAAGAGTAAGAGATATAAGAGGCGACGATATCGAGCAAATGTACATGCTAGAATAAATGAAAAGAAATCTACCACAGAATGGCTTAATTATATAGGGGCATGTGATGCTCATCAAAAGTTGGTGGATAATAGGGGTGAATACCTTCAAAGTGTTATGTGGTGTAGTCCACAACCCATTGACATCGCACAATTAGAGCCTACAAAGAAGCCAAAGTTGAGCCGTACCGTAAGGAGATGACAAAATCAAAACTTAGCTCAACAAGAAAAGGAATTGGAAGTGAAATCACAGTCCACAGAACAACAGGACCCCACAGACTTACACCCTGCACCTGAACAATTCAAATCCTATACCATAGAGGAACGTAAGGTTGTGTATACAAAGGCTCAAAGAAAACCTATTGATGGGAGAAATGGAGTCTATGACGGTCCAACGATAGTTAAAGAAATAGAGTTAGCAGACCTAGGAGAGGAGTCCAAACCTATTTTCATTGCCCAAGATCTGACAGAGACTGAGGAGTGTGTACTTAAAGAACTTATCAAGGAATCCAGGGATATATTTTCCTGGACATATCATGTTATGAAAGGTGTTCCACCTTCCGTGGTGCAACACCCAATCCCCATGAATAGCATGGCTAAACCAGTTCAACAACGACCCTACCCAATGAATCCTAAATATGCAAAGATAATTCAAGAAGAGATTGAAAAGCTTGTGAAATGCGGATTCATATACCCTATTGAGCACTCAGAATGGGTGTCTCCAATAGTGATTGTGCCAAAAAAGAATGGGAAACTCAGAGTGTGCGTGGATCTCAAGAAGTTCAATGCCACCACTAAGAGGGACCATTACCCCTTGCCATATTCATAACATGTGCTTGAAAGAGTTGCATGGAAGGAAGCTTATAGCTTTTTAGATGGGTACTCTGGCTACAATCAAATCACAATTGCGCCGGAGGACCAAGATAAAACAACCTTTATAGCCGAATTTGGAGTGTTTGCATTTTTGTTATGGCTTTTGGCTTAACCAATGCCCCTGCTACCTTTCAAAGATTAATAAACACTGCTTTTAGAGAATATTTGAGGGAGTTTTGTGAAGCTTTCTTAGATGACCTTTGTGTTTATTCCTCTTGAAAAGAACATCTATCATGCTTATGAAAAGTGCTTGAAAAACGCAGATTGTATTGCATCTCCTTAAACCCTTTCAAATGCCAATTTTGGGTTAAACATGGAGTCATTTTAGGACATATAGTGTCCAAAAATGGGATTTCCACCACAGATGAAAGCAAAATTAAAGTCATTGCTGAATTGCCACCACCTACAAACTATGAAGGAGTTCAAAGGTTCATGGGCCATGTTGGTTATTACCGATGGTTTATTTTAAAGTTTGCCGAGATAGCTCATCCTTTGTACAAGCTTCTTATTGAGTTCCACGGAACCGCGGAGTGTGACCATGCTTATGAGTCATTGAAAAAGACCTTGACTAGCGCTCCTATTCTACAAGTGCCCAATTGGAATGTAATATCCATGTACATATTGATGCAGCGAACTTTGCTATTGGGTGTGTTCTAGCTCAACCAAGAGAACATAAACTGGACTATCCCATTAGCTTTGCAAGTCGTCAATTGAATGATGCCGAGAGAAACTACACCACTGTAGAGCGAGAAGGTTTAGGTATGATTTATGTAGTGAAGAAATTTTGCTACTACCTTCTGGCCAACAAGTTTGTTTTCTATGTTGATCATAGAGCCTTTTTGTATCTAGTAAATAAACCTTGTTCCACGGGAAGAATTACACGATGGTTGTTAATTCTCCTTGAGTTTGATTTTCCCGTTGTGGTGAGACCTGGTAAAAGACATGTCATGGTGGATCATTTGTTTCGCATGCCCAATGGTGAAGCCCCTACTAGAGTCGATGATGAGTTTCTCGATACTTCTCTATTCCTAGTCGAAACCATACCTGAATGGAGTGAGAAGATTGTGAACTTTCTAGTTAATGGTTTTCCACCCAAAGAACTTCGTAAGGACATAGCTTGAAAACTGTTCAAAGAATGTGAACCTTACTCTCTCATTGCTGGAACTCTCTACAGGCTAGGGAAGGATGATATTCTTAGGTGTTGTGTCCGTGAGGATGAGTATTTATACATAATGCAAGAAGCCCACATGGGTATAGCCGGAGGACATTTCACAGGGGAACTAACAGATAGAAAGGTGTTGCAATCAGGCTATTGGTGGCCTACCTTATTCAAGGATGCATCACTTTTTGCAAAAGGATGTGATGAATGCCAATGTTACAAGATCACACAACGAAAGGATAAGATTACCTTACATCCTGTTAAAGTGACTCAACCATTTGAAAAATGGGGTTTGGACTTTGTAGGCCCAATTAGTCCGGCAGCTCGTAGCACTCAATCTCGATATATTATCGTTGCCACTAACTATGTGACAAAGTGGATGGAAGCCAGGGCGACACGTAAGGCCGATGCAAGGTCAACTGCCAAGTTTCTCTTTGAGAACATTATTACAAGATTTGGTTGTCCCTTTGAGATTGTGAGATACAATGGTACTCATTTTATAAATGGAGTAATAAAAGAACTCACTACCAACTTTATGATAGCTCACCATAGTCCACACCTTATTATCCACAGGCAAATGGCAAAACTGAGAGCGCCAACAAGACCTTAATCTCTATCTTGACCAAAACGGTGGAAGCTCATCGCACAGATTGGGATTTAAAGCTTACATCAACTCTATGGGCTTATTGTACTGCGTACAAAGTTGCCATTAACTGCACACCGTTTAAGATGGTGTATGGCCAAGAAGCGGTTATGCCATGGGAGTTTGTCGTTCCAAGAAGCGGTTATGCCATGGGAGTTTGGGAGCAATTTTTTAGGTTGAAGGTAGATTGAGTAGCATGCCTGCTACTCTTCTCCGGCCTGCTACTCAAGCTACCTTCAACACTTGGGAGAATTTTTTGGAGATTAACCTCGGTAGAACAGTAGGAACGGTGGCCGAAGAAGAGTAGCAGACCCCACGCATATATATATATTTATTTATTTATTTATTTATATTTATTTATATTTATTTATTATTTATATATATATAGAGAGAGAGAGAGACCCTCATCCTCATCAGTGTTAGCATATCATGTAGCTTTTTGTGAGTCCTTCCATCATGACCTCCGGCAATGCAAAACAGCTTTGTGAAAGCCACTTGAAGTGTGTCAATACGAGTAGATTGGGGATTTAAAATTTGAGAGTTTTTCATTTCAAGTTTTTGCGATGATTTCATCAAATTTTTGAGTTTTTTTTACCAAACGTGTGTCATAGCATAAAGTATCTATTTAATGTAAATTTCAAACATCATAAGACCCCATATATGTATGGTTGACAAAGAGAGAAAGTATTAATTCTAGAGAGATAATATATATGTGTGTTACCATTGGAAGAAGAGATTATAAACCCTAGAGAGAGAATGACCTCTTCTAAAATCTTCAGAGAGATAAAGTAAAATTCTAGAGTTGTATTTCATTGTGCACATCAAAGCTTGTATAACTTCTTGACTAGCCAAATAAACCCTTCACCTTGATTACATCAATAAGCTATCAAAATTTTGCCAGCATAACGGCGTGAAAATGCAAATATATAAAAAAAATCCCCATTCCATTCTTGCTTCCGTGCACTAGCCCAATTTTCAGAAGAAGAAGAAAATACATACACAAAAAATTCCCCATTCCATACTTGCTTCCATGAAGCAGCCTGATTCTCACGAGAAGAAGAAAATACATACGCAAAAAAATATGTGTTGGTATATCATTGTGCACACCAATCCAAAGCTCATCTAACTTTTGTCTAGAAGTGTATAAATGAAACCATGCTTACGTTTCCAAACATGATCAACACCAAAAAGCATGATTATATTGACAAGCTATCAAAATTTCGACAACATAACGGCGTCAAAATGTAAACAAAAAAAATTTCCCATTCCATACTTGCTTCCGTGCAGCAACTCAATGCTCACGGGAAGGAGAAAATACACACATAAGAAAATATGTGTTGGTATATCACTTTGGTAAATCCAAAGCTCTCACCTAACTTTTGTCTAGCATAATAAACATGAAATCATGATTGCATTGATAAACACAGTCAACACCAAAAACATGTCTTCAATCAAACCGAAAAATTGGCACCCAAATACTATAGTGATACGTGGTCCCATACATATCATAGTCTAGAAAACACAATAGACAACACCAATGTGGATGTCAATCAAGGGCAATGTGATCCGGGCTCATATTGTTGCCAGTCTGTCTCCTAGTTACTATCTCCATCAACTACTAGAATAGCACTTACACATCAAGCCTTGTAGCGTGCAAGATGCTGTTGAAAGACACGTGGATCGCTATCCACACACAGGTAGTGTCTAGACAACTCAACGCAGACATAGCCCAAGCCACCACATCCAAAAAAGATCTCAACGGCGAAGGTCTGTTCCGCAGTAGCAGCCCTCTAACCAGTTTGAATGCGCATACATGCACAATCGTCATGTATTAAATGACGTACTAGCCAGTTTGAATGCACAGCTTCTTCAATGATGATTTTCATTATTCTTTGTGCCTCAGAGTTAATGCACAATATCTTATGCAAGTATATACATATTAATAAAAAAATACGTGGGTCTTTTTGTTTAACCTACCCATCTTTTTAAGCAATGATTAAAAGTAAACTCCATCTTTAACCATAAATTTTCATTAACCTTCACCACCTTGACTTAACCTCCTGCTCTAAGTTGATCTTATATTCACAGACCTTGTCTTGAATCCCCCGACTTCAACAATCCACCACAGCTTTCTCGCATCTCCACCATTGTACCCTGCAATCTTATGTTTAAGATAATATGTCCAACATGAAAGCAAGAATAACTTGGAAGGTTGGTGATCAGACAGTCAACCACGACATTCAATTGAGGGGAAACTCCTTGTTGCTTAGTGCTTACTATTTGTAGAGCTTGTTGCCTCCATCTTGCCATTTTCAATCAGTATTTGCTCTTATTGAAAGTGATTGTGGTCTGACAAAAGTCTTATTGCAACTGCAGTGGGATGTTGAAGGTCGCAACATTTCTTAATAGATGGGACTTTGTCGAGCTTGTTTGAGTTGCTTCATTCAGACACGTTTATACAGGTGTCTGACAGTGAGGAAGAAAATGATAAAGAAATATCTGAAGAGGTTTCAAGTTGTGCGCTCCTTGCCGCACTGTCGAAGCAAGGGCCTTGCCTAACACTGTGTGCGAGCCATAGACGGCTCCAAGCACACAACTAGCTTAACTAGTAAGCTCAAAAGAGGGCAATGGTGTGTCACTCACCGCTCTATGCTCCTGCCATGGAGAATTCCTCGCCGCGAAGAAGAAGGAGACGCCGCTACGTCGCGCTCAACCGCTTCACCGTCGTCGTGCCGCCGCAATGCTCGATCGCTCTCTCTCTCTCTCTCTCTCTCTCTCTCTCTCTCTCTCTCTCTCTCTCTCTCACACACACACACACACACACACACACACACAAGGAGGTGAAGAAGAAGAAGATGGAGATGGAGATGGAGATGGAGCAAGAGCACTCTTCTATTGCACAAATGAGAGAATGAGTGAATTTTAGGTTTAGTTGGCTTTTATATGAGCTCACCCCATTCACACTTGGGCGCCCATGCTTAGCCAACTAATCCCTTGAATGTCCCAGTTAGAGTGCGCCTCTCATCGGCGATCACTCTTATCCTTTTCCTATTGGACCGACAAGCCCGGTACCTGACTCTACCAAATAAATAATATAATGTCCACCATAGGTTACAACGTCCATCTCGTAGGTGATAGGGTGTCCGTGAGCCGTGAGGGTTAACATGCCCCCCTTCCTGATGTAGATTCCGTCCTCGAAATCTATTGAGTTGAAGCTCATTGGTCGAGGTGGAAGAGCATTTGAGATGAATGTCCTTAGCCTTCATTAGTCACTGCAAAATCAAACAACATTGCACAGTAATTGCATTTTCATAAGCGATTAAAAAAGCATATGCAATTTTAGGCAAACAATTGATTGGTAACAGAATTTTAAACAATTTGTCAGCAATAAGCATTAAATTGCAATGTAATCAAATGCATAAAAAGATGTAAAGGTAAAAAATTAAACAAGTCTGGGGTCGCTAATTTAACGGTCGAAAGGCACTAGAGATCGACTATTAATACCATGGGTAAGCTTCTTAATTTTCTCTGGTCAATTAAGTTGTTTAATGGCGAGAGCCAAGTATTTCATGTTCGAGGGCTAACTAGAGGCTATACCTAGAGGACCTTGTAGTTAAGCTACGATAAAAGGAATTTCTCATGAAATCATCGCCTGACTGATTACCTTTTCTTTGACCCCCCAAAGTGTTTTCACAGTGATTCAATTTGATGTGTGTGCTTATTTTGTATGCCTTGGGTTTTTTGCTTTTCAAGGAAAAGCGCCCACACTGGGAACCTCTAGGGCTCTAGTACCATAGGCAATACATGTGAGTGAAGTACCAAATCAAGCTGAGATTTCTCTTCCAGCTTAAGATTTTACAGTGTGGCACTTTGATTTTTTGTTTGTTCATTTTCAGCATTTTAATTTTGTAACTTTGGGGGGTCATATAACACTGATACACCTCCCGAGGCTCATCACACTAGTAAACTCCCTTTATAATACTTAAGCAAAAGGTCAATAGGGTCAAGCCCACTAGAAAGCCCTAGTACATTTCACACAATGCTGCCTAAATCGGATTAAGAACCTAAGTAACCATTGATTATTAGGAAGGCATTCCCCGTGGTATTAAGAGAAGATCTCTAACACCTAACTTGGTCAAACTAGCTTAGTCGGACTGCTTGATTTTTAAACCTAGACAAGTGATTATGACAAAAAATTACATTGAATTAAATGTTTGATACTAAGCAAATGCGGTGAATATTAGGCTACCAATCACAATTAAAGCAGACAATCATAGATGCAAAAAAGATAAGGGGCAATGCTAATGGACAAGAAACACCCGTTTGTGTCGATGGTCGTGCTTGATTTGAAGAGTGAGTCGAGATACAGATTCCATGAAGGTCCAAATCCTATCAATAGCAACACGCTCCTGTACACACTAGGAAACAAAAGGAATACCTCCAGGAGGCACATTAGTGGGAAAAGGTACCAACACTTATTGAACACAACAAAAAAAATAAGGAACCCTAACCTAATTATTTGCACTCCCCCTAGAGAGTCAAGGGAATAGGATATTGTAGAGGTTGGGGGGAAACCCTAAGGCTAAACCCCTATCCTCATCGTCGAGATAAACAAAGTCATCATCCATGAGACCATATGTGCCATCCGTGTAGTCCTGTAAATTTTCTTCTTCATCATAGGTGTCCATGTTTACTAAGAAGGTCACTAGACGCCTATAGTCATCTTGGTCAAAAGGGTAGGCTTGTGCAATGGGAGAAACGCTCTCTACTAAGTATGGATCATACGTGGTCAAGAGACGAATCAGCCATTCTAACTCCTCAAAATTCCTCTCACATGCTAGCGTACCTATCAAATCCCATTCACATGCAAGCACTGGAAAGACCATGTGAAATATTTGTGAAAAGTAACAAGGGTACCTCTCACCCCAAGGCAGGAGTGGATGACTCTAACATACTAGCCATATCTGTACGCGCAAATAGATGATGGTTAGAGTGCAAATATTACAAGGGTCGTGTTCTTGTGCATAATTTGTTTTTATGATTTGTGTTATGGCTCTTGCTCTTTTACTTTTTTATCTTGTTTTTGTGAGTATAAGGCTTTATATATACATTCCCTAAGATTGGAGATTAAGAGGTCAGGGAGAAAGGTTGAGAGGGAAGCAAGTGAATGATGGATGTCCACAAACACTCCCCCCTTCCCATGGTAGATCATACCGTTTGAAATGATGTCGTCACCCTTTGAAACCAATTGTTCCAGTTGGTAATAGGTGAGGATTTTTGCCATTAGTTTTCTATTACCCTAGGTGCCTCGTCAAGTTGCAAGGTTGGTAAGGTACTCTCCCAGGATCGAACTTGAAGTGGTTCATCAGGTGATTCTTGAACACTGGGAGGTGTGGATTCTTTTGTAGCTTCATGGAGGTCCACTACTATAGATGGAGGCTGTGTAGAAGCTTTTACCTCTATGGATGTATTACATGAGGAGCTAGAAGCTTCATGGAACTCCCCCCTTCCTGAGCTAGGTGGAATAAATTGGTTTTTCCTTGGAGCCCAAACTAGCCCTGGACTAGGTGTGTAGCATTTTGTGATCTTTCCCTTCCCACGGTCTGCCATTGGCTTTAGCGTTACACTGTTTGACTCATATGGGTTTGTTGTCGATAGGGAAGGACACATTTTACGTTTAGGTACCCAAATTTGCTCATTTCCATCATAGTAGCCTTGGGCTTCTAATAGTTGTTTTGGAATCCATCGTGATTTGTTCTTGATTCTCCTAGGGCGCGCTCTTGGTTTTCCAGGGAAATTTTTTCTTGGAATGGATGGTAGGGTTGAGGTAGTTGGAAGTAAGGCCTTGGGGACCCATTGATATATACTCTTAGGTCGTGCAGGTTGAGTACTTGCAATATTACTGCTTGCTGCAACTACAAGTGTTGAAGTGCTAAGTTCATGGGTAGCCGGCAAAGACGAGTTAACCACCTTGGCGTGTGAATGTTGGCTATCCTTCAACTTTGCTAGAGTTTGCAACGTAGGTGACTTTGCTTGAATGATACGGGTAAGAGTCGGTGGTCGCGTCGTGACACTACCAGTATCCCAATCAATAGTGCATTTGGTTGCCAACATCCACGTGCATCCCAGGTTTACGTTGCCTTCCATAACTCTCGCAGGCATGACTAGAAACCTCTACACTATGCTTCCATTGTCATAGACAACAGGGGTCTGAAGGACTCCAAGAATAGCAGTTTTCTTTTTATTAATACCCTTGACTTGCATCGTACTCGGGGATAGGGTCGGTTTCCCTAATTGACACCAAACTCCATAGGATAACAAATTGTGTTTAGCTCCCGTATCTAATAAGGCATTGTATAGTACTTTCCCATAGGGGCTATTTAGCTCAATTGGGTATCGTAGGGGTGGCTCAGATTCTAATGAGTCGTCATCTATGTCCTCGAAAAATGCTTGTGTGATTCCCAAATTAGCCTCTCGTTGGCGTCTAAGACGTTGTTGTCGTTCTCGAGCCTCAACTCTTGCTTGGATTTTTTTAAGCTCTGCTTGTTCCTTGGCAGCCTTCTTTTGATGGATGGCTTGCAACTCTTCCTGGCTTAGAGGATCATAATATCTTTTGAATTTACTCCCATTAAGGAATCCAATGGTTTCAACTCCATCTAGAGTCTCCACACGAATGGTACCTTGCGGGGTAATTTCACACACTCGATATGGTCCCTTACCAGCGTATTTCAATTTCTTCTTTTCATTATGTACCCCGTACATAAGAACTTTATCACCAACCTTGATGTTTTTATCCTTTAAATGGCTATCAAACCACTTCTTTCTCCTATCCTTCTCCACTAGAGCATTTTGCACAGCTAATTGCCTCTCTTCATCTAGCCTTTCCAGGATATATAATCGCTCCACTAAGGGGTTACCATCCCAACCTTCTTGAGAAGCTACTCAAAGACTAGGAATGACAAACTCCCATGGCATAACTGCTTCTTGGCCATACACCATCTTAAATGGTGTGCAATTAATAGCAACTTTATACGCAGTACGATAAGCCCATAAAGCTGATGTAAGCTTTAGGTCCCAATCAGTGCGATGGGCCTCAACTTTCTTTGTCAAAATGGAGATGAGAGTTTTGTTGGTACTCTCAGCTTGGCCATTTGCTTGGGGATAATAGGGTGTAGACTTGTGGTGAGATATCATGAAGTTTGATGTGAGTTCTTCTATTACTTCATTTATAAAATGAGTTCCATTGTCACTCACAAGTTCAAAGGGGCATCCAAAACGTGTGATAATGTTCTCAAAGAGGAACTTAGCTGTTGTTTTTGCATCCGCCTTTCGTGTTGCTTTTGCTTCAGCCCATTTGGTTACATAGTTGGTAGCCACAATGATATATCGTGATTGCGTGTTACGTGCAGCCGGACTAATCGGTCCTACAAAGTCTAAGCCCCACTTTTCAAATGGTTGGGTTACCTTGATGGGATGTAGCGGCATCCTATCACTTCTTTGTGGCTTCTTGAAGCGTTGGCATTCATCACATCCCTTTGCAAAAAGTGATGCATCCTTAAACAGAGTGGGCCACCAATAGCCTGACTGTAAGATCTTTGGGGCAGTCAACTTTCCTGAAAAGTGACCACCAGCTATGCCCATGTGTGCCTCTTGTAGAATATATAAATACTCATCCTCGCGGGCACAGCGTCTAAGAACATCATCTTTTCCTCTCTTATAGAGAGTTACAGCCAGTAAGCAATAGGATTCGCATTCCTTGATTAATTTTCGAGCTATATCTTTTCGCAGTTCTTTGGGTGGAAAACCATTAACTAAGAAGTTAACAATCTTTTCACTCATGATTCAGGCATTGTCTCAACAATGAACAAAGGAGTATCATGTAATTCATCATCAACCCCCGTAGGAGCTTCGCCATTAGGGATACGAGATAAATGATCCGCCATGACATGTTTCCTCCCAGGCCTCACAACAACGGTGAAGTCAAACTCAAGAAGAATTAACAACCATCGTGTAATTCGACCTGTGGAACACGGCTTGTTTATCAAATATAGCAATGCTTGATGATCAACATAAAACACAAACTTGGTAGCAAGAAGGTAATAGCGAAATTTCTTTACTGCGTAAATCATAGCTAGACCTTCGTGCTCTTTAGTAGTGTATTTCATCTATGAATCATTTAATTGGCGACTTGCAAAGCTAATAGGGTAGTCCAATTTATGTTCTCCTGGTTGAGTTAGAACACACGCAATAGCAAAATTTGATGCATCAATGTGCACATGAAAAGGTACATTCCAATCAGGTGTTCGCAGGATTGGAGCACTTGTTAGGGCCTTCTTTAATAACTCATAAGATTGATGACATTCTTTCGTCCAGTGAAACTCGATAAGAAGCTTGTACAATGGACGCGCTATCTCGGCAAAGTTTAAAATAAACCTTCGATAATAACCAACATGGCCCATAAATCTTTGAACTCCTTTATAGTTAGTAGGTGGTGGCAAATCGGCAATGGCTTTAATCTTACTCTCATCTTTGGATATCCCGTTCTTGGACACACTATATGCCCTAGAATGACTCCATGCTTAACCCAAAATTGGCATTTGAAAGGGTTCAATGAGATGCGATAAAATCTGCACCTTTCAAATATTTTTCGTAGATATAACAAATTCTTCTCCCAAGAAGAATAAACACAAAGGTCGTCTAGGAAAGCTTCACAAAACTCCCTTAGAAATTCTTTAAACGCAGTGTTTATTAATCGTTGGAATGTAGCAGGGGCATTTGTTAAGCCAAAAGCCATAACACGAAATGCAAACACTCCAAACTCTGTGATAAAAGCAGTTTTAGCTTGGTCCTCTAATGCAATTGTGATTTGATTGTAACCAGAGTACCCATCTAAAAAGCTATAAGCTTCCTTGCCCGCAACTCTTTCAAGCACATGTTCTGAATATGGCAAGGGATAATGATCTCTCCTAGTAGCTGCATTAACTTTCTTGAGGTTCACGCACACTCTTAGTTTCCCATTCTTTTTTGACACAATGACTATTGGAGAAACCCATTCTGAGTGCTCAATAGGGTATATGAATCCACATTGGATAAGTTTTTCAATCTCCTCTTGTACAATTTTGGCGTACTTAGGATTCATTGGATATGGTCGTTGCTGGACGGGTTTAGCAGTGTTGATCGTGGGAATTATATGTTGCACCACAAAAGGTGGAACACCCTTCATGTCATGATATGTCCAAGCAAAGATATCCTTGTATTCCTTGAGGAGCTCCTTAAGTACAGCCTCTTCAGTTTCGGTAAGGTCTTGAGCAATAAAGATTGGTTTAGAGTCCTCACCTGGTTCTGCTAATTCTATCTCTTTAACTACCGCTGGACCATCATAGACTCCACTGCTTCCATTGGTAGGTATTCGTTGGGCTTTGGCATACACAACCTTTCGCTCCCCCGTGGTATAAGATTTAAAATGTTCAGGAGTCGTATGTAAGTCAGCAGGCTCTTGTCCTGACGGAGACCTTTCTTTTAGTTCTGCCTCCTTTTGTTGTTGTGCTAACTCTCGGTTTAGACGTCTTCTTATAGTTCGACTCAATTTCGGCTCTGTAACCTCCAATTGAGCGAGGTCAATGGGTCGCGGGCTGCACCACATGACACTCTGGAGATGTTCACCCCAATTGTCTACTAGTGTTAACCCTCACGGCACACGGACACCCTATGATCTATAAACGTTGTATTATTTAGAGTCAGGTACCGAGCTTGTCGGACCAATAGGGAAAGGTAGAGTGATCGCCGATGAGAGGCGCACTTTAACTTGGACATTCAAGGGATTAGTTGGCTAAGCATGGGCGCCCAAGTGTGAATGGGGTGAGCTCCTATAAAAGCCAACTAAACCTAATTTTTACTCATTCTCTCATTTGTGCAATTGAAGAGTGCTCTTGCTCCATCTCCATCTTCTTCTTCTTCACCTCCTTGTGTGTGTGTGTGAGAGAGAGAGAGAGAGGGAGAGTGTGTGTGCGATCGAGCATTACGAAGGCACGACGGCGGCGAAGCGGTTGAGCGCGGCACGTCTGCAGCTTCTTCTTCATCGCGGCGAGGAATCCACCACGAAGGCGAGCGTAGAGCGGTGAGTGACACACCCTTTGTTTTCTTGAGCTTGCTAGTTTAGGCTTGTTGTGTGCTTGGAGCCGTTTGTGGCTCGCATACGGTGTATTGGCAAGTCCCTTGCTTCGACAGTGCGGCAAGGAGCGCACATTTTTGGCGCCGCTGCCGGGGATATGCCCTACACTAAGCTCGGTTAGCACTTTACGCTTCCTTGTGGTGCAATTTCTATCATAGGAAAGGCAGGGAAGGAGTGTGTGGAAGATTTCTGTTTTTTGCGTTTTCTGCAATTGCTGTCAAGTTTCAATTTCTGCTATTGTCTGCGTTTTTTCAATTTCTGCAATTTCTGCATTTTCAAGTTCGGCGTTTTCAATTTCTGCAATTTTCTGCATTTTTTTGCATTTTCTGTAATTTCCGCGTTTTTTATGCAATTTCTGCCTTTTTTGCATTTTCTGCGTTTTTCTGCATTTTTTTCAATTTCGGTATTTTCTGCATCAACAAAAAAAAAAATTAAAAAAAAAGTTTGGAAAAAAAAAAGTTTTTTGAGAAAAAAAAAATTGAAAAAAAAACATTTTTAAAAGGAGAAAAATCCGGAAATTAAAAACGCGAGCGAGTGGGTGGCGATATTTTTTGAAAAAAAAAAACTTAAAAGGAAAAAAATCCGGAAATTAAAAACGCGATATTTTTCGAAAATAAAAAACGTGACTCTTAAAACGGACGGGTTGGTTTGTATAAAAGGTAGATCGGGATCGGGATCATTTTCCCAAGCCCCGGGTTGGTTTGTATAAAAGGTAGATCGGGACCGGGATCATTTTCCCAAGCCCAAGCCCAAGCCCAAGCCCAAGCCCCAGGCCTCAGTCTTGTGATATATACTAGACTCACTCTTATATATATACCCTACTCCCTCAAGAGAGAATGAGAGCATGTGGGACAAGTCCTCCACTCTCCTCCTTTCTCTTCCCACTTGCACCCTTAGACTTTCTAGTTTGGGCCTAGTTCCCTACTGGAAATTGACAGTTTTAGGGATTCCGAGGGCATAGAGTGACCAAACGGAGGGCTGTAAAGCACGGCACGACCCTCTGACCGATACGCTCGTTTTGAGCTATCACACGGCCCATTCCACGACACGCTCTAAAAAATCTAGCAAAAAAACAAACAAAAAACACGCTAAAAACTAGTCACAAGGCCTCCTAGAGCAGCTTTTTGACACCTTAGGGTATCAAAAGCACATGCACTTACGCTCTGGGCGGGTGCTAGAACACGAGCATATTGAGGGTGCCTCTGTTCATACGGACACCCATTACCCATCCACGATAAGCTCTAGACCCTCAGCGGGGACACAAGGTAGCACCACCCAAGACCCTAAAATAGCCGCTAGTGATTCCTCCTCCGACTCAGAAATCATGGAAGCATACCCTACCCAAAACACTGAGAGAGAAGGCCATGCACCTCCCGAAGCTCCACAGCCTAGTACTAGTATGTTTAGCCGTTTCATGGAAACATTAGGTAGAGCTACTCGCTCGGAACCTGATGCAAATGAAGCACACGAAGGGGGTGGGGAAGTGGACTCTCCTTTCACATCGCACGTGGACCCCACACCCCCAAAGAGTGTCCATGTGGATATCCTACCAACTTCTTACCAAGAAGGCCCTGTTGAGCTGCCTCCTTCAGAAGTTCCCTCTAGAGTACCGTTGGTGACAAGTAAAACCATGGGGAGCAACATTGCTTCTACCTCACAAGAAACCGTTAACACGTCGACTCTAGAAGGATTGTTCATTAATGATCATTGGACATACGACCTCCACACTGAGGTGTTGACGGATCTACACTCTGGCCACGCCTACCATGTAGGATGGATAGAGATTGTACAATCCACCTCTAGTGCCACGAGCATCGAAGATCAACAGAAAATGATCTGTAATGTTATCCATGGCATTATTCAATCAGAAAGGCAAAACCGAGGGGTAAATATACTCTCAACTGGCCCCATGAGATTTCTGGATACGAGCAAGGCTCAACAGCCTACTCTATCACAAATGGAGACTCCTCTAATGAGTCCCATGGACCCATCTTACGTCATTTCACCTGGGGTCTCTATGCAATCTGAGCCTCCGAGCGAAAACTTTAGCTTCCCTAACTTGGCTCAACCCTCTATTAAGGAAAACCCAGTGCTCACTCCAGGGATAAGCCTGACAGAGAATGTACCGATGCCATCTACGGTTAGCGCAGTGCCACTACCTAGTGTCGTAGTACCTAATATGGGGCCTCGACCATATGTGCCTCTAGCCCCTTATGCACACATGGCCCCCACACCTCCAATTGTACCACTTGCTTATGCTCCTCGAGTGCCGCTCCCTAGCTCTTATCCGAGTGGACCTATGCCCGGTTATGTTCCATATCCTGCATCATCCACACATATGCCAAGACCGGTACCCGTTCCTCTCCCACATATGATTCCAAGAGTACCTCCACCGGCCCTGCCTCCTCACATAGGTGACTTGGCAGCGTTTGCTTAAACCATAGGTCGATCTATCGCGGAAAATATGCGTCATGCATCTGATAGAGAGCCTAGAAGTAAGGCAATACAAATTGCCAAACTCACGCAAAAATTCAATGGGGACGAAGATGCTAGAAAACACATTGAAGTGTTTGAACAAGTATGTGATTCCTTAGGGGAACGCAACGAACTACATAAGTGCAATGCCTTAAGCTTGACATTAAGTGGGAAGGCTGGAGATTGGTATAGGACCCTAAGGGTGGACGAGAAAACAATCTACCCTACCCTTCGAAGGTTGTTTCTAAAGGAGTACATACGAGAAGGTGTGCTTTGGGGTGTAGCATCTCAGCTACAGAAGGCCGAACGTAAGGAAGGAGAGTCAGTAAGGGACTTCATTAGTCGTCTAAAGCACTTAAACTCTCGCTGCCCTGTAAATGAGCGCTTCAACAATAACCAACTGCTTGATCGATTCATTCGAGGGTTGAGAAATGAAGGAATCTATAATGGACTAGTGATTAGAGGTATCACAACCTGGGAAGATGTCACTGCCAATGCAATCCAATTAGAGGACAACTTGATGATAGCAGGCATGAGGGTGTCTACTGACACGAGATCCACTAGCTCACAAGCCATTGAGTATGAACCCATGACTGCAAAGCCCATTGCCAATGAGCCAAAGGTATTTGAGACATTCTTGACAGACCTCACCAAGGCAATCCAAGAGTCTCTTAAGGATAATCGACCCCCTCAAAATAGTCACATGTATCCAAGAAGGGAGCAACAATGGTGTTCCATTTGCTTAGGTCCACATAGCACTAGTGAGTGCCCTACGTTTAGAGTAAAATTTAATGGAACTTGCAACGCATGTGGTAGGTATGGTCACCAAGCTAAGGATTGTTTAATGATCAAACGTATGATGGCAAATAGACCACCTGTAGCCTGGACGGATGCACCTCGAGCTCCTGTATTGATGCCTACTCCACCTGTTGAGCAACTACCGCAACACATGGTCCCTAGATCTCAAAATGTTGTACAAGCTACACCGCTACCACCTCCTGTGCTAGGACCGCAGCCCCCGCATCCAAGAGTCACCCCTATGAACCAAGTGGGTTGCGAGCCATCAAATGCTTATGCAGATGGCTGTGAGGAGGAAATAGACACTAGTATTGCCTACGGACTTGATACATTGGAAGAGTGTCCTATATACTACATGGAAGATTGTTGGGGACAAGTCAAGCCGGTTTATCAAGCTGCTGCTCTCGCATCCAGAGGTCAAAATATCAACACCCAGGCTAGGAGGCCACCTCTTCAATGCTACGAGTGTGGTGGACCACATCGAGTAGCAGAGTGCCCTATTAGGCTGCAAAAGAATGCTGCACAGATGCAAATGAATCAAGGGAGCACGTCTGCAATGCCAATACTCACATGTAATCGTTGTGGCATAGATCACTTGATTGCCCAATGCCCCTATAACCCAAATGCGCCTAAAATCACACCCCTGAATTTGGTCAAAATTGCTAGGGTGACATCGCCAATACCACCCGTCGCACCCGCTTATGCGATTACACGGTCCATGCTTCAAGGGCCAGGACATATCCTCGAAGAGAGAGATACCGCGTCAGTTATCCAAGCAAAGAAAAAGAAGACACGAAGGAAGAAGTCGCAGAATACGGAAAATTCAAAGCCAAGTTCCAAAACAAACATAGGAACAGGAGATGACCCCGTGTATATGAATGACCTCGAGGATGATTCAGATTCAGTCGAGACAATGGAGACTAGAACCAATACCACAAAGGGAAAGACCGACAAAGAAAACCGTAATATGGGACCAAATGAAAACCGAATGAGAGAAAACCATAAAGAGCCTCTGAAAACACCACAAGTGTTTCCAAATCCAATCCAAGACCCCCAAGATAAACCGCAGGGGCAAAAAGGGAAGAATCGTAAAAAGAAGATTGGGACGTACCCAAACCCAGTAGACGAGATTGAGCAGGTGAAACATCTAAGAGGTTTAGTGGAGGAGACTCAAAGGAAACTAGAACCAGAACCCATGCAGGTCAAAATTCATGACACAGTGTTTCCCACGCAAGTTCATCCACCCCACATGAACCATAGACCGTTAGCCATATCTAGTATCATCCAAGAAGGGAGTGAGGACAGGACATCAGAAAGTGAGCATACACCCTTCTTGTTGGAAAGGATGTTTAACGAAGGAATACCTGATCCCATTGAGGAATCTGAGATTCCATCCTCACCAGTTCCTAGTCAAGGACCTACACCCTGTAAAACGCCAATGAATGTTGCCAAACTAGTGGACTTCATGTCTTCTGAGGTCCGAACCACGATCATAGCAAAGCTGTATGGAGATCCTGAGTTATTCCTTGCACTTCGAGCATTCCTTAACGGAGAGCTACGAACGGGATTACCGCAGTTTGCGCAACCAAATAGGCCTGACTCGATTATGATTGATGAGGAAAATCATGTGCAATCACTTGACTTAGATGGACCCGAGTCTGTGATCGAGGTACCCATTAACGAATTAGGGCAGTATTTTGAAGGCGACGAGTCTAATGCGACCCTACCCATCACTACCAAGGGATTAACTATAAAGGGAATTCTTGATGGTGGTGCAGAAGTTAGCATCGTTACAAAAGATTGTTGGGAATCCATGGGAAAACCCCGCCTCAGTGTTACTAACATTGTGGTAAAGATGGCAAATGGTACCATAGCCAAACCTATGGGGATGCTCAAGGATCTTAAGATCAAAGTTCTAGGACACAAGGTACGACATACGTTCATTGTAATGGATTTCTCTAAACACCTTATGTCATATGAAATGATTTTAGGACGACCATTCATGAGGGAAGCACAAATGGTTCACGATTGGTCTAAAAATCATGTCTATTTGCAATTCCAAGACTCTGTCCTTAGAGTGGATTTGGTGACTGGTAAGGTACACCCCTTAGGGAGTAAAACCATTATTGATCATCGCTCTGACACCACAGTTCACTCGGCCCCACTACAATATTGTTACACTTGTAAGAAGGATACAGACATTGGCCAAGATTCTCCTTATATGGATGTGTTACCGGGTATGACGGAATCAGACAAGGTGGATTGGGTCCACCTAGCATCAACCATAGACACTTGGGGAAATAGGGGGACGACCTGGGTAACACCTGAGGGGGATGAAATGCCTATACCCTTAAATATGCTACAAGCAATGCATATCGCTTCCGACAAGACTCATCCTAAGGTAACGAAGAAAACATACAAGTGGGTCCCTAAAGCTTCTTTAGTGACCATAGCTAGTGCAAAAAAACAGAAGCCTTGTAAGAAACGTACCACTCGCTCCAAGAAAAGTAAGAAAATGTTGCGATGGATCCCTAAACGACTATTGGAAGCCCAAGGCTACTATCAAGGAAATGATCAAATCTGGGTGCCAAAACGTAGATTGTGCTCTTACCTATCACCTGACCCAAGTGAGCCCAATCCCGTAGCTCCAAAACGAATCAATGATCGGGGAAAGGGAAAGATCACAGAATGCTACACACCTGCTCCCGAGCTAGTTTGGGTACCAACGAAAGAACGATTTGTTCCACCTAGCTCAGGAAGGGGGGAGTCCCATGAAGATTCTAGCTCCTCATGTAATACATCCATAGAGGTAAAAGCTTCTACACAGCCTCCATCTATAGTAATGGACCTCAATGAAGCTACAAAAGAATCCACACCTCCCAGTGTTCAAGAATCACCTGATGAACCACTTCAAGTTCAATCCTGGGAGAGTACCTTACCACCCTTGCAACTTGACGAGGCACCTAGGGTAATAGAAAACTACTGGCAAAAATCCTCACCTATTACCAACTGGAACAATTGGTTTCAAAGGGTGACAAGCTCATTTCAAACGGTATGATCTACCCAAGGAAGGGGGGAGTGTTTGCTGACAGTCATCATTCATTTGTTTCCCTCTCAACCTTTTTCCCTGACCTCTCAATTCCAATCTTAGGGAATGTACATATAAAGCTTTATACTCACAAAAAAAAAAAAAAAAAAAAGAGCAAGAGCAATTAGCAAACGAGTATGCACATTAAAATCAAAACATTGACTCAGACCTACACATGTCACATCTGGTACAGTGAAACAGAAACCTATGCCATGAAACACCTTTGATCCTCATCACTTGAATGATGGAGGGTAGGTAAGATTAGTACCATAGGAGTGTTTCTGTTTTAGAGTTGAGTGATTAGAAAAGTTCTTTTTTCCCACTGATGTTCCTCCTGGAGGTATTCCTTTTGTTTCCTAGTGTGTACAGGAGCGTGTTGCTATTGATAGGATTTGGACCTTCATGGAACCTTACTCTCTTTCACACTTCATATCAAGCGCGACCATCAACACAAACAGGTGTTTCTTGTCCATTAGCATTGCCCTTATCTTTTTCGCATCCATGTTTGTCTGCTTTGATTGTGATTGGTAGCATAATATTCAGCGCATTGGCTTAGTATCCAACATTTAATTCAATGCAATCTTTTGTCATAATCACTTGTTTAGGTGTAAAAATCAAGCAGTCCGACTAAGCTAGTTTGACCAAGCTAGGTATTAGAAATCTTCTCTTAATACCATGGGGAATGCCTTCCTAATAAGCAATGGTTACTTAGGTTCTTAATCCGATTTAGGCAGCATTGTATGAAATGTACTAGGGCTTTCTAGTGGGCTTAACCCTATCAACCTTTAGCTTAAGTATTATAAAGGGAGTTTACTAATGTGATGAGCCTGGGGAGTGTAACAGTGCTATATGACCCCCCAAAGTTACAAAATTAAAATGCTGAAAATGAACAAGCAAAAAATCAAAGTGCCACAATGTAAAATTTTAAGCTGGAAGAGAAATCTCAGCTTGATTTGGTACTTCACTCACATGTATTGCCTATGGTACTAGAGCCCTAGAGGTTCCCAGTGTGGGCGCTTTTCCTTGAAAAGCAAAAAACCCAAGGCATACAAAATAAGCACACACATCATAATTGAATCACTGTGAAAAGACCTTGGGGGGTCAAAGAAAAAGTAATCAGCCAGGCGATGATTTCATGAGAAATTCCTTTTATGGTAGCTTAACTACAAGGTTTTCTAGATATAGCCTCTAGTCAGCCCTTGAACATGAATACTTGGCTCTCGCGATTAAACAACTTAATTGACCACAGAAAATTAAGAAGCTTACCCATGGTATTAATATTCGATCTCTAGTGCTTTTCGACCGTCAAATTAGCGACCCCATACTTGTTTAATTTTTACCTTTACATCTGTTTATGCATTTGATTATATTGCAATTTAATGTTCATTGCTAACAAATTGTTTGACCAATCAATGTGTCTACCTAAAACTGCATATGCTTTTTAAGAGAATGCAATTACTGTGCCAATGTTGTTTGATTTTGCAGTGACTGAAGAAGGCTAAGGACATTCATCTCAAATGCTCTTCCACCTCGATGAACCAGCTTCAACTCAATAGCTTCCGAGGACGGAATCTACATCAGGAAGGGGGGCATGTTAACCCTCACGGCACACGGACACCCTATGATCTATAAACGTTGTATTATTTAGAGTCAGGTACCGGGCTTGTCGGACCAATAGGGAAAGGTAGAGTGATCGCCGATGAGAGGCGCACTTTAACTTGGACATTCAAGGGATTAGTTGGCTAAGCATGGGCGCCCAAGTGTGAATGGGGTGAGCTCCTATAAAAGCCAACTAAACCTAATTTTTACTCATTCTCTCATTTGTGCAATTGAAGAGTGCTCTTGCTCCATCTCCATCTTCTTCTTCTTCACCTCCTTGTGTGTGTGTGAGAGAGAGAGAGAGAGAGGGAGAGTGTGTGTGCGATCGAGCATTACGAAGGCACGACGGCGGCGAAGCGGTTGAGCGCGGCACGTCTGCAGCTTCTTCTTCATCGCGGCGAGGAATCCACCACGAAGGCGAGCGTAGAGCGGTGAGTGACACACCCTTTGTTTTCTTGAGCTTGCTAGTTTAGGCTTGTTGTGTGCTTGGAGCCGTTTGTGGCTCGCATACGGTGTATTGGCAAGTCCCTTGCTTCGACAGTGCGGCAAGGAGCGCACAACTAGCTTTCGATGAGCATCACATGCCCCTAGATAGCTAAGCCATTCTGCATTAGATCTTTCCTTGTTTATCCTAGCTCTCACATTTGCTCGATATCGTCGTCTCTTATATGACCTTTGTTTCTTGTTAAGGTTTTGATTTTGGTAAATGTTTGAACTCGACTCGCCTGATAGGTCTTCGCTTGGATCTTCTTCACTCTCATATAAATTACCATAGATGGTCGTACTAGGCCTTGAGTGTTCAGTTTCTATACTTGGTTCACTCGATGTTTCTTCAGGTTCTGAATCCATTTCTCCCTGAGATTCCGTTTCCGATGTGTATTGGCCTAAAGCCTTTGAGGAATCATCGGTTTCACCCTCAGGTAGGTGTGCCTCTTTCTTATCATCGGATGTTACATGCGCTACACCTAACATGTTTACTGGTGCAATGTGTGGTATCTCTTCCCCATCTGGTGTTACTCAGGTTGTTACTCTAGCTCCCCATGTATCTATAGTTGCCGCTAGGTGTACCCAATCGACATTGTCTGACTCAGCCATTCCGGGTAGGATATCCATATAAGGAGAGTTCTCCCCAATATCCGTGTCTTCGTTACACGTGTAACAATACTGTAATGGAGCTGAGTGAATTGTTGTGTCTGATCGATTATCAATGATGAATTTATTTCCTAGAGGATGCGTTTGACCACTTAAAAGATCAACTCAAATGACAGAGTCTTGGAACTGTAAGTAGACGTGGTTTTTGGACCATTCATGCACCATTTTTGCTTCCCTCATGAATGGACGCCCTAAGATCATCTCAAATGACATAGGATGCTTGGAAAAATCCATAACAATGAAAGTCTGCCTTACCTTGTGTCCCAAGACCTTGATTCTGAGATCCTTTAGCATTCCAATAGGCGTAACAATAGATCCATTAGCCATTTTTACCACTACGCTTGTGGCTTCAAGGTGAGGTCGCCCCATAGACTCCCAACAACTCTTTGTCACCATGCTGACTCCCGCACCACCGTCAAGGACCCCCTTTACAGTTAATCCTTTAGTAGTGATTGGTAGAGTAGCATTAGATTCATCACCTTCAAAGTATTGCCCCAACTTGTTAACGGGTACTTCAATTATAGATTCATGTCCCGCTAGGTCAGATGGTCGTGCTAAATGTTCCTCATCATTCATTACCGAGTAAGGTTTGTTCATATGTGCAAACTGTGGTAATCCGGCCTGTAATTCTCCATTGAGGAAGGCTCGAAGAGCTGAGACTAGCTCGGGGTCTTTATATAGTTTGGACATGATGGTGGTTCTAACTTCTGAAGACATGAAATCCATCAATTTGGTAACATTTAATGGCATCTTGTGGGACGTAGGACCCTGACAAGAGAATGGTGAAGATGGAATGGAATCTCCACTTCCTCAAGGGGGTTGGGCATTCCCTCACCAAACATTCTCTCTAGTAGGAATGTGTCCACTTTCAGATGTCCTACCCTCACTCTCTTCCCGAATGATACTGGGTATAGCTAACGGCCTGTAGTTCTTGTGAGGTTGAACTTGTGTGGGAAACATTGTGTCCGACATCTGGATATGTTTGGGTTCAAGTTCTAATGTTTGTTGAGTTTCTTTCACCAAACCCCTCAATTGTTGGACTCGTTCAATTTCCACTGTTGGGTTTGGATAGGTTCCAATCTTTCTCTTGAAATCCTCATTTTTTGTCTCTCGTGGCTTATCTTGGGGGTTCGCAACTGGGTGGTTTAACTTTGAATACTCTTTTGGTGTTCGTCGTAATTCCCTCTCATGATCCTCCTCACTGGCTTTTTCCTTTGTAGTAATAGTTTTGGTCTCCGTGGTCTCTATCGAATCTGAGTCATCCTCAGGGTCATTCATATACACGGGATCCTCTCCTGTCCCTATGTTAGTCTTTGAACTAGGTTTTGAGCTAGAAGCATTAAGGGATTTCTTTCTTCGTGTTTTCTTCTTTCTCGCTCGACCAATGGATGCAGCATCTCTCTCTTCGAGGATGTAATTTTGCTTTGGAAGCATCGACCGTGTGAGTGCATTCACTGGTGCTATGTTTATAGTTGGTGGTGTCCCATCAACAATCTTTATTATGTTCAATGGTGTGATTTTCGGTGCGTTTGGATTGTTAGGACACTGTGCGATCAAATGATCTATGCCACAACGATTACAAGTGAGTATTGGCATTGCCAATGCACTCCCTTGACTTGTTTGCATTAGTGCAGCATTCTTTTGCATTCTAATGGGGCACTCAACTACTCGATGTGGTCCACCACATTCGTAGCACTAAAGAGGTGGTCTTCTGGCAAAACTATTAATGTTTTGGCCTCTTGCTGCTAGCGCAGTAGCTTGATATACCGGTTTGATTTGTCCCCAATGGTCTTCCATATAGTACATGGGACACTCCTCAAGCATGTCGACTCCATAGGTGATACTAGAGTCTATGTCCTCTTCGCAATCTACATAAGTACTAGATGACTCGCAACCTATTTGGTTCATAGGTGTAACTCTTGGATGAGGGGGTTGCGGTCCTAGCAATGGAGGTGGAAATGGTGTGGTTTGGACCACATTTTGGGTTCTAGGGACCATGTGCTGTAATGGCAACTGTTGCTCCATGGGTGGGGTAGGCATCAATGCAGGAACTCGAGGTGAGTCTACCCAAGCTATAGGCGGTCTATTTTCCATGATGAGTTTAAGAATTAGGCAATCCTTCGCTTGATGGCCATACCTACCACACGCGTTACAAGTCTCGTTAAACTTTACTCTGAAAGTAGGGCATTCACTCGTAGTATGTGGGCCCAAGCAGATTGAGCACCATTGCTACTCCCTTCTTGGATACATATGAGTGTTTTGTGGAGCACGATTACCCCTAAGGCTTTCTTGGATGGCCTTGGTGAGATCTGCCAAAGTCATCTCAAATATCGTTTGCTCTTTCACAATTGGCTTTATCTTCATTGGCTCATGCCCTGATGCTTGCGAGCTACTAGACTTCGGCTCGGCAGACACTCTTTCTCCTGCACTCATTAAATTATCCTCCAATTGGATTGCATTCATGGTGACTACTTCCCAAGTAGTGATACCTCTAATGATTAGGCCATTATAAATACTTTCATGTCGTAGTCCCCTAATGAATCTATCGAGCAATTGGTTGTTGTTGAATCGCTCGTTTGGATTGCATCGAGAATTCAAATTCTTTAGGCGACTAATGAAGTCTCTCACGGATTCACCTTCTTCTCGTTGGGCTTTCTGGAGCTGAGAGGCTACACCCCAAAGTACTCCCTCTCGTATGTATTCTTTTAAGAATAGTCTCCTAAGAGTAGAGTAGATCATTTTCTCTTCTACTCTTAAGGTTCTATACCAATCTCCAGCCTTTCCGCTTAGGGTCAAACTCAAAGCCTTACACTTATGTAGCTCATTGTGCTCTTCCAAGGAATCGCACACATGTTCAAAGACTTCCATATGCTTTCTAGCATCTCCGTCTCCACTGAATTTCTGTGTGAGCTTAGCTACTTGAACTGCCTTGCTCCTAGGCTCTCTATCAAGTGCACTACGCATGTTTTCCGCAATAGAGCGACCGATAGTTTGAGCAAATGCTGCCAAATCTCCTATTTGAGCAGGTATAATGGGTGTATGTGCTCTTGGAACCACATGTGAGATGGGAGTTGGCCTTGGCCTTGGGATACGCGTGGCTCTTGGGTCCCATATTTCGTATGGTGGTGTACCAGACGGTGGTCCAAAGTTTACAGGCGTGGCCCTAGGCATAGGGGGTGCCTGATATGGCATGTTATTATTAAATGGCATGGCTCCACTTGTATAAGAGCTTGGATAATTCCATTGTGGATTGTAAGCTCTTGGAATAATCGGAGGTGTGGGAGCTACATGAGGCTGAGGTACGACCGGTGCACATGATTGATACATACATGTAGGTATAGTTGGGGGCACTGTGCTACTAGGCATCGGTGCAGTGTTAACAAATGAACTCCATGGTGTACTTCTTGTCATGCTCACCACTGGGATATGCATGGTAGCCGTAGTGTCATTAAGAGAAAGATGAGCTAGATCTGGGAAGGTAAAGCTGCCACTTGTGGGCTTAGATTGTACTGAGGCTTCTGGTGAAACAACATATGGAGGATCAATGGGGCTCACTGAGGGAGTCTCCATTTGTGATAGGGTTGGTTGGTTGGCCTTTCCCGTATCCAAGAATCTCATTAGGCCTGTTGAAGGCATGTTGATCCCAGTGTTCTGTCTTTTTAACTCGACAATCCTATGGAGGACATCACAGACTTTCTGTTGTTGCTCATCTATGCTAGTAGCACCCGATGTGGATTGTAGAACATCTAACCAACCCACATGATAGGTGTGTCCTGTGTACCGATCAGTTAAAGCTTCTGCTTGTAGGTCATACTCCCAATTTTCGTTTAGGAATATCCCATCTAGGCCTGGCGTGCTGGAGGTTTCCCTCGAAGTGGAAGCATTATTGCTCCCCATTGCTTGCCCCTCCGTGACTGCTACCTTGGGAGCACTCGGTTGCTCAGCTGGCATGATTGTTGTCATAGGAGCCTTTGCTTTCAGGGCTCGACTTTGTTCTAGCCTTCGTAGGTTCTCAATTTCCCTCTCCCTTGTTGCTTGCATATAGCGTTCGATCTCTTGTACTTCGGCAAGACTCCTACCATCGGGTAGTAAAACCTCAGAGGGAGATAGTCCTAAAGGATCAGGAGGTGCAGTGGATGGAACATTCATATGCACACTCTCAAGAAGCATAGGGTCTATTTTAGGCATGAATGACGAATTTACTTCCCCACTCCCTTCATTTATTTCATTAACCGCATGTTCGGAGCGAGTAGCTCTACTAAAGGTCTCTTTTAAGCGGCTAAACACGCTGGACCCGGGCCGTGGGCCCATGGTATGCATGTCTTGACTTGAACTATCAGGGTTTGGTGTAGGATACCCCTCCATGACTTCGTAGTCAGAGGAAGAATCACTAGACGCGATATGAGGATCTTGGGTCGCGCTACCTTGAGTCCCGGCCAAAGGTCCAGAACCTAGGGTGGAGGAATAATGGGTGCCCGTGTAAATGGAGGCACTACCAATATGCTCGTGCTCTAACACTCGTCCAGAACATAGGTTCATATGACTTGGATCCCCTAGAAGTGTCAGTGAGTGCCCGTGAAGGCTGCTCACCTAGTAATTTTGGGTGTTTTGCAACCCAAGTCTTTTCTTTTTTTTTTCTTTTTTTTTGGTCCTTTTTTTCTGACCCATCTATAGAATAGAATGTATGATAGCTCAAAACGAGCGTCTCGGTCAGAGGGACGTACCGTGCTTTACAACCCTCCGTTTGGTCACTTTATGCCCTCGGAATCCCTAAAACCGTCAATTTCTAGTAGGGAACTAGGCCCAAATTAGAAAGTCTAAGGGTGCAAGTGGGAAGAGAAGGGAGGAGAGTGGAGGACTTGCCCCACATGCTCTCATTCCCTCTTGAGGGGGTAGGGTATATATATAAGAGTGAGTCTAGTATATATCATAAGACTGAGGACTGAGGCCTAGACCTGGGCTTGGGCTTATGATCCCGATCCCGATCAAAATTTTAGTGTAGCCCCCCAGTCACTCACGCTTAAATATTTTCGGTTTTTATTTATTTTTTTATTTATTTTTGTTAAAGGCGACGATCGCGCGCGGTTTAGGTGACCCTTTCTTGGCCACACACACTGTCAGCACCTACCTAACCTCTCTGTCAACAGCTCACAGACAACTCACTACCTTATCTACTTACTAACAGTGTTGCTAACCACTAACTAATCTACTAACTAATCTGTTAACCACTCTGCTAATTGCTTACTGACAGTGGGCTAACTGTCCACCTACTTCCTCTCTCACTACCTTACTGTGCAAAGACTGTGTACAGGCAAACCTTGACAGTAAACTGTGTACAGACTGTGTGCAAACAGAAATTGCTAACTGCCTTCCTACTTATTCATTCACTGCGAACAAGCTAACGACTACTAACCGTGCAAAGACTGTGTGCAAACAGAAAACACAACATTATGCAAAAATCACAGAACTTGCAGACAATACAGAAATTAACAACTTGCAAAAAAATAACTCATTCCTCTTCCTCTTCCTCTTCTTTCCTACTACAAACAACTCATAGGAGAAGCACAAAGTGCCTCTTGGGCTTAGTGTAGGGCGATTCCCCGGCAGCGGCGCCAAAAATGTGCACTCCTTGCCGCACTGTCGAAGCAAGGGCCTTGCCTAACACTGTGTGCGAGCCATAGACGGCTCCAAGCACACAACTAGCTTAACTAGTAAGCTCAAAAGAGGGCAATGGTGTGTCACTCACCGCTCTATGCTCCTGCCGTGGAGGATTCCTCGCCGCGAAGAAGAAGGAGACGCCGCTACGTCGTGCTCAACCGCTTCACCGCCGTCGTGCCACCGCAATGCTCGATCGCGCTCTATCTCTCTCTCTCTCTCTCTCTCACACACACACACACACACACACACACACACACACACACACACACACATACACACACACACAAGGAGGTGAAGAAGAAGAAGATGGAGATGGAGATGGAGCAAGAGCACTCTTCTATTGCACAAATGAGAGAATGAGTGAATTTTAGGTTTAGTTGGCTTTTATATGAGCTCACCCCATTCACACTTGGCCGCCCATGCTTAGCCAACTAATCCCTTGAATGTCCCAGTTAGAGTGCGCCTCTCATCGGCGATCACTCTTACCCTTTTCCTATTGGACCGACAAGCCCGGTACCTGACTCTACCAAATAAATAATACAATGTCCACCGTAGGTTACAACGTCCGTCTCATAGGTGATAGGGTGTCCGTGAGCCGTGAGGGTTAACACAAGCGTTGTGCATCTTGAAAGTAGTGGTGACGAAATAGGACAGCTCGAAACTCAGTCAATCATCACTTGGATTCAACAAAATCCAGAGGCAAAAGAGTTAAAGGATCTATTAGCATTATATGGAGCTCCTTTGCAAGTTGTTGAACTTCAAATTTGTGACCCTTCATAAGCCTTACATACACCCCTTTCATTATGCTACATTGGCACCATGTATAGTAGATATCTACTCCATTGTAATCCTTTGCCGGGTAGCTATGAGCAAGTACACTCTTGCTAGAAATTATTTGCATAGTGCATAGTTCACACACACACACACACACACACACACATACATACAGTAAGGAAGGAGATGTTGCAGCAACTGTGAAAGTTTTTTGAAAAGGGATAGGGAGCTAGAGTAGGAAAGTTGATGTTGCACCAACATTATGATGGAAATTTGTGCTTTGAGTTGCCTACAACTTAGGATAAAACAAAACGAATGTCAGGGATGGAAAAACGCTTTGATGGTCACTTGTGGACTCGCCCATCTGTAACAACCATGGCAATAGCATGCACTGTTCATCTAAGCTATTGTTTGGGGTGCATGCAATGCAATTATTCAACATGTCCTCATTATGTTAATGAACAAAAACTCAATGGTAGAGATTTTCATGGATATTTGAACAGACAGGTCAAGAAGGACTACCTTGCTATGGAAGAGAAGAGAGCAATAACTTGTCATTATTGTCAAAAGGTTGTTACTTGTGTTGTTTCTTATCCCTGCAAAATCTATTATGTTTTGCCTAAAGACAATACAATGTCTCGACTGGTAATACATGTTGGTAGATATGGGCATAATGTTAAGGCAAGAACCTCCAGGGATGCCATTGCAAGAGTACGGAAACTGGTAGGTGCAGTACTAAATATGAAAAAAGGTGGTCCAAGAAAAATTCAAATGTTGGTGGCCCAACAACTTGTGCTTAACTCCTTGATTGGTGAGGAAGCTGAAGTTACATGCGATGGACATTTCAATGATTTTCTGAAAGAAATGATGCCATTTGTTCAAACCAAATGGTATGAGAAACTACGTTTTGTTCCTTGAATTTGTTGATTTTTTTAATCTATAATTGATTTAACCTTCTTGTGATGAATCGTGTAGGTTTTCTTCAATTGTTTCTAAGGAGAGGAAGAGTTAAGGTGTTGTATTTGGGGATGGATATAATATATATTATTACTTCAAAAAAAGTGCATGTTTCCTTTTTTCCATGGGAGTATATTTCTTGGACAGGACGAAGAGGATGACAAGTGCTTTCTATTTAAAATATCCACAAAGGGACCAGGTTCTGGGGTTGATCTAGTAAATCGGATGAAACGAACGAGAACGAGTGACTTAAGAAATACGTGAGTGCATTTTGATACCCATAGAATAGATGGTTGGGCAACAATGTCATGCTCAGTTTATGATCCAAGGTAACCTTCAATTATTTAAAATATCTCATATTTCTTTTGCTTCATTAATTATTAGATGATATGCGTGAAAATATTTATGTTGAATATCTTGCAACATACGATTGCTGCAGATAATTGCCATATGTGAAACCAAAGAGGAGGATGCAAAGACTCAATTTATTTTTTGGGAGAACCTTAATTCAACAATAGAAAAGTATGGACATGGTGTAGCTGATTTGGCAAGTTTTATGTCTGATGAGGCTGGTGTAGACTAGAATGCTATTCGAGCAGTCTTCAATGGCTGGCCGGTTAATATTATGGCGGGACATGAACAATCATGTTTATTTCATTGGGAGTAGAGTCTGCACAAATATGCAAAAAGGTGGACACCTCAAAATCTAACAAATCACCGCATTAACATGTGTGAGGAATGGAGAGCATGTAAGACCACTGAGCTTGCATCTCAAAAGGCGCATTTCATTCAAAAATGGTGGAGACAACATCTAACTACAGAGAACATCATATAAGTGAGCAGATGGTTTAAATGCTAGGACCAACGAATTTCTCACTTGGGAGAAATTGGTACCGATGTAAGTACCTTTATGAAAAATTATATTGCTAGCAAAATTTATAAATTTGTCGTACATGAAATTTACAAATTTTTACCCATGTATGTTTGAGTTTCATAGGCTGTATAAAGTCCGTGGGAGTGGGCACAATTCCCAATATGAATTTATCAAAAATTGTGCATGCCAGTTGGTTAGCAGGTAAAGGTGAAAAAAGAAAAATTTCCCTGTATGATGCTTGTGTAGCAGATGTTATAAATTCATATATTCAATGTGGAAAGCGTTTGGGATATACAATTGGACGATATATAGGAACAGGTCCATAATGGAGACCTTGCTTTCTCAAGTTGAATCTCAACACACTCCAACTCTGGTCAACGTGGCCCATGTGCTACACGAGGCTATTTTGCAAGGACTCCAATGTATGCACAACCAATTTTTCATGGAGACAAATAAACAATACAACACAAAAAGGGGTAGAACAGGAACAAATAGCTCCCATCACTCGAAATATGTCATGGAATCTAGGCAGCAAGACCAACGTGGTCGGCCCAAAAAAAATCAGGTTGGATAACCAACAGCCATGCATTTCTAACATTCCACTGCAAATTAGTGACAATGAAGATGATACTGGATCTCAAAAAGAAACAAACACACCTTTGTCATCTAAATGAGACAATGTGTTGGAGAGTGATGTGCCACACAATCGGTGGGCCCTGAGGAGAATGCCCATTCAAAGTCAAAGAAAGTGTTTTGGAATGGTGGACAGAAAAAATTGTGACAATCTCTTGCATAGTCGCTCTATTGGTCTCGTTGCTCCATGTATATGGTCCAAAAGGATGTTCAAGGATAAAACAATTGAACAGTGGGTATGATTTTGTAATCATGACATTTTGCGTGCATTTTGCATACTCAGTCAATCAAAAAACAAGTCAAAGATTTGCCTCATGCTCCTAATGTTTGGCCAGTAGCAAGAGGGATAGATATCTCCACACAGGAACTTGCAGCACTACAACAGACTTGATTCAAGATAGAGAAGACAATGGTAAATGCTCAACCTCCGGCTGGTGATTGCCTAGAAGGTGGTAGCAGCTCACGGAAGAAAAGTGGAGACATAGAATTTCTAAAGAGGCCATGAAGAAATTGAAAGCTTGTAATAGTATGACGGCTTTATTTTCGGAAGAAGTGAAAAAGTCCCCAGAGCATGTAGTTTTTTGAGTGTTCATTGAAAACATTTATGACATCTATATAAAACAGAGTCCAACATGCACGTGTCCAGATTTTCAAAAGCGAGAGAAGACAAACAAATCCTTTTTGGCATGCAAACATATGTACTATGTGTACGTGAAAGTGCTCAGACTCGAACCCAAGGAGCACATGATTATTCATCAACCAACCCTCTCACCAATGGATATCGCCTTTATTCTCGGATAACCCAAGAGGATTTCTCCCCCCATTTAATTACTCCTGGTTTGGTATGCATCTTTCACTAAAATAGAGAATTGCTCTATGATACTCCAGTTTTTTTTTGCATTTATTTTAATTTATTCCATCCGCAATTATCTATCTTATAAAAAATTTGTTTATGCGGTGTAGGATTTAAAATTTCAAACAAAACACATAAGCAACTTGCAAGATGTTTAAACACTTGGGAGCAAATTACTTACCTGTCAGAGTGACCATTACATTTATGGAATTTATGCCTTTTTTGTACGCTGATTTTGGTCTTCTCCTATGGTAGATTAGTGAATGTACTTACATCCGCAAATTTACGTTGATTCAAAATGCTCAAGTTTGGAAAAAATGGTATTATCTCTATTTGGCATGATTTTTGACTCTATGGCATGCATATGTTGTAGACTTATTTGACTCTGATGGCATGCGCTGCAAACGTATTTGACTTTGATGGCATGAGTTGTGATCTAATTTGCTTTAAAAAGTATATATATATTTTGGCTCTAATGTGTGTGTTGCAAAAAAATTTGCTTTACAATGTTGGTCTAAGAATATATATGTATGTATGTATGTATGTATGTATATGTGTATGTATATATACATATATTTATATTTATATGTGTGTGTTTGTGCACATAAGCAGTTCTTCAACTCAATCAAGTTTCAAGATAAATATTGAAACATGAAGCAAGAGGTTTGAATTAATACATACATAAAAATATAAAAGCTTTGTTTAGTGCATCATATAATTAAAATAAGTCTTTTACAACATTAGGCATAAGCATCAAACTTGAAAGTAAAACGGCTCTCCGAGTGTTGTCAATGTACCCCCATGTCTCCCACTCTGCTAGAGAACTTTTCATTGTTTCATAGCCTTGCTCGAGTTCCTGGTCTCCAATGTTGCAAGCATGGTTTAGATGGTTAAACATTTTGATGGCTTTGTTTGTGTCACACACTTCTTTCTACTTTTTGTTGAGTGCATGTCACTATTCTTATGCCATGGGACACCACAATCGAGAGGTCTTGCTTTGCCTTTTGGATGGCTCGTCGGATTTGCTAGATTGGGAGTATGTGGATGACATTATGCTCTTTGTACACTATGACATACCGGCCTTGGACAGTCTATGGGATGCTCTACCTACCTTTTGCTTGGCTAGTGGTGCTCTCATTGATTGACAAAAGTCTTTTGGTTTTCTTGTGGTGAATCGAGACCTTCTTGCCACGACTTGGTTCACCACATCCTACATGACTCTTCACTCAGGCTTTGTGGCCCGCTTGAGATGCATAGTGTGCAACTTTCTACGGAGTGTATTAGATCTAATGACATACAGCCATGAGTTCAATGGGACATAATTATATTACCTAGAAAGGAGGAGGCTTGGGGATTATCGATCCAGAGATATAGAGCAAGGCATTGCTTGCCAAGCTCATAGTACACGGATTGTTTCCTAGGGTTGAGCCTTGGGAAAATGTTCTGCACCATGCTTTGTCATGTGCCTGTCCTTATTTTGGGTATATGAATATTGATGGTTCTTGGTGCCCAACCATCAAATTCATTTTAAATAGATACACCTTTAGATACGTCACATGTGTTGCCATTTATGTACTACTTGCTATGGATTTAGTAGGAATTGTGCACAGCTTTGATTTGACATCCGCATTATTGTTTAGAGGAGGTCACGAGGTAGCCACTTGTATGGAATGCATATGTGAAATATTCAGTAGGATGTCAACTGGGATGTCAACTAGGCAAGAAGACCCACATTGAATGGGCTCAATGGATGATGGCTTGGCAGGCTCCTTACACTATCCATCAGATGCTTCCTTGGTTGCTTCATAGGTCATTGGTGCTACTTACGAGATCCACAGAGGTATTGCTACCCATATGAAAGAGATTTATGAGGCTATTCCTACTAATTGGCATGGCTACATTGGGAGACAAACTATTTAACCTCTCATCAGGGTTGGTGGGTGGGTAGTCTTTGACCATCACTTGGGAGCCCTAATTGATGCACAATAGGGGACTCATATTTAGCATTCTAGAGATTGGCCATCATGACCATCACATCAAGTTGGAGTTTCAGGAAGAAGTACCACATGATCAGCAGTTGGAAGTTTTATTTACAACTTATTAGAGTTGTAGGATCTCTTGAGAGGTAATCCTGTGTTGACCTTGTTTTCACTACTATGAAGGCACCACTTTGGAGATTGTAATTTTGGAAAGGAAAACCCGTAATTGACATGGACTCACACACCTTCTTCCAAGGCTTGGCGATAGATCCAATCTTCATGCTTACTTCCTTAGGATATAGACTGGGCACTTTCCAAATGATTCCAGATGTAGGTCACTGGTTAGACTTGTACCAACAAGACACGCTTTTCACTACAATTTGTAGCATCATTGTGGACCATGTAAAAGGCTCATTGTGCTCACATTCTTGTCTCACAGTCTTCCTCTACACCCACCATTCTGACATCCATTTGGACTAAGTTGCTGCATACTCTTCGCAATCAATGGGATACTTTACCAAGCTCCTTCAAGGCACCGTGATCACCAAAATGGAATGAGCTAGACACTTCAGTCAGCTATTCTACGTTTGTAGTTAGAGTCAGTTTAGACTAGTCAAGACTTCAGTTCAAACAAGACACATTGAGAGACAAAATTGAAACTAGAAACGATACTAAGACTAGGAACTCAAAAATAGACACTTAGATTGGGAATTGAAACTGGGATTATGTATTTAGATGAAAACAAGTGCAATGTTGAGACATAAGCTCAACGGGTTTGAATTACAAGAGCATGTAGCTCCTAGAAGTAAGATACAAAGGAATGAACACAATCCAAGACTGAAAGTCCACTAGAAATCCTAGAAGCCTAGAAATCCCTAAATATGATGTAATGGCCCCCTATTTATAGGATTCTAACTGGACTCTAACTGCATGTGCACAGTCTTGATTACTATGGTAACTACCCGTAATTACCGTCTCTGGAAGTTCCCAGCATCTTGAACAATGAGGGCCAATCGAATACATGTTGTGGATGCTCGACCTATGCTTTACCAATTCAAAATTTTCCCATTGCCCTTTGTGCAAGCTCCCCACTATAGCCGAACTTACACCCTCAACTCCTCTAACCGTGTGACCCCATGGCACTGCACATGCCTTGAATTTGCATGTTGTCAATCGTCACCATACCAACTATGTCGTTGCCCGTTCTCCTATGCTCAGACTCACCTACCTACTCTGAAATCCATCCTCTGCCTTCGTTGGTTCCTTGCCCAGTTGAAATGCTTAGCACATTATCTTTCTAGCCATTGGTGCTCTGACACCTAAGTCCATCCCTAACAACCTCCTCGTCATGATAGTCAACTCCATGCAATTGCCACGATGGAGTAGAATTCACCCAAGCCTTGTGGAAACAGCCACATGGACATCAAGATGGTGTGTTGTTGTTGTGTAAAATTTGAGGCAGGTAGGGAACCCCATAGCCCGAGAGTGCCAATTAATCGTGCACCACTAGGTAGCAAAGACACAAGAAGGCAGTGGATTGTGATCACAAGTAGTGGAGAGATGTTACATGTATTCAAGGGTCATGATATTCACTGAGGGTGTTGATTAGCTTAAAGATTCTCTCTCTCTCTCTCTCTCTCTCTCTCTCTCTCTCTCTCTCTCTCTCTCTCTCTCTCTCTCTCTCTCTCTCTCTCTCTCTCTCTCTCTCACACACACACACACACACACACACTTACTTTTCCCTACTTGGCTTGCATGGTGCTGTCATGGCAAGATGGTAATCCCATAGACAATTGGACTAGGGGCTGGGGGCATGAATCTTGAAGCTGGGAAGGCCGCATGACTTCATGGGACTCTCAACATCATGCGAGAATTTTCTCAAGCTTGCGGAGCATATTGGACATAGTTAGCAAAACAAGAACTATTAAGGATGTGATCAGTAAGGTATAACAAGCTATCAAAACTGCACACATATACCCACATCCTCAACGTCATTTTGCCTACTCCCATCAACATCTTCTCTTTAGATCCTCTACTGCATTGATTTTATAGATACATATTTTGCACCTTTGAAGTCTATGTCTCATCTGCTCTCCCAGTTTATAATTAACACCTATCTGACATCCACTCTGCTCGTAGGCTTGATTGCAAGTAGTTGTATGCTAGCTCCAATATTCATGTTACAAGTCTGTCAAGCTTCTTGACTACATGTAGAGTAACGGGGAGTGGATGCAGCAATAGCATGGTCTCAAGAACAAGCTTTGATACCAGTAATACATTCTTAGGAGCTACCCCCCATCATGCATTGACATGCAACTATTGAAATATGTTTGTTCTTGCATTAGCAACATTCACACGCTAGCTACTCAATGAACCCCACTTGCTTCCTACAGTGGCAAGCATTGCAACCTTTGCGAGGTATTCAATGTCTCAAGGTGTTCCTAATCATAGAGGAGAGGAGAGAGAGGTGAGAGTGAAGATGAAATCTCTCGAGACATGGGAGTTGATGATCAAACAACGTCCAAGTAAGTGTTTGTTGGCTACATTTAGGTTGGGCAAGAATAAATGGCACAAGTTGCAGAGCAAGCTTAGATCTCTCCCGCAATTATTGAACTTATGGCATGTTATTCAAAAGGAGGATGATTACCAATCTACCACACTTGGATGGAGAAAGGTTATTCCAAATAAATCTTTATTAATGTCTTCAATAGTCCTTTCTAGCAAAGGACAAACTTTGCTTGCCATTCTTACAAACAATCTAGATTGATACAAATTCAAATCTGAAAGCTTGAGAGACTACATCGTATGCAAACAATGAATGGATGGAGGGTTAACTATGCGTTTTGTTAAAAGTGAGATAGAGAGAGAGAAGGAGAGAGCTTGCGCTCTTTTAAGCACACATACATACAAAGATGGAGGCAAAACCCTACTCTTCTTCTTCTCCACTAACTCAAGATAAGAGGTCTATGTAACATAAGGGAAATTCAACATAAAAGGAAATTAATACAATGGTCTAGTATGAACTGCTAGTGAGTGAGCTGAATGGATAAGTGTGCCATCATTCTCTCTCTCTCTCTCTCTCTAGACCAACTCGGTGTAGTACAGTTGTAGTATCACAGGCAACGATATGTGTATCCACCAAGTCGTGCCAGTGATGATGAATATCAATGATAGTCATCTAGAAGTCATACATGTTGAGCTTGACATCTCAACACTCCTCCTCAAGCTCAATACCATCTAACATATGCCAAGCATCACTCAAAATCGTCGCAGTTTCTCCGCTCCAAGGGCCTTCATGAAAATATATGCAGCTTGCTCATCCATCGTCGCGCACTCAAGATCAATGTTGCTTGCTAAGGCCCTCTCTTTGATGAATGGGTAATGGACCTTAGTGTGCTTTGTTTTTGCATGAAACACGGTGTTTAGTGCCAATTGTATGCTATTGAGGTTGTCATAATAGATGACAACCGGCCTCTGTACTTGTACTCCAAAGTCCTGAAGTAGCAACCCAAACACCATGCTACCTCACATGCTGCCATTGCAGCACCCCTGTACTTTGCCTTTGTACTTAAAAGAGCAACAATAGTTTTCTTATTTGCTACCAAGTGAAAACATGAATCTACTGGTAGACCTATGATCGTATGTGCTACCAACCCAATCTGCATCTGTGTAACCATAGAGCTGCAACTCCATATTAGCCCATTAAAGAGTGCATATCCAAGGTAGCACTCACATAGCACAATGTGTGTCTCACTGTATCCAAGTGTGGTCTCATGGGAGACTGCATAAACTGAATCACCAATCCAATCGTGTAGCTCAAGTCGGCACATGAGATAGTCAAGTAGATCAAGCTATCCACAATCTTCCTATACATGTTAGCATTCTCAAGTACTTGACCTACATCATTTTCCAACTTCAAATTTTGATCTAAGGGAATCGCAATCGGCTTACAATCAACCATACCATACTTTTTCAACATGTCCAAAGCATATTGTCTTTGTGACAACCATACACCCTCTTCTATGCGAACAATTTCAATGCTCAAGAAATACCGTAAGTCTCCCAAGTCTTCCATCTCAAACTCCTACATAAATAGAGCCTATACTCCCTCTACTTCAACAATTTTATCACCTCCAACAATCAAGTCCTCCACATAGATGCATATCACCACAATTCCTGCTTCATTCTTCCACACATACAATGAATGATCTATATCAGATATCTCAAAGCCCAATGAAATGAGAAATGCCACAATCCTCTCATACCAAGCCCTGGGTGCTTGCTTCAAAACATACAATGCTTTCTTTAACCTGCATACAAGGTCATGTAGCCTCAGATTATAGGTTTAAGAAAAAGAAGTGCAACTTGATGTGTTGTGAGAGTTTTTAAACAAGGAATGAAGTATGATTGTTTAAAAAAATGATCAATGATAGTCCATATCATATCATGCTTGTCAATAGTGATTGGGAAACCAATAACAAAATCCATAGAACTGTTCTAAAGGTTTTTCCTGAATGGAGAGAGGGTGTAAAAGATCCAATTGCTTACATGTTGCTGATTTAATTTTTTGGAAAATCAAACAAAATGAAACATACTACTTAACATCACTTTTCATAGCAGGCGAATAAAATTCATGACATATGTTTTGAAATGTAGCAGCAAACCCTCTATGTCTAGCATAAAGTGGTTTGTGCAACTCTTCAATGAGTAAAAGACAAAAAGGTTTTGTGGCACACAATTTCGATTTAAAATAAAGAAATTGTTCTTGAATAGTGTATTCCAAAAATGTGTGCACAAAATTGTCAAGCATATGTATACATGTTGTTTTGAAATCATCATCTTGTGCATAAGTATCAGGCATAGAATCAAATGAGGTATCCATAATGGTTGACAGAATATCAAGAGAGGATCTTTGACTCAAAGCATTGGCTACAAAATTTTCTTTACCATGTTGGAATTGAATGATGGACTGAAAGTTTTGAATGATGGCAGCCCACTTAATATATATATCATCTATTAAGGGTTGTGATAACAAATACTTGATACTTCGCTGATGAATTTTGATTATCAAATCAGCACCCATTAAATAAAATTTTCAAATTTTTAATGCATGCATTACAATAGTCAATTATTTGTCATATAAACTGAACTTTGATTCCAAAGATTTAAGTTTATGACTCTCAAATGCGAGTGGATGGTTATCTTGCACAATAACTGTACCAATATCTTTTCCATTAGAATCAACAACAAAGAATGGTCTATCAAACGCAAACAATTGTAACACAAGTGCATTAGTTAAAGCATTTATTTAGTGTAGTGAATGAGCTTTCTTGTAAATTAGTGTACACATAAGGAGTGTTTTCCTTCAACAAGAGAGTCAAATAATGAGATTTTTAAGCAAAATTAAGAACAAACTGTAATAATTGCAAAGACCAATGAAAGAACGTGGCTCATGGAGATTTTTGGATCCAGGGCATGACTGGATAGCTTTATTTTTCTAGATCAAATATACGTGTTAAATGTTCTTTATGTTCTTGTTCATATTTACTTAGCACTAGAATAAGATCAAGGAAGACAATGACAAAATCTTTATGGTCAACAAAAATCTTGCTCATCATCCGTGTGAAAGTGGCTAGTGCATTTGTCAGACAAAATGGCATGACAAGGAATTTGTAGTGTCCATTTAAATGCAACTTTGTAAACATTTTGACTTGGAGGTACCCTGATTTAAGGTCAATTCTATTGAAATTTTTTTTCCCTTGTAGTAAGTTGTCTAAGATCATCAACTTTGGGAATAGCAAGCCTATTTTTAACGGTGATCTTGTTTGAAGCCCGTGGTTGATACACATATGAAAGGTTCCACATTTCTTCTTAACAAGAAGTAATGGAGCTCCGCTCGTTTGGCTTGAGTATGAGAAAGATGTAGATATTTTTGATGTTCAAGGATTGCTTGGATGGATAAAGTTTTGTTTTCATGGGTGAGAGTCAATGTATGTGTTTTTTAGTTAATTTGTGGGTTAAAGTCATGAGGGAAAGGCATTCCCAAAGTCATATCAATACCATATATTGGTGCAACCAAAAATGTACGTGTCTGTGAAATTCACCAATGCAAACTTCTACGGCGACTTGAGTCTTACAGTTGAAACATTGATTATTACAAAAAGTTTTTACTTTGTGGAGTGAAGAGAATTCAAAGAGAGAGAGAGAGAGAGAGAGAGAGAGAGAGAGAGAGAGAGAGAGTTGTTGTGCCAATCGTGCAAAAATGAAATCAGGAGTACTGCCATCATCTAAGAGAATTGTGATATCTTCACCCTTAATTATGTCCTTCACTTTAAGTAAAGTGTATGGAGATATAGGAATACCTAAAGAAGAATTGACACTGGCATCATAATCGGGATCATAGTTATTTGTTTTCAACTTCATTGTCATTGGGGGGAGCATCTTTGATATTAATTGTTGCACTATTTGGGCAGTTGTTGTTGAAGGGTCTTTGGTCGGGATTCCATGTTAGCCCATTGGGTTGGCCATTGGAATGGCTATTGTTCTTAGCTTTATTTTTTGGACACTTATTTGCATAGTGACCAAGCTAAAAACTATAAAGCATTTCACCTTTTAATTACACTTCGAAGGTTGAGCAGGGCGTTGATTGGTTAAAGGATTTTGGTTGCCCCGTTGTTGCATGTTCCTGTTGTCATTGCCATGGGGCTAAGAAGGTGTTGCATAATTGTCAAACATTCCTGTTCCTATCAAAATTGGGAGAGAATGAAACTTTCTTGTTATTATTAGTCTTAGTAGGTTGATCAATATGGGATTGAGTCCACCTTTCTTTTTCTTTGCATGAAGGCCAAGTTAATAGCTTTTGACAATGAATCTGGCTCAAACATATCTACCTTAGCACCAATCTGAAGTGTTAACCCTGATATGCACTTATGTTGGAATTAGGGTTGCAGAGAAATTCACATAGCTTGGAGAAGACAAAGGAATCTTAAGGCACACAATAGAGAGTGTGTTACTTAGTGTGCAATGGAAAGATAGATAGCCCTAGAGTGATGTACGTATATACAATACATGGGGAACAAAACCTCCTAAAGAGGAAAAAATGCCCCGGCGGTCCTAGTGTGTTCACACACATCACTACCACATGTATATGGTAACAAATCCCCCCTGGAGTGATGCGGTGAACGAGAGATGGCACATGAGTAAAGGGAAGTGCCATGCCTTGAGGACATTATCAGTCCACAAAGGGGAGTAAGCCCAAAGCTTTGAGCTTCTCATAAGACAATGCCTTTGTGAAAAGATATGCAAGGTTGTCCTATGTTGGCACATAAGCCAAGCTAATCTCTCCTGTTGAGAGCCTCTCCCTGAAATAGTGGTAATGCACCTCAATGTGCTTTGTGAGAGCATGAAAAACTGGGTTCCTTGCAACTGCCAATGCGCTCTGACTGTCAGTGTAGATAGTGTTGGTAGTGTCCTGTCCAACACCCAAATCATCCATAAGGCGTGTGAGCCATACACACTCAACCATAGCTGTGAAGACTACCATGTACTCAGCCTCACAACTAGAAGTGCCCATAGTAGGTTGCTTCTTGCTCAACCATGATATACATGAACTGCCAAGCATGAAACAAAAATCACTTGTGGACACTCACGTGTCAAAACAACCAGCCCAATCTGAGTCTGAAAAAGCATGTAAGTATGGCGGTAATGATCCCCCCTTGGGATAAAACAAGCCAAGATCTAAAGTGCCACTAAGGTAGCAAAAAATCCTCTTGACAGCCTACCAATGCTTAGACCCTACACTATGCATAATCTGTTGACCTGTGAGACTGCAAACTGAATATCCGGCCTGGAGTTGCATACCTAAATGAGGCATCCAACAATAGTTTGGTAAAGAGTGACATCAGCAGGATCACCAACGTCATGAAAACTTAATTTCAAACATGTTTCCATGGGAGTGGCACTAGGTTTGCAATCCTCAAGTCCAAACTTACATAGCAATGTCTCTATGTAACTTTTCTGACACAAGGCAATACCACCATCACACTGCTTAAATTGTATACCCAAGTAATGATGCACCAAATCTTTCACCTTGAAAGTAGCATTCAAATCAGCCTTAAATTCAACAATATGTCTCTCATTTGGTCCAGTGATCAGCAAATCATCTACATAAAGAACCACAATGAGAAGTACATCACCCTCACGCTTTACATACAATGTGCTTTCTGTTGGACTGTTGTGAAAGCCTCGTTTGACCAAATAAGTGTCAGCTTTCTCATACCAAGCACGAAGAGATTGCTTCAACCTATACAAAGCCTTCTTACGTCTGCACACTTTGTCCTCTTGTCCTTTCATGACAAAACCGCGAGGCTGCGTCACATAAACTTTAGAAAGCGCATAGTTGTCACACAACAAGTGGGAGCAAAAGTCTCTCCATAATCTATGCCTTTTTGTTGTGCATAACCCTTTGCAACAAGTCGAGCCTTATGGCAATCGATCTCACCATCCGGCTTGCGTTTCAACTTGCAAACCCACTTCATACCAATGGCCTTTTTGCCAGGAGGCAAATCACATAAAGTCCATGTGTCATTTTCTATAAGTGCATCATATTTTGATTGCATGGCAGCCATCCAATTTTTTGAATTTTGTGCTTCATCAAAAGACAGAGGTTCCTCAACATCATGTAAGCTAGACACAGCCAAAGCATAACAATTTGATGCATAAGATGCATGGCTAGAGCCTGAACGAGTACGACTAGACAAAGGTGCATCCAATTTATTGTCATGCAATGTATGCACCAGCCATTTTGGCATACCTATAGCCTGCTCATTTTCATCCCTTTCCTCATCAAGTACATCATGTATATTTGCATCAGTAATAGGCTGATCTGTAACATTTTCGGAAACCCCCATAGGTTGTACATTTGCCTCATTGGAATTTACATTCGAACTTCCACCACTGGAAAGAGGCAACAAAGTGTCATAAATGTCTTGTGAGCTTACATTACTGTCTCTAGTACATGACAGCAAGGACTGAACAGAATCTTCCACAAACACTATATCCTGTGAAACCAGAATACACTTTGTTTGCGGATGATATAACATGTAACCTTTGCTTTCAACATTATAACCAACCAACAAAAACATGTAACCTTTGCTTTCAACCAACAAAAATATGTTTGACAGCCTTATCATCCAATTTTATGCGTTGTGTTTGTGGCACCAAAGCATATGACAAACCGCCAAAAACACGCTTGTGCTCAATAGAAGGCTTTCTACCATGCCATGCTTCATATGGAGTAATAGATTGCAAAGCTTTCGTAGGACACCTGTTAAGTACATAAGTGGCACACATGATGGCCTCAAGCCAAAAAGAATGCGGCAAAGCTTGACTTTTGACCGTACATCCCCAGTGACCTATTTTTCCTCTCAGCTACACCATTTTGCTAAGGCATATAAGGCAATGTACATTGGTGTTTTATCCCATGACTAGCCAGAAATGCACTAAATTCATGAGACATATACTCCCCCCCTCAATCGGAATGGAGGGTGCCCATAGTACATTTCGAGACATTTTCAACCATAGCCAGAATTTGTTTGAAGCACATAAAAACTTCGGACTTCACTTTAAGCGGAAACACCATGCATGCCTGGAGCAATCATCAATAAAGTCACAAAGTACAGGTAATTGCCCAAGGGTGGAGTTTGCATGGGCCCACAAACATCACTATGTACAAGCAACCTGCATGTGGCCCTAATTGAACCATCCTTTGGAAACTTAGAACGCTGCATTTTACGTAAAATACAGCCTTCAAAAACATGTTTCACAAGTGCTTCAAGAAGCGGCAAAGAAGCAACCATATCAGATTTCTACAAATGCAGCAAATGCAGCAAACTGGCAAAATTCAGATGCCCAAAACATGCATGCCACAGTTTTTCCATCTGAAACAACCTTTGCATCTGCAACTGCATTTGCAAAAGTCCACACTTGTCATACAAAGTGAGCTTATACAGCCCACGACACAAAAGGCCAGATGCAACATTTTTATCACCAAAACTGAGATCATGAACTGTACATCTGTCATCCACAATTTTGACTACAAGTCCAAGTCTAGCAAGTGCGGATACAGAAAAAAGATTCTTCTTGATCCCAGGTACATAAAGTGCATCAACAAGTGTGAAGGAACTTCCATTTGCAGCAGTAAGCACAATCTTTCCAACTCCTTGAACAGGATAAGAGGAATTGTTGGCACAAGTGACTGAATTCCCATGAGGGACATGCTCGAGAGAGGTGAACAATTCACGATGTGAGGTAATGTGCTTTGTAGCACCATTGTCAAGATACCACACATGTGAATCTGCAGCAACTGACATGCATGCATCATGGATAGAAGGATTGTAAGTGCACTCTGCACTAAAATCCCATTCTGCATCAACATTAGCATCACAGTCTCCTTTCACAGAAGACTCAACAATGGCTGCATTTGTAGTGGAACCGGCATTTGCAATGGAACCACCCTCTTTCTTCTTCGCCTCTTTGGCCTTCAACTTAGGACATTGCTTGATCAAGTGATCATTAGCTTTACAATAATGGCAACGCATCTTCTTTTTGCCCTTATCACCACAATTTCCAGACGAATTGTTGCCAACAAAAGCATTAGGAACCACAATTTCCAGACGAATTGTTGCCAACAAAAGCATTAGGAACATAAGTTTTGCCACTCGCAGCAGAACCATAAGAAGTGGTTGCATTGCTGTTACCACCCTTTCTTTGAGAAGCAATAAAAGCTTGTTCAACTACACGCTGCTGGTCCTATTTTTTCTGGAAAGTGACTCTTGCAACAGCAATGTGCATAATGCATCAAACTTGACAACTTCAGGATTTCCTTGGGTCATAAGTCTCCAAGTACTAGCAAAAGTCTGGTAAGAATCTGATAAGGCATCAAGAACAGTCTGCACAAGGGAACTATCAGAAATGACTTCACCTGCAGAAATAAGTTGCTCATTGATATCCTTGACACCAGCAAGGAAAGTGTCCATATCATCTTTCTCATGCATAATCTTCGATTCCAGCTCTTTACACTGCAAAGCAATTTAGCCTCATCGTGGCTTGCATAAAGACTTGCTAGAATATTCCAAGCCTGTTTTGCAGATTTCATTGAACGAATGTGAGGACTAATGGTGCACTTCACAGACAACACAATCAATGCATGAGCATGCGCATCCTTTACATCCCAACGAGCTTGTTCTGTCATAGGCAAAACAACTCTAATAGCAACAATCCTTGCAGCAAGACCTACAACATCCTCAACATCGCCTACATCCTCAGAACCAGGACATACATCAATGCCCTGCACAATATTCTAGACGCCCTTTGATACAAGAACATGTTGCATCATGTAAGCCCACATAGGGTAATTGTGCCCATCCAATCTGTCCTCAGCAATAAACATCTTGAACACATCTGTGTTGTTGTAAGCCATGGAAAATGCCCGCACCTAATGTGAAAATTGCTCAAAATGAGGAGAAACTGAGTGAGACCAGCACGTGCTATACAACACAACCCGTCGTAGACTGTATGGGACCCGTTATGCAGTATTTGGCACTAATAAAAATTCTGCACAAAATGACGAAATTACCTGAGCAGACCTAGCTGTAATGGAAACAGAGACCGAAATGAACCCGAATCAGAAATCTGAGCAGGCTGAGCTCTACGAGGTCGCCCAAAATTTTTGTCGACCTGCCGAACGCTCGCCAAAGCTCACAAAAATCGGAGAAAGTGAGCAGGCGTGTGCTGGAGCTGCTGGTGACTAAGCCCGAGAGGATGCAACCTGCTCTGATACCAATTGTTGGAATTAGGGTTGCAGAGAAATGCACACAGCTTGGAGAAGACAAAGGAATCTCAAGGCACACAATAGAGAGTGTGTTACTTAGTGTGCAATGGAAAGATAGATAGCCCTAGAGTAATGGACGTATATACAATGCACGGGGGAAAAAACCTCCTAAAGAGGGAAAAAATGCCCCAGCGGTCCTAGTGTGTTCACACACATCACTAACACATGTATATGGTAACAACTTAAGTTTTACTTTCTTGTGGCTAACATGTTCAATCGCTTGCAACTAGATGAGACAATTCCAGAACCAATCAGTATAGGCCTTCATATCTTTATTTCTACCTTGACAAACTAAATACTACTAGCAACGTGCTTCAAATTTATATTGTTGGGTAAGAAGTGGATTAGAACCAATTTTTTAAATGCATGCCAAGTACGTGGTCATCTATCGTGCTTGGTGGTAGTCCACCATAGTGCAGTGCTACTACAAGTGAGGTGATTTGATACACATTTGACCATGTCGTATTCAAAGAAGTCTTTGTCATGAAAGTAATCATCTAATTGACTAATCCATGCAAAAATAGTGCTAGCATTTTTAGTGCCATCAAAATCTTTTTTGCAAACTTGTGAGCTATTCAACAATTGTTTGTGGAAGATGAGCCATGATGACGTGCTTTTCTTTTTTTCTCTTTTTTCATATATTCCTATATGACTAAATATACGTTGATATGATTGGTATGCATGCAATGAGAAGATAAAGAAAAATGAAATATATTTTACTTACCCGTAAGGTTGCTGATGATGCCCAATCCACGTGCGATTGAAAATCAGTAATCGAGAGCAGGTCGATATGCGAGAAAATTGAATTTTTGTTTGCGTCCAAAATTCCTTGTCCCAGTTTTACAGGTGGCAATCAACAAAAGAATCCCAGCTACTACTGGTGAGGTGATTTGATGCACATTTGACCATGTCACATTCAAGGAAGACTTCGTCATGAAATTAGTTGTCTAATTGACTAACCCATGCCAACACAGTGCTAGCATCTTTAGTGTCATCAAAATCTTTGAAAGTGAAAGCCTGATGACATGTGCAACTTACAATACTTGTCTTGTCTTTGTATGCACTCATATGCAAGTGATTGTTGCAAATTTGTGAGTTGTTCATAGCAATTGTTGGTGGGTGTGGAAGATGAGCCATAATGGCATGCTTTTCTTTTTTTTCTCTTTTATATACATATATATATATAATGACTATATATATGTGGACATGATTGTGTTAGGACAAGGGTCCTATGGGGCAAGGCCCAACCTAGGGGGTCATGGACCTAGGCCAGGGGCCAGCTGGACCAGTGCGGACTGTGGATCTGCTTAGGGCAAGTGCTAGGAGCTAGCCTATATAAGGGGCGGTAAGGAGGAGGATCCAGGTTCAGTTACCCTAGGTCTTACATTGGTATCAGAGCAAGGTGGAGAGGAAGGGGGAAGGTGGAGCCATGGCGGAGGAGAAGGCATGGAAGTTCTTTCTCTCAAGAGTAGATCTCTCTCTTTCTCCCTCTCTTTCGAAAACTCTCTCTCTTGGCGGGCTTGAGCTCGTGGAGGCCGTGTGAAGGCACAAGCCGTGGGCATGGCCGCTTGGGTACACAAGCCGAAGAAGACGAAGGTCGACACGAACAGCAAAAACCGTGGGCAAAGGGGTTTAGCAGAGGAGGCGGGTGAAGTTTCGGAGAGGAAGAGCGTGTGCAGGCCCGCTTACAAGGGGGGAGGGTCGAGCATCGACCAAGGCGGAATTGAGTGCTCTCTCACTCTATGTGCTCGCAGAGCAGGCAGAGCACTGCTTTTCGTCACAGGGCTGCCGGCAGGGGAATAGCTCAGCGCAGCGGGTGAAGCAAATCACCATGGGCGTAGGCGGCCGAAGCTACCATCACTGCAGTAGGTTTTTTTTATAAAAAAATTATTTTGTTTTTTCGATATGAAAACACAGGATGTGGTTTCCATAGGTCGCAGTTGACATCTCCTGCATGCATCGTCAATCAAGGCATACATGCAAGGCATGTATCGCTCCATAGCCTGCACGGGCCTGGCATGTGTAGCTACATAACCTGCTAGAACTGAATGGTTGCACGCCATATGCAATAGCATTAGCTAGATAATTGCCTTTGAATACGATTGATGGTAATCACTTAACGAGTACCGACATACGGCATGCATATTTTATCAGATGTTGTCGAGGCAAAAATTACACGACATGTATAACACGGACTACGGAGCAGGTCTCCAACAACACTACCCTCTACCAGGAATGTTATGGGCTCCTACAAGGCAAGGTTGCCTAGGCGTACAAGTAAAATAGGCCATGTCAACAAGGTCGATTTTGAAAGGGGTACATCAACCATGTTTTACCCAAGGAGCAAGGCTCAGTCCGCCACTCTCAATATGTATTGGGAGTATGATCCCGCCCAAGCATCTATAGTTTGTAAAAGACAAGAAAATTCCATAGCTAGGAGCTAACACCATAGTTTCCCCTGCCAAGGGCAGTTAATCGATATGTTAACTTGTTGCTTTGATCAAGCAGTATTTGATAATAGCTGACATTTGCTAGCTCAACTGTAGATGAGCATAGAGCAATGTTATGATTCTCAATATTATGTCTCTCGGCAAGGCCTTTGACAACATGAGGTAGAGTAGTTATTGAGCATGTACTTGATAAACTCTCGTATGCAATGGAGTGGATGGTCACGGCAATCATTCATAGAACCAGGCCGGTCTGAGATGCATAACTTGTGCGTGTTCTACTCATTTTCACTTACATTTACAATTCGACACCGTCGACTCTCTTGGCTATGACATCTGTCGTCAATAGCATTTGTTGGCAATGAGGCCAGACAGAGTTCCCTGAAGCAAGGCTTCAATTTCTACATCTTGCATTGAAGCTCGTCACATTTGGCATATGGTATGACCATACAAGATTAGGAAGAGATAGGCAATGTGTTTGCAAGTTATTTCCTCCTACAGGTTCTTTCATTATGTACCAGACGGGGGTATAGGACATATGACAACGTCTGTGAAGATATGGCTATGCGCTGTTCTAGAATGAGTTTTTCCTTCCAAATTTCATGACAGCTGGTTGCAGCAACAACGACCACGTCAGCCAAGTTTAAGTTTTTCTTGTTTTTTCGTGTTTACACTTTACTTGGCAATTACTGTCATTGTGCACCATAACGTGCTTTGGCAACTTTAGAAGAAGCACGGCTTTGGAGAACTGCCAAAATAGGGAATATCAACTTACAGAATCCCTACCAGTCTAAATTGTGCAAGGCACTTATGGTTTCTCACGCTTGAGGCCATCACTCTCCACAAGGGCTTACATTTTTGCATGCAAGGCATGCTAGTGAGGTGGATTTAATTCTACCATTTCATGCATTACGCTTCCACTATCACACTCGTCACTCTGTCAAGGACATACTAAGGATAGATTGTTTACTCTGCTTGTTGGTTGCTATCAATACACACCAACACTATAAGGACTTACTGTACGGGCAAAGTGCCAATGCTAAGTCGTCCTAAAGTCACGACCCCATTCATGGAAAATGGGGCAAGTTGTGGCTTGTTTTTTCTCTTTCCTCTCTCGATGAAAGCATTATACAGGTAGACTGTTGCATGCTTCTAGGATAAGCTGCTAGTCAGGCATAAGATGTCTAAGAGCACACATTCTAGGCACACACACTAGAAATTTAAGGAAAGTTCCTCAGCCCATCATGTTCTTCTTATTTCTCTCGAAGAATACTGCATACTTTCTAAGAAGTTTTTGCTACAGGTTTCACTAGTGAGTCCTCCTTAGTCACGATGCTCTAACTCTCAGCTAGTAATTGGGCAAGATGCCATCCACATTAGTCTTCATCGGTTCGACGATTGAACACTAATTGCCATAAGGGCTATGAGCCACACACGTTGGCTAAGAGCCATTGTTAAATCTAGGGTAAGATCCATGTGTTGGTATTCGTTGGATGATTGTTCTCAAGATCGAACAGCTCTACCTAGTAGAGTACCCATTGACATTGATTGACAAGCAAGCGTCTTGTCATTACGAAAGTTTAAGGTGTCATTTTTGCACTACATGTTTTTAGTGCGACGCTCAAGTGAGTTTTTGATAATCTTAAACTCACACCATCTGATCTCTACCACGAAGTATAGACACAGCAATTAGTTGTGACAGCATGGCTGTCCATAAGAGATTGGCAGTTCAAAGTGTGGGTCTCCTGCTCTCTCTATAGCACTACGAGTGTCTATGGACATATTGTTCTGGGGTAAGCCCCGGCGGGTGATTGTTACATCACCCCATAGGCATTAAGGGTCACAGTTGATCTGCATTGAGGATCACAGTTGATCTCTCCTAGTTATATTTTCAAGGAAAGAATTCTGCAATCTGCCAAACGCGGTAGCGTACGGACACACTTTTCAAGTTGATTCCAATCATTCCGTACACGGTTAACTATGTTGGTTACCATTATCTGCTAGTTGAGCAGTTTCTACAAGGAGTCTTACCAAGGGGTTTGACTAGGTAGATTCTAATCCAAGGGCTTGGATTGCAAAAGCAACACCGAGGGTTCCCAGTGCAATGTTGTTTGTTTTTTCAGGTAGGGGACATGCTCCTCTTGATTTGAATACAAGTAAGTGTACATTACGTTCAAATCTCCAGGTACGCATCTATTGATTTGGTTTTATTCCATTTTTAGTATGCTTTGCTTGGTTTTTGAAGACGTATAAGTACGCTTGAATGTTACAGAGCCATTCCAAGGGCATGTCGGCACAACGTATTTTGGGCCAAGTGTCCAATCTATCTTGCAGCCTTATGCTGTTATGAACCTACTTGTAGGGTTCAATTTGGCACATGTTGTCACATGGGAACAACATGGTCTAGGAACTCAAGGAGTTCGGTTTAGCCAGTGTGGAGCAATGAATGAGGGTCCCTCTCACTCTTGTCGTAGAGTGTTTAGAGTTACCTCCACACACAAGTACATCTGGTACTTGTAGGATGTTCTTTTTCAGACATCCTTAGTTGAAACATATTCCACATGTGGAGAATATGAGTCTCTGGACTGACACTGGCGCAATTATTTCACTTATGTGTCACGACAAAGTCCCTAGGTGCTGGTCACATCTGTTTTCTAGACCATTTTTAGCACGACGTATCAGGAGCAATTTCGTGGCCAGAAATTATCGGTATACTTAAAATGACTTGTTAAGGTACAAGTACTGTTGAACAACATTACAGATGGTTGTTTATACATATAGCAAGGCTATAAGTTGTTAATGAAAAAGTTTCATTGCCTGTACCTAGAAGTGATCAATTTTATTCACCTTCTATTGTCATTCAGACGTTTCAGCAAGGCTTGCAAAAGATTGCAACTAAAAGTATTAGTTTTTTTTTCAGAACTATTTACATTTCTTTTAATGCGTGCTAGGTGCATCACATTGGCCATAAGTATTGGCAAGGATCATTATAGATATACAGGTTCCGGTTAGTTTTTGCTAAACACTAGGTGTTATGGGCCCTAGTGTTTAGCAAAGGCTGATTTCGAACGGCATGCATATTCCTCAGGTTGTTGCTTATGAAGCATTTTGCACTCCATGTGCACTATCTCTATGAGATTATTTTTGGATCCACTAATCACCAATAGAGGTCATGGCTCGGTTTGGGCGTTTGTGGATTTTTTCATTTTAACCACGATGGTTATTTCGGACATTGTTGATTCTTCACCAATGTTAAACACTACTGTGATTCCCCGTTTACCAGTCATTTGGACGACTGTCTGTAAACCGTGAGGAAAACAAACCTCAGTACTGTCAGTTATCCAAGGGGATAGGTAGATTACAAAGAGTCTTGTGCTAAAGGATCTGCTAAGAGCATATGTTAGCACAACGCATTTCTGAATAGATGATTTTCTCCCTATTCTAGAATTTGCTTAAGTATGATTTTCAACTTTGAACACCTCTTGTGGTGGGGTTGGAGATTCTGTCAATACTTTCATACGTCAAGGACTTACCAGGTGTGCTGACAAAGTATGTTGGCAAGTAACCTTCTTTAGGGATGAACATGTAGTTCATTGTGTTCCAAACTATTCAGAATTCTAACACGGGGACATTCCCTATCTACGGACTTTTCAAGATACTCAGGCGAGTAGGAAATCTGGCTTACAACTGCATGGAAAGTTACGCCAAGGTTTCCTTGCATTATTCCAGTACCTTCAGAAGATCTGAAAACTGGTTATGCCTTTTGACAACTCTTAGTTGTGGTTACTCCTTTACAGTACTCAAGTGAGTTATAAATGGAGTTACCATTTAAACTGATTGGTAATTATTTTTTCATGTTAAACTGATTATTTAATGTAGGGAAGTACCAGGGGAGTAAAAGCTAGAATATTGGTAAGGCTACCAGTCCGGTCTCTGTAGGGATCCAAAGGAGAGAAAATAGGGATCCAAAGGGGGGCAATCTGCAAAAGAGCAATGTGCATCACTGGAGCTTAAAAGACCTAAGGTTTAGATCCATTAAGACCTCCACCCGCTAAGGTTCCAAAAATTAACTAATAAGTCCAATGGCTAAAGATGGAAAATATTGGATGGTTATGGGAAGACTAAAAAGTCTTCCCACATCCCTAGGAAGGAGGGGGTGAGCCCTAATGGTAGGGGATGAGAGAGAGAAACACACACACACACACACACACACACTCCCAAGCTCTCCCCAAAGGGAAGAATGGACACATGGCAAGCTCCTAACCCCAGTTGCCCCCAATCTCCCCTCAAATCATATTGGAAGGCCATAGAGGTGGACCAATGAGAATTAGGCTAGAGTAAAATAAAACTAATCAATTAAAAAATGCTTGATAAAAGAACCAATAGAAATTAAGCTCCCTAGAAGACTATTGAACAGTATACCAAGGGGTCCAATGAGCATCTAGATGCCAAATGGATGCCTGAAAAGTTTTTTCGCAACTTTCTCGACCTTCTTCACACTTTTCATCACTCACGGTCCAATTGATTTCTCTATTGAGCAACTGAGGACAGTTGTTATCTCTGGTGGGAGGGATGTTACGAGACTGAGCACCCTCCTGTTGTAGTGGTTAGCTGCAATTGGGATAGCTGGGCGTAATGGTTAATTATGTGCTGTCTATTTATTTTACTAATTGAGTTGATGATGATTTTGTAGAGTGGAATGCGGGGAGTTGATGAAGAGGCGACGGCAATTACTCTTGGCCATTTTATATTTCCACAGTATCTTAGAACATCATTTCAATAAGCCACTATGGCTCTGTAAATAGTTGCAGTGGGAACTCCCCTTATGGGTCATGCAAGAACTAATGAGCTTCACTCATTTGCAAAAGTAAAGTGGTTGTAAAAGAGGGGCCTCAATTTTTGGCACCTTAAACTCAAAGTAATATATTAAATACCAACTCCACAAGAGAGGTGCCATGGAGTTTGGGGCTAGATTTAGGCCTTTCTCTTACAGATTCTCTTCTCTACTCTCTTAAGCTATGGTTAATTTGCTGTGTACTCTCTAATCTAGTCTCCATCTCTTACACATCTCTTACACTCTCTTACAAGCATGTCTATGTCAATTCTTTGTTTACTGTGTGTGTGTGTGTGTGTGTGTGTCATAGTCTAGGTGAGTGTGTGTGCTTGGAAATTGGAAGAAGAGGTGGACAGTTTGATGGTGATGGCTTGAAAGCTTGTGTTGAATATTCTAAGCGGTCGATCTCCCCCTCTTCTCCCAACAACCAAGTAGAGAGAGAGTGGGCATTTTAGTGTAACTCACTTTGCTACACACACACAAAAAAAAAAAAACTTATGTGTCGCACAAGCACTCCATCTCCTTCTCCAAGCATTGAGAAGTAGAGGCCTACACCAACTCTTGGCTATGGAATGCAAATCCAACCAAGAGCCAAGCTTCAATGGCATTCTCATCTCCTCTACCATGCTAATTACTAAGCTAAGTTATGCTATTAGAGTAATTATGTGAGGAGAATACTTCTTTCTCATACGATACATCTTCTTCCTCTCAATCTTTCGTCATTCCCTGCTAGCTCTCACGTTTTTTGAAAGTGTGTGAGGTCAGCTAGGGACACTGGGTGTGTTTTTCAAGCATAATTTGGTGCATGAAGCTTCCATCTTCATTGCACCAGCAATTTTTGTCAAGGAACACAAAGATTGTATTGTACAGAAGTCTCCTTTGATGGGAGAAGCTATAATACAAAGCCTTTTTGGAGGGGGGACCGGCTCCATGTAAATTCGGTCCTCAATTGTTGTCAATTGTTCTATTTCTCTCTCTTTTCAAGTACAACTAATGATGCCCCTATGCTTGTAAACTATCTTGTTTCTAGGCTTCAACAAGCCACCCTGGGCAATCCATCCCTCCAAGGTGGAGCTACAGGAATTGCGCACCCATGGTATTCTCCAAACTCCCCACCAAGAAGAGAGAGTACCTAGGACAGCTCATGGTGAGACTTTCAAAAGAGGACTCCCTCCAATAAGGGAAGAAGAGGAGGATCCATACGAAGGGCTCAGAAACTTACTACTCGATGAGGCATCTCCCTCCCAAAGGAGAACCCAAGTTTCGACTGTAGAGTCCCCCACCGAAAGAACCAGAAAGAAGCGAGTCTCGTGACACCTCGGCGAATATGGCGCCACAAAGACATTGAGCAAAACGCTCTCCAACACCCCCTAAATGGAGAAGACCATTGCATACTTCTTTACACCATAATTCAAAGAGAGAAGAGAGAAAACGAGAGAAGAAAAAGGCGAGAAAGAGGTCACCCTCTTCTCCATCTTCTTCATCCTCTTCCTCTTCTTCTGAAGAAAGTGATGGTGCATACAAGGAGGAACAAGGGAAGAAAAAGGAGAGAAAGAGGTCACCCTCTTCTCCATCCCCCTCATCACCCTCTTCTCCATCCCCCTCATACTCTTCCTCTTCTGAAGAAAGAGATGGTGCAGCTCTTGAACCACCCAAAAGAAGAGGCCATAGGAAATCCTATGCCGCCCAGAAGAGGTTGTCCAAGCTCAAAAAGTTCAAAGAGGGAGGAAAGAACATCTATTTCCTTACCTACGATGGCACCTTTGGTGCTACAGACAAAGTCTTGGCCTTTACAAACAATTCGATGCGGCGTTTGGAGATGAGGGCTTCACGGAGTCCTCTAAGCTACGTCATGTCGCTATGCATTTTCAAAAGTCTACCAGGCAATGGTGGTCTAGCCTACGAGCAAACGATGAAGCTCCATGAACATGGAAAGCTTTAAGAGCTTCCATCATGAAGCAGTTTTTGGCTATCGATGCCAAAGATAAAGTACTCACCGAATGGCGAAGCTTGAAGCTCTCTCCCTACGAATCTATTCACAAATATGTAGACAAGTTTTGGGATATACATCTCAAAGCCGTTGTCTACAAAAAGATGGATTTTGGAGAGCAAAAACAACAATTTTGTGCGGGTTTATTTGAGGATATGGTAAAGTATGTTAACTCCCAAAGGCCATGCACCATATTTGTGTTCATACACCATACTATGGTGGCTTCAAGAATCAACTTCCAACAAGGGGCTAAGAGAAATCTTAAGCCCATGGAAAACAAGGACCGTAATGAGCCTAAGGGGAAGGAAAAAGTCCAAAACTCTCCCAAAGGCAATGCCAACAACAACAAAGCCAAGGAGAAGGGAGTTAATAAAGACAAAAATAAACTCTCTCCTGAAGAGCTAGAGTATTATTGAAAAGATAACCATTGTTTCAAGTGCGGGGAGCAAGGGCATGCCTATCGTGCTTGCCCCCACAAGAATACACGTAATGAGCCTCCTAAAGCTACCTTGGTCGAAATTCAAGAAGAGGATGTTCATCACAAAGGATCTCCTCTATGTCATGCTTGGGGAAAGGTAAGAGAACATGATGCTTTCATTCTCTTTGACCCTTGTTCTACTCATAATTTCATATCCATAGAGTTGGCCACCAAGCTAGGCATCCAAGCCTATAAGATGGGAGATGTCCTACCTACTGATGGTGCTTTCAAGGGGCAAGAAGCCTCAATTTACTCCCTTAATTGGGAAATTGAGGCTCCATGTCTAAAGCTATGTGGACACGGAGGATTTCTTCAATCCTAGGGGCACCATGGTTTGATCGCATGGCTGCCAATGTTAGATTCCCAAAAAGGCAAATCTATTTTAGGTTCAGGGAAAAAGATATGTATATAGATGCTAAGGAGTTGGGTAGCATTGTACATAAGCAAGCTTTCAATAAGTCAATAAAGAGCTCTATTTTCATGTCCATGATTTTTGTTAAAGATTCTCAAAATGAACCTAATGTTTTAGCAAAAGAAGATATAAACAATCAAAAGGAATTAGAGTTATCCAATTTCTTCAAGGGATTCCAAGATGTTTTTACTGGAAGACATCCCTTGTGAGCTACCTCCCAAACGAGGGGATGACGATCATGCAATTGAATTTCTTCCAAGAAGCTCACCGCCTAATACCTCCTTATCGAGTTTCTCAAGCTCAACAAGAGGAGATTATGAGGCAAGTGCACAAGTTGGTTGAGAAAGGCATGGTTAGGACCAACTCATCTCCGTTTTGTTCACCATGTTGTTAGTGCAAAAGAAAGATGACACATATCGTATGTGTGTTGACTATAGAGCACTAAATAGGATCACTATCAAGAATAGGTTTCCCATTCCATGGGTAGAAGACTTATTTGATAAGCTATAGGGGTCAAGCTACTTCAATAGGATTGACCTAAAAAGTGGCTACCATCAAATAGAAGACTGCTTTTCGCACTACGTTTGGCCTTTATGAGTACGTTGTCATGACTTTTGGCTTGACCAATGCACCAGCCACATTTAACCGTCTGATGGAGAAGCTATTTAGGCCTCACCGAACCTTTACTGGATCATCTACTCTAATTCATTAGACGAACACAAGCAACACCTCCAGGTAATATTTCAAGTTTTACAAGAGAATAAGCTTTATACTATTCGAAAGCAAAGTGAATTTTTCTTACAAGAGATTCAATACTTATTTCACATCATCTCTCAAGATGGCATTTAAATGGATCCATCAAAGTTAGAGGTAATAAAAGGATGGCCTAATCCAAGAATCTACATGAACTAAGAAGCTTTATAGTATGTGTGCATATTATAGACACTTCATAGAAAAGTTGTCACAAATTGCAAGACCATTACATGACCTAACAAAGAAAAATGTTAGGTATTTATGGTCCACCAAGGAGAAGATTCTTTCGAAAAGCTTAAAGAGAAGCTTATCTCTCAACCTGTTCTTACGCTACCGGATCTCTCAAAGTTATTTGAGGTTCAATGCGATGCCTGTGGTGATTGCCTTGGAGCTGTTTTGCTACAAGAAGGGCACACCATAGCCTATACGAAAGGTCGAAGGCTCGACCCTGTTGAGCAAGCTCTAGGGATATATGTGAAGGAACCCTTAGCAGTTCTACATGCTCTAGACTCGTAGAAGCACTATTTATTGGGGACTCCTTTCATTTTGTGAATGGATCACCAAAGCCTTATGTACTTCATGACGCAGACCAAGCTCTCTGACAAACAAATGAGGTGGGCAAATTTCCTTTCGCAATTTCATTTTCAGATTTCTCACATTGCTGGCAAGCATAATCAAGTGGTCGATGCACTCTCAAGACGAACGAGAGTGAATGTGGTATCCATAGCAACTCACAATGATCTATCTTCTATGATAGATGAGTATGCTATCGATCCCAACTTTAGAGACGTTATTTTAGCCCTTGCACTAGGGAAGAAGGAAGAACCATTTACCCTACAAGATGGTTATCTTCTCTATGGCAATAGACTTAGAAAGTGTACTCCACATCCTTTGCTTGTGCTTAATCGGTGTAGGTGTTAGTCATTGCTAGCACATAGACGACCTGTAAAAAAATAAGGGATTACTCTCGTGTCCACCTTGAAGGCCTATTGTGCACACCAATACGGTGCCAAAGAAATGAAAGAGGATGGGAGGGACAAACATAGAGCAAGAAAGGGAGACTTTGAAAACGACTTGCCCACTTTTTTGAAATGTGCTCGCTTGATTCCCAAAAAGTGGTAGCCAAAAAATGCTCGCCACAAAAATACATTGCCATTTGGTTAATTGATGTGTACCATGATTGGGACTGATGCAAACATAGTATTTGCATCATCGAGAGTGGTTAGTAGTTTTATGAAAACCTGTTGGCAAGAAGCATTGGGTGGCAATGAAAGGTGGGATGAGATACTTGATTGGTATGAAGGAGTTGCAATTAGTTACTTTGAAGACAAAGAAGCATGTTTTATTGGCTACATGGACGTACATTATGCAGGGAATGTGGGCAACATGTGGTCTACCTTGGGCTATGTCTTTACATTAAGGTTATGCAGTTTCATGGAGACTTGCTTGGAAAATTGTACATCTCACTCTACCAAAGAAGTTGAGTATATTATTGCACTAGAGCCAACATCAAGGAATCTATCTGGCTTATTCATGTACTGGGAGACTTGAACATGTAGAGGTTCCAAATTTGCATCATGAAAGTCAAAGGACTATCCAATTGGCATGACATTGGACGTTCCATATGAAGACAAAGCATATCCATGTTAAATATCATTTCATTCGGGAGGACACTCACGTCAGCTTTTTTTCATCCACATAAACCCTGCAAATCCTCTCAGAAAAGATCTACACTCCAAGTAGTTTGCACATTGTTGAGTGCTTATGGGAATTGAGTATAGCTACAGACTCTATATATCTTGTATTTATATCCATTGAGTGCTTCAAGGCACATCAGCTTTTAATTGGGACCGTATGTCGACAATTTCGAACGCCCACCCTCACTAACACCATCATTTCTTTATTGCAATGAGAATAAGGAGTATAGGGGAGTACTCTTAAGTGCTTCATCTCTCTCTCTCTCTCTGTGTGTGTGTGTGTGTGTGTGTGTGTGTGTGTGTGTGTGTGACGCCTACAAGGCAACATGGAGAAAATTCTCACAAAGAATGCTTGCCTAAAGTGGACCTCACATGTTCAAAATCGAGATGAATTTCACATCATTCACATTTCTTGTTATCCTCCTTCAAGAATGTGAAGATCAACTTCACAATTGTAATTGCCAAAGATTTTACGATACCGTTTCATGCCGGGTAGCGCAAGAGTCGACTTCCTATCATCGGAACATCACATTTGTATCGGAGGAGTTTTGAACTAGAGTGCACTCACATCTTTGTAACATGTCCCGACGCCCAACTTCTTGCGCTTATTTTAGTTCATCACACATGTGAGATACTTCTTAGGGGTAAGTTGAAACCAAAGTTCATAATTGCTTGTCCCTTTCTTCTCTTTGCCAGTGAAGAGTTTTAGGGCATTGTCGTATGTAGTGGCTATGGAGGAGAAAGGTCTGCTTTCGAGTCTGCGATTCTCTTGTTTGAAGGAAGCGGTGTAACACAGGGGTGCAGATCTCGTTGCGATTGTGCGGCAGTTTATCTAAAAGAGGGAGAGAAAAAGAAAGAGAGAGAGAGAGAGAGAGAGTCAGAGAGAGGGCACGAAGAAGATTTTTTGGTGCTGTTTCTGCCTGCTCACCATGTCCACCCCTTCTCGCAAGCGCCTGATGCGCGACTTTAAGCGGCTTCAGCACGATCCTCCTGCGGGCATCAGCGGTGCACCCCAGGACAACAACATCATGCTCTGGAATGCTGTCATCTTCGGGTAAGCTTGTACATCCTTCTTGCGTTTACGATAGTAATGCCTCTGCTGTTATTCTACAATCTGTCTCGAGCTTAAGATCCCCCCCTTAAATCGTTTAGTATGGATTTCGCATTACTACAAAACACTTCAGCTTCTTGACCCTAAGCGTTCTATGGCTAGCAGGTGTCCTTTATGAAAGACTCAGGCCTGAAACCAAATAAGACCGCATGCTGTTGAAAGACCTAATTATATTTACCCCTGTAAACCCTGTTTTTCTGGGACGTGAGTTATGCTTTCTATATTTTGAGGTCCGAGGATTAGGTCACGGCGATCAGAGAGATTTTTCAAATGTTGTAAGATGATGTAGATTCTGGGCTTTCAAAAGAATCACCACTGTGTTTGTAGGAACACATGATTGCTTTTTTGATGGTTTAGCAAGAATTTTCAAACTAGACTTTTGTCATCTTATTAGGCCAGATTGTGAATGGAATCTCTTTGACCTGCTTCTGTGAGCGTAAGTCATCAAAATCAGCTGCGGAACTTATTTTATTCAATCACAAAAGCAGTTGGATACTGCCGTAGTTGTGGGATGTTAGTGAGAAAATCATTTTAGATTGGAAGTCATGTAGAGGGTGAGTTTCGAGCTTCCTTTTATCAGGTGAGTGCACAGTAGGGTTTTGCCTATTGTTCGTTTGGGATTTAGTAGAGAATCAGTCTCATTTTGTCTGTATGATATAGTCGGACGTTATTGCACTGCAGTCAATAAAGTGTGAGGCTGATTTTACCGAAAATAGTAGAGACTCAAGATTCATTATTACAATTCTGCTCCTACTAGCTTGACTGGATTGCTACATGTGGATAGTCTTTTGGACAGAATAATAAGTCAGTAGATATGAGGAACTCCTTGTAAGGCAATTCAACATGATAGTTGGTGATTCCACTCGAAGGGAAGGTGACCATCATGACACAGACCGTGTATTCTTTGACTAGGTAGGGAAGGATCGTGGATCACCCTATTGAGGTATTGTAGTTGAAGCAGAATTTATGCACGTGGATTGTGGACCAGATGGTTGATTTCTGTGCAAGACAATGAGCAATTATGCTATTGATGTGGGTGTTTCTTAGCAAAGTGTTCTTTCAAGCACACCCCTCAGTTTTTATACATTTATGCTTCTTACAGGTGCACTCAAACCTCACTTACTTGACTCCTTTAAGTTGCCTACATGTGTGTGTGTGTTTGAAACATTGAGAAAGGAAGAGCTAGCTACAAACTCATGAGACTAGGGATATTGAAGTACTCGCTGATAGTAGTACACCAGAAACTTCAAGACCGGTCCGGTTTGTTTGCTCAACCAGAACTGAATTGTAACGGGGATTTTGCCTTTACTCCAAGTTGTTCTCGTGGATAATCTGTCCCTGTTTGGTTTCTTTTCGACATTCTTTTGAAAGGTTGTTCCCTGACATATGCCTTGTTTTGTATTGTGATGTTTTGTAGGCCTGATGACACCCCATGGGATGGAGGTATGTGTTTAGCAAGCTGAAGTTCTATTTGAACTTTCTGTTTTTTCTTGTTTTTAATGAGTATGCTGGACACCAGGTACGTTCAAGCTCACTTTGCAATTCACAGAAGATTATCCCAACAAGCCTCCTACTGTTCGCTTTGTTTCCAGGATGTTTCATCCCAATAGTGAGTGTGCTCTTTTGTGTGTTTTGGAAATTTTTGCCTTATGTGTAAGCTTAGTTTACAGAAAGGTTACCTTCTTTTTCAAGTTAAAAGTTAGGGCTGAATCCTAGCGTGTATTCTTTGTCTCAAGTCTATGCTGATGGAAGCATTTGCTTGGACATACTGCAAAATCAATGGAGCCCTATTTATGATGTTGCTGCAATTCTGACATCAATTCAGGTAGTATTTAGGCAGGCACGCCAAAATGTATTTTACTTCCAATGAATCAGATGCAGTAATATGTTTTTTGGTGCAGTCTCTACTTTGTGATCCAAATCCAAACTCTCCAGCAAATTCCGAAGCTGCTCGCATGTACAGTGAAAATCGTCGGGAATATAACAGAAAAGTTCGTGAAATTGTGGAGCAGAGCTGGACAGCTGAGTAGACAGGTTGAATGACCGGGTTGCATGTCTGGGCAGGTTGGTGATCTCCTTTTAGTGTTATTTATATGGAAACAAGGCCTTTGTTTTCTGTCGGATAGATGGCTGTTTATATTTGAAGATGCTGTTTTTTTTTAATCGGGTTTTGCACTTGCCCATTCTGTGCTATCGGTACTTATACTCTTGCTTTTTGCTGCTAGTGTTGTGATGGCTAGAATCTTGTGATTCTCAGTGAGCCTTGGGCTTCTGGGGGATTTTAATCATGCATTGTGCCATAAAATCAAATTTTGTGAAGCTCTATGATTTTTTTATATCTTAACGAATGTTCTCTACCATTCTCACGTAAGGATGCTATGCATGTGGTCAACACATCAATGCTTGTCAAATAAAACCAAAAAGAAAGCAACAAGGAATGTAAAAAAAAATGTACGATGAGAACAGTAACTATCATGAGACAGTAAACCCATGATCTAATGAAGCAAACGTTGCTGTCTAGTCCAAAAGCAATACAAACGATTGAGATTTAGGAAAGCTTTTATGAGTAGGGGACGATGAGTTCTCTTAGGATCACTGCCTTCCATTTTTTCAGTTGTCAGTGGTTTATAATTGATTGTGGAGATCAAAATCTATTCGTGAATGGCTAAGCTGTGTTTATGGAATTAACTATGAAATACTTATAGACTAGTCATCTACGCCTCGAACCTGAGCAATTTAATGTGAAATAGCGGGTTCATGTGTTTTTGCAAGTAGATAATATCAAGAGCGTGTTTTTGTCTAATGGGATGGTGAGACTAATGTAAACTCCTCAACGATGCTGGAATTCTTTCATGTGCGTAGTTTGCATGTCGGAATGTGCATGCATCGTATACCTGTGCCACAGACGTCTTTCTATTGTATATTGCTTCATGATGCAGCTTTTTCAATGCAGGGCTTTGTGGAGTGTTTCAGACCGGTTGTTGCGAGGCCAAGGATGGTCTCTTGTTTTCTTTCAGCTTCTATTTACCTCGAAAGAGCTACTTTCTCTTATGTCAAGCAAGGCTGTGTAATGGATTAGCTTGGACTTCTGGTCTATTAGCTGAAGGCACAGGAACTCAAATCAATAAGTCTTCTGAGGCTTTGTATTATAGTAAACATCATATCTTGATGCAAAGAACATAGTTGGTGCTTATTTTATCAGCGAAGGACCTGAACCTCGAACTTCAACTTGTGCTGTTTATTTTTTTGGAATTTGTTTTGGTCTTTTGGTTTGGCATCGAGAAGTGAAAGGTGGTGATTGAATTGGACAGGTGAGTTGCATACTAGGCTCTTGTTGGGAAATGTTTGAAGCGCTTATCTTGGCCTCAATTGGAAGGCATTTATCGTTGCCTTATTAGAAAAGCCTTTTTCGTGACCCTAGTGGAAAGGTGTTTATCGTGGCACTAACAGAAAGGCGTTAATCTTTAGCTTAATAGAAAGGTAGTGATTCCTCATTTTTTTGGGACTACTGGGCCCCTCTTCTTATAAGTTATTCAAAAATACATGAATGCAGGTTTAGCTTTGCCAGGAGTATGGCAGGATTAAATTAATGCTAGAAGTGCAGAAACTTTTTCTCTCTTGCTTAGGGTTAAGGCAGGGATTGGTTATCTATCCGTTGCTCTGTTGCTGCAGTGCACGAGGCTATTATACTCGGTTTTCTCCGGATGCGGCTGATTGGGGGACCATACTCCTGGATGTGTCCGAGTTTGATTGAAATATGTTTAGGCTTTTTGGACTTCACTGCCTTGAGGCTTCTTTTTTCGGTCGTGTCATTTTGTTCTCTGCCTAGGATCTAAAATGGCTATGGTGTTTCACTGCTATGTACTCCTATGTATTTTTTGTACTCCTATGTATTTTTTCAAGTGTCATGTGTAGACTGATACAACACTGCTTGCACATAATAGTCATTGTTCTAGTACATGTATTCTCAAAAAACACACGCCTCAACATTAGGCTTGTTTAGTTACTGTTGCTTCTTCTAGTGTTGATGGTGGGGCTACTCTTGCCTGTTGGAACACCTTGCAATAGGGCTGTTACTTGTCGATATGTTTTTTTCTTTTTTTGTCTTAGGTTAATAAGTCTCTTATATCTTGAGTTCTTCTTGGAGCTTATATGGCTATTGTCACAAGCTTGATCTGTATCTCTGTCTGCTAGGAGTAAAGCATCTTACCCATATGGGAGGTTTGTTTTTGGCAAATAAGTGTGCTCATGAAGAAAGCACAACATATGAGTTTGCTCCACTTATAGAAATGAACCTAGAGCATGAGCACCAAAACCTAGACTCCTAGTCACACAGCCAAATTAATAGTGAGGCTTGTACCATTAGAGTGGGGAATGATGTCATGAATGATCTACTCAAACAATTTACAAGAGTTTATCTCAATTCAATGTACAATATGTAAGGGTAAGCTCAACTTGTGGCAGCATGTGGGAAAGTCCTCTAGCCACCTAGGAATGGATAAATGTTAGACATGGTGCAGTAGCAAAAGGATGGAATCCATCTAGCCAATGATTGTAAAGCACAAAGCCTATATGGAGGTTACTTTTTAATCAATCAATTGCACTTAGTGCTCTTTCTCCCCCCCCCCCCCCCCCCCTTTTCCCCCTTCCTCTGCTCTTGCTTTTGGCATAAGCAAGCTCCAATCACCATCTCATTAACCCCAACACCATGGTTAAGCTAAGGCTTCACCTTTTATAGCCTAACCTAACGCTAATCATTGGTGATAGGAAATTTACTTTCACACCAACTAACCTATCCGAGATGACGGTGTTGTATTTAGGTCTATTGCTTCATTAATTTTTATTTGCATTAGCTTAATAATCCTAATCTCCAATCGTCACTTGGACATGAGTATACTCCATTACCCTTTGGCGATGAGATGAGGAGGAATTCGTATCATTGCCTTGTGTGCATTTCGCGTTCATTTTAAGTCTACTTTGTGCTAGCATAATCCTCATCATAATCATATCATTGTGCAATTTGTGTGCGTCAGAAGTCCTTGCCAATGCTTGCTTATAGAGCAAAAGTCCTCGCTAATGCCTGTCCATAGAGCAAAAGTCAGATGAGTGATGCCGTTGACAAAAGAGTGATATTATTCCTCGTCTTGCTCTTCTCCTTTTTCTTTAGCACCTATTGCTTCTTGATTGTTGAAATCTTGCTTCACCTTGCATCAAAAAGTTGCCCAAAAACAACTTTTCTTGGATCTTTTTTTTAGCCTTCTTCCCTCCAAATGAGAGAGAGGGAGAGAGAGAGAGAGAAGCACAAAATAATATGCCCTTTAAGGTTGAGCCTTACTTTTCGTTTCCTTTTCCCAAAACTACAAAACTTCTATAGTCCCTTCTTATTGCTCGCTTTCCTACTCGTTCCCTTCTTTCAGAAAACCTGTTTTGTAGCTCGCCACCAAAATAACTCACACCCTTGCTTGACAAAACTCCTACCTCCCTAAATTAGCTTTAGAAAAAAAAAAAACTCGCTTTTAATAGTTCTATAATGACGGTCAGTTGCTAACATGGTGGGGATTCTAAGTAGCATGAAAAGTAGAGCATTTAGTGCCAAATAGCTTTGCTAATGGTTGATGCTCTCTCTCTCTCTCTCTCTCTCTCTCTCTCTCTCTCTCACACCCTAGCTCTCTTCCCTCTTTGTCTCCCCATGGGTGAGGGCGGCCCTATGGGGGGCGTTAACTCTTAGCCCTGTCGTACGCAAGCCAAAAAAGCCCTGTAGACTTGACCCCTTGCCTGCCCACCTGTTGCAAATCCGAGAACCAGAGCTTGCTACAAACATGACGCGCTCGACACTCGACCTCTGTTGCTCCCTCCAAGCCTACTCATTGTACGTTGCTCCGCGCCGTCGGTTCGTCTTGCTCATTGTCGGCTCGTCGATTGTTGGCCCCTGTAGCCACCGCTCGTGTCGGCCCTAAGTCGGCCTTGTCGACCCTAAGTTGTCACCCACGTCGACTCTTGTAATCGTGCCCTGCTGTCGGTAACACCCCCTTGTCGGCCCGTGCAATCGTCGCCCGAGTAAGCAATTTCACTCCTCATCATTAAACCCTGACATAAGGAGGGGTTTCCACAGTTCAACAAAATCTCGGTTTTGTGTGGGCACTCAATGAAAAGAAGCTTCCCTTTCGAAGCATGACGACCATCAAAAAACCCCCGAAGATCGTTGGGTGAACACGATCGAGCTTTGCTGCCATCTTAGCGGCACCGAGCAAATCCGATCGAATCGAGTGCCTCCAAGCAGATCTCGATCGGGTCATGGAAGAGAATTGCGATCTCAAAGCTCGCCTTAGCAAGCGTGAGGCACGATTTGAGTCCATGGCCGCTCTTGCAACCAACAAAGTGAAAGAAGTCGAAGCAAAGGCCATCGAAACCCACTCGGCAACACTTGCGACGATGACATGTGTGACAATAGAGCTTTGAGAACGACTTCAAGAAGAAAAATACCCTCGATCCGCATTGGCGGGCTACCCCAATCATGGGAAACAACCAAGAATGACTTCTCGGAGTGCATCAATTTCCTCAACGAGACTCTCAAGCCGATCAATTTTGACTACAATGCAATAGATTGTATCACCTCGAGAGGCCCTGACAAGCCTATACCACATGGGCATGCCATCGGAAGTAGGGAAGGTGGACTCAAGTTTCTCCAACAATCATGTCTTCTCAAAGGTACCAAGTTTTGGATCGCAGAAGAACTCACTCCGTTACAACTCAAATGCTAAAGTGAAGAGCTGAAGAAGGCACATGAAGCTTGCAAACAAGGTAAATGGGCAGTCTTCCGAGGTGGTAAAGCTATAATCCAGGAGTTTTGAAATCCAAATCGGCTCCCCCCACACAGATGACCCCCCCATTGATATGTATCATTGCAATTTGCCACAAAACGCACCTGTTGTAATGTTTGTTTTGGTCCCATAGGTCATATCTGACCTTCGTGGATGATAATTCAATCTATCTATCTCTTCTGCTTAACCTCCTTTCGAGCTCCATAGCCTCCCCTTTTTGCATAACAATCCTCAACGCTATACTTTTTTTCGTTGCACATCCTTCTTTTTAGCAGCCTCGTTAAAATTAGCCTACCTCTCTTTTTTAAAATATATGGGCGGCCATTTCCATAGACTTATAAGCAACCATTACTTCCTTGGGTGGCCATTGCCCTCCACATTTGGCTGACATATCCATAAGCTTCACCAACGAAAGCATTGCTTAGCACAATCACCTTCCTTTAATGGCCCATAAAATAAACAATTCAAAGCTTCCTTGCCACTACCATATTGGACACAACCTCGCAATCAATGTACTCCAAGAGGGCACATAAGCATCTCAAGCACTCTTTGTGCTTTCCGAAGTGCATCACATTTGGCGTACAATATCAACCAAGGCATTGTGAAGCTCGACGTGTTTGCCCAATGCCCCTTGATTAGAAGTGGTATGGGAAATAAAAACCAATCCAAAGCTTCTTTGTCAGTGCCATGTTTGACATGCATATCAATCAAAGCATTACCAAGATCCCCAATTTGCATATTTATTGACCAAGGCTTATATAACTAAACATAACATCTCTTTTGCTCTCTCTTCCGGCTACAATGCTTATATCTTGAAGATGTACTCCAAGAGACACCATCTTGGACAATAAGTTCTCAAAAAATTTTGTGCTCTCTAAAGTACACCACATTAGACGTACATAATTTTCATACATCTCTACCACAACATCGTTGAGCACAACATCTTTCCTTATTATCATTTGATTAAAAAGAAAACAACTCAAAGCTTCCTTGCTAGTGCCATATTGGGCATTCTTCTTGCAATCACCACATTCTTGGCTACATCTGGCAAACAAATTAAATGGAAATTTATACCAAACGTGTCAGAGTGCACAATAGCTCTCTGATTCTTGATTTTCTATGCATGATTTCAATGTGGCACGACATTCACCCCCTTTGAACTTGTACAATTTTTTGGCATGTGCCAATCATTTTCAATCTCTTAATATTTGTAAATAAAGACCACCAAAAGTAGCTTCTAGCATGTACATATCATCATCCTCTAACCATTCCTCTGAACTTTGATTATTAGAAACCACCTGTCTATCTTGCTGCTTAAACAGTTTGATCCTCTTCCCTATAATAGGCATCCTAAGCTCAGTGCTATCTAGTTTACTAAGATTGTATGTCCCATTATCATGAACACAAAACAAGGTCCAAACCATTGCTTGACCGGTTTACGCATTACAAAATATTGATTTTCCAAGATATTATAATAAAAACAAGTATTCAATCGCCATCTTTAATGACATGGGGCCTCAACCTATGTTTCTCATCAAATGCTACTTTGTTCTTTACACATGCCTCCTTGAGCTTTTCTTTTGTCTGATCAATGTCTCCCTGACATCTCTCAAGTTGACGAGTACTAAGGCAAACAAATCTTCAATTGACATACCTACTTGCCATGGCAACACTTTCCAAGAAATAATTGCCTCCTCGTTAGGAATCATTGGTTTTTTTGTTTATACATAAGTTCAAATGGCATGTACCCTGTATAACAGAACTATGTGTAGTTTGATTAGCCTACAAAGAAAAAGGTAAAAACTTTAACAAATCACCAATATGCCCTGACATGCCTTCGCCAAAGATTTAACAATTCGGGGGGGGGGGGGGGGGGGGGGTTTCTTATTCACTTTTCCCATTATCTTCTGAATTGTAAGTTATAGTAAGAGTTAATTTGATTCCCAGCATGTTAAAAAACTCATGAGCTTCATTCATATAGAGACCTCCCTTATCGCCCTTTCCTTAATAACTAGTAAAGTATCTCTGCAACTGGGGCAACATGAGGCAACCAAATAAGGTAAAACACACATGCACCCAAATATCTATGAACTTCATTTACTAATGTGCATGACTCCTTCATCTTTTGTATAGCTTCTACCATAACTAGGCTTGGTTGTCTTCTCTTTGGACCACACATATGTCCTACACTTGACATTTCTTTGGCACCAAACATAAGTTTTTGATATGAAAGTGTCAAATTTATCTCTTCAAGCTTGGATAGAATAGCATCACAATTTGCAATGTGCCGGGTAACTAATCTTTGACAGCCCCTCTGATGTTTCACCTCATCTTTTAAACCTTCTTCACAACCCTTGATCAAGAAATCATCAGTATAAGGTATAGTAGCATGAAAAATAATCTCTCTTAGCACTTACTCATCATGTGAGAAATAGAATTCATCGCATCTTACGATAAAGTGCACATCCTTACCAACACAAGAGGTGTACGCATAATAGTAAGATCCCTGTTCTCCAAAGCTGGATGAAATTGATCATAACATGAGTAGAGATCACCCACAGAGAGATAGCCAACCCTGCAAAGGCTTCAACAAATTCATCCACAATTAGACTCGTGGTTGCATGTCCTGTATAAATCGTAAAGCACCATTCTTCTTCGAGTTTTACCAAACACAGAGCAAGCTTTTTTGAGCAAAGGAAAAATTCAGCACTTTTCGAACTATGCTTGATATATGCCGAGATAGATATAGAGGGGAGACTCTAAGAGGCATAGATGGAGATAGAGGAGTGGAGAGGGCTTGTGTTGGGCATATGATGGTGCTTGGAGTTGAAGAGGGTTGCAAAACTGGAAGCTGCTGAGGTTTCTATTCAAGCTCAATGCATAATTGCATTATTTGGTTAGAACCTTGCCTTTAGAGACATCCAACCAATAACAATAAGAGAGATTTTAATTATTGGAATATTTATGGTTGCCTCTCTATTTAGTAACTCCCTATGGTAAGAAGGGGAATAACATATTCACTCCATCTGGGCACCATTTCAATGTTGAAAAATTATGCATTTAGCAAATCATCATCCACTCCAATAGGTGCTTCTCCATGTACTGTTTGTGAAAGGTGATTAGCCCTTTGGTGGGTTATTCCCTTTTGGTCTACTACCATAAAGTCAAATCCAAGAAAAATTATATATTATTAAACAATACATCACGAGTTGTATAGTTTGTTCAATAGATATAGCATATCCTGATGATCCACTAAAAATGTGAACCGATTAGCCAGTAGGTATTGTCAAAACTTCTTTATTACATATATCATAGACAATTATTTTCTTTACGTGATATAGTTTTCTCCAATGCCATTCACTTCTCAACTAGCATAATAGATGGAAAACACCATATTATAATCACCTACTTGAGCTAATAGTCATCCAATAGCATAAGTTGACGCATCAATGTGGACATGAAAAACCTTTGTCCAATCAAAGGCTTTCAAGATTAGAGTAGAAATTAAAAAGTGCTTAAGCTATTGAAAAGATTTTCCACTTTTTTTTTGCCCAATAAAATTTGGTAATCAATTGGTAAGGAGGTCTTGGAGTTATTGCATGCATGTGAATCCACAATGACACATTAAAGCTTGTATCTCCTTCATTGTCATAGGTTTAGGTAATTTCACGATCAAATTCACCTTTCTTTCAAATGATTGCAGCATTCACCATTTTGAGATTGACGCATACTCTCAATTTTTCTTGGCATAACCGCAATTCCAAGACCAGATTTATGTGATCAATCTCGTTAGATAAGCTATACTTCCTTTAATTTGTTTATTTCCTCTTTGAATTTTCTTGCAAATGTCTCATGATAAGTATAGGGATGTTGTCTACTTGGTCTAGCATCACCGTTAAAGGAAATGGTATGCTGACAAATGTTAGGATCCACTCCCTTAAGATCTTTGTATGACCAAGCGAAAACATCTCCACACTCCTTGAACATTTCTATCAATTTTTTTCCTCTTCAAGGATCAAATCATTAGCAATATAAGCGGATAGACCCTACAAGGTCAATCTTCTTTGCCTTTTTAGGTCCATCATACAATGATACCGGTTCTTTAAGCTCTCTCATTGGTTGTTGTATATAGTTCTTTGATCCTAGATTGTGTATCTCTTGTAAGGGGATGGAACATTGATGTGATCTAACCTCAACTCTTCTTCACATTCCATGTCTATCATCCAAACCCCCTTTAAAGTTTGTTTCAACTCCTTGTACTTCTTCTTTCATTCAATTTTTGTCATCTTTGGTTCAATGTCGTCTGCTTTAGTTTCTTTGGGTTTGGTTCTATTCTTTTTTGTTTCCCTTACTTGCTCATTGAAGAACTTGAAAATATTTTGGTGCTTTTATCTTTTACACAATTTGTAAACTGTCGAGCATCAGATAATGCATTTTAGCTTGAGTTTTGGCATTCTATTTTTCCTATTGTTACCCATTTGTTTATTGCATTTGTTGTATCTTTCTTCTTGTTTCAATTTTTGATAAAGGCAAGTCATAAAACTTATCCTCTTTTTCCATGACTAGGTTTTTTGCTTTTGAAGTACTAGAATTCTCATCATCAGTATCCTCATACAATGGCACATCTCAATGGGAATCATAAAAGACTTCTTATGGCTCAAAGATGTCTCTAATGGAGATCTCATCCCTTATTCACATACATGGTATCTTTTTTTTTTGTGCTCTCTACTTCTTTGTTATCGTTTGTCTCATGAATCATTCCAATCCTTTGGAAGGGAATAATGTCATAACCCTCTTCATCGTAAAATTTTATCAGGGTGGCTTCCTAGACACACACATCCATCGTGGTTAGTATTTGAGTCCATTCTAGAGGTTCAAAAATATCGTTTAGAAAAGTTTTTGGCGTGTAATCATCATCCTCTAATGGTCTATCCAACTTGCCTTCTTCTTTGAGAAGATTGCCACAATGTAAAACTCCGCACATCCAAATATTAGTTTTGGATTGCAGCCATGCAAAAACTTCTAATAATATTGTGGAAAATCTAACTTATCAACAAGTGTCCGATTAACATCTCTATAATTGTGATCCTTCAGACTTACTCTCGTGACCATTTCCTTATGATGTAAGTAGATATGGTCATAAATGCAATGTTGGATTTAGAAGGGGCATCCCAAAATTACAGTTGGCACATTGTTATGTGAAAAAGCCTATAGGAATGCTAAAATAGATGGCACTCAATCCCATAAAATGTGGCTACCATCTATTTTACCATTTCCATAGGCTTTTCCACATAAAGATCTACTAATTGTAATTTTATGTGTGTCTTATATTTTTTCCTCATTTTTTCTAAGTTTCTTTTAGAGCAATAAGAGACAAAATGGACCCTTTGTGATTCAATCCATATCACAAAGCAGCCAATTGGATTAGTGGTTGCAAGCTTAAAAAGAACCACCTCTATGTTTGACAAAGCAGATGCTACAAAATAATGAAGGGTGGAACAATAAAAATTTGTGAAAGTCAAGAGGAGGTAAAACCTCACATCCTTAAGCACAAAGCTATGGATATTGACTACCCGTGCAAGGGTACTAGTTGTGATGGTCTTCTAATGCCCAAGGATAACCCCTAGGCTTGCTTACATGTGAAAATAGGAGTAGGTAAAGAGAGTAGGTCAAGCAAGTATTGCGTTCTTCTACAGGTTGTTTCCCATGGTGAGCCTCCATTTTGGCCTCACCATCTTGCTTTTCTTCATTATGCTCATCATCTTGGTCGACTTTTATTTATCTTAACTAATCTCTACTTTTAGTGTTTAACAAGTCAAGGGAATTTTGGTAATGTATCTTTGAGGTTTGAAAATTGCACTTGACCCCCGGTGGGATGCATATACTACAATGCTTTCATCCACTCAACTCTTCAACCACATGACAAGATCATGTATGAGCAAGGAATTTTGGGAAATAGTGTACCAAGTACCATTTTTGAAACCTATCACTTTTTCTCTTAATTGTTCATTATGATACAATCAAGGGTTCACTTCCTATTGAAACAGTTCTAGGACTACATGGTAGGGTTTTATCATGCATATGTTGTTAGTCAAATGGTGTGCAAAATGGTCTAGGAACTAATGAAGTTCAGTTTATCCAATGTGGAGCAAGGGTTATGAGGGTCCCTCTCACTCATGTTGCTGAGTGTTTAAAGTTATTCCACACACAAGTATCTCTCGTATTGGATGGATGTCATATTTCTTGACATCAAGTTATGAGATGTATTCCATATGAGGAGAATATGTGTCTTGGGGATCGACATTAGCATTTATTTCTTTAATAATGTGTCACGATAGTCCGTAAGTGCTGGTCAAACCCGTTCACTAGACCATTTCAAGCACGTAGTATCATGAAAAAATTTAATGGCAAAAAAATGTCGGATATTGAGTAAGACTTGCTAAGGTTACAAGTTTTCTTAAACGCCAAAAATGGATGGTTGTTTACATATATAGCAAGGCTATGTTTTGTTAATGAAAATGTTTCATTGTTTGTACCTAGATGTGATTCATGTTCACATTCCATTATGGTTAAAATGATTTAGCAAGGCTATTGAGTAATTGCAATGGGAGATATTTAGTTTCTTCTTGTAGAATTATTTACACATTTTCTTTTGGCCTCTTCCATGTGTGCTATGAGCATAGCATCCACCATAAGCATTGGCAACAACTATTGTCATGAAAATGTAGGTTTGGGTCTGTTTTTCCTAAATGCATGCACACTAGGTGTTATGGGCCCTAGTGTTTAGCACAAGAGGATTTGGAATGGCATGCAAATTCATGATATTGATAGATTATGAAGAAATTTTCACCACAGGTACAATATCTCTATAAGATTTATTGTGGATCTACCAATCACCATACAAAGTCATGGTTTGATATGGGTGCTTATAGAAACTTTGTAACTTTATTCAGTTCACTATTAAATCTCTAAAGTTAACCAAGTACTTATAGATACGTTAACTAAACTTTGTAACTTTATTCAGTTCACTATTAAATCTCTAAAGTTAACCAAGTTGATTGTTCATAATCTGTATCGACTATATAGAATACTCAACAATATTGAGAGTGATTAATTGTTCATTATGATACAATCAAGGGTTCACTTCCTATTGAAACAGTTCTAGGACTACATGGTAGGGTTTTATCAGGCATATGTTGTTAGTCAAATGGTGTGCAAAATGGTCTAGGAACTCATGAAGTTCAGTTTATCCAATGTGGAGGAAGGGTTATGAGGGTCCCTCTCACTCATGTTGCTGAGTGTTTAAAGTTATTCCATGCACAAGTATCTCTTGTATTGGATGGATGTCATATTTCTTGACATCAAGTTATGAGATGTATTCCATATGAGGAGAATATGTGTCTTGGGGATCGACATTAGCATTTATTTCTTTAATAATGTGTCACGATAGTCTGTAAGTGCTGGTCAAACCCGTTCACTAGACCATTTCAAGCACGTAGTATCATGAAAAAATTTAATGGCAAAAAAATGTCGGATATTGAGTAAGACTTGCGAGGTTACAAGTTTTCTTAAACGCCAAAAATGGATGGTTGTTTACATATATAGCAAGGCTATGTTCTGTTAATGAAAATGTTTCATTGTTTGTACCTAGATGTGATTCATGTTCACATTCCATTATGGTTAAAATGATTTAGCAAGGCTATTGAGTAATTGCAATGGGAGATATTTAGTTTCTTCTTGTAGAATTATTTACACATTTTCTTTTGGCCTCTTCCATGTGTGCTATGAGCATAGCATCCATCATAAGCATTGGCAACAACTATGGTCATGAAAATGTAGGTTTCGGTCAGTTTTTCCTAAATGCATGCACACTAGGTGTTATGGGCCCTAGTGTTTAGCACAAGAGGATTTGGAACGGCATGCAAATTCATGATATTGATAGATTATGAAGAAATTTTCACCACAGGTACAATATCTCTATAAGATTTATTGTGGATCTACCAATCACCATACAAAGTCATGGTTTGATATGGGTGCTTATAGATACGTTAACTAAACTTTGTAACTTTATTCAGTTCACTATTAAATCTCTAAAGTTAACCAAGTTGATTGTTCATAATCTGTATCGACTATATAGAATACTCAACAATATTGAGAGTGATTGTGACCCACGTTTATCAATCATTTCCCAAGGACCGCCTATAAATGGTTGGGAAGAAACAACTCAATATCAATATTACCGCTCATCTAGAGACAATCTAGTGCTAAAGTATATGCTAAAAGAATACATTAGTGAGAGAAGCAATCCACCTGGAAAGATTACCTCTCTCGTTTGGAGTTTGCTTATCATGATGCAAAGTAGGTTTAGTCCCTACATGTTTATATCAAGTTTTCAACCTCGATCACCAATTATGGTGGGATTACCTATTATGAGAAATGATAGCAAGTCAAGGACTTAATCTATGCTGATGAGATATATCAGCATGTCACGTTCATGGAAATTTGAGATGAGGTATTCTTATATGTTCCAACACCTTTAAAAATTCTAAAACCTGGTCATTCATTTAGACACCTCTTAGTTTTGTTAACTCATTTAAAGTACTCAAGTGAGTTATGAATTGAGTCTAAACGCTGTTGTATTCATCTCGTTTGGGATATAACAAGGAAAAAAATGTAAGCAATCAAGATTTTCTTCTTGGTTTCATTAAACCTCCCACTAAACCATGTGTCCATTAAATGGATAGTTGGATATGAGAGAGGTGCCATTGTGGAAAACATTACTGTTCTTGAGAAGTTATCACCACTTTTTCTTTTAAAGGAAAAAAATGTTTCTCCAAGGGGGAATTAATGTCAAGCTTCAGGATGGACTAGGGGGCATGGCCCTAATCTATGCATGCATGGTCAAGGGGGCTCCTAAATTAGGGACTAGGGTTCTATATAGGGGCAAGGATAGGTGGAAAAGATCATGTAGTAGTACTCCCATTCTTACAAAATAGGTGAGAGACTATCACCCTACACCCACTGGCTTGCTTGCTCAATCTACATGTAGCTGTATTAGCTCTGATGATAGGTGAGCGTGAGAATCTACGCTAGAGCTTGTTTGCAAATCTTGCATACATCTCTGTATGGTCTGCATAACTCCACAATGCATCATGGTAGTGTCAATCATTGTATAACTAACAATGCCTTCTACAAATGCTCCTACTGGTTGTAATTGCTAGGTCAAGCCTTGACACTAAGTAGGTGGTACATGAGATGCCTGAACGCTAACAAAATCTGTGCAAAACTAGCTATACTAGCCTCCTCATTGCTACTTGCATACATTGTATCATCAAGTATGGATGTGTCATTATCGACACTAGGATGGCTACATCCCTCTCATCCATAGGTAGAAGTATGTGTTTTGGCATCAACTTATCAATCTCTAGCATGAGCATATAAAAAAACTCCATGTCCATCATATTTGCATGTGTCTCTAGTGAGCACACTTGCTCTATCTCTGCCCGCACATACTATGAGGATACTTGTTGCATCTCACTGGAGCAATCACGCTCTAACTCTACCTCTGCAAAGTCCATTGACATGTATTGCATAGCTACATGCTCCGTCTCATGAGCATACTAGAGCTCACTCGTGAATGAGACACGTCTCTCTCTCTCTCTCGCATACCACATGTCAATGATGCAATCAAGACCAAACCGTCTCAAACCTCAAATATATCTAATGGAGCAACAAAGCCATAACTAGATCCTCTCAGAATCACAAGTGTCCACAACGCATCTAGAAAGACTGTTCTAGAAGTAGTACATGACAACCACACAATCTACTGTCTATCTCATTGAGATCAAACTTTGTGCAATCTCAAGAATATAACGCACTTATCATAGCATAGAAGATGCACCACTAGGTAATCTCTGGCTCCTACAATGTCAATTGGCCCAGTCTACATGGCCAAGATTCCCACTAGAGAGGGTACTAAACTACTCACGACATGGTGTGACATGGAGGAATGAATCCTCATCTAGAAACCAATGAGAAGAAATGTCATCTGTGCCAGATATGTAAGCATGAGGAACATTAGAGGTAAACATGATATCAATGTTATTGGAATACTGAGCCACCTATCTAGTATGTGTCAAAACCATATCTGTATCTTGCATACATCGTTGTTGTTGCCTCACACATTGAAAGAAATGATGTTTAATGTGCCCTACGTGACCACAATGCCAACAACGCAAGAATTAGCATGAACTAGACCTCCAATTTTCATGAGTCATCTTTGCAGACTTTGAAACAAGACACATATCTACAAAATGGATGTCAAGAAAACAAAATGTGCATATGCATCAAAATTTGTATGGCAAGAAACCCGACAGAATCTCCCTTGTAACTTGAGCAAAATCTCAACCATAAACCGCATCAAAGATGCCAAGTGGGAGATCACCTCGATCAATACACAATCATAACTATAATTATACAACTTGTAGCTCAATATAGCGCTACCAAAGAAACCTTAGAACTTGTAACTTGTGATTACCTATAACATGTAAGCAAATAGATTTATACATCAATAAGAAACAATGAATAACCTGTAATCTATAGCCACAACAAGCATACAATATAACTCACTCCTGCAAGAGCAAATACTTAAAGAATCACAGAGTAAGTTGAAGATACGAAGAAATCATGGCAAGAATCTAGCAAAAAATAGACATATTTTTCCTTATCAATTGAGATATTTTGTGAAACCAACAAGGCCATGCGCATAAACAAAGATAAAATCTCTCAATCACAATCTGTGATATATGAAGTCAAACTGACGAAAAGATCTCCAAACACGACGGAGAGAAACAAGGCAAATTGTTGGGTTGAGCAAGTGCATAAACCTATCAGAGAAAAAACCATCTCAAATCACAAATCCACATATAGGCATACATAAACCGCCAAAACTATGGCAACAAAGCTTACTCTCACACGAGTAGCTCTCCAGACAATTGCACCTTACCTGTGAATTTGTATCACATGTGGGTTGTAACTAGCTCAATTTGTACTTGCATATACATACACAAACAATTGAAGAGCATGCCAATGTAGAAGTTGTGTGGTGCAGTGTGTGTATGCGTTGAGTGTAGAGTGTAGAGTGATAGACTCTGTGTCAGTAGAGTAGTCCCGTGCTTAATGAGTGAGAACCCTTACTCTTTTATCTAGACAGAATAAGGTCAGTGATCAGTAAAGTCAATGGATGACCAAATGTCATGAAAACTAATATCTAATACTCCCAAATGATTTTCTCATGTTACATTAATTATTTAATATGGGGAAGTACGAGTGGAGTAAAAGCTAGAATATTCATAAGGCTGCCTGAGTGGTCTCTGTCACGGATCCAAAGGAGGGAAACTAGGGATCCAAAGGGAGACAATTTACAAAAGAGCAATGTGCTTCAATGGGGCTTAAAAGACCTAAGGTTCAGCTCCATTTAGACTTCCATAGGCTAAGGTTCCAAAAATTAACTCATTTATCCAATGTCCAAAGCAAGGGGAAAATTGGATGGTCATGGGAAGACTAAAAAGTCTTCCCACATCCCTAGGAAGGAGCGGGCGAGCCCTTTTAGTAGGGGACGAGAGAGAAACACACACACACACACACACACACACACACACACACACACACACACACACACACACACACACACACACACACACACACACACACACACACACACACACACACACACACACACTCCAAGGCTCCCCTTTTACGCAAAGGGAATACTGGACACATGTCAGGCTCCTAGGCCAGTTGCCCCCAATCTCCCCTTAAATCTTATTGGATGGCTATAGAGGTGGACCGATGAGAATTAGGCTAGAGTAAAGTTACTCTAATCAATTTAATTATGCTTGATAAAAGAACCAATAGAAATTAAGCTCCCTACAAGACTATTAGGCAGTCTACCAAGGGGTCCAATGAGCATTCAGTAGCCCCATGGCTTGCCCGATTCCTATTGGCCAGAAGACTAAGAGGTCCAATGAGAGTTTACTTGAATTATTTAATTACCTAAATCTCTCACAAAAGGGGAAAGGGGGACACTTGTCAAAAGGCTATTAACTATGATTCTAATTTGTGATTGGCTAAGCTTTACAAGAGCCAATGGGAGGCCAGCATGAGCAAATAGCAAGAGGGGTCGACCAAGATGAGAGGGATGCATTTCACTCTAACACATTGCCACACACACACACAACTCATGTGTGCAAGAAGAACTCCATCTCCTTCTCCAAGCATTGAGAAGTAGAGGCCTACACCAACAACTCTTGGCTATGGAATACAAATCCAACCAAGAGCCAAGCTTCAATGGCATGCTCATCTCCTCTACCATGCTAATTACTAAGCTAAGCTATGCTATTAGAGTGATCATGTGAGGAGAATACTTCTTTCTCGTAAGATACCTCTTCTTCCTCTCAATCTATCCTCATTCCTTGCTAGCTCTCACCATTTTTGAAGGTGTGTGAGGTCTTGGGACTGAGGCTAGGGACACTAGGTGTGTTTTTTCAAGCATAATTTGGTGCATGAAGCTTATATCTTCATTGCACCAACGAGTTTTGTCAAGGAACACAAGGATTGTATTGTAAAAAAAGTCTCCTTTGATGGGAGAAGCTATAATACAAAGCCTTTATGGAGGGGGACCGGCTCCATGTAAATCCGGTCCTCAATTCTTGTCAATTGTTCTATTTCTCTCTCTTTTCAAGTATTGTCTATGCCAAGGTATATCTAGGTGTAAATTTTTATGTTGCTTTCTTAAATTATGTACTCTATCTATGCCTATTAGAAACTTTTTCTTAATGAAATGCTCACTATGTTATCAATTTCACTACACACAAGTTACTAGTGCATTAAATGTTACATTGGTATCAGTGCTCTCGGTTTCTCTTTTCTTGCTCAAGAAGAGAGGTCCTCAATCTTGCTACAAATAGTTGGTGTTATTAATTCCAAAAGAGTAAGTAGAATAGGGATTTTTCATTCTTGAAGCACGCCTGCTTTATGGAGTTAACGGGGACACCATTGAGAGCTATGGTCTTAATAATGGTCCAGTCCTATAGGGCTTGCCTATGGCTTAACCATTATTGAGCTATTAGAAGCTTGGACAGGAAGCGGTGCTGTCTTGGCTCTATTGAATACTCTCTTATAATCCTTGCAATTAATAATATTTGAGCCATGAGTATAGATGCTTGAGTGCTTATCTTTGAAGGTAAAGAGGAGTAGCAACTAGGGCTTGAAGTGCCAAAGTACAAGTAAAAAATTACACCTAAAATTTGCTGGTATGGCTGACAAAGGAAAAGAGATTGAAATGAATGTTGATAGCTTTGATTTTGCTAATCAAAGAGCAACTAACCATGCCCCTATGCTTGTAAACTATCTTGTTTCTAGGCTTCAACAAGCCCTGGGCAACCCATCCCTCCAAGGTGAAGTGCTACAACAATTGTGCACCTATGGTATTCTCCAAACTCCCCACCAAGAAGAGAGAGTACCTAGGAAGCCTCCTAGTGAGACTTCCAAAAGAGGACTCTCTCCGTTAAGGGAAGAAGAGGAGGATCCATACGAAGGGCGTAAAAACTTACTACTCGATGGTGCATCTCCCTCCCAAAGGAGAACTCAAGTTTCAACGCTAGAGCCCCCACCGAAAGAACGAGAAAGAAGTGAGTCTCGTGCCACCTTGGTGGAGATGTCTCCATGAAGACGATGGGAAAAACGATCTGCAACACTCCCTAAACAATGAAGACTATCACATACTTCTCTACACCATAATTCAAAGAGGGATGAGAGAAAACAAGAGAAGAAAAAGGCGAGAAATAGGTCACCCTCTTCTCCATCTTCTTCATCCTCGTCCTCCTCTGAAGAAAGTGATGGTGTAGACAAGGAGAAACAAGGGAAGAAAAAGGCACGAAAGAGGTCATCCTCTTATCCATCCTCCTCATACTCTTCCTCTTTTGAAGAAATTGATGGTGCAGATCTCGAACCACTTTAGCTTTTGTGACCTTCGCCATGCAGGAAATGATTTGCGATGTCCTCCCCTCTTGTATTCTCTAGGAGAATAACCATAACTTTCGTCGGAAGAGGAGGAAGGTGAAGAAGAAGGAGAAGAGGGTGACCTCTTCCTAGACCTTTTCTTCCTTTGTTTCCTCTCTTGCCTTTCAGAGTGATGAGGAGAAGGACTATGTGTTGATCTTTTCCTCTTGGGAGGAGTGGGAGATCGTCTAGACCGCCGTCTTCATGGAGCCACATCTTCAGAGGAACTTAAACTTTCATTGCTTTCTTGCTCTCTGGATTCCTCCTCTCGGATGGGAGAGAGTCTTCTTTTGGGGGTCTCTTCAAGAGGCCTCCTAAGCTCTCTCTCCTCTTGGAGAGGAAGGGAAATTCCATAATCACGAAGTTGTTGAGTAACTTCGGCTTGCAAAGTAGGGTTGCCCATAGCTTGCTGCAACCTAGTAAGGAGATAATTCACAAACATGGGAGCATCATCATTAGCACCTTCATGTGCAAAATCAAAGCTATCAATGTTCATTCTACTCTCTTGATTATTGTCAGACATGTTAACAAAATTTATGTATGTACTTAGTGTATGCTTTGGCAATTCAAAACCTTAGTTGCCACTCCTCTTAGCCTTTGAAAATTGGCTCTTAAGTATCTACACCCACGGCTCAAAGTGGTTAATTATAAAGAGTAGAGGAGTAGGTCTAACATAGCAGAGTTGCCGAGGGCTAGCTCCTTTCGGACTTCTTATGGCTCATTAATGGTAAAGCCGTAGGCAAAGTCTAAAAAGACTCCATTATTAAGTCCAAAGCTCCCGAGGTGTGCACCATGCCCCACATAGTGGGCTCAAAAAAACCGATAATAGATCCCAGTTCCACTTACCCTAATATAATTAACAACATCAACCATTTATAGGCTACTTCTTAAGCAAGAAAAGAGAAACCAAATGCTCTGATACCAATGTAATGGAATTGGCCTATTTAATTTAAGGACCTCTCTTCTTAAGCAAGAAAAGAGAAACCAAATGCTCTGATACCAATGTAATGGAATTGGCCTATTTAATTTGAGAGTAGCGGAAAATAATGAGAGTACTTTTGAGAAATGACTTTGTGAGCATAGCGGGTGAACATAATTGAAGATAGCAACATAATCATAGCAATTAGTCAACTTGGCATGAACAATACTTTTGCAAGAGAGAGATTTAGAGAACATGACAACAGTTGAGGACCGGATTTATGTGGAGCCGGTCCCCCCTCCAATAGGCATTTGTATTATGATTTCTCCCATTAAAAGAGAGACTTGTTACAATACAATCTTTGTGTTCCTTGTGACCTAGGTGATGCAATGAAGATGGAAAGCTTCATGCATCACAAACATAACATAAACTTGAAGAAAGCTTTAGCTATCCCAAGCCTCAGTCCCAAGACCTCAAACACCTTCGAAGGTGGAGAGAGCTAGCAAGGAATGAGGGTAGGGAAGAGGAAGAAGAAACATTTCGTAGGAGAAAGAATTAGTTCCTCACTTATCATAACTCTTGTTGCTAGCATACATAATAGCATAGTAATGAAGAAGAAGGATATGGCAAGCTTAAGCATTGAAGCATGGCTCTTGGTTGGATTTGCACTCCATATCCAAGAGTGTTGGTGTAGGCTCTCAACCTCTACTTGCTTGGAGAAGGAGAGGGAGCTCTTGCACTTTGCATAGCACACAATGAGAGTGTTTTTGAGTGTGTGTGGGTGATTATACCCCCTAAGCAACCCCCTAGCTTACTTGGGTCGACCCCCCCTTGTAGCTCATGCTTGAAGCTCATTGGACCCCTCCAGGACTAGCCAATCACAAGTAGGAGGCATTACAAGCAGCAAGGGTAGCCTTGAGACAAGTGTCCCCCTTTCCCCTTTGAGAGAGAGGGCTAGATAAATGCTAAATCATTTAATTAAATCTCCTAAATTATTATTGGACCCCTTGGATGGCCAACCAATAGGCTTCAGGCACACCATGAGGGCAACATGAGGAGGAACTTGACAAGTGTCCCTTTTGCTTTCTTTGTACCATGCACGCCTTGTGTGAGTGTGTGGGTGTTCTCTCTCATCCCCCCTCATGTAGGGCTCGCCCCCTCCTTGTAGGGATTGAATCTTTGACTTTTTGACACCTCAAGCCCTCATGCATAGGCCCAGTTCCCACCACAAGCTTGGCTCATAAGCACATTAATCTTGGGTTGGGTTCTCACCTCAAGTGCAACCCTAGCATCTCAAGCATGTCAAGCACCTCAAGCATCTCAATTATTGAGCAACTCAAGCATCTCAAGCACCTCAATCATCAAGCACCTCAAGCACCTTAGTCATCAAGCATGACAAGTAGGACAAGCACCTCGAGCTGGGTCGGGTTCCCGTGCCTCAAGCTCAGCCCTAGCTTAGCTAAGGTCAAAGGCCTTTTACACACATGATTGGAGGTCTTCAATGAAGTTAACCCTAAGGTCTTATGCTCCATTTGTTAGCCTTGCTCTTTGATAGACCATCTCTCATTTGGGCCCCTTTACCATTGGCCCCGTGTTGAGATAGATCTATAAGCACATGTCTATATCTTAACACTTGTTCCCGTTTATTCTCCCACATTAAGTGATCAATTTAATATGAGAAAATCATTTGGGTTGGTTAGATATTAGATATTAGATTTTATGACACCAAGCCTTTAAAGAAAATGATTGGGTCTTACTCAAATTTCCCAAGGCTCGATTAAGGCACATGACGGGCAAGAATCCTACGGGACACCAAAAGTACTATGCTAAGTTAGCAAAAACGTACTATGGTCCCTTCCAGATTCTTAGGCCAACCAATGAGATGGCCTATCAACTCAAGTTTCCCAACCATTGGCTCATACACAATGCTTTCCATGTGAGCCTACTAAAGCCTTACAAAGGAGAGCCACCTCAAGAACCAACTAGTGAAGACCCACCGGAGATCGAGGACCAAGAAGAGGTGTTGCAGCCCGAGTTCATTCTCCGAAATGAAGACAAGGTACTAAGAGTTGGTAATACTATCCGACGATATCTTATTAAGTTTAAGAATTATCCTTTTGAAGATGCTAGATGGATGCAAGACATACAATTAAAGGATAACCTAAACCTTGTCAATGCTTACAATGCTTCTCAAGAGTAAGCAAATGTACAAATGTTAAAAATGAACAAAAATTTTGTCTTATAAGATTCACTTTTTCTTTATTGTGCACAAAAATGAAGTAGTATGCATGCTTAGATCAAATTTGCGGAGATGACGTCTCCCGAACACGAAGTAGAGCTTGCCACTCTACTATGGAAGATGATAGGACTAATGTGCAGACATGCTTGCGGCAACCTCAGGCTCTCAAGCGCCAAATGGACTAGTCATCCATTGTGGAATGATGTCGTAGGGTAACATAGGGATCCTCTACCCGCTAAGAAAAGGACTAATGAATATTCTTTATCTTCTCTACCCCATAGTCGAGGACGACTATGATTTCAAGACAGAGATAATGTCATAATAATCAATATCTAATTCTCCTAAATGATTTTCTCATGTTAAACTGATCATTTAATATGGGGAAGTGTCATGGGAGGAAAAGCTAGAATATTGGTTAAGCTAGCAGACCGACCACAGTAGGGATCCAAAGGAGGGAAAATAGAGATCCAAAGGGGGGGCCATCTGTAAAAGAGCCATGTGCAACAATGGGCTTAAAAGACCCTAAGGTTCATCCCATCAAGACTTCCAAAATGCTAAGGTTCCAAAAATTCAAAGGGGGTGTCCAAAGGTCAAACTTGGGGGGAATTGGATGCTTTGTGTGTGTCCCAAAAGTCTTTAGCAATCCCTACATAGGAGGGGGCGAGCCTTGCAGGTAGGGGATGAGAGGGAAACTCACACACACACACACACACACACACACACACACACACACACACACACACACACACACACACACACACACACACACACACACACACACACACACACACACACACACAAGCTCCCTTTACACAAAGGGAATGAGCCTACACATGTCAGCTCCCTAGCCCAGATGCCCACAAGGTGTACCCAATTCCTATTGGATGTTGGAGGTGGACCAATGAGAATTAGGCTAGAGTAAATCTAGTTTGATTAATTTAAAAACACTTAATAAAAGAACCAATAAGAATTAAGCTCTCCAGAAGACTATTGGACAATCTCCCAAGGGGACCAATTAGCATTCAGCAGCCCAATGGCTTGCCTGATTCCTATTGGTTAGGAGGCAAAGGGGTCCAATGAGAGTTTAGTTGAATTAAATAATTACCTAAAGCTCTCACAAAAGGGGAAAGGGGGACACATGTCAAAAGGCTATCACTTATGCTACTTAATTACCATTGGCTAAGCCAGGGGAGGTCCAATAGGATACTAGCAAGAGCAAATAGCAAGAGGGGTCGACCAAGAGAGAGAGAGAGAGGGGGCTGATTTTTCAAAGGCATTATCACCTACACAATCACACTAGCTCATGTGTGAAGTAAAGAACATTTTCTCTCCTTCTCAAGCTTTAATGGAAAGCTTATCACCTACCCCAAACTTGTGAGAAGGGAGGCCTACACCAACAACTCTTGGCTTTGTGATGTAAATCCAACCAAGAGACAAGCTTCAATGCATTCTCATCTCCTCTACCATGCTAATTACTAAGCTAAGCTATGCTAATATGAGTGATTATGTGAGGAGATGTACATCTTTCTCGTAAGAATACTCCGTCTTCCTCTTAATCTACTCTCATACCCCGCTAGCTCTCACCATCTTTGAAGGTGTGTGAGGTCTTGGGTCTGAGACTATGAGGGAATTGATGTTGTGTTTGATAAGTGTTTTGCGTAGTGCATGAAGTTTCCATCTTCATTGCACTAGCTAGTATTGAAGGAACACAAGAAATTGTATCGTAAAATGTCTCTCTTGATGGGAGAAACCATAATACAAAGCCTTTTGGAGGGGGGACCGGCTCCATGCAAATCCGGTCCTCAACTGTTGTTAATTGCTTAATTTCTCTCTTTTGAAGTATTTTTCATGCTTTCTAATTAGGTGTTATGCTTTTTGTTGCTCTCTCCACCCAAGCACTCTTGTTAATCTCATAAGGATCTATTCTAATGAAATGCTTACTATGTTCATGCTATTTTACGCTACACACAAGTTACTAGGACATTCAATGTTACAAATGTATTGTACAAAAGTCTCCTTTGATGGGAGAAGCTATAATACAAAGCCTTTATGGAGGGGGGACCGGGTCCATGTAAATCCGGTCCTAAACTGTTGTCAATTGTTCTAATTCTCTCTTTTTTCAAGTATTGTCAATGTCAAATTAGCTAGGTGTAAATTGCTATGTTGCTTTCTCAAATTAAGTACTCTCTCTATGCTCATTAGGAACTTGTTCTTAATGAAATGCTCACTATGTTATCAATTTCCACTACACACAAGTTACTAGTGCATTATATGTTACACCAAACATGGGATGTACGACTCTAGGACAAGACACAAGCCATCATTACCACCCTCAAACATGGGGTAGAAACATTACGGGACTGCACTAGCACCTCCACTTAGAACTGTTGTATCTCCTTCCTTGTAGATAGCCAATTGAAATGATTTTTGGCTCTATAAGAACCTCCTCAGCTTGATAAATGATCATTTTCATCATTGATGTGGCATATTTAGCCCTATTTTTGACCATTTAATGGCCGTTTTTAGCTCAAAATTTCCGTTTATATTTTGTAAAAAGCCCAAGCAAGCTAAGAAAAATCCCTAAGTTTGCTCATAGGCTTAAATTACATGTTGAACCTCCATTTTCCACTTAAGAATCACTTTGGATACATATTTTACAATCACGTATGGAACTTACTATTTTTGGACAAGAGCTTCCTTAACTGTGGAATTTCTAGGTAAGAGGAACATGCCACTTTGATATTCACTTAACATTTGTACATAAGCATGTCGTAAAAACAGAAAGCATGCCATGATGCCACCTCCAAGGTTACGACACCCTAGTAAGGTATGCACACATCAACAATTGCAACATCCGTTTTCGCATACACTATACATTGTAGCACTTGCTCCCACATATCAAAAGCATTAAGAATGAAGTGAATATTTTATTTTCACATTATGCGTGTGTACGATATGACATCCATCTCCTCTAAAACTACACATCCTTTGATATGTGCCACACATATCTCTTTCCAGGTTCAATCTTCATTTAAGTCAGCATATATGTCAATCTCAATTTCATCTTCAATAAAGTCTAACACATCATCATCTCTTCCTTCATCCTCATCCATAGCATTTCCATCATGATCATCATTTTGACTTTCTTATGAGTCAAAGGGATCCCTATCACCTCTTCTTTTGAACAACTTGATCCTTTTTCCTACAATGGGAATTTTCATTTTGGTCCCATCCAACTCATGTAGTTCTATGGTGCATTCCCATGCACATGCTTAATAGCATAATGACCAAACCATCTCCTTGAAAGATTTATTATTGTTGAATGTTGGTTGTTGAGACCACTGTCATACACCAACACCCAATCGCCTTCCTCAATAGCTTAAAGTCTGAGCCTATATCTCTTGTCAAACTTGTCTCTATTCTTTAACCTTATATCTTTTAATTTTGCTACTACAATTTCAATATCTTGAGGCCTTGTTTCTGATTTTTGTAAGTGCAAAGCAAGAAGGTATTCCCTACTCATTACATCATCCTAAGGCAATACATTCAATGTGGGAATCACAACCTCAATTGGCATTGAGCTGGCATTATAGGTTTTCGACCATACATCAACTCAAAAGGCATATAACCAGCATCTAAGCTATGAGTTGTACAATTAGCCCATAAAGAATAAGGCAATAACCTAGGCCACTCTCTCAATTTATTGTTGTAGGTCTTAGCCAAAGCTTTAATGTTAGGAGGATGCCCATGGTCAGACTTACCATTCCCTTTAGGGTTGCAAGCAATAGTGAGAGCAAGTTTACTACCCAACCTATAGAAAAAATTCCTAACTTTGTTAGCATCCAACTCACCTCTATCTATTGTTATTTTTCCAACACAGTCACATAACGACAAATGACATCTTCCAAGAGAAACTTACATATCCCTTCCGTGATTTTTGTTCTTAGAGCGTGACCTTCAACCTAGTTAGTTAAGTCTTCTCACGCAAGCACTATGTATCATGTTGTTAGCAGCGGCTAACACAGGCTACACCGGTTATTCATCAAATAGGAGATATGCTATAGTTGTGCATAATATTTTCAACTCACTTTGTATAAGTCTTGGGTTCATTGGGAGTTCCAAAGTTGTATATGCTAGCTAGAGGCTCAAACTCAAACCCATAGTAGAAGGGATTGTGGTGAAAGCCTTTAAAAGGAAGCCTTTATGTAAGGAGGCTTTATTCTTGAGTATCAACTCTTGAAGATCCAGTTTTGAGAGCTCTCTCTCTCTCCCTCTCTTGAGTGTTATTCTATGGATGGCCTAGCCTTGAGCTTCATGCCCATGCTTAAGAGGCTAGGACTAATCCATTGTAATTAGAGAACCTTGATTAATCTAATTCCTATTTTACTCATTAGTCTTATCTTCTCTACATTTCATTATGTCATGAAGTAATATTGCACTCTCATTATTCTAGATTTGAGAGAGGTATGTACTTCTTGCTTTGATCTATTATCTCTTCTTCCATAAGTATTTCAATTAGTTGATTACTTCTCTAATTATCTTGATTGGTGTAGTATGTGTGCACTCTTAGTCATGTCATTAGAGTTTATGCTTAATTGTGTGCTTAAGTGTGTGAAGGTTTAGGAGCCTTGAGCTCAATGCAACTTGTGTATGATGTGATTAGAGTACCTTGGTTGGCATGTGATGATTGGGAAAGCCAACTTCAATGCAATTAGTATGTGCTTTGATCATGGATTCTCGTGTTGGATGTGTTCTTGTGACTCCATAAGATTGGCAAGTCGGACTTCGGTGGACTTGATGTGTGTAGGAGTTGATTGATTAGTGATTAGAGTATGTTTAGAGTTAGTCTTGTCATGGATAATCTCTACTTACATTGGTGAGGTATTGTCTTTGAATCCTCTATTTCTATTCATCTGCCGATGCTCGTGCTTCTATGCCTAGCCGGATTGCCGATCCACGGATTTGATAATTTTGTGTGGGTTGTGATTATGTCGTTGCTACAATGCCACCCAACATTTGGCTCCCTTGTGGGATCAATAACCTAAGCTAGTGAGTATAGGATGTTTAGAATAATAGAGTAATTTCACTACTAATTTCTCAATTTTTTAGTGTGTGTAACTCAATTTTGGTTTTGTTCAATGATGTTGTGCAAGTAATTGATCCTAATATTGAGTTATGAATACCCCAAACACCCGATTCCACCCCCAGTTTCACTAATTTCATACTAACCCTTACTAATTTCGCTTCATTTCCATGCTAATTGTACTAATTCCATGCTAATTTTTACTACTAATTTTTTATACTAATTTTTTACTAACTTTGTTAACCTAACCACTAATATTTGCAATGTAAAGTATGTTAAATCTCCTTGCAAGAATCATCACTCTAATCAAGTTAATTGTGCTAATTTATGCCTAATTTGATTATTTGAGTGTTTGATTTTTGGCCTACAATGGTCAATTTTGGAGCCGATTTGATGGTGCACACACTTGTGTGTGCAATGATGCATCTTTGCATGGAGCAAAGGAATAGCTTGGAGTGTGATTACAATGTAAGTGCACTCACTTGCTCATGTCAATTCTTGATTGATTAATGTGGTTCAATGTGTGCTAATTATTTGCTAAAATTAGGTGTGTAACTCAATTGACCTACACTTTGCACCTAATTTGATTCACTTGAAATGAAATTGATGGTCAAATTTTGACTAATTAAATTTGTGTCTATCAAGATAATGCTTAATTCTCATCAAGAATTCATGTGTGTGCATAAAAATGATTGTCACCAAAGAGGGAAAAAAAACTGTTAAAAAATTCAAGTGTGTGTGCACTTAATCTTGAGTGTGTGCATGTATAAAAATTGATGGAATTAATGATATATGACTATGCAATCATGTAAATTGATGTGTATGTTAGTCTAATTCAATCATTGGATATGCCTAAATGCCAAAAAATTGGGCAAAATTTGAGTGTGTGCGCCCATCCAAGGCCTCTTGATTTTCAATGATTGATGGTCAATTGGGACACCAAAATTATTTTTGGTTGTGAAATTTTCATAAAAAGTGTGTGCAATCATTAGGTGTAAGCCTAAATGCATTGCCAATTGAGCCAAATTTGAACTTTTGTGCTTAATTTTTAGTGTGGGCATTGCTTGATTGGGTAAAAAATAGTGCTAATTTTTTAGAAATTGAGCATGCATGCATTCACTTATGCTTGATTGAGTTTACAATTCGAGAATTTCAATGTGTAATTGATGGATTAATTGCATAAATTTTTGGCCTAAATTTGGGTGTGTGTGCCTACTCAATGGCATATGCAATCCAGTTCTTGAATGAATAATTGGTATTTTTTACCAATTAGGATGATTAATTTGGCCAAATAGTTGATATGTGTGTCATAATTGGCTTGGACAATTGGGATAGATCACTCAATTGGTATTCAATTGTGTAGATTTTTAGTGTATTTCCATGCTAATGATGAATCAATTTGATGAACATGGAAAAAATGCACTAATGTGTGTGCCTATGCAATGGTGCTTGATATCCAATTGGAATGAATAATTTTGGTGTTGTTCACTAGTCATAGTGATTGAGTAGACCTAAACCTTTGTGTGTATGCCATCAAATCGATTGAGATGAATGACTCAATTGCACAAAATTGAGAATGATTGTATTACCATTGAGTTGTATGCCAATTCAAATGGATATGATAAAGTATTTCAATGATTTGTGCATTTGAAAATGCAATAATCAAGTGTGCTTAGCCATACAAACCAAAAATGACAAATCCGACAGAATTTGGATGATTAGGGCATTGAGGGATAAGCAATTGATTTTTTGCAAGGATTACAAATCATGGGTTTGAATTGGCTAAGGGAAATTTGGTCGACCCATTGATGTGTATTCATTTCAATTGATGGATTTGAAAAACCAATTCGTGTGCATGAAATAATTCCAATTCAATGTATGTATCCAACTAATTTCCAATTGGAAGGATAAGAGATCAAACTTGGATTAAATATGGTGCACAAAAGAATGAGCAATCACCTCAATTCTTTGTTGCGTGATACACATGCATATGTATTAAATTACATTTCAATGTGTGGTTACAAACAAAATTTTTAAAAAAATTTGAAAAGAGAGAGGGAGGAAAGAGTATCTCTTTTCTCACCTATGATGGCACCTTCGGTGCTACCGACAACGTGTTGGCCTTAATCCAGCAATTTGATGCGACCTTTGGAGATGAGGGCTTCACAGAGTCCTCTAAGCTACGCCATGTAGCTATACACTTCCAAAAATCAGCTCGTCAATGGTGGGCTAGCCTTCGTGGAAATGGTGAAGCCCCAAAGACATGGAAAACTCTACGAGTCTCCATCATGAAGCAATTCCTTGCAAGCGATGCAAAAGAAAAAGTGCTTATCGAATGGCGCAGCTTGAAGCTCCTCTCCCATGAGTCTATCCACAAATATGTAGACAAGTTTTGGGATTTACATCTCAAGGCTACTGTCTTTCAAAAGATAGAGTTTGCCGAGCAAAGGCAGCAATTCTCTGCGGGATTACCTGAAGAGATGGCCGAATACATCAACTCTCAGCGGCCTGGTACTATTAGCGAAGTAATCCATCACACCATGGTTGCTTCACGCATCAATTTCCATCAAGGGGCTAGACGTAATGTCAAGCCCATGGAAAACAAAGACAAAAATGATGCAAAGGGGAAAACCAATGTTCAAAATACTTCCCAAGTCAATTCCAACAACAACAACAATCGGTCCAAGGAGAAGGGAGTTTACAAAGGTAAAAACAAACTCTCTCTTGAAGAGCTTGAAGATTTTCGCAAGGACCATAAGTGTTTCAAGTGTGGGGAGCAAGGACATGGCTATCGTTCTTGCCCCAAGAAGAATATTCGCAATGAGACTCCTAGGGCTTCCACCATCGAAGCTCCAAAAGAGGATGCTCATTGCAAAGGATCATCACTTTCCTATGCTTGGGGAAAGGTAAGAGAGCATGATGCCTTCATCTTGTTTGACCCTGGCTCTACTCTTAACTTCATATCAATGGAGTTGGCCACCAAGTTGGGCATTCAAGATTTTGAGATGGGAGATATAGTAGTGGCTGATGCAGCTTTCAAGGGAAAACAAGCCTCCGTTACTCCCTTGATTGGGAAGTTGAGGCTTCATGTCCAAAGCTATGTCGACAAAGAAGACTTCTTCATCTCTCCTCTCCTTTCCATAATGCTCACATAGCTGGTAAGCACAATCAAGTGGCCGATGCACTTTCACGACGACCCAAAGTTAATGCGGTGTCTATAGCTACTCACAATGATCTATCCTCTATGATAGATGAGTATGCTACTGACCCTAACTTTAGAGACATAATGTCAGCCCTTGCTTTGGGGAAGAAAGAGGAACCATTCACCTTGCAGGATGGTTATCTTCTCCACGGCAATAGGCTATGTGTTACCCATTCCCTTCGTGAGAAAGTTATGTATGAATCCCATGCTCCTCCATATGCGGGGCATAGAGGTATTCAACCTACTCTCCGAGGAGTAGAGACGTACTTCTATTGGCCTACCATGAAAGTGGACATACAAGAGTATGTTTCAAAATGTGTAGTATGCCAAAAGACCAAGTATGATAGAGGGAAGCAACCTGGATTACTCCAGCCATTGCCTATTCCAAATTCACCATGGGAGAGTATATCCATGGATTTCATCTTTGGATTACCCAAGTCTACCCATGGGAATACAGGAATATGGACAATAGTTGACAGGTTTAGCAAGCAAGCACATTTTATTCCTGTCAAAAAGACTATTAAGGCACATAAAATGGCAACTCTCTTCATATCTCAGATTTTCAAGTACCATGGATTACCCACATCCATCGTGTCAGATAGAGATCCTAGAATGACCAGTAATTTCTGGAAAGGTCTATTTGAAAATCTAGGAACAAGATTGAATTTCTCTTCGGCCTATCACCCACAAACGGATGGCCAAAGTGAGATAGCCAATCTTACGATACTCGATTTACTCAAGACTTATGTTACCGAAGTAGATCAACGCTCACAATGGGAAAAGTATTTACCTCTTTTAGAGTATGCCTACAATAATACTGTACATACTTCTAAGGGAAAAGCACCTTTTGAGATCATTGAGGGAAGACCTAAAAGTCCCTTGCTACTCAAAGTACATGGGAAGATCTTCGCCGCCACCGATGAGTATATCCGTGAACTACAAGAATCTTTTCAAAAGATTAGGGAGGCTATATCCATCTCTCAACAAAGGCAAAAAGCTGTTGTTGATAAGCACAGAAGAGCCTTATGTTCAAAGAAAATGATTGGGTCTTACTCAAGTTTCCTAAGGCTCGATTAAGGCAAACAACATGCAAAAATCCTACGGGCCATCAAAAGTATTATGCTAAACTAGCAAAAAGATACTATGGTCCTTTTCAAATCTTGAAGCCCATCAATGAGACGGCTTATCAACTCAAGTTGCCCAACCGTTGGTTCATACACAATGCCTTTCATGTAAGCCTAATTAAGCCCTACAAAGGAGAGCCACCAATTGAACCAATTATTGAAGACCCTCCCGAAGTTGAAGACCAAGAAGAGGTGCTACGACCCGAAGCTATCCTTCGGCATGAAGACAAGGTACTACGACAAGGTAAGATTATCCGACGGTATCTTATTAAGTTCAAAAGTTATCCTTTTGAAGATGCTAGATGGATGCAAGGAATACAGCTTAAGGATAGTATGAACCTTGTCAATGCTTACAATGCTACATTAGAGTAAGCAAATGTACAAATTTCTTTTAAATGACTCATGTTTTTGTCTTATAAGACTAGTCCTCTTTTTAATTGTGCACAAATTTAACTAGTATGCATGCCTAGAATCATGTTTGTGATGACGACGTCTCTCAAACACCAAGTAGAATTTGTCACTCTACTTTGGGAGAATGAAATGGACTAAAGAGCAGACATGCTTGCGACAACTATGTCTCCCAAGCACCAAATGGATTAGTCATCCATCTTGGAAAGATGTCGTAGGGTAAAAAGGAATCCTCTACCCGCTAAGTAAAATTGACTAATGACTAAGGCTTTATCTCTTCTACCTCATAGTCGAGGACGACTATGATTTCAAGAGAGAGGTAATGTCATAAAATCTAATATCTAATATCTAACCAACCCAAATGATTTTCTCATATTAAATTGATCACTTAATGTGGGAGAATAAACGGGAACAAGTGTTAAGATATAGACATGTGCTTATAGATCTATCTCAACACGGGGCTAATGGTAAAGGGGCCCAAATGAGAGATGGTCTATCAAAGAGCAAGGCTAACAAATGGAGCATAAGACCTTAGGGTTAACTTCATTGAAGACCTCCAATAATGTGTGTAAAAGGCCTTTGACCTTAGGTAAGCTAGGGCTGAGCTTGAGGCGCGGGAACCCGACCCAGCTCGAGGTGCTTGTCCTGCTTGTCATGCTTGATGACTAAGGTGCTTGAGGTGCTTGATGATTGAGGTGCTTGATATACTTGAGTTGCTCAATAATTGAGATGCTTGAGGTGCTTGACATGCTTGAGATGCTAGGGTCGCACTTGAGGTGAGAACCCAGCCCAAGCTTAATGTGCTTATGAGCCAAGCTTGTGGTGGGAACTGGGCCTATGCATGAGGGCTTGAGGTGTCAAAAAGTCAAAGATTCAATCCCTACAAGGAGGGGGTGAGCCCTACATGAGGGGGGGTGAGAGAGAACACCCACACACTCACACAAGGCGTGCATGGTACAAAGAAAGCAAAAGGGACACTTGTCAAGTTCCTCCTCATGTTGCCCTCATGGTGTGCCTGAAGCCTATTGGTTGGCCATAGAAGGGGTCCAATAATAATTTAGGAGATTTAATTAAATGATTTAGCATTTATCTAGCCCTCTCTCTCAAAGGGGAAAGGGGGACACTTGTCTCAAGGCTACCCTCGCTGCTTGTAATGCCTCCTGCTTGTGATTGGCTAGGCCTGGAGGGGTCCAATGAGCTTCAAGCATGAGCTACAAGGGGGGGTTGACCCAAGAAATCTAGGGGGTTGCTTAGGGGGTATAATCACCCACACACACTCAAAAACACTCTCATTGTGTGCTATACAAAGTGCAAGAGCTCCCTCTCCTTCTCCAAGCAAGTAGAGGTTATGGAGTGCAAATCCAACCAACACTCTTGGATATGGAGTGCAAATCCAACCAAGAGCCATGCTTCAATGCTTAAGCTTGCCATATGCTTCTTCTTCATTACTATGCTATTATGTATGCTAGAAACAAGAGTTATGATAAGTGAGGAACTAATTCTTTCTCCTACGAAATGTTTCTTCTTCCTCTTCCCTATCCTCATTCCTTGCTAGCTCTCTCCACCTTCGAAGGTGTTTGAGGTCTTGGGACTGAGGCTTGGGATAGCTAAATCTTTCTTCAAGTTTATGTTATGTTTGTGATGCATGAAGCTTTCCATCTTCATTGCATCACCTAGGTCACAAGGAACACAAAGATTGTATTGTAACAAGTCTCTCTTTTAATGGGAGAAATCATAATACAAATGCCTATTGGAGGGGGGACCGGCTCCACATAAATCCGGTCCTCAACTGTTGTCATGTTCTCTAAATTCTCTCTCTTGCAAAAGTATTGTTCATGCCAAGTTGACTAATTGCTATGATTATGTTGCTATCTTCAATTATGTTCACCCGCTATGCTCACAAAGTCATTTCTCAAAAGTACTCTCATTAATTTCCGCTACTCTCAAATTAAATAGGCCAATTCCATTACATTGGTATCAGAGCATTTGGTTTCTCTTTTCTTGCTTAAGAAGTAGCCTATAAATGGTTGATGTTGTTAATTATATTAGGGTAAGTGGAACTGGGATCTATTATCGGTTTTGTTGAGCCCACTATGTGGGGGATGGTGCACACCTCGGGAGCTTTGGACTTAATAATGGAGTCTTTTTAGACTTTGCCTACGGATTTACCATTAATGAGCCATAAGAAGTCCGAAAGGAGCTAGCCCTTGGCAACTCTGCTATGTTATACCTACTCCTCTACTCTTTATAATTAACCACTTTGAGCCGTGGGTGTAGATACTTAAGAGCCGATTTTCAAAGGCTAAGAGGAGTGGCAACTAAGGTTTTGAATTGCCAAAGCATACACTAAGTACATACATAAATTTTGTTAACATGACTGACAATAATCAAGAGAGTAGAATGAACATTGATAGCTTTGATTTTGCACATGAAGGTGCTAATGATGATGCTCCCATGTTTGTGAATTATCTCCTTACTAGGTTGCAGCAAGCTATGGGCAACCCTACTTTGCAAACCGAAGTTACTGAACAACTTCGTGATTATGGAATTTCCCTTCCTCTCCAAGAGGAGAGAGAGCTTAGGAGGCCTCTTGAAGAGACCCCCAAAAGAAGACTCTTTCCCATTCGAGAGGAGGAATCCAAAGAGCAAGAAAGCAATGAAAGTTTAAGTTCCTCTGAAGATGTGGCTCCACGAAGACGGCGGTCTAGACGATCGCCCACTCCTCCCAAGAGGAAAAGATCAACACATAGTCCTTCTCCTCATCACTCTGAAAGGCAAGAGAGGAAACAAAGGAAGAAAAGGGCTAGGAAGAGGTCACCCTCTTCTCCTTCTTCTTCACCTTCCTCCTCTTCCGATGAAAGTTATGGTTATTCTCCTAGAGAATACAAGAGGGGAGGACATCGCAAATCATTTCCTGCATGGCGAAGGTCACAAAAGATAAAGAAGTTCAAGGAGGGAGGAAAGAGTATCTCTTTTCTCACCTATGATGGCACCTTCGGTGCTACCGACAACGTGTTGGCCTTAATCCAGCAATTTGATGCGACCTTTGGAGATGAGGGCTTCACAGAGTCCTCTAAGCTACGCCATGTAGCTATACACTTCCAAAAATTAGCTCGTCAATGGTGGGCTAGCCTTCGTGGAAATGGTGAAGCCCCAAAGACATGGAAAACTCTACGAGTCTCCATCATGAAGCAATTACTTGCAAGCGATGCAAAAGAAAAAGTGCTTATCGAATGGCGTAGCTTGAAGCTCCTGTCCCATGAGTCTATCCACAAATATGTAGACAAGTTTTGGGATTTACATCTCAAGGCTACTGTCTTTCAAAAGATAGAGTTTGCCGAGCAAAGGCAGCAATTCTCTGCGGGATTACCTGAAGAGATGGCCGAATACATCAACTCTCAACGGCCTGGTACTATTAGCGAAGTAATCCATCACACCATGGTTGCTTCACGCATCAATTTCCATCAAGGGGCTAGACGTAATGTCAAGCCCATGGAAAACAAAGACAAAAATGATGCAAAGGGGAAAACCAATGTTCAAAATACTTCCCAAGTCAATTCCAACAACAACAACAATCGGTCCAAGGAGAAGGGAGTTTACAAAGGTAAAAACAAACTCTCTCTTGAAGAGCTTGAAGATTTTCGCAAGGACCATAAGTGTTTCAAGTGTGGGGAGCAAGGACATGGCTATCGTTCTTGCCCCAAGAAGAATATTCGCAATGAGACTCCTAGGGCTTCCACCATCGAAGCTCCAAAAGAGGATGCTCATTGCAAAGGATCATCACTTTCCTATGCTTGGGGAAAGGTAAGAGAGCATGATGCCTTCATCTTGTTTGACCCTGGCTCTACTCTTAACTTCATATCAATGGAGTTGGCCACCAAGTTGGGCATTCAAGCTTTTGAGATGGGAGATATAGTAGTGGCTGATGCAGCTTTCAAGGGACAACAAGCCTCCGTTACTCCCTTGATTGGGAAGTTGAGGCTTCATGTCCAAAGCTATGTCGACAAAGAAGACTTCTTCATCTCTCCTCTCCAACATGAGGATGTTATCCTAGGGGCACCATGGTTTGATCGCATGGCTGATAACATGAAGTTCCCTGAAAGGAGAATCTACTTCACCTACAGGGGAAAAAACATGTATATAGATGCTAGTGAGCGTGGTCGCACTATTCCACTTGTAAATCCTCTTGCTTTTGATAAGTCAATGAAGAGCTCAATTTCTGCGTACATGATTTTTGTCAAAGAGTCTCTAAAAGATACTAATGTTTCATCAAATGTAAATGGTAGGAATCAAGAAGAGTTAGACTTGTCTAATTTTCTAAAAGGATTCCAAGATGTGTTCATCGATGATATCCCTATGGACTTACCTCCAAAACGAGGGGATGATGACCATCGCATTGAGCTCCTTCCTGAAAGCTCACCACCTAACAAGCCTCCTTATCGAGTCTCACAAGCTCAACAAGAGGAGATCATGAGGCAAGTACAAGAGCTGGTAGACAAAGGGATGGTGAGGCCTAGTTCCTCTCCCTTTTGTTCTCCAGTCCTTTTAGTGCAAAAGAAAGATGGTACATACTGTATGTGTGTGGACTATCGAGCACTAAACCATATCACTATCAAAAACAGATTTCCCGTACCTCGGGTAGAAGATCTATTTGATAAGCTACAAGGCACACATATGATATGTGCCGTCTTTCTTTTGCACTTGTAGCACAAGAGAACAAAATGGAGATGAGCTAGGCCTAACCATGCCCTTTTCCCACTAATTCATGCACTTGCGGCATAATCTCCTCTTGTTGAGCTTGAGAAACTCTATAAGGAGGTTTGTTAGGCGGTGAACTTCCTGAAGAAGTTCAATTGCATGGTCATCATTGCCTTGTTTAGGAGGTAGCTCAGAAGGGATGTCGTCAATAAAGATGTCTTGAAACCCCTTGAAAAAATTGTATAGCTCTAATTCCTTTTGATTGTGTATATTTTCTTTTGCTAAAACATTAGATTCATTTTGAGAATCTTTAACAAAAATCATGTACACGAAAATGGAGCTCTTTATTGACTTGTTGAAAGCTTGTGTATGTACAATGGGTATAGTGTTTCCCATTTCCTTAGCATCTATATACATATCTTTTCCCCTGAACAATGGGTATAGTGTTTCCCAATTGCTTAGCATCTATATACATATCTTTTCCCCTGAACTTAAAGGAGATTCTCCTTTCAGGGAATATAACATTGGCAGCCATGCGATCAAACCATGGTGCCCCTAGGATTACATCCTCATGCTTGAGAGGAGAGATAAAAAAGTCCTCTTTGTCCACATAGCTTTGGACATGGAGCCTCAATTTCCCTATTAAGGGAGTGACTGAAGCTTCTTGCCCCTTGAAAGCACCGTCTACGCGGGTAGGACATCTCCCATCTCGTAGGCTTGTATGCCTAGCTTGGTGGCCAACTCTATGGATATAAAATTGTGAGTAGAACCGGGGTCAAAGAGAATAAAAGCATCATGTTCTCTTATCTTTACCCAAGCATGGCATAGAGGAGATCCTTTGTGGTGAGTTTTCTCCTCTTGGATTTCAACCAAGGTAGCTCTAGGAGGATCATGGTAGTTGTTCTTATGGGGACAAGCACGATACGCATACCCTTGTTCGCCGCACTTGAAACACCAGTTATCCTTGCGATAATGTTCAAGCTCTTCAGGAGAGAGTTTATTTTTTCCTTTATAAACTCCCTTCTCTTTAGCTTTGTTGGAGTTGCCCTTAGGAGACTTTTGGACATTGTCCTTCCCCTTAGGCTCACTGGAACACTTGTTTTTAGGGGGCTTAGAATTCCTCTTAGCCCCTGTTTGGAAATTGATTTGAGAGGCCATCATAGTATGATGTATTACCTCTGATATAGTGCGTGGCCTTTGGGAGTTAACATACTTCGCCATTTCTTCGGTTAAGCTCACAAAAAATTGCTGTTTTTTCTCTCCAAAATCCAACTTTTTGAATACAGTGGCTTTGAGTTGTAGGTCCCAAAACCTTGTCTACATATTTGTGGATGGCTTCATAGGGAGAGAGCTTCAAGCTTCACCATTCGGTGAGTACTTTCTCTTTGGCATCGGTGGCCAAAAACTGCTTCATTATGGAAGCTCTTAAAGCTTTCCATGTTCGTGGAGCTTCACCGTTAGCCCGTAGGCTAGCCCATAGGCTAGACCACCATTGTTTGGCGGACTTTTGAAAGTGCATAGCTACATGGCGTATCTTAGAGGACTCTGTGAAGCCCTCATCTCCAAACGCCGCATCAAATTGTTGGATAAAGGCCAAGACTTTGTCCGTAGCACCAAAAGTGCCATCATAGGTAAGGAAAGAGATGCTCTTCCCTCCCTCTTTGAATTTCTTGAGCTTGGACGACCTCTTCCACGCGGCATAGGATTTCCTATGGCCTCTTCTTTTTGATGGTTCAAAGATTGCACCATCACTTTCTTCAGAAGATGAAGAATTTGATGAAGATGGAGAAGAGGGTGACCTCTTTCTCACCTTTTTCTTTCCTTGATCTTCTTTGTCTTCACCATCACTTTCATAAGAGGAAGAGGATGAAGAAGATGGAGAAGAGGGTGTCCTCTTTCTCACCTCTTTCTCTTGCTTTTTGTCATCCCTCTTTGAAGTATGGTGTGGAGAAGTATGCGATGGTCTTCTCCATTTTGGAGGTGATGGAGAGCGTTTAGCCCGCCGTCTTCATGGAGCCATCTCCACCGAGGTGGCGGGAGACTCACTTCTTTCTCGTTCCTTCGGTGGAGGCTCTTGAATTCTCCTTTGAGAAGGACATGCGTCATCAAGGAGCAAATTTCTGAGCCCTTCATAGGGATCCTCTTCTTCTTCCCGAATCGGAGCGAGACCTCTTTTGGAAGTCTCACAAGGAGGCTTCATTTAAAAATACAAAAAGACCACAAATTTACAACTTACACATTAGTGGTGTCAAGAGCAAGCAATAGTTCAGCCTCTTTTTTTTTTTCTACTTCCAAAAATTGGCATCTCACACTCACATGATATTCCTCATTATCATGCCATACTTGACAAAAGAACACCAAATTAGCCAAAAAAGAAGGTACAACTAAATCTAGCAAACAATTAGTGCGTCGATGTTAATTCTTACCTTCTTTTATGCGTCACATCCATGTTTTCAGCCGATGGTTTCCATCCCATACCAAAAACAGACGCCCTCGAAGCTCTTGCCACTCCTTATTGAGCTGATTATCAAATGACACACTCTTAGCTTGCCAAACTTAGGATCCCAAATAACTTCCACAAGAGGAGTGACAGACATGTAAGAGCCGAAGGAATCTTTCATCGCCCGACACCAAAAAAGATCCCATTGTATCCAAGTAAGCAACATTGTCAAAACTAGGAATCAACCAAGATGCGAATCTGTAGCCACTCGTACAGCTTCATGAGCAACCAAACAACATAAAGGTATAAGTGGAGGGTTGCTTCTTCGTTTTAAGTAAAATTGACTTAACACATCCTTCATAATCCCCAACGGGATTTTTTTCCCAAGTGTCGAGAATGTTGGGCCACATCATCCTCACCTATCCCATCAGACTCTGTTAAATCTTCATCTTCAACATTGTCACCTGTTTCAACCTCCACTGTCGGCTCTCGAGACTCATCTCCTTTTACATCATCCCCACTCTCCAAATGGTTAGACCCTTCCTCCACGACAGCTTCATCATCAACAAAGATGCATTTTCTCCGTCTCTTTCCCCCTCGTTTGAAATGAGGACTACGAGTAGCAACTGCATGAGAAGATGCCTCTTGATCGATTGGATGCCTTCTCTTGGAAGGACCAGATCTCAAGGTCATGCATGGAGAATCAAACGTTCTCTTGATTGACTTGCTGCCTCGTCTTTTGGGAGCCATAAATGTCTACATCAATAAAGATCTGAAAAAGCATTATACATCATCATCATTCAAACAATGGCTACAATCTGCAGCACTTGTTAATGCCGCTACATTTCATGCCAAACATCATAATAACACGCATTTAAGTGAACTTCTATCGCATTTGAAAAGCTCCAACCTAAATTTGTGTGAACTTGATAGAGTGTACCAAATTTGCTCCAGATGCTGATCTCCAAATTTATTGCCCGCTCTTCGGATTTGTCCGCTGTAGTGCTATAAAAAAAACCTAAGTTTAGTGTAATCCCACCTACAAATTTTGAAATTTACCTCTAAAGTTTTATATCTGAAGGTGAGAAAACCTACAAAATGTTGAAAAATTTAGTGTAATCTGATGTAAAAACCTTCAAATTTTGTCAATTTACCTCTATTGTTTCTAGTTTGCCAATTTTTTGAAAAAAAATTACATTGTTTTCAGCAATCAAGGGTGTTTTTTGCTCTAATGACCTTGACCTCTTTGTCAAAGTTACTCACAAGGATGCTAACTATCAGCCTCTGGTCTATGTTTACGACACTTAGAAGAGCAAATAAAATTGGGCTATTTTATCTCTTCAACATAGCAGTAGACTTTCATTGCATAGACATGTCTACCAATATGCCCTTAACAGAGAAAGAAAACAAAGAGTTGGAGCAAACAAACACCACCTTGGTCGAGGATCTTCAATGCAGAGACGCCCACCAACTTGACAAGATGAGTGAGAAAAGATATAGATACAGACGATAAAGAGATAGATACTCAGAGCACACAGTTGGCCTTGGACTAGAAGGAGAAGCTATATTAGTCGGCCAATCTGCAGCTCTTATGCTCAGAAGCAAGAGGTGACCATCGGGGTGCTAAAACAAAGAATAGCTGACAAAAACCGACAGCTAGAAGCTTTCACGGATAACCCCATGCTGATACCCTCAACAGAGGCCCAAAAAATAATAGCCTACAAACTGGAGATTGAGAATCTACAAGATAAGAAGACCAATTTAGGAATAATGGGAAAAATTCAAGTCCCATTTTTTGAAATAGTTCATTTAATTGGAGGTATTTTGGCATTATACAGAGCCAACCATGTATTAATATCCTCTAGTTAGCGTAATAATTTATCCTCTATAGATGCATACAAAGAAACTTTTAGTACATTTTGGAATCATTTTGCTAATATTGATCATTATTACACAAAATATAACTCTAATTCAGTCAAAACTTGACATGCTAAAGTTTGACTACTCACAAGTAAGGGATTGTTTGGAAGAACAAAGGATATCGTTCTCTTGTTTTAGAGGTCAAACTATAGAAAATGCAAGTTCTTGACTTTTAGAATCTTGCAAATGAGCTACTTTTTTCTTGCAAAATGGTATGAATTGTGAACCTAAATAGAGAGCTATCATCTAAAGTATAATCTAAATCCCTAAGAGAAAGCCTCCCCCTCATTCAAGTATGTGATGGGCATGAGAAAAGATTCCCCCTCAGTTACATACATAATAAACATGAGGCTCCATGCTTTCTAATAGGTACAAATCCCACAAGCCTCCATGTTTCCCCCTTATTAATTACATATATAATGAGCATGAACAAGCATGGAGTCTAAATCCCTAAGAGAAAGATTCCCCCTCATTCAAGTATGTGATGGGCATGAGGAAAGATTCCCCCTCATTTACACACATAATGACGATGAGGCTCAAACTTAAGTTCGAGCTTCCATGCTTGATAATAGGTACAAATCCCACAAGCCTCCATGTTTCCCCCTCATTTACATATATAATGAGCATGAACAAGAATGGAGGGTCCATGCTTCCCCCACATTTACATACATAATGAGCATGAACAAGTATAGAGGCTCGAACTTAAGCTCGAGCCTCCATGCTTGCTAATAGATACAAATTCCACAAGCCTCCATGCTTCCCCCTCATTTACATACATAATGAACATGAACAAGCATGGAGGCTCGAACTTAAGTTTGAGCCTCCATGCTTGCTAATAGGTACCAGACCCACACTTTCGTAGTTTGAGTTAATATATTATAAGCTCCACCATCACCATCACCATTCGAATGCATCTAAGAGATACAATACCTATTCTCAGTGTCACCAAGGTTTTATGGCCACTATTGGAAGACTATGGCGCTCAAGTGAAATAGCAGGCTGGTGATGGCACTCGGATAATTGGTGTTGAAAGAAGATGCGCTATTAATCTAGGATAGTAAGCACTAGACATCAACGAACCCCATAAGCCATCAACGAACCCCATAAGCCGCATAGCTATCAACATTTGGTTTAGGGGTAAAACGAATTGCTATGCACTAGAATCGACCATACTGTCACGACTCAATGGAGCTGCTACACAAGACGTGTGACAAGGCTTATTTAAATGTCCATTCTCAAAAGTCCAAAATGAACAGGGTTTAGCAATAAAGCAGCGCCCAATTCTAATGATGGTCACTTTTCATGAGTGAGTTGCCAAGTGGTTCACTGATGGTGCTGGTCGTAATGAAGAAATAGAGAGGATTGCAGGTGGATGTGAAGGTAGAGACAGTCATGGATGGTGGGATGCACGTTTAGATCGGGGTCCATTAAATCTACAGATTGTGGAGAGTATCTAGCCACACAAATCCACCTTGAGGCCATGGACGATGCCTGCTCATCTCATCTGAGGCGCATGACGAGAGGGAGAAACGATGTGTTTGTGGCTTCGGAGCAGCAACAGGTGAAGAGCAGTAGCAGGTGCAGAGTAGCAGCAGAGCAGATGAAGAGCTGGCGGCACCCTCCTTTGCAGCTTCAGAGCAGCAGCAAGTGAAGAGCTGGTGGTGCCCTCCTCGACATCCTAGCTCAAAGTCGACGAGGAACTACTGGTCCGTCATGTGAAGAGCAGCAACAGATGAAGAGTTGGCGGCACCCTCCTTTGCAGCTTCAGAGCAGCAGCAAGTGAAGAGCTAGCGGCGCCCTCCTCGACATCCTAGCTCAAAGTCGACGAGGAACTACTGCTCCGTCCCGTCGCTCTGCATGTCGTGATGCATGATGGAGAGATATTGCGCAGTGCCACGAGTTCCATGCAGAGCCATTTGAGCTCCTACAATAGCCCCTCCACAGAGACGGGCTTGATGGGCGGGCCTGTTGTGTCTTGAACTTGTCAGACTTTCCTCATCACACATTAGACCTCTTGATGGTTGTTGTCAGGCCTGGCTCGAAATTCAAATTAAAGTGCAACGTGAAGGTTCAAATTAAAGTGCACCTTGAAGTGCAAGTTCAAATTAAAGTGCAGCTTGATCAACCTTCACTTTCAACTTTGTATTATTCATTTCAAAAGTTTGAGTTTGGCAATGTTTTGTATTTTTGGAGCACGATGGCACCACCACATCCCACAATGTTTTTCTTGTGCCTAGCCCTCAAGTTGGAGCCTCGAGCCTTGGCAAAGAGCCTCAAACCACAACCCAACTCTCTATGCTTCATTTTTTATGCATGTAGTTCTCATCTTAGACTAGACTTGAGAGCCTTGTGCCTCACCCTCAACTTTGAGGCTCGAGCATTGGCAAGGATCTTGTACCCACAACCCAACACAACACACTAGCCTCCATTTAGAGCCTTGTGTCTCACCGTCAAGTTTGAGGCTTGAGCATTGGCAAGGAGCCTCAACACAATGCTCAAGCCTCAACACACTAGCCTGAAGTTTGAGGATTGAGCATTGGGAAGGAGCCTCAACCCACAACCCAACACACTAGCCTCCATGTTTGAGACAAGTAGAATAGCCAAGAGCTTGAAACTCAAGCATTTGCAAGGAGCTGTAGCCTAGATTTTGAACCTCAAGACGATGTTTGTTACAATATTTGTTTTAGAAGCACGGTCTTAATATTGAAGAGTTGTCATTCTTGAAGATTTGTCTGCTTCTTACGATGATAGCCTCATGAAAATAAGTTCTTTCTTTTTATTTTTGTTGGAGATGGCTCAAACAGCAGCTGGAAGAGGCTCTCCACAAGGCAAAGGAGGAGACTAGTTTGCAAGGCATAAAGGGTCCCCGACTAGCATGGAAGGACAGATTCATCATAGAAAACAAGTAGGCAAGCACGGCGAAGTATTTTTCGAGACTTTGACAGCAAGAGTTGAATCACAAAAATCCATGATAAATAGATGGAAGTGACCACCTACAAGGGCTCAATGTTGGCATTAGTACAAGATGAGCAAGGGCCTCCATTGCCCAATAAGGACCGATGATCTTGCTTGATAGTAAGCCTTCTTGAAATACAAGTAGCCGCTCAAACCCTACGCAGCAATGTCCAACTTTGCTTTCAGTTTGTTGAAAAGAGTGATTATCTTTCTGTATAGAGGTAACATCCCTACTGACAATGTAAAAATATTGCTCACTTGTTGAAAGGCTAGACTTACCTGAGAAATGATTTTCCTTGTTCTCGTCAATACTCTGTTTGCCCAATTGTTCGAAGGTGAAAATGGGAAGACTTTGAAAGTTTGCAGGTCTGTCCGCTTTGCAGGTCTATCCGCTGTCAGGGGTCCGCCTGGTCCGCCTATCAAATGCTGTAAAAAGCTGCGCCTCTGTCAAATGCTGTCAAATGCTGAACTTGCGCCTCCTGTAAAAGCCATGCCCGCTTAATTTGACTGCATAAAAATTTAAGAAGCAAACAAATGAAGCTCCTCAACCGTCAGCGCGCGCGCTTACGGCTGGGGAGCTCGTGCATGAGGAACATAGAACTAGTCAAATTTCCCCTCCTCCTCCACCACACCCATGCTCCCACATCTCGGTAACCGTCAGCGCGCACGCTGACGGTTTTCGAGCTGTGGGAGCATGGTTGTGGGGAAGGAGGAGGGGATTGTACCTTGCTTCAAGGCTTCATGCAGGAGCTCCAAGCAAAGCAGGAGTCCACCGAGCAGGAGCTCAAAGCAAAGCAGGGTAACCAAAAGTTGCCTTAGGTTAAAACTTACTTCAATTATGCGGGCCAGAAAAATACATTACACCTAATCAGTGTTTTCACACTACTAGCCAGTGGTTTGCAAAATTAAACTATTTTCCATGTTTTTAAGCAAAATTTTCTCCTTCTTGCACTCCCCTGAACCGAAAATTTCACACTACTAGCCAGTGTTTTGCAAAATTAAACTATTTTCCATGTTTTAAAGCGAAATTTTCTCCTTCTTGCACTCCCCTCAACCGGCTACTTTGATTTTGCAACTGGCTCAAGGCTAAGCTAAGGCACACTTTTCCCGAACACTGCATCTAATCAGTGAAAATAAGGGCAAACTTGATATTCTCCCGGTTTTCAGGTCAAAATTTGAAGCTTTTGTCGATGATCACACTAAAATATTGTGTAAATTTTTTGATGATTAACGACATTTTAAAATCTAATTTCGGTGTTCAAAATCCAAGGGGGATTTTTACAATTTCATACGCTTAAAATACACTGTCTTTTCACCTACTCATAAGAAGATGAAGTCATTAACTAAAAAACTTGAGATTTGTGCCAAATATTATCAAAAATTGTGGTTTCTTTATACACCACTCATAAGGAGGTGAGCTCACTAACCACCGCTTGACAATCTCGACGGTGGGTTTTTTCTTCCCACTTATAAGAGGAAAAATATCTTGAAATCTTAATTTTTTTTAACAAGTAAAAAAATATAATAATGAACAATTATGCCACTTGCATAAAAACTTACTTGAAAACCATTTGTCCATGTCCGTGTCCATATATTGACCTCCTTACTAACCGCTTATTTATCTCTGTCTTCTCCACCTTGTTAGCATGGATGAAAGAGCATCCATCATCACTTGGACAATAGGTGATCAAGAACTTGAACGAGAGGTTCAACTTAGAGATGGAAAGCTCCTCCTTAGTGCATCTTTCTTGCAAAGTCTACTACCACCTTACAAAAAATTTCAAACATTGAATGCACTAATATAGTTTGGATTTGAAGTCGCCCTTGTTGAAACACCATCTCACTTTGATATGGAGGGCCATCAACATTTCATTCTTGATGCCTCTTTATCAAAAAGATATGCTATGGTGCATACAGAGAAGGAAACCAATGATGTGGAAGACTCAGAGGATACAAACTAACTGAATGCAAGCTCTTTCTATGCTGAAGCTATCAAGATACCAACCCAAGGAGACTTGCACACAAATTTGCAAAAACAGAAGGAGAATTATATTGTCCTCGATAGCAGCAGCGGTGATGAGAAAGTGTCAAAAAAGGTAAAAAGTGTGGTGGACTGGATATTATCCTTTTCAACATCTCACCGATTGAAAGACCTAATGAAACAATCTCATGGGCCTGTGAAAGTGGAAGAACTACCTAGAGAATACAACGGGAATCTTGTGTTTGAACTTCCATCAACTTTTGGCAAATGTAAGTCAATGAGTGGCATGGAGCAGAAATTTGATGGACATACATGGACGCGCCCCCAAACAACCAACATGTCCATTGGGTGTCCAGTTCGGATGAGTTATTGTTTGGGCTCCTTGGAATTTCATAGAAATGTTTGTCAGTACTATTAAACAATAATGCATATTTTCATGGATGTTTAGATAAACCAATAGGAAAAGGTTACCTTGCTCAGGAGGACAGGACAAAGATTACATGTCATTATTGCGTAAAGGTTGTCACTTTCAAGCTATATGTCCATGCATAATTTACTACGTTTTGCCAGGGGATTGCAACATGTCAAGATTGGTAGTGCATGTAGGCCACCATGAGCATGATGTGCAGAAAGGTACATCTCGTGCTGCCATAGAAAAAATTCGAGGATTAGTCCAAACAGTGTTGAAGATTGATAGGTCTAGTGGTCCTCGAAAAATTCAAATGCTTGTGGCTCGTCAAGTTCTGATGGATTCACTCATTCTTGACAAGGACATTCTATGGGAGATGCAGAACTTCAAAACTTTCTAGAAGAGATGATGCCACTTGTGCAAAACCAAAGGTAAGGATACATTATTTTTGTTAATATTTATCAGTATAGTACTTAAAATTCTTTTTTCTAATGCATAACAGATTAAAGAGTATCATTGCTTCAAATAAACAACAAGGGTCAGTGGTAGTGGGAGATGGATTTGACAATATTCTCTTACTGAAGAAAAAATGTTTGTTCCCATTTTTTCATGGGAGTCGTTTTCCTGGGCAAGGAGGACTTCATGATAAATGTTTTGTTTTTAAGATTTCCACCAAAGGTCGTGGTTCAGGAGTTGATTTAATAAGACGCATGGATCGTTCTGGTCAAGGAGACCTGCATAATGCTTGGGTCCATTTTGACTATACGCATCGTGTTGAAGGATGGTCAACCATGTCATGCTCAGTTTATGACCCAAGGTGATAAATTTCTAGATGTATATAAAAGTGATAATTTAATCATTGACTAATACGTCTTACCATGCATACTTTTTGCCTCAGCATGAAGAGCTTGATGGTTATTGCAATATGTGAGACCAAGGAGGAAGATACAGAGTCACAAATATTATTTTGGAAAAGTCTCAATTCTGTTATGGTTGAGAATGGATATTCAATTGCAAATTTCACTGGGTTTATGGCAGATGAGGCAGGTGCCAATTGGAATGCTATTCGAGCAGTCTACAATGGAGGAACAGACAATGTAATGGAAGGTCGTGAAAGATCATGCTTGTTCCATTGGGAGCAAAGTCTCCAAAAGAAAACAAGAGCACTCATTCCAAATGAAAAACAAATGGATCATATTTCTTTGTGTGAAAAATGGCGAACAAGTAACACTTTGTTGGAAGCACAAATGCGAGCTAGGTCAATAAAGAGATGGTGGTATGAGAATGGTGTTCCAAAAGAGAATCTGGTGCCTTTGAAAAATTCGTTCTCCCGGTGGGAAGATAGAATCTCACATTGGGGGGGCATTTCCATAAATGTGTGTTTTATTTTTGGTATAAATCTCACAATTATGTAGTAAATATTGTGAGCTAATGTTGTGAACTAATGTTTTTAATCTTTCAGGATGACTTGAGCCCATGGGATCGTGCTGCTATCCCTACTACAAACTTATCAGAGAGTATACATGCAAGTTGGCTTTCTGGAGAGGGAGGAAAAAAAAAGATCACATTGTATGATGCTTGTGTTACAAATGTCATCAACTCCTATCTTCAATGTGCAAAGCAGTTGGGATACTTGACTCGACAATACATAGGTACTAGACCAGACATACACTCTCTCTTGAATAGAGCACAATCAAGGTTGACTCCACGGCTACGGTGACTCGTGTGCTGCATGGAATGAATGATAATGAAACTAATTTCCAAGATCCAATTTTACATGGTGACAAAGAATCGGTGCAAAGAAAGAAGAGGTCAAACCTTGGTAATAGCTCACATCGACCAGGGTATATCATGCAGTCACGAGATCACTGCCAACGCGGACAACCACAAAAAATTAACTTCACAAATATGAACAATGTAACTGTGGATAACTCAGCTAGATTGCAGGAAACTTTTGTCGAAGAAGAAGGACCAACTTACAATGAAAGTACAAAATATCATAGCATTGGTAATAAAGATGGTGATGGTGGTGGTGTGGACAGTGCAGCTCAAATTTTGGAGGAGGATATACACAGTTCAATGTGAACCCTTAGGCGCATGCCAATTCATTGTTGTAGAAAATGCTTTGGAAGAGAAAAAGGAAAAAAAATGTATGAATGTAATTGAGAGTCGAAGTCCTGGGTTGGTCGCACCATCATTTTGGTCAGAGCGCACATACGATGGAAAAACATTTGCTCAATGGATGTGGTTTTGTAACCACAATGTTGAACACACTTGGAATGTTGACAAACAAGTCAATCACAAGCTAGATACACCTACAACATGGCCAATTCAACTTGGTACCATGATTTCAAAGGAGGAGTATGTAGGCCTTTCAAAGGCAGGTTTTCAACTACGGTGTGTAATAGTGGCAAGAGAGGGTGAATGTATAACCACTCCTCCATCATGTAAGAGGAGTAAAAAATGGAGGCATGGAATCTCAAAATAAGTTGAAAAGCGCTTGGCTGGCTGAGAGTCTAAGTGCAACATTGATAGAGGAAAAAGAAATGGTGGCACACAATCATGTGGTTTGTCGTCTTCTTACTACTGAATGCTATGATGTCCATATACGAGAAGATCCTACATGCACTTGTTTAGATTTTCAAAAGAGGGAGAAAGATAAGAAGGAATTTCTAGCCTGTAAGCATATTTACTATGTTTATATATATGTCTTGGGTTTGGAGTGCCATCAACATATGGCAATGCATCAACCACTGCGCTCTAAGCAAGATTTAGCCTTTATACTTGCTCAACCTCGTCTTCTAAGTCCAGTTTCAAGATAGTGAATAGCTATGCGATCTCAAGCAGATGCTCAAAGTTATCCCATCGAAAAGTATTTTGGCAACTTGGATTCCCCTACTAATTACCAAACTGCATTGTAAATTCTATTTTGTTGTAACTTTTTGGTGAAACCCATTATGGTATTCGATGAAATTTTAACAAGAAAGATTATTTTGAGCTCTATCTTTCTAGGATAAATGAAGTATTAAATTAAGGTACCATGTCCACATTGGCAGGTCCATGTGTTGGGCACATGGTTTAGTAGTGGTTTATTTCACTACAAAGTGTTTTGGCATTTTAGTTGTCTCTACTAATTATCGAATCACATTTATAAAGCATGTTTTATTCTTATTAACTAATTAAAATAATTTTAATAAATGTATTGAAGGATTATTTGTATTTGTGGGCTTACTAGCAACAACGGTTCTATCTTGAACCATTAATGTTGGGTATTATATCCATATTTTGTGGTTAGTGTTTTTCAAAATAGCTTACACTAAGTGGTGAAAAGCTCATTATTTATGATGAAATATGCAAAAGCTCTAACTAGGAATTATAAGGCTCAAAATCACAAGCTTGCAAGTTTATAACTTCCGCTCTGTGTGAGTGTCCTTATCATTCACAACTCTTCTTCCACAAGTGCCCATCTTTCAAAAAGTATCCGTAGGATTTTTTGCATATTCTTTTGACTTGCCTTGTCAAAGTGCACAGATAGCATCCAATGAGCAACCAATCACCTTCATATAGGTCCTCTGTAAACAATTCAAGTGCATTTGAAAGGGAAATATGATCACCCTTTGCATGAGAGCTACTATAAAGCCTCGTGCCTACATCATCACCCTCAACAACCAATTCTTCTTCATTTTCGTACCTTGCTCTAGAAAGCATATTTGCCATTGAATTTTCTTTACCCGCAATACGCTTAAAATCTAGATTCAAAGGCATTGTGTAGACAATCCATCTCAACATAGCAATGTTGGGAGTGTAACATCTTGTGATCATTTCAAGAAGAAGGGGTAGACAATCATTATCCAATATTATCTTTGCTCTTATCAAATACTCTTTATCACACTTCAATGCTATGACCGGTCCCCATAATTCTCTTTTTACATGCGGATAATTGTATTGATGAGCACTTAGGACCTTTGCTCCAAATCTCACCAAAGATCGCTTGCCATCTTCATCATCTTTCCCAATTGCTCATCCAATTCCTATGGAGCTAGAATCCATTTTCACAATCACATGTGCCTTCCACATTCATAATTTACTTTTTTCAAATATGGAGATAGAAGCAGAAACTTCTTCAATTTCCTCATGGCATGTGTATGCATTTCTTCTCATTAAAATCTTTGGTTCTTTCTCAAGAGTTGATACAAAGGTTCTATTGCATGCACATAATGTGGAATCTAGATAACATAAAACACACATGCACCCAAGAACTTCAGTCACATTTATACATGTATATTTCATTCTTTGAATTACATCAATCTTTGTTGGACAAGTTCTTCTACCATATGACCTCCAGATATGTCCTACAATAAGAACTTTATTCACACTAAACATTGAATTTTGTCCAAACAAGGTAAGGTTCGCTTCTTTTGACCTTGACAAGAATCTTATCTCAATCATTGATATGATTTGTCGCATAATTGTGGCACCCCCTTAAAGTCTAAAGCCACATGTATGTCACTTGCATCACATCCTTTGATGGGCATATCGTCAAGAAACGGCATTGTAATTTGAGCTATAAAGTCACGTAAGACTTTGCTCATACCCTTCATCATATGTGCAACTGAATTAGTTGCTCCCTAAGGTAAGGTGCACATCCTTACCAAACACAAAGGTATCCCCTCATGGTAGTCAAGCCCCTGCTTTCCAGAGCTAATCATACCCTACGTGCAAACACCCCATAGAATATATTGCCCAAAGGTGTCCTCATGGTAGTCAAGTCCCTGTTTTCCAGAGCTAATCATAACCTGTGCACAAACACCTCATATAATATATTTCCCTTCATACAAATTTCTTTTTGCAAACTCATCTACAACAGGCCCTATTCCCATATTCCTAATTGTAATATTGTTCATAAGTTGCATATCCTAGATAAAGTGTAAAGAATCATTTTTCTTGACGATATGAACCATCTGTTTGAATATGGAGCACAAGAAGGCTTTAAAATATCCATCTTGATATCATTAAGCAACTCAATGATTCTTGGCAGAGGAGCCTTTGGAACTTGAATAGCTCACAAGTTCCAAGGTACATGATAGATAGTGAAGATTACCATAAGAGTAACAATGGAAGGATCAACACACTATATCTCATGCGGCTCAAATACAAAAGATTTATTGTGTTTGACATGCATTTTATATCTTTTTAGCCTTTGTTAAACTGTCCTTGGCAAGCATTTTAAATCTTTTTAGCCTTTGTCAAATTGTCCTTGCAACCAACCTTCCAAGGGGTCCGATGATAATTTAGTGGATTTAATTATTTTTTTTACATTTATCAAGTCATCTCTCTCAAAGGGGAAAGGGGGACACTTGTCCCAAGACTACCCTTGTTGCTTGTAATACATTCTGCATGTGATTGGTTAGTCTTGTAGGGGTCCAATGAGCTTCAAGCATGAGCTACAAGGGGGGGTCGACCAAGGAAGCTAGGGGCATGCTTGGGGGGTACTCTCCCACACACACTCACATACACACTCATTGTGTGAAGTGAAAAGTGCAAGACCTCCCTCCAAACTAGTAGAGAAGTTGAGAGTCTTCACCAACACTCTTGGCTATGGAATGAAAATCCAACCAAGAGCCATGCTTCAATGCTTAAGCTTGCCATCTTCTCCATCTTCATTACTATGCTATTATGTATGATAACAAGAAGAGTGATGATAAGTGAGGAACTACTTCTTTCTCCTATGAAATGTTTCTTCTTCCTCTTCCCTACCCTCATTCCCCGCTAGCTCTGTTTGAGGCCTTGGGATTGAGGCTTGGGATAGTTAATGCTTTTCACAAAGTTTATGTTATGCTCATGATGCATGAAGATTTCCATCTTCATTGCATCACCTAGATTGGATTGTACCAAGTCTCTCTTGATGGGAGAAACTATAATACAAATGCCTATTGGAGGGGGGACCGGCTCCAAATAAATTTGGTCCTCAATTTTTGTCATGTTCTCTAAAATATATATCTCTCTCTCTTGAAAAAGTATTATTCATGCCAAGTTAACTAAATGCTATGTTATGTTGCTACCATCAATTAAGTTCACCCTCTATGCTCACAAAGTAATTTCATAAAAGTACTTTTTCTAATTTCCGCTACTCTCAAAGTTCATAGGCCATTTCCATTACATTAGTATGAGAGTATTTGGTTTCTCTTTTCTTGCTTAAGAAGAGAGGTCCTTAAGTAGCCTATAAATGGTTGATTTTGTTAATTATATTAGGGTAAGTGGGACTGAGATCTATTATCGGTTTTGTTGAGCCCACTATGTGCGATATGGTGCACACCTTGAGAGCTTTGGAATTAATAATGGGGTCTTTTTATACTTGCCTACGGCTACCATAATTGAGCCATAAGAAGTCCAAAAGAAGCTGCAATATTATATCCACTCCACTATTCTCTATAATTAAGCAGTTTGAGCCGTGGGTGTAGATATTTAAGTGCCGATTTTCAAAGGCTAAGAGGAGTGGCAACAACTAAGGTTTTGAATTGCTAAAGCATACACTATGTAAGTACACAAATTTTGTTAACATGAATCACAATAACCAAGAGAGTAGAACGAACATTGATAACTTTGATTTTGCACATGAAGGTGCTAATGATGATGCCCCCATGTTTGTCAATTATCTTGCTACTAGGTTGTAGTAAGCCATGGGCAAACCTGCTTTGCAAGCCAAAGTTACTCAACACCTTTGTGATTATGGGATTTCCCTTCCTCTCCAAGAGGAGAGAGAGCTTAAGAGGCCTCTTGAAGAGACCCCCAAAAGAAGACTCTCTCCCATTGTGGGACGGGTTTCTAACCTCACTCCTATCTTATTGCAGACATAGCAAGAACCACGAACATAATTGTCAATCCATGGGATGAAGCTGACTCAACCGGTGCATAGAGCCTACAAGAGGGTGTCAACCTCTTGGAAAACAATAGACGACTTGCATCTAACACAAGCTACACTCAAACGACCAAAGTCACCAAAAGATAGTCAGTAATAATCGGCAAACAAATCATGATCATTACAGCATCAAACGACATCCAAATGTTACAAAACTTCTAGGACATGTATATAAGACCTGAGCACATATGCTTATGGTCTCAAATCTCACTTTAGGTCAAGTGCAAAAACCACGATTATTAACAGCAGTGAGTTTTTGACATAGTCATTTTTGATCCCGAATGCATGTAAATGCTTTTAGCAATGATGCCACAATACCCCATCTATGCTTACTTTGTGATTCCTAACTTAAATTCTTACTTATGATGAAATTAGTCCGTAGATTGGCGACATTAAAAGCTACAAATTACCATGATAAGTTTATGTCAATGCGTAGAGCTCTTACCTACGGTTAGAATGCAACAAACAATACTACAATGTGACAATCGGGAAGGGAGTAGGAAGCATGAGAAGGAGAGAAGTGAGCGCCGTTAGCTCACGCTGTGTTTCTATTATCCAAAACTTGAAAATAACTTACAAAAAATGGTTTTTATACATTAGCCAAGGTTTCTTTGGTCAAAACTAATAATCTGGGAGCTCTAACTAAGGATAAGTTGATACAATCGGAAGCTTATAGCCCCGGCTCATTGATTACAATATCCATTAGGAAAATAGGAGTTATCAGTGTTTTACCAATAAAAGTTCTTGAAAAATGTTACATGGATTAGCTTGCTGCTAACATGACGACACAGTTTCATGGACTGAAGTGGTCTTTGGGTTGACGGTTGGCGAGGTGGTCTTTAAGTGCATGTAGAGCTTTTTCATATCTAATGCGCCTTTCTATGTTAGGGACTTGCAAAAACTGAATAGTGACTTTGTTTTTAAGTTCGATGGCAGAATAGCCAACAAACCTTGATGTCAAACTGTGGATCACTGACCCAAAAATCTTTGTCCGCCATGTGAAGAATCCTATGTAAAAAGCCTCTTTGAATGCTAACATATTGCTTTTTGATGGCAGGAACATGCATCTAGTGTAGAAGCCGTAGAGGACTTCTTCTGAGGGTTGTCCACTCATATCATAGGATAAACCTTTGTTACCTTCTAGGAAAGACATCCATGGGGCTCCCTCTTGCTCCGGCTCACGAAAATCTTGGATGCATGTAAGCAGCATTCTGCAAATTTTGTAGAGCATCGCACATGAGATGTCAGGGAGGCCTTTGAAGCAGTTCATGGTGCCTGTTAGGGTTTTCACCATGTATTCCTCCGTTTTGCTGGTCCCTGCTCTAGAGTTGCCAGTCTCAGGTAGTTGAGCCATGTCAGCCTCTTCTTCTTAATTGCTTTGTGTGCCTACCATGTCCTTACCCTTGGTACATGATAGAATGTAGGGTCTCTTTGTATTGCTGTAGGCGCTCTTGTAAACATAATGAGGTATCTTGAGTTCTTGTTGAGCTAATTCTGTCTCCATTTGGGGTGGAGAGCATCCAAATCTTCTTCCTGCATATCCTTGTAAAGTCTTTCTTTGACTCGCAGTAGCTCCATTACCCTTTATCAAAGGGTAGGGCAGTGTCTGTTGATGCCATTGAGCATTGATTTGATTGGGAGTGAGCTAATTTACATTGACCGAGTGGAGAACTCTCAACTCCCAATCCATTGCCGCATTTAGCATCTACTTCATGGACAATCTGCTCTTTCAATGCATCTTCTTCAGCTTTAGAAAGTTGGACCATTGGCACTTGTTCTTCTTCAATGATTGGCACTTGAAACTCCAAATCTCTTGCTAGCCTTTCTGATGGCTGTGTTTCCATATCTGCAAAGGAGACAGATGCTATGTCTATGATTGGTTGTTTAGAGATTCTTCTCCTCTATCTCCTTGAGCAACTGCTCTTCCCTTTGTACTCACATTAAGGTGAGGTCTCTTCTTTGTGCCTGTTCAAGCTTCAAATCAAGTTCTAGGTCCTTGTTTCTCTAGACTTCATATGTCCCCTTGAGTGAAGCTACTGCTAGGTTTTCTTTGATTTGTCTTAGATATGCCGCTTGGTCATTGATTCTTTGCTTGGAGTATTGCAATGAGGCATTGGCTACATCTAGTTGCACTTAGATCTTTTGGGCTGACTGAGTAGTGATTAAAAGTTCATTGGTTACTTCCGTCAGCTGTTGGTCCCTTCTTTTGCATGCATCTGACACCTTCGTGAGGAGCTCTCCTAAATCTTCCATCTCTTTTTGCTGCCTTTCCTTGACAATTTGGTGTTGTTTTGCTTCAGTTTTTAGCTCTTTAATCAGTCCTTGGAGATATTCAATGATGATCATCCTGTCCTCAAGCTCACCTTGTAGAGCATCTATAACATGTTCCAATTCTCTAGTCTTGGCACTACGGCTAAGTGTTGTTGTTCGCATCTTTTCAGTCATTAGCTGCATTTGCTTTGCATACTCATTAACCTGACTAATGATCTAATCCATGCTTTTCTATTCTTTAGGTTCTACCTGGGGTTGCTTAGAGGTTTTAGTAGATTTGATTTGCGGCTCTTTCAACGATGTAGCGGGTTTTGCTTGTGGCCTTGTAGCTGGTTCAACTGATTCTTCTTGAGGCTCCGTGGCTACCTCAACTGATTTTGCTTGGGTTGTTGTAGAAGGTCCAACTTCAATTTTTTCTATTCCCTTGGGCTGTTCAAAACTGGCCTCTTCCTGTTGCTTCCCTTTTCCCTTTGCTTCCTTGCCTTCATTGGATTTAGCAGTTGGTGAAGGGCTTGGACTTGGCATGGGATTTCCTTCTTGCTCCGTAGTGGGTGAAGTGGGTCTTGGAGACATCTCTCCTTATTCATGATGTGGTTCATTTTATTGTGCAGCTTTTGCTTGCCTTTGTTGCACAATTGATTCTTCTCTTGCTTTCCTTTGCGCTTCTAGAGCTTCTTGTATCTTCAAGGCCTCGACTTCTGCATACATCCTCTCAAGTAAATCCATCAGATCTTCTGGGACCTTCTTCACATCTCTCTCGGACTCTATGATTGCAGGTTTTCTCCTACAGCTTGGCGACTTCTTTCATACGATTGTTTCTCTCTTTCAAACCTGGCCCTTTTCTACCGAGGTTCTTCTTGATGGGTTGCCACTACTTTCTTCTTCATTTCTTCTCTTCTTGCCCTCGTTTCTTTATTGTTAGAGCTTTTGCTGCTGTGGGCTTCAGGCGAGCTTTCTGCTGATTCTTCATTTGATTTATACACCCTTTTCTTCGTCAATCTAGTGATTCGTGGAGAAGGTTGAGCTAATACTATCCATGTATTCTGATCCGAGGCTGGCGGCAAGTTGTCGATCATTCCAATAGCATGGTATGCAATTCTTGTTAGAACTTTTGGAGCACCCCGATATGTTATCTTTCCTTCCTTCTTTGTGCTCTTGAATGTTGTAAGCACGTACTGTGCGTTATCTATTGCTTGCATTGTTGTTGACTTCAACACTTGCATGAAAGTAGTTGCAGCTGCTTGATTCAAAGTTGTGTATCGTGGCGGTCTCTTTGAAAGGAAGTGGACGTGTTGGTGATAAAGACAGACGGGATCCTCTACTTGCCTTAGAATGAGATGAGAGAAGGTGGTAGCAGCTATATCCTTGGTGAATGTACCTGTTGTTTTCCTATCCCTGGCCCTCATTGTCATACCTTCCGTTGGCAGCTTTAGTGCCTTAGCCACTATGTCTTTGTTGATAACCACTTTTGCTTTTTGCCCCTGTTGATCCGTGATCTGAGCAGATCCATGTCCTTTGATTGTGGACAGCAATTCATAGGCTCTTTGGAAATCCACTTTACATGGCTCCTGGTTGTAGAATTCCTGAAGTCCGGGATTCTATTGGCTTCTTTAGTGTCTGGCCTTGCAACTACATCATAAACTTCCTTGGGTAGCAGTTGTAACTCCACCTAGTGTCCATCTTCACTCTTGAACCTGCCGGTGAAGATTGTAGTGTTGTTTTCTTCAAGTTGTTTTTTGGACAGGTAGGTTGCCTTTGCCGTTTTCACAGAGCTTGGCTCCAATTGGTATGGTGGAAATTCTTGCAGCTTCTCTTTCTAAGACATCCTCTTTGTTGCCTTCTCAGCCGCTTGCACTGCACCTATTTGGAGAATACAGTGTCAAAGTTAGAAAATTTCCATGGATTCCGCTTTGAAATGCCCTGAGTCTGAATTGCTGGCAAATGATGTCCATTTTGCTTCAAATCAATTTTGGAGCATGCATAGATGCATAAAAATAAGTAGAGCTCAAAATCATGCAATCCTGGCAAGATTTGCAACTAAAGTAAATAATCCTAATTATTTGCAGCTCGGAAAATTTTCCAACTTTTTGTATTTTTGACATCATAGGCTCAAGACATGTGTCATTTAGATACTTTGAGTGAAGTGTGGGCTCATTTGAGTGCACAGAGTGAAAATAGTGTAGATTTAGGCTTCAGACTCTAAAACATCAGATATAAAGAAATAATGGGTTTTTGTTATCCAAATGTGATCAAACTTGATTGGTAGGCTTGGAACATCATGTACTTTGGTCCCATAAGATCAAAGTTGAAATTTGGACTCATTCTGGCAAAAAAGTAAATAATCGCGATTATTAACTTTTTTATCAAATTGGACTTTTTTTTTTTTGGTTTCAGACATGATATAGAGCCTCTGTGTAAGATATGGGGTGATTTGGATTTAAAAAATGACAATTAATTCAAAATTTGGACAAATGAGCCTCTAGTGCATTTTTTGACAAAATCAGAGATTTTCTTGATCTTTTGGGCTCATACTTGACATATGGCATGTGATAGATGTGTGCAGGTGATAGGTGAAGTGACAAGATAATTTTTAAGCCAAATGTGTACAAAAGTAAATAATCGGGATTATTTATAGCAATCACTTTTTTTTGCATGAAAAGATAATTTGATGACCTAAACATCTTACATCTAAAACAAGTCCTAAAATGAATTTGGTAAGATTTGGTCGTGTCGGCATCACTTCGTGCTCTTGTCGACTCTGAAATCACCGGTTTTTGTTATTACTTGGTGTGTAGAGTTGGTCGATCACTTTTGAGGCTATAGACTTGTCTGCTACATAGTCTTGATGCTACTCATCCAGTTTGGGCTCATTCGGAGTCAGTTTGATGTCATATGTTGAGGTGGTCTGGAGCGGACAACAATCTAAACACCCCTCAAGGCTCTCGTGTTTGTCAATTGGGACTGGGGCAACCACCAACAAGAGAAACCACAACAAGCCCACAACCAACAACAAGTGAAGGGGCACCACCTAGTTAAAGAGCGAACTAAGACGCCCAAGAGGATAATCCCTGAGCAATACAAGCAAGAAGGAAGGGTACACTAACACGAATATCAATGCTACAAATACACACACCAAACACCTATAGAGAGAGAGAGAGATGTGTGCAAGAATTAAGATTCACTTTGAATGATTGACGCGGATGTATAAACAGTTTAGAGGAGAGTCAAGAGATATAATTAAGTTTAATAATGTTGCGATCTACACATTATCTTAGAGTTATGGGAACCCTGTTACCATACAACCCTCTTATAATGTTTTCCCAAGCAACAAAAACAAACACAAAAGCTTTTGAGTCACATACAAGAAAATACTACAAAAGAATCTTAAGCTGAAAACACGTCACCTTCAACCAAATGAGATGAGGTTGCCAAGCGTGAATTGGAGAGACTCAAGAGAGTTTTGAACCATGGTACCACCCAACTTATTGATTCAATTGATGTGCAAGAGTAGGTACAACTTTGATTGGAAATTACGAATCACTCACTCCCTTGCAATGTTACAACTAGCTCAAAGAAGCTTTCATATACACCACAAGTAATGGTATGTAGAGAGCTCTCTCTCTCTCTCTCTCTCTAAACTAAGATAGAGAGTGGTACTCTCAAAGTAGTGAGCTATAGTGTGGAGCTCTGTTTTATAAAGAGGAATGGACTCTATTTATAGGTTTTTGGGAGCCTTGATTATGATTAGACCTAATCAATTTTATTGTCAATACAAAAGATTATGAAATATTTTTTATGTTCAAAATGGGAGAGGGTCTTCCTTATCCCTTGAGTCATATGAATGTGGGATCAAGGGGAAGAATTATTGAGAGTAAAAGGAGACAGAGGTGAGTAACTTGGAGGTGCTTACTCTAGTAGATAGTAGAGGGTGCAATTTACAAGAAGGGTTAGTCATTAGTGTTAGTAGTTTGTAGTTAGTAGGGTGAGTTAAAATTACACGGCGTATACACTCAAGGTGCATGACATGATTTATACAATGATAAAAAGTAAGAGAAGGATGAATATATACACAATTTGATGGAAACCACAAGATGGAAAAGGAAATTTCCACTTATCTCCCTCTAGTGAATGAAGCGGTTGTAGAAATCTGTCGGTGTAGTTTTTGTGACTATAGGAAAGTTAAATTTTCCATTATCAAACTCCTCTTTTTACAAAGCTTGAGCTGAAAGCATGAAGAGGTTATGGTAATATGAGTTTGATTCTAGAGAGAGAAATTGAGCTATATGTGTGTAGAGACGATAATTTTTGAGCTATGGAGTAGAGAGAGATGGAAATGGTGAAGAAGATGAAGTAAGCCATGAAAGGTGCAGGTTGAGAGGGATTGAGAGAAATGAGTGTGTGTGTGTGTGTGTGTGTATGTGTATAGAAGTGTGAAAAGAAGTGAGAGAAGACTAGGGATGACTTGTGAGAAAAAGTGGGCAGACTGGGGTCCACCATAAAATTCATATCTCATCGATGGTAGCTCTAAAAATTATAAAAAAATTTAAGATGATTATTCATCGCATGGGCTACATTTTTTCTGTTGGTCACTTCTTCAAGTTTTGAGCGAAGATAAGCGCCAAAAATCTCACCAAAAGGCTTGTTGTTTATGCCTGCAAAAGTCTTTCAGTGGTCCCCTCCTTTGTTGAATTTGCACAATGCATTTTGGAGTGAGCCCCTCCTTTGTTATATCATGATACAAAGCATCCAAGTTATCTCACATGCATGGAGGAGGATTATTGGTGAATAAAGAAATATGTACATGGTGGGACTAGTGTATAGACTATTCATGGATTTTGGCGCAATGAGCACATGGTGTTAGAATAATGAGTACATAATAAAAACATATAGAAGAATTAGAGATGAAATATTGAAATCATATGATATCGTCCCTCTTTTGTATTGTTTGGATGAAAGAGAAAAATTATACAAGTAAATGAGAATTATATAATAAAACTGACTAAGGAAGTAGGAGCTGATTTTTTTTGTTTTCACAAGGGTGAGGGTGAAAATGTGGGGGTGATTTGTATAAAATAAAAATATGAGGTTAGAGTATGTACACATTGGCAAAAAATATACTTATGATGCAAGAGAATAAAAGAAGATATACATATGTCTAATAAAACACACACCTATGTATAAATATTTAAATAAAATACCAAAATAGTTATAATAAAATCTCTATATGTAGGCCCTATATACAATGAAATATTTACACACAAAAAGGCCATAATATACTTTTATTTTTTATTTTATTCATTTATTTGGATCAACCAGCCCAGTGACTAGCTAATTGAGGGTTTTTAAGGAGATACGGAAAAAGTCCCCTAACTCACACATGTCTATGTATAGTGAAAGCGTGAGGATAACCACAGTGTTTGAGTGATTTTGATAGGGTGAGATAACTTACTATGGCAATTTTGGATAACCAAAAAACGGCTATCAATGTCAATTTTGACACTTTGTAGCCTTTGAGATGTTTCCTGCTATTTGAGAGCTTGCCTTGACTGTTTTCTTGAAACCATCTAGGTACATTGTGTATAGACCTTGTCTATAAACTGTCCGTGGAGTCCGAATCCAATTCTGGTAATGTGATAAAAACCTAGATTATTTACTTGTGGGACCTCCTTGACCCCTGCCAAATGGTCATCTAATCATATGGAAGTGTGCTACTATATAGGGATATGCTATAGTTCAAGTCTCATCCAATTTGATTGAGATGATAGGCTGCTATGATCGTTTTTGTGTCGTAGGCATTTGTACACAACTGGGATTCTAGGGTTTTTTCATGGGCCTAGACTTGCTACTCGACTGTATAGAAACGTTCTTTGATAAATTTAGAACTTATCCCTCTCATGTTTCGTGTGAGACGCTGCTGAAAATGGACGACTCTGGACTCCAAAACTCGTGTGCAAAGAAGGTAGAAAGCTCTCTTCTCCAAGAGTGATTAGTGAAAGGAGGTGATTTTGGGCTATCTAGGATATCTATACTCAGACCTCCCAAACTATTTTTGCCAGATTCCCCTCTTAGTCCTACTAAGCCGTGAAATCTATGTTAGACTCAAAAATTTCTTCAATCGGACTGTAAGATCCCCAAGTTAAATCCGCTATTTTTAGCTAGTTAATGTTTTTTATGCTTTTAGGTGTTTTTTTTTTCAAAAAGCAAGTTCGGATCCTTGATCTACGTATTTCAGGGAAGTTGTGGTTCAATTTTATCAACATCTACTTTTTGAGTGCTTTTTACACAGTTTTTAGCTTTTCATGATTTTTTAATGCTTTTTAGTGGACGAGGGGAACCCGTGGTTCAATTTTAGAATTTTTTAAAAACTTTTTATGCTATTTTTAGCTTTTTGTGCTTTTCGATGTTTTTGAAAAGCAATGTGCTTTTTATGATGACCTAGACAAAAAAATATTAATTTTAGTCTTCGTCCAATTTAAAAATGATCACCTGGAGCAGAAATGGTACACAAAGGGATTTTTATGAGAATTATTTTGATAAAAAAGCGATACTGTAAATATGCGGGGCAGTACGGGAAAGTCATAATTATGTCGGGACATTATGGTGTGGCATAGTCTGGCTATGGTTCCATTAGTTGGCCGGATATTATTCAATTGGCTAATTTTACTGTAAAAATTGGATGGTAAGTGGGAAAGTTGACCACCAAAAGCAAAGGAATGTTTTTAGCAAAGTTTCCAAAAGCTTGCAGTTATTCGTGGCTCAAAAACTAGTGCTACCTTCTGGCTTGGGCATCACTCTGACCTGCTACTCTTGCCTATAAATTGCTAGTTAGTGCTCACTTTTTAGTGCCGTCTGTTGCGTCTACTACTGCAAGGCTATACATATCTATTACATGAAGTGGTGCAAGCTCTTCATCACCATCTCCATACGCTCTTCTCTCTCTCTCACGATACTCTCTCTACTTGTTGACTATCTTCTCTCTCATTTCACAGTGTACGCGCTCTCCGGAAGCTTTCGTGTTGGTGAATACCTGTACATAGCTCTCATCACCGTGGCAAAGCACATGATTGTTTTTTTGTATACGAGTGCTTGTATGGATTAACCAAGTACGTATGAAGTTGTCCCATGATTATTTCATCAACACGCTGATTTATGCACATGATGCGTTTATGATCACGTGCGTGCATAAAAAGCGCTTTTCGTTTCACATCATAGAGGCGGTACGAACACTATTTTGGTCATAACTCACAAACCGTTATGAATCAGCTTGAACCCTTTATACCAGAGGTAAAACGCATCATTTAAAATTTTTTCTCTCTTTGGTGTCATGTGAAAATCACACATGAGCTAAGAGATATGGTCAAAAAACAGCTTGCTACCCACTGCACAACCAAATTTTTTGATTCTAGGCTCCTTGAAGAACCATTGTATAGATTCACCGGATGGGAAAACCCATGTAACCAATTGAAAAACTTGATGAAACTTGATGATAAACGAATTTAGGTCTCCGTTATCACCTCGAAAATGCGAGTTATCAATCGTTCCATAAAATCGGTTTTGTTTACACGTATAGGGGTGCTACCAAGGGGGTGTACCATATGAATTATGAGTTAACCAACCTGTTTATGTATGACTTATGGGTTATTTTGGTGAGTTGATTTTAGTTATTAGATGCCCATAAACTTATGTGAAGGTACATGGTTGGACATCCCAAACCGCATAGGCAGATATGATTTAAGTGGCTTTCTTTTTGGGTTACCGTTTGTTGTGTAAGTACCATATGGGTAAAGTGATGTGATATAGTGATAATCTATATTATGGAGCTGAGCTTGATGCATTGGTTTGGGGTGAATTACTTTCATTTACATGTTATGCATGCTCCTAAAAATGGCAAAAGGTTGTTTTTTGCATATGTGTGAAGTTATGGTTTATGGTTGACCTAAAGGTCAGAGCTGTTTTGCCTCATGTTTATGGTAATGGAATGTTATCTTATGATGTATGAAAACTTATGAATTGGTGTGGATGCCTCATATGCATGGTTATGATTGCTTTCCACCGTTCTAGGTCAAAACTAGCTCTATGTGCTAGGGAGTTGAAGTGCAGGTATAATGCATCCACTTTGCATGGTTGGATGTTGTCAAAATTGGATATTTATATCATGATTAGTTATTGGTTGGACTCTTTTGTATGCACGATTGAGTCATTCTTAAGAGTCACATGTGTGTGGACTCCGATTGATTGCAGGAGTTATGTCAAACTCCAAGTGTGGGAGTCGGTTCAGTATGATTATGATTGGTGGTTAAGGGTTGAGATTCCCTCATGGATTATGGTTGTGACTTTATGGTGGAAGCCGATGTGGCTCATGGTTTTTTTTTCCCTAGATATGGTTATGCTGCCAAAATGTTGCCGAAATTTTTGCAACCATTATGTTCTAAAGTGGTTATGCAGGATTGGTCGTGCCTCACCCAAGTTAAGTGGAGTGCTCACCCGTGTGATATGATTGGATTATGGTTTATGGTTTTTGGAATTGGATCATGAAGTGATCTAGAACCATGGTTCATGGTAGGCGTGTAAGGGTAGAGACCCTGTACAGTCTAACTGCTTGGAAAAGATTGTTTGTGCATATGGGAAGTGCTATTGTGATTGGATTCATGTGTTATATTTCTCATGGCAGCGTCACTATAAGACTAGGATTACCTACATCGCTTAGCCTTAGACTAAAGGGTCATTGACCTGGGGCTTTGCTGGATCGGGGGTGTTGTCTAGGTCTTCTTCTTTTTTGTTAGGCTCATCTACACGGTTAGAAGTTGGGGGCTGAATGACCTACACGGTTAATGCGTCGGGGATTTTTCCTTGGCTTTGTCTAAACACCCGGTGCTGGGCATCGAAGAGGCGTGACACCTAAACTGGTATGGTTGGTGTTGATACCCTACCACCTACTGGTACTTGGGATCCTTTCACAGCTCGGGTTCATGGAGGGAGGCGAAGCGGCCTCAGCCTATGTCTGGCTCAGGTAGGTTGGAGGTGTTCTGGCTTGCTCCTAGCAAAGTGAAATTCTCTATGTCCGTAGTAGAGCGGATGTGGATGGGTGGACCGCCGATCCCTACACAGGGTCCGGTGCTCTGCTAGTTACTTTGTCATAAACTTTTGATGTTATGGTATACCCATATTTTGTCATTGCATTAATACATGGTTGCATGTTTCATTTAGATGGGGCATTTAAAGATTCTCTATTTTCATTCTCTCACGTCTCTGTGCACTCTATTTCACCCTCCGCTATATTCTCTCTCTCTCTCTCTCTCTCTCTCTCTCTCTCTCTCTCTCTCTCTCTCTCTCTCTCTCTCGGCAATGCGATGTACACATATATTCACCCTCCACGATGTTATATATATTTTTTAGTACGCTTTCATTCATAACACTCATTCAGAGGTAGCACTAGTCGCTAGGTGCCTCTGGATGCAGTCCGGCTCATGGACTAAACTCCATGCTTGGTCGGGCGTTGAGAGATCCTCCCCTATGCAAATGCTTCTACAACTCTGATGTATATTGAAAATTGTATAAAGGTGTAAATTGTATATGGGTCATTGTATATGGGATCACCCATCCGATATACTCAAGAAATGAGACAACTATGCTCCATTGGTGGAAGGATGTCACAATGGATATTACCGAGTGCATTATATCAGAGCCATTAGGATTTATTAGAAGCTTTCGAAACACTTGTAGACTTTTTTGAAAAACCCAAAGTTTTGTGATATAGAAATTGGATTAATTTATTCGTTATTCTTTCTCTTACTTCTCTCTCATCTTATCTTCAACTGTCTATTCTATTTGGTTTAAAGACATTGAGCGGATTAGAATATTTTACTAATTGTGACATTGGTTGGTGCAGTAAGTTACCATGCCTCCTAGAGGGAATGCGGCTCCTGCTAATGCAAATGCGCCTATTGTTACTCAACACACCATCATTGATAGAGACATCGATGCTATGCTTCACAAGTCTTAACCTGGGAATTTTAGTGGGGAAGACAAAGTTCTTGAAGATTGGATTGAGTGCATGGATGACTACTTTGAGTTGGCTCATTCATCTCAACTGTAAACAAAGCTATCATCGCGCTAAGTTCAAATTAGAGAAAACAGCCAAGCGTTGGTGGAGAGACCATTGCACAAAAAACAATGATGATCCTAATGCTGCAACTTGGGATTATCTCAAGACCCAGCTCAAGAAAACTATCAGAACAAAGTTTATCATTCAGACCATATGAATGAGTTTCTTGACCGTACTCAAGGGACCAGAGATCTCGAATCATACTATCAATATTTCTTAACCCTTGTCAAGAATGCTCCAACATCACTCCTCATGGTTGGCCAAAAGTCTCAAGATCCGTTGCATAGTTTGGTCTTCCGCAAAGTGAAGTCCTACTATGGTAATGTGTGCTTGACTTAATTATTGGGTTTTCTCTTTAGAATTAGTACAGAAAAGCAATATTCCATCTCAATTTCATTTGCATAGACTTCCACCTAGTAATTGATACATAGCCAATTGCCCAATTAATCCTGGTGTAATAGGAAGTGGTATTTGAGAATCCACTTGAGCTATGGTCATCAATGAAACCATATCTTCTGACCAATGGGGTATCATCTCTACAGAAAACAGATATGCATCTGGTAGATCATCATCTACCCCTTTTGGTGGTTCTCCTGGAATAATCCTTGATAAATGATGGGCTCTTTGGTGTGTGGTTCCCTTTTTTATTACTACACTGAAATCAAATTCCAACAGAATGATGAACCATCTCACTATTCTCCTTGTGTTGCATGGCTTGTTGACCAAGTACAATAAAGCTTGGTGGTCCACAAAGAACATAAATTTGTTGGCTAATAGGTAATGTCTATACTTATTTACCGCATAGATAATCACTAATCCTTCTCTTTCGGTGGTTGTATAGTTTCTCTCTGCCACATTCAACTGTCTACTAGCATAAGAAATAGGAAAATAATTTTTTTCATCTCCTGGTTGAGCTAATATACATCCAATGGAAAAATTGGAAGCATCAACATGTATATGGAATATCTTATTCCAATCTGGTGCTTTTAATATTGGGGCTGAAGTGAGAGCTTGCTTAAGCTTCATGAAGGATTCTTCACACTCATCAGTCCATACAAAGAGTATAATCAATCCATACATGGGTTTTGCGATTATAACATACATGTAAAAGAATCGTCTGTAATAACCACAATGTCCCATGAAAACTTGAATCCCTTTGATTGTTGTCGGTCTAGGCAATTCAACAATAACATGAATTTTATCCATATCGATTGCTATGGCATTTTTAGACACTATATGTCCAAGAATTTTTCATTGTCTTCCCATAAAGGTGCACTTTTCAAGATTTAAGCAAATCCTATAAAACCTACATTTTTGGAATACCTTTTTGAGGTGTTCAAAATGATCAGCTCGGATTGATGAATGTATACATAAATCATCCATATATACTTCCAAAAAATTCCAAAGATATTCTTTAAAAGCATGGCTCATCAACCTTTGAAAGGTGGCAGGAGCATTAGTTAACTCAAAAGGCATAACCTGATAGGCAAAAATATCCCATTCAGTTGCAAAGGCAGTTTTATGTTGATCTTTGGGATCAACCAAAAGTTGATTGTACCTCTCAAAAATCCATCTAAAAAATTGTAAGCTTCTTTTTCTGCAACTCGTTCTAAAATATGCCCGATGATTAGAAGAAGGTAGTTGTCTCTAATGGCGGCTACATTCACTTTTCTGAGATTGACACACACTCTTAATTTCCTATTTTTCTTGGATACCACCACAATTGGAGACACCCAATCTATGTATTCACTTTCATAAATGAATTTGGCCTCCCCGAGCTTTTCTATCTCTTCTTTGATCTTTCTGACAAATGTTTCATTATAAGTATATTGCCTTTGTCTACTTGGTTTTGCATCATCGCTCATAGGTATGGTATATTAACAGATTTTTGGATCAACACCCTTGAGATCTTTATAAGATCGGGCAAAGATATCTCAGTATTCTTTCACTAAGCTTAACAAAAGCTCTTCTTCTTATTTAGTGAAGTTGTTTGTAATGTAGGCAGGTCTAGGTTCTTCTCCTGGTTCGGCTAGATCTATCTTCTTTGCATTTTCAGGTCCTTCATATGACTCACCCTATTTTCTTAGTTCCCTTACAGGTTGTTCGACTATGATCATTCGGTCTTGGAGAGTATATTTCTTGTAATGGGATGGAACACTCATTACATCTTTACTCTCTTCCTCGGTTGTTTCCATTTTAGTGGTATACATCTCTTTGAGAGTTTTCTTCAACTCTTGATATTTTTTCTTTTGTTCAACCCATGTCATGGAAGATTCAACATCCTGATGCTTAGGTTTTGATTGAATTTACTTTCTCATTTTTCTTGATATTTTTGATGTCCTTTGTTTATTGCTTGAAGGATATCTACCCGTGATTTTGTCCTTTGTCTGTTGTCTGAAGGATATCTACTCGTGATTTTGTCCTTGACACAATCATGTGCATCTACCTCCATCAAAAACTGTGTTCTGCTTGAAAATGATGGCATAGGTCTAGATTTCAAGTTTTTTGTGTCCCTTTTTCTTCTATACCATTTTTGTCTTATTGTTTTTTGGTTTGGAAAGTAAAAAAAAAATCCTCTCCTCCTTTTATGAGTAGTTTGGCTCTCACACGTTCTTTTTGTCACCCAAAATCATCAGATGTAGCTGAATGTTCTTCAAACTCATCAGTAGCATCATGATAGAGGTCTGAGAAGACTTGTTGAGCTTTCAATAAGTCCTTGGGTTCTTGAACTTCATCTTCAATGTGAAGGGTTGAGATCATTTGTATGAGAATTATGTCATAACCATCCTCATTGCAAAATTGAGTACGTACGTATTCACACACACATCCATTGTTGCCAAAATTTGAGTCCATTCAAATGGCTCAAACAAATTCTCCGAAAAGGGTTCTTATATATATGCTTCATCTGTGCAATCCCTTTCTAAGATACATTCTTTTTGTTCTAAACTCCCGTTTTCTGAGGCTCCACACATCTAAATAGGTGTGTCTTTGTTTAACCATGATGGAAGCTTTGATTCAGCTAAAAAGACTGAGTCAAATTCTGGTATGGGTATTTTCATGACATCTCTATAATGTGATCTTTTAGATTAAATCTTGTGATTGATCCCACTTGTTTCAAATACAAGTAATTGTTTCTCTAATCTTGAATGAGTTATACTTGTCGCATGAATGATCTTCCCAAGATGATTTCAGACTTAAGTTTCTTTCCAAAGTCTACTATCGCAAAGGTATATTGATAATCCGCAGGAGCTAACTATCACTTTTTCAAGCAATCCTAAGGGTTTTTCGATGTGTCCATCTGCCAGTTGTAATTTCATTTGAATTTGTCTAATGATCGGATTTTTTCATGATTTCCATACTGCTTTTGTGGCTATGGCTATGCCTGCCCAACTATCTAGTATTGCCAAGGTTTCTACATCATTATATCTCATCGGAAGGGTTGTATTTCCTTCTTCCCCTTCATAGTATTCTCCGACTTTATTCATTGGGATGGATCTAATCTCCTTGTTATCCAGTTCATGTTTCAAGTTACCCAAATTTTTTGCGATTAGCCCTGTTATCCCCACCTTCTCTAGAGTTTTTTGTAAATCATTCCATAAATATGGTTTGATTTTTAACAATTCTCCTAAAGTAAGAGTGCATTGAATGGGTGTAAACACGATTGAATGGATGTTGTCTACATCTAGGGTCTGTCCCGCTCTTTTTATTTGAGTGGTTTTACACACTATGGATTCGTCTTCGTTGTCTCCTAAGTAAGAGGGTAGTGTTTTCAGAGTTATTGGTTTAGACATTCCTGATACTTCAGATCCGCAATCCCCATACAAGGATTGTATATCATTGTCCATATCAAGAGGTAGATTGTCTAATCAAACTTCCTCTATAGAAGCCGACTTCAAAGTTACGCTCCCATCATTAATCTCTCTCACTTTTTTCCATAAGTGTCCTGACTAGTCTTCCTCCACAAACGAAATTCCATCTAAAGCATCATCATTGTCAGGCACTATGAGTTTTGGCTCTTTAGTTTCAAGCTACCACCACTTCGGATTTCTTTTTACTGGTTTCTACCACATGCTCCTTGGGTTTTGCTATACTCGCAAGCTTCGGTTTTTGTTTTTCCAGCATTTCTTGAGTAATTATTACCAAATTTTGATAAGCTTCAAACTTGGCTACTTCCATATCTGGAGAAGGATAGTTTTTCCATTTGTTTTCCATGTTTTGGCTCGCTTTAAGTCCCACTTGGTAAGCTTCCAAGGTTGCATTGATTGGCTCAAAAAATTTATCTACCAAAATTGATCCTCCAGATTTCACTGTGGTTTCCTTGATTTCACTCCTCGTTTCTTTCACTCTTTCATGGAATAGTTTCTTGGAATTTTTCTCAATTTCATCCTTTTGTTTATGGTTTCTCATCTCATACCTTTGACTTCTTCTTTTCTTGGACTTTTGATAGGAAACTTTAGTATTCTCTGATTCATAGAGGAGTTATGTTTCTTTTTTTTAGTTTGGGCTCTAGTGATCACCTTGATTGGAACAATAGGTTCACTCTCCGATGAGCTAGTAGGTATCACTTGGACTACATTCACCACTGGTTTTCCTTTGTTTAAGATTTTTTGGACAGTCTTCAGGGAAGTGTTAACCTTTTTTGCAACATTGTGTACAAAGTAGCATAAGTCACAGGTTCTTCCATTGAAGGTGGATGTGAATTATACCACTCTCCTTCTACCATTATTGTAGATGGAATAGGCTCCACGTAAGGTGTAACATGCACTAGTGCTTATTCATCTATGACTCCTTCTGAATGCATGTAGTTTACAGGCACTGCATTATATCTAGGATATGGAGGTTGTTGACCCAACCTTGGTTGTGGTCTTTCCATACCCACCAGTGGTCTTTGTATTGGGGCCATATTAGGTTGATATCTGTATATGGGTTGTCCTTGTGGCCTCATGGACACATATTGAACATTTCCATCATACTTTGGTCGATAATAGCTCTCATTGGTCTCATGGTTGGTCCATTTACCCTCGATAGCACGCCATTTTTGCGGCCTAATTGATTGTCCTAGTTGAGGTATCCATTTCCCTGGTCCTCTCATAGGTTCTTTTTGCATGTTATTCATCATTTTGTTCATCCTTTTGAGCATGTCTTCTATGGATGTAAGTGGTGTTGCAGCAGTCGTTCCCACTTGTGTTGGTTTTGTGGATGTTGTTTTCTCACTCTGAGTATCATTAGGAACATCTTCTTCATTGAAATAATCACAATTGTCTCCCAATCAATCACATCTGATACACACTCTTATAGGGTCATATGTTTCTTGCTATACATTATAGCATGAAGTTCTTTGTTTAGCAATCCCTTTAGAAACAACGACACTAACCTTTTTTCTGCTGGTATTTCTAGTTCTAGGCACCTTGCAATGTATTGCTTCATCCTAGTTGCACAATCCCTAACAGACTCACCTTGTTTTTGTTTGAAGCTATAGATTTGAGCTACCGTATTATGTTTGATCCCAGTTTTGGAACATGCGACTACAAATCCCTGAGCTAAAGTATTTAAGTCCATGATTAACCTTGGTGGAATGTTTTGGAACCATGTCAATGCTTTTCCTTCTAAAGTCATTCCAAATCCCCCAAATTTAGTGTGAAAATCAAATATGCGTTCTGCTCTTAACACTTGCTTAAATCTTGCTGAGTGGTCATATGGATCCCCAAATCCACTGTATTTTCTGACCCATTTTTGAAAATCAGATGGTATGACACCTCTGTTTGGCTCAGCTCCGACTCTTTTGGAAGTTGGTCCTGTCTCGAGTCCTTCAAAACCAATCTGTTGGAAATAGTGACTTATGTAGCCCTGGATTGGATTTAGCATCACTCGATTTTCTTCATGATGAGGTAGGTTCAGGTTTTTTAACATTGCTCCCAAAAGATCTCTCGCGGAGTCCCTCTTGGAATAGTTTCTGGTCCTTGGCCCAATATCCAATCTCTTATGGAGTACCCTTGGTATTTGGTTTGTTCTACCTCCTCATGACTCATCATAATGAAGTTATTGTTATAACAATCCCTAAATAGGTAAGTTGGTAGATCTGTTGAATCCTTGTCTTTGATTTTGAAGATATAGATTATCTTCATGGGTGTTAACTGCCTCGATTTGGCATGAGAGGTCCATAAAAGATACTTAACGTTTCTATCTTCCCAACAATAGACTCCGATCCTAAGATTATCCGTGCTAAGCCGTTTCAAAGGTTTCAGATCAACTTGATCGTATCCCTCAAATTCTAAGTTGGTGGACCTTCTTTGGCTGCTATATCCTGAATGATTGTACAATATTCGCCTCTAATCCCCATTTGTCTATCACATCAGGGTTTTCAACTTTTAAATACCGAGTCTCGTTTTTATCCATATATATTTTTCCATGTTTGTTTGCCCTTTTTACCTCTTGAAACTCTATTTCATAGTCATCAATGCGAATGGCATACTCTTCATTAGGATCCAGATAAACCTCAGTTCCATGGCCGTTAGTCTGATAAAAGGTGAGTATGTGCTTGTATTGCACTGTCGTTCCAGTTCCTGAATGATTCAAATAGGAAGACATTTTAGATTTTGAGTCAAAATAGGTGTCTGAGACTTCTTCAAAGATAGTTCCCAAGTGATCACCTTGATTCACACTCTCTTCTGTTGGATACCCTACTAGCGGTCTCTCCAAATATGCCTTGATTTGCTAGTATACGATCAGATCTAAGGTTCATATAGACTTGTTAAGCCTTGGATAGAGTACTTACCATCGGATTGGATTGTTATCCGCTTTTCGACTTGACTTGAATGCAACTCCTGCCAAGCTCTCAATTCTTTGCCTGCAATGTGCTTCATGTATCAGTTTTAACCAAGTTAATTGTTTTTCACAAAGTCTGTACAATTTTTGCTAACTATTGAGATTGGTCTATGTATATCACTCTAATATGAGCTAAGTGAGTCAGTAATTGAGACTTCCAGATTTTACCTTTGCAAAGAGTTAAAAGACTAATTTGCAACCTGAAAACTGAGTGAACATGCACTGATTTGGATCCGATGGAACCCAATATTGACCAGTGGCCTTGTAATATGTTGTTCTAACATTGTACAAGCTCAAAAGTAAAAAATCTTGTCTCTCGATCTCATCTCAATAAATAATCACGATTATTTACTTTTCTCAATTTTTACACTTTTTAGGCTTGTTTTGCTAGGTAATCACCTTGTTGTGGCCTTGAATGGGTCACACTATTGCAACATGTCCTCTCAATCACCAACATCAACCTCCCATTGTGTAGTTGGATCCACTACAAGAGTTTGACAAGTTTTATTGAGTTTGAACAAGATTTGCACAAGTTATCAATTGTTTAGTTTCCGTAGACTCGATTTTCAAAAATCTGGCTTAAGTCTCACTTTTGTGATCCAAATTTCACCAAATTTGATTTGTGGAGTCGACTTGATATGCTTGATCTTGTGGTATACTCAATTGTGCAAAAATGTTCAATTTTGAAGCAGATGTAAATAATCGCGATTATTTACATCTGAAATTGTTTTGCAACTTTTAGCCAAAATGTTCATACTAGCTGGTAAAGCAACTCAACTTAAGCTCCCTATCCAAGTTTCACCAAGTTCGGATAATCATTGCTCAATTTGTCAACAAATTTGTGTCTGCAGACTGACTTTTCAAATTTGGCCCACAATTTTCACTTTATAGATCCAAATCTTACCAAATTTGATATATGTGTTCAATACAACATGATAGAACTGTTGGTGTGCTTGGTTTCCAAAAAAGTTAAAAAAATATTACGAAAGTAAATAATCACGATTATTTACAACTGATAAATTTTTGTACCTTTTTGGTCATCTGAGCATATACACATGTTTAACACTTCAATCTAAGCCTCTGAGTCAAGTTTCACTAAATTTGAGCAAGATTTATCAAGTCACACTCAAGTTCTCGACAACTAATGCAGATTTCAGTTTTTATCAAGGTTTTGGTATGTTTTGTGATCCAAATTCTATGAGCCTTTACAAAAGATGTTTGCAATCATGCATGGAGTCTCTGGTATTAACCTTGGTCAATTTTGAGTTGAAAGTAAATAATCACAATTATTTACTTTTGGCCTAAAATGATAACCTTTTGCAATTTTTTCAATGGATAGTCTTTTTATGACTTGTTTTAAGCGTCTGAGTCAAGTCAAAACTTAATTTGGCCTAAAGTCTTAAGAATAAGTAAATAATCTGAGTTTTTGCAAACTCTTGAAAATTTACCTCCATTGTATCCTTAAGCTTACCCACTGGTTCATACAACTTTTAGAGCATAATCTCCACCCGGATTCAGTGGTTGACGGTCTTTTGGTTCTGTTTCAAGCCGTAGACTTGAAATTCTACAACTTCACATAAACAACTCCTAGATGATTCCTTTGGAGTGAGCAATGATTTGAAATTTCACATCGGATTCTACTTACCCTACTCCTAGGTTCTACTGCAATGGGGTTGTGGAAAGTGTCCACAAACATTTGTTTTCTTGTTTTTTATGGTTTTTTTGAGTTTGATCTTAAGACTTGTCTCGTCCATCAATCATTCTCAAAACCCTAATTTCATTCTACAATCCTACAAGGTACTTAGCAAGTACAATCTACTCCCAAGCTACCTCTACACAGCAAAAGACGACACTCTTAAGCTATACGGTTTTAAAAGAGATAGTTTTACTCTAGGTGATCCTAGAGGAAGTTAAAGACAACTACACAAGACGTTCGTGTTTTTCCTAGTTTAGGCCTATTGGATCCCCCACAGCGGCGCCAAATGTGGGACGGATTTCTAATATCACTTCTATCTTATTGCAGACATAGCGAGAAACACGAACATAATTGTCAATCCATGGGACGAAGCTGACTCGACTAGTGCATAGAGGTTACAAGAGAGTGTCAATCTCTTGGAAAACAATAGACAACTCGCATCTAACATAAGCTACACTCAAATGACCAAAGTCACCAATAGCTAGTCACTAACATGACCGTTACAGCATCAAACGACATCCGAATTTTACAAAACTTCTAGGATATGTATATAAGACCTAAGCACACATGCTTATGGTTTCAAATATCACTTTTGGTCAACAAAAATCGCGATTATTAATAGCAGTGAGTTTTTGACCTATTCGTCTTTTACCTTGAATGCATCTAAATGCTTAGCAATGATATCCCAATACCCCGTCTATGCTTACTTTGTGATTTCCTAGCTTAAATTTCTATTTATGATGAAATTAGGCCACGGATCGGCGATGCCAAAAGCTACAGATTACCATGATATGTTTACATCAATGTGTAGAGCTCTTACCTACAGTTACAATGCAACATATAGCACTACAATGTGACAGTCGGGAAGGGAGTAAGAAGCACAAGAAGGAGAGAAGTGAGCGTCGTTAGCTCATGCTTTGTTTCTATTATCCAAAACTTGAAAATAACTTACAAAAATTGGCTATTATACCTTAGCAAAGGTTTTTTTGGTCAAAACTAATAATCTACGAGCTCTAACTAAGGATAAGTTGATACAATCTGGAAGCTTATATCCCCGGCTCATCGATTACAATATCCATCTGAAAAATAGGAGTTACAATATTCTCGATTTATCAAAAGAATAAGTGTTTTTACAATAAAAGTTCCCAAAAAATGTTACATGGGTTAGCTTGCTGCTAATACCCATACGAGAGAAGGAATCCAAAGAGCAAGAAATTAATGAAACTTTAAGCTCTTCTAAAGATGTGGCTCCATGAAGATGGTGGTCTAGACGATCGCCAACTTCTTCCAAGAGGAAACGATCAACACACACTCCTTCTCCTCGTCACTCCAGAAGGGAAAAGAGGAAACAAAGGAAGAAAAGGGCAAAAAAGAGGTCACCCTATTGTCCTTCTTCTTCACCTTCCTCCTCTTTTGACAAACGCTATGGCTATTCTCCTAGAGAATACAAGAGGGGAGGACATCACAAATCATACCCTACATGGCGAAGGTCACAAAAGCTCAAGAAGTTCAAAGAGGGAGGAAAGAGTATCACTTTTTCTCACCTATGATGGCACCTTTGGTGCCACCAACAAAGTATTGGCCTTCATCCAAAAATTTGATGCGGCCTTTGGAGACGAGGGCTTCACGAAATCCTCCAAGCTATGCCATGTAGCTATGCACTTTCAGAAATTGGCTCGTCAATGGTGGGCTAGCCTTTGTGGCAATGGAGAATCCCCAAAGACATGGAAAACTCTACGAGATTCCATCATGAAGCAATTCCTTGCAAGCGATGCAAATGACAAAGTGCTCACCGAATGGTGCAGTTTGAAGCTTCTCTCCCATGAGTCTATTCACAAATATGTGGACAAGTTTTGGGACTTACATCTCAAGGCTACTGTCTTCCAAAAGATAGACTTTTCCAAACAAAAGCACCAGTTTTGTGGGTAATTACCTGAAAAGATAGTCGAGTATGTCAACTCCTAACGGCCTGGATCTATCACGAAAATATTTCACCACACCATAGTTGCTTCACGCATCAATTTCCAACAAGGGGCTAGACAGAATGTCAAGCCCATGGAAAACAAAGACAAAAATGATGCAAAGGGAAAAACCAATACCCAAAATTCTTCCCAAGGCAATTTCAACAATAACAACAACAATTGGTCCAAGGAAAAGGAAGTTTACAAAGGTAAAAACAAACTCTGTCCTGAAGAGCTTGAAGATTTTTTCAATGAACATAAATGTTTTAGGTGTGGGGAGCAAGGACATGGCTATCGTTCTTGCCCCTAAGAAAAATGCTCAAAATGAGACTCCTAGAGCTTCCACCATTGACGCTCCAAAAGAGGATGCTCATTACAAAGGTGTACCTCTCTCCTATGCTTGGGGAAAGGTAAGGGAGCATGATACCTTCATCTTGTTTGACCCTGGCTCTACTCACAACTTCATATCAACGGAGTTGGCCACCAAGTTGGGCATTCAAGCTTTCGAAATGGGAGATGTTGTAACGGCTGACACTGCTTTCAAGGGACAGCGAGCCTCTGTTACTCCCTTGATTGGGAAGTTGAGGCTTCATGTCCAAAGCTATGTCAACAAAGAAGAGTTTTTCATCTCTCCTCTCCAACATGAGGATGCTATCCTAGGGACACCATGGTTGAACCGCAGGGCTCCCAACATGAAGTTCCCTGAAAAGAGAATCTACTTCACCTACAAGGGAAAGAGCATGTATATAGATACTAACGAGTCTGGTCGTATTATACCACTTGTAAATTCACCGGCTTTTGATAAGTCAATGAAAAGATTGGTTTTTGCATACATGATTTTTGTCAAAGAATCCACTAATGACGCTAATGATTTATCAAATGAAAATGGCAGGAATCATGAAGAGTTAGACTTGTCTACTTTTCTAAATGGATTCCAAGACATTTTTATCAATGATATCCCTATGGAATTACCTCCAAAACGAGGGGATCATGACCATTGAATTGAGTTCCCACCAAGAAGCTCACCACCTAACAAACCTCCTTATCGAGTTTCCCAAGCTCAACAAGAGGAGATCATGAGATAAGTACAAGAATTGGTAGACAAAGGGATGGTGAGGCCTATCTCCTCTCTCTTTTGTTCTCGATTCCTTTTAGTGCAAAAGAAAGATGGAACATACCGCATGTGTGTGGACTATTGCGCACTAAACCATATCACTATCAAAAACAGATTTCTTGTACCTCAGGTAGAAGATCTGTTTGGATAAACTACAAGGCTCTACCTACTTCAGTAGGATTGACCTTAAAAGTGGCTATCATCAAATAAGGATAGTGAAGGAAGATATCCTAAAGACCGCGTTTTGTACAACGTTTGGTCTTCATGAATATCTAGTCATGCCTTTTGGATTGACCAATGCACTAGCCACATTCAATCGTTTGATGCAGAAAATATTTAGACCCTACCACAAGTTCACTTGAGTGTTCTTTGATGATATCATCATCTACTCCAAGTCCTTGGAGGAACACAAGTAACATCTCCAAGTGATTTTTCAAGCATTGAGGGAGAACAAGCTTTTTCTCAACCAAAAGAAAAGTAAATTTTTCCTTCAAGATATTCAATACTTAAGTCACATTATCTCTCAAGATGGTATCCATATGGATCCATCGAAGTTAGAGGTAATAAAAGCATGGCCTAATCCAAGGAATCTACATGAGCTAAGAAGCTTTATTGGTATGTGTGCATACTTTAAACACTTCATAGCTAAATTTTCTCAAACAGTAGGACCATTACATGACTTAACAAAGAAGAACGTTAAGTATTCATGTATTGCTAAGGAGAAAAATACTTTTGATAAGCTCAAAGAGAAGCTTAACTCCCAATGGTTCTCATGCTTCCGGATCTCTCAAAGCCATTTTAGGTCCAATGTTATGCTTGTGGTCATTGCCTTGGAGCAGTCTTGCTTCAAGAAGGGCATGCCATAGCATATGAGAGTCGAAGGCTCAACACAGATGAACGTGTTGTCGAGAAATTTGCGGTCTTGCCAAGAAAGCACCGGGCTTATGGCTGTGAGAGTTTGTGAGAGAACTCAACAAAAACTATATGAAGGAGTTAAACCATAGATGCCATTAAGACTAGGGTTTGGAAAGAAGTGCAATCAAAGAAGACTCACTCTTTCTCTCTTGCACTCACACACACATAAAGAAAGAACGCAAAAGAGAATGTCAAAACAATACGAAGATGAAAACATCAAGGCTATGGTCATATCGTATCATGGGCAATATGAAAGGGTTAATGGATGAGTTAATGGCATTCAATCTTAGCTGACCAAATAGGCTACGAATTGTTCTTTGGAATTGTAGTTTTGTGCTTACCATAATATAGATATTTTGGCTAGTGATTGGGATTAATTGTGTGTACAAATCCTCTTGGTTCATAGCAAGATAACTACGCTTACATCAAAAGAAAAATTATAGTCTATGAGAGGTAGTATGATGGGATCCGGTGATAGAAGTATTTCATTGAGCCTTTCAGGGCCGAAGAGAAACACTATATGTTGTTGAAAGTGTATTTTACGGCTAATCCATACGTTAATTCTAATAGATCGTACAGAGTGAAAGCGCTAGAAATGATCATCATGTGGGTTATTCATCTAGGATAGTATGTGAGAAATGTAGATATGAGAGAAGTGAAGAGATGAGAAGTTTCCCTCCGAAGCCCTATTCTTGCCCGTAGGCAATAAGGATACTGCGGGGAGAGATGTACCTGTAGCAAAGAGAACCTAGAGAGGATGAATTACTAAGAATGAGAGAGATAGGTTTGGTTAAGGAGATGAGATTAGATACATATATATGTATATGTTGGATTAGAGATGAAAATGAAAACAACAAGAAATCAAGAAAACATCAATGTAGAACACATCTTACTTGAAACCCTTCGGCACCATTATTGATGGAGAGAGAAGAAGAGTGGATAATTCCGCTTTGATTGATACATCAAGTGCAAGACCTTCTTTGATTAGAGTTGATCTTCCAAGGTTAGCTTGTTGCAAGAATGGCTAGTCTCCCTTTAGGAGAAAGTGTAGGCTTGGGCTTATGTTAATGGCTAAGTACAATTAGGCATTACTACTCACTCCCTCAAGAATTCCTCTCATCAATGGCTTGAATGCTTGAGTTCTTTCCAAGGAAGAAGAGGTCCCCTTTTATAGGTGAAGGAAACCCACAAGGGTTTACACAAGAAGAGAGGAGCCAGTGTGAACAGGAATTGGAAAAGTTGGAAATGAGCTGTCCCTGCATGATGTGGGCAGACTGGGGTCCAGTATTTTGATCATATCTCCTCAACCGTGGCTCCAAATAAAAAAGTAAAAATATGGGCAAAAACTTCAGCTCATTAGCCACGATTTTTATTTTAAAATTGTTTTCCAATTCGGATTGGAACCTTGTGTAAAAAATTCATCAAAATAGGGTCCATTTATGGCAGCAAAAGTCTTCATGTGGTCTCCTTAGCTTAGACTTTCATTTAATTCCAAAGGACACCTCATGCCATATGAAAGCATGACATTGCTCCTTGACAAAGTTTTGTAATCATGCTTGCAATAATGCATTAAAATAAGTGTATCTTTGAAATCATGCCACCTAGTGTCCCACTAGGATTTGATTCTCTCCTAGTAGCTATTTAAAAAGAAATATAAGAAAAGCATAAAAAATACATAGAATATATATATATATTGGAGTTTACCCTAGATATAGGATCTAGCTAGGGTGTGAGATGATAATGAAATAGTAGAAATAAAGAATCAATGCTTTTTGCCCCAAGTTAAAGAGGCGGAGCTATTGATGCTTTTCCGATAGTATTTTCTGATGGTAAAGTAAGGATATGTTACCCTTGAGAAAAATAATAGGATGAGATAGAAGGCTTATTATTATACTTAAATATGCATATGTACACTATAGAAAATATAATTATGTATCTAAAAAAATACAAGATAGATCTTGTAGCATGCGTTCCCACTATGTATGTGTCACAGCATGACATCCACCCCCTCTAAACCTGCACATCCTCCGGTATGTGCCACATTGTCTCTTTGTAAGATTAGACCTCTTGTACATCTTCCTTGTCTTCTTCTTCACTGGATGATTCCAGAGCTTCATGTTCACTTTGATCTTCACCTGTGTTTTTCTCTTCTTCCTCATCCATATCTTCTAGATCATTGTCTCCTCTTCTCTTAAACATTTTAATCCTTTTTCTTGCAATGGGAATCTTTACTTCTGTACCATCTAGTTCAGACAAGCTGTAAGTAGCATTTTCATGCACATGCTTTACAACATACGGTCCAAACCATCTTTTTGAGAACTTACGCATGACTGTGTACTGGTTATCAAGGCTACTATCATACACTAAAACCCAGTCACCTTTGTCAATTGCTTTGCTCCTGAGTCGATGTCGCTTATCAAAATAGTCCTTGTTTTTCAACCTTGCATTTTTGAGTCATTCTTTTGCAGCTTCAATGTCTCCAGGTCTTCTCTCTAGCTGCCTTATACGCAGTGCAAGGAGATCTTCCCTACTAAGCCCCTCTTGCCAAGGTAGTACATTCCATGTGGGAATTGTATCCTCAATCGGCATCACTGGCTTTTGACCATGCATTAGCTCCGCAGGCATGTAGCCAGTTACTGAGCTATGTGTTGTACGATCAGCCCATAAAGCATATGGTAACAATTTTGGCCACTCACCAACTCTTCCTTCGCAAGCCTTGGCCAAAGCTTTGATGATAGGAGGATGCCCTCTTTCACTCTTTCCATTGCCTTCAGGGTTGTAAGCTGTAGTAAGAGAAAGCTTGATCCCTAATCTAGAAAAGAACTCCCTTGCTTCTTCGGCATCCAGTTCACCTCGATCTGTAGTGATTTTTCCCACACAACCATAACGGCAAATCACCTCATTAAGAAGGAATTTGCACACAGCTTCTGTGGTCTTAGCTCTTAATGCTCTTCCTTCAACCTGGTTAGTTAGGTCCTCTCGTGCAAGAACCAAGTATCTCATCTGCCAGAGTCCTAAAGGCATCGTGACTAGATCCACAACCCATTTATAGTGCATGGCTAGTGGATATGTAGGGTGCAATCCATCACGATGTCGAACATTTGAATACATTTGACAAGTTACACATGACTCTACAAACTGAGATACATATTTATACATACCCTTCCACCAATATTTTTCTTTCAACTTGGAGAAGGTTGCCCACACACCCCTGTGTCCAGCCCATAGACTCTCATGAAACTCTTGCATGAGCTTTACTTGAGTCTATTTTTTACATATAACCCATTGTGGTGTAGCACCCTTTTGTTTAGGATGCTTCCACAAGTAACCATCCCTTAAAAAGTACCCATATGCTTTGCTGCGTATCCTCTTGAATTCTTGTTCAGACCAATCATCCTGTTTTGTTAGAGTACTCAAGTACCTTCCAATAAAAATCCAATCACCTTCATAAAGATCTTTCAAGAACAATTCAAGTGAATTAGTCATGCACACATTGTTACCTTTGACATGAGAGATAGAATAGAATTTTGTGCCTACATCATCTCCCTCATCAATCATTTGTGACTCATCTTCATACCTTGCCCTTGATAGCATATCTGCCACTGTATTGTCTTTACCTGCAATGTGCTTAAACTCGGGATTTAAGGACTTAATGTAGGCAATCCACCGCAACATAGCAATGTCTGGTGTTGAGCAGCTTGTAATCATCCCAAGAAGTGGTAGACAATCTGTTTCTACAACCACACATGCACCAATTAGGTACTCTTTCCCACTTTTCAAGGCTGTAACCATACCCCATAACTCTCTCTTTATCTGTGGATAGTTTCTTTGGCGAGCACTTAGTACCTTTGCTCCAAATCTTACCACATACCTGTGTCCTTCTTTGTCATCTTGCCCTATTGCCCATCCAATCCCTGTAGGACTGGTATCTACTGTCACAATAACTGGCCTTTGACACTCATATTCTACCTTTCTCAAAGTCGTTGCTGACTGGAGTAACTCCTTTAGATTTTTCATGGATTTTACATGTGCTTCTGTCCATTTAAACTTTTGATTCTTTCTAAGCAGCTGATAAAGAGGATCAGCTACATGTGCATAATGTGGAATCCAAATAACATAGAAGACACATGCTCCCAGAAACCTTCTAACCTCAGTGATGCTAGTGCATGTTTCTTTAATTCTTTGGATGGCATCTACCTTTGATGGACAAGGTTTCCTACCATATGGCCCGCACATGTGCCCCACAATGAGCATTTCTTTGACACCAAACATAGACTTTTTCCCTGACAATGTAAGATTCACTTCTTCCAACCTAGACAAAATTTTATCACAATCATTTATGTGATTTACCACAAACCTGCGACATCCCTTGAGATCCAAAGCTTCATCTTTGTCACTTTCTTCACATCCTTTGATAGGCAAATCATCAATGAAAGGCATTGTGATTTGAGGAATAAAGTCACGTAAGACCTTATTCATCCCATTCATCATATGTGCAACCGAGTTGGTTGCTCCCTGTGGCAAGGTACACATCCTTACCAAACCCAAAGGTGTCCTCATGGTTGTCAAGTCTCTGCTTTCGATTGCAAGCTGAAATTGATCATACCCTGAGTAGAGATCCCCCATTGAGTAGATTGCCCTCCCTGCAAACGCCTCTGCAAATTCATCCACAATTGGACCTGTACTTACATTTCTAATTGTCACCTTGTTCACTGGTTGCATATCTTGGATGAAGCGTAGAGAACCATTCTTCTTTGGAACTGTGAACCACTTGTTTGAGTATGGAGCACAAGAAGGCTCCAAGATTCCCATTTTGATTTTCTCATTCAGTAGCTCTACTAACTTTGGCAAATGAGCCTTTGGAACCGGAATAGGCCACAGATTCCAAGGCACATGAGGTATTGTGAAAATTACCATAGGAGCTACAATATAAGGATCAACACATCCTATCTCATGTGGCTCAAATGCAAAAGCCTTACCATGCTTTGAAAGCATTTCTTTGAAGCACTTTGTCTCCTCTTGTGTTAGAAACTCCTCGCAACCAATCTGCAACTCTTGAAAGGACTCCTTTGTGAAGGTATGCCCGATCTTTTTAGGATTCCGCAAACTTGGTTGTAAAGAAGCCTGTTCAATCTTTTCCTTGTTGTTGGGTGGTAAGGGTGAAGCTACTGGTTTCACCTTCTTTGCTACACTCTTGTATTTAGTTTCAACATGGACTTCTGGGCCAACTGTTTGGCTTTCTTTAAAGGCTTTTATTACTTGATACATTTCCATAGAGCAAACTTCCACAACTTCATTTTCAAGATGCAAAATAGACCTCATTATAGCATCAAGCTCACCCATAGTATCTACAAAAGAAACTTGTTCACACAAACCCAAAACATTTTCAGTAGGCTTTAGCAACCCACTCTTTTTCATGCCTATTTGTACATTATGTACATATTGCCTCTCATATCTCTTCAAATCTTCATGTTTTGTAAAACATACTGATCCATTCCTTGTTACCGAGGAGCTCATCGAGAAAGTTTCACCTATTTTTGGATCAAGCGAGACCCTTTTTCTTTCTGTACCACTGCAATCCCGCTTTACAATGGTACTTGGCCAAAACCCATCATTTCTCTATGATCATGAAACTCTTTGCTTACCTTTGGTAGAGGATGTTCTCTGAGGTTGTCACGATTTCTTTCATGGTTTACACAAACTGTGAGAAATTGGACAGCACGTTTACCATCTTTGCTACGTATCCTAGCATATGCTGAACCATCATCCATTACCTTTGTTTCCATTCGAACTCCCACAATGTAGGGTTGTCCAAGGATGAGATGATATGAAGATGTATCCTGTACAAAGAAGTTTTGGTCAATCTTTACATCACCTATTGTTACCTTCACACCTGGACATGCTGCATACAATTCACCGGATGAATTGTTTGCCACTTTTACCGTCCAGCCATGATCTGTGTCCATCGGCCATTTGCACTTGTTGTAGAGACTCTTTGACATTATGTTTATTTCTGAACCATGGTCAATCAAGGCAACAAATGGCTCTTCAAGATCACCTACCTTGACCAAAGTTTCTGTAGTAGCCCTTGCCCAATGACTTCGTGAATAGTAACTCCTAGGAATATCTTCAACTTCTTCATCATCATTTGAGAAATACACTTGCTTCACTCTCCCACTAGATTGGTAGCATCCTACCACAGCTCCATCATTCTCCTTATTTTGCAGTTGCATCCCTTGTGTCTTTGAGGTTTCCCCTTCAACCTGTGGACGAGAAACTTCAGCAAGGGTTTGCCTCTTCCTCTTGATGATGTCAATGATCTCCTCATGGAATTCACGCTTTGCAATGCCAAGAACTTCTCCCAGAGTAAACTCAATCTTGCTATTCAAGATCCTTTCCTCCAAGACTTTCTTTAAATCTGTAGCAACCTCAATATCAGATTGTAGTTTATAAGTTGGGCCTTTTGTCTTACCTTTCGTTGGCTCTTTCTTTTTTCTTGTTGTAGACTCCTCCATGAGTACTTCAGGTGGAGATGCTCCTTGTGTTGAGGGTGTTTGAGAAGGCATTGAGTCGCTTCTTCCCCCACTTCTAGAAGCTCTTTTTGATGGTCCTTCATCAGCATTCTCACGTCTGCGCTTCTCTTCTACAATTGCCTCATTTTGTTGGCATTTTGTAATGTAAGCATGCACTGACAATGAGTCCACTGGATCATTCCATCCTGTTTCTAGACGTATGCAATCACCTGCTTCATGTAGAATCTCTTTTGTAAGCTTTCCCTTTTTAGCTAATTGCATGACATTTGGCCAAATTTGACCATGATGGTCACTCACCTCTTCATCACAAAAATGTTCAATTTTTACTCCATAAGTCACTGCCTCAACTGAAGAGGTGGCATGCTTGGTTGCCATATCTTCAACTAAGGTTTGCATTCCCCCCTTCCCAAAGTTAGTTCTCAAGGGTAGACCTGTATCTCTTAAGTGGATTTTACCATCCTTAAAAAATACAACATCTTTTGACAAAGCAGCACTAAAATCACCACAATCCCTTCTTACATGGTCTGTACTATCACACCAAATACATCTATTAACAAACCCTTCTTTGGGCTGTTGTCTTTGCCTAGGAAGTGGCCCTGATGGTTGGCCTTTTTCTTCAAGCTTTGCAAACTTCACCTTCAAGTCACGCATTCCCTTCACAAGCTCATCTAGCATGGACTCATCAAACTTAGGAGCGATAAAAGTAGGCTTTACCATTTTGTCAGAAGTTGAGGTGGAAGGACTTGTAGTGTTTACTACCATCTTGTCCCTTCTTCTTTGTCGTTTGGCAAGCAGTGAGACAGCACCTTCAACCTCATTCCAGTCGGTCTTTAGTCCTTGCTCAGCATCTTTATCTTCAAGAAGAAGCTCCAAATTTTCTTGAAACTCTTTACCTGCAGCTTGTAAGAAAATATCTGTCTTCTCTGCATCTAGTGTGGCCCTTTCTGTCCTAGTGAGTTGTGCATAGCGCCGCTCAAATTCCCTAAGTAGCTCTGTTATTGATAGTCCTTGCTTTGGCTTGACTACCCATTCTAAGAATGTCCTTTTGGTCACTCTCTCCGAGTCCTCCATGAAATATTCCTCCTTTAAAGCTACTTTGAGTTCTTCCCAATTTCTCCCATGCCCATCTTTAATTGCCCTAACATGCTCCCTAATTTCTGGAGCAACAACTAGCTCAAAGCTTTGAATCATATCACCTTCTGACACGCGATGCAGCTCCATCTCCTTCACATACTCGCGTAAGTACTTGGTTACATCTTTGCCATTGAACTGATCCATTCTGTTGACGACCGCTTGTATGGCCTTCGTTGCTGAAATCTCCCTTCTTTCAGTAGCATGTTGTTGTTGCATGAACATTGCAAATGCTTGAAACATTTGCATTGTGGCTGGGTCAAAATGCATACCTTGTTGCTCAACATGATCACCGATGGTTACCCACAAACTCTCACCCTAGCAGATTCATGTCGGGTTCACCAAAAATATGTCGAGAAATTTGCGGTCTTGCCAGGAAAGCACCAGGCTTATGGTTGTGAGAGTTTGTGAGAGAACTCAACAAAAACTATATGAAGGAGTTAAACCATAGATGCCATGAAGACTAGGGTTTGGAAAGAAGTGCAATCAAAGAAGACTCACTCTTTCTCTCTTGCACTCACACACACACAAAGAAAGAACGCAAAAGAGAATGTCAAAACAATACGAAGATGAAAACATCAAGGCTATGGTCATATCGTATCATGGGTAATATGAAAGGGTTAATGGATGAGTTAATGGCATTCAATCTTGGCTGAGCAAATAGGCTACGAATTGTTCTTTGGAATTGTAGTTTTGTGCTTACCATAATATAGATATTTTGTCTAGTGATTGGGATTAATTGTGTGTACAAATCCTCTTGGTTCATAGCAAGATAACTACGCTTACATCAAAAGAAAAATTATAGTCTATGAGAGGTAGTATGATGGGATCCGGTGATAGAAGTATTTCATTGAGCCTTTCAGGGCCGAAGAGAAACACTATACGTTGTTGAAAGTGTATTTTACGGCTAATCCATACGTTAATTCTAATAGATCGTACAGAGTGAAAACGATAGAAATGATCATCATGTGGGTTATTCATTTAGGATAGTATGTGAGAAATGTAGATATGAGAGAAGTGAAGAGATGAGAAGTTTCCCTCCGAAGCCCTATTCTTGCCCGTAGGCAATAAGGATACTGTGGGGAGAGATGTACCTGTAGCAAAGAGAACCTAGAGAGGATGAATTACTAAGAATGAGAGAGATAGGTTTGGTTAAGGAGATGAGATTAGATACATATATATGTATATGTTGGATTAGAGATGAAAATGAAAACAACAAGAAATCAAGAAAACATCAATGTAGAACACATCTTACTTGAAACCCTTCGGCACCATTATTGATGGAGAGAGAAGAAGAGTGGATAATTCCACTTTGATTGATACACCAAGTGCAAGACCTTCTTTGATTAGAGTGGATCTTCCAAGGTTAGCTTGTTGCAAGAATGGCTAGTCTCCCTTTAGGAGAAAGTGTAGGCTTGGGCTTATGTTAATGGCTAAGTACAATTAGGCATTACTACTCACTCCCTCAAGAATTCCTCTCATCAATGGCTTGAATGCTTGAGTTCTTTCCAAGGAAGAAGAGGTCCCCTTTTATAGGTGAAGGAAACCCACAAGGGTTTACACAAGAAGAGAGGAGCCAGTGTGAACAGGAATTGGAAAAGTTGGAAATGAGTTGTCCCTGCATGATGTGGACAGACTGGGGTCCAGTATTTTGATCATATCTCCTCAACCGTGGCTCCAAATAAAAAAGTAAAAATATGGACAAAAACTTCAGCTCATTAGCCACGATTTTCATTTTAAAATTGTTTTCCAATTCGGATTGGAACCTTGTGTAAAAAATTCATCAAAATAGGGTCCATTTATGGCAGCAAAAGTCTTCATGTGGTCTCCTTAGCTTAGACTTTCATTTAATTCCAAAGGACACCTCATGCCATATGAAAACATGACATTGCTCCTTGACAAAGTTTTGTAATCATGCTTGCAATAATGCATTAAAATAAGTGTATCTTTGAAATCATGCCACCTAGTGTCCCACTAGGATTTGATTCTCTCCTAGTAGCTATTTAAAAAGAAATATAAGAAAAGTATAAAAAATACATAGAATATATATATATTGGAGTTTACCCTAGATATAGGATCTAGCTAGGGTGTGAGATGATAATGAAATATTAAAAATAAAGAATCAATGCTTTTTGCCCCAAGTTAAAGAGGCGGAGCTATTGATGCTTTTCCCATAGTATTTTCTGATGGTAAAGTAAGGATATGTTACCCTTGAGAAAAATAATAGGATGAGATAGAAGGCTTATTATTATACTTAAATATGCATATGTACACTATAGGAAATATAATTATGTGTCTAAAAAAATACAAGATAGATCTTTTAGCATGCGTTCCCACTATGTACGTGTCACAGCACGACAGCGTCTTAGGCATTTATGAGAAATATCTTTGAGATGTTCTACATGCCCTAGACACATGGAAGTACTATTTATTGGGGACTCCATTCATTTTACAAATAGACCATCAAAGTCTCAAGTACTTCATGACGTAAACCAAGCTTTCCGACAAACAAATGAGGTAAGCAATTTTTCTTTTGCAATTTTATTTTCATATTACTCACATTGCGGATAAGCACAATCAAGTGGCCAATGCACTTTCACGACGACCAAAAGTTAATGCGGTGCCTATAGCTACTCACAATGATCTATTTTCTATGATAGATGAGTATGCTACTGACCTTGACTGTAGAGACATAATGTTAGCCCTTGCTTTGGGAAAGAAAGAGGAACCATTCACCTTGCAAGATGGTTATCTTTTTCGCAGCAATAGGCTATGTTTACCCACTAAGACATATTTAGGAATTTTGGAAATTATTCGAGTCCCATTTTTCTAAATGATATTTAAAATTGGAGCCTTTTTTTATTAAGTTTGACTTGATGGTTGTTTGTGTGGAGCTTTGTGCCATATAAAAAAGAGTCACAAGCACATGAACAGGGGGCTCAAACTTAAGTTCAACCCTCACTTGGTGTTGTTGCTTCCTAGTAAATATAAAGATTGTTTGGGTATATAGTGGGCATGCATCTCAAATCAAGATATCCATTTTTCAATAAAAAGGGAAAGAAGGTCAATGTTTACTATTAACTCTTATAACCTCTTGCTAGGCATTGTGCTTGAGCCTCATGGCCCTTATGTGTCCCCATTCCATGCCCCTTTGTCTAAGCTAACTCCACCTCTTTTTACGTAGTTTCGCGGGTACATAAGTGGCATGAGGCTAGAGCTACCACCATGCTCAAGGTACCAATAGGACATGATGATCACACTCATAATTTGAGCCTCCATCTTGCTACAGGTATGTAAGGATCATCCACCTTGCTATAGGTATGTAAGGAACATGACTCAAGGATCAACCTTGTTTTAAGTACATATGAAGCAACACAAGGCTGAAACTCTTTGCCTTGGTCTAGGCAATGAAGGGGTAAGTTCAAGCCTCCACCTTGATATAGGCATGTTAAGGACATGAGGCTCAAACTTATGTTGAGCCTTATGTCTCATTAATACCTAAATGAAGGCTGAAGTTCAAACTCTTGCAGCTATGGCTCAAACTTAAGTTCTTGCTTATACTCTAGGTATGTAAGGGGCATGAAGCTCAAACTTGAGTTCAAGCAATCACCTTGTTCCAGATATGTAAGGGACATGAGGCTCAAACTTAAGTTCGAGCCTTTGCCTTGCTCCTAATTTACAGGTAAAAATTTGAGACTCCATCTTGTCCAAAGTTAGAAAGAGCATGAGGCTCGAACTTAAGTTTGAGCCTCTGCCTTGCTCCAAATTTATAGGTAAATTTTTGAGCCTCCATCTTGTCCAAAGTCAGAAAGAGCACGAGGCTCGAACTTAAGTTCAAGCCTTTGCCTTGCTTGAAAGTTATAGGTAAAAATTTGAGCCTCCATCTTGTCCATGAGAATCAAACTTAAGTTTGAGCCTCCGCCTTGCTCTAGGCATGTAAGGGACATGAAAATTTAAACCTCCATCTTCCTCAAAATCAATAAAGCGCACACGGCTAGAGCCTATTGCCATGTTGGCTACAAAATGCACACCAACACTCACATCACATACTTCAAAAACTTAACTAAGGCTAGTAGAGAAACCTTTAATCTTTTCAAACATGTTAAACTACACACACTATAATCAAAACTAATCCTCATGTTTGCGTGGCACAATTGGCAAGGCACGAGCATGGCCATGCATAAAATCGTGCACATGATTTGAGCATTTGAGAAATTAATAGTAGATTAGCCAATTGATGAATGAATGGCATGCAGAGTTCTCAAAGCCTTGTCTAGAAAATTGCATACTTCCCTTCAACTCCACCCCAATCACTAGTGCTTTCTCCCTCGCTTCTATTTTAGATCCTCTAATATCTCCATGTGGATGATTCTTTAAGAACCCAAGGACTTACAGAGGTTATAGGGAAACTCAGTATGTACTACAAATGCTTTGCAAAATTCCAATCACTACTAGTAGGGTGATGGGGTAGAAGCACCAACTATCCTAGAAAACGATGTTGACTCAAAACCACAGCTTGCTATTCTTCCATATGCACGCAACATGCCAACATGCGCATTTCAAGCATTTTCAATTTTGAAAACTTTTTAGGAGCTACAACATTTGACCTAACTCTCATAATCCCTCCTCGTAACCTATAGAACTATGGTGTGTGAAGACGAGTTCTTGAGAGCATGAGTCCCTCCAACCCCACGTGCTGTTGGGTGGGACGGGACTCCAATATCTTTTATGCTAATGCCATTGCACGGGGATCATCTGGTTGTGGCTGCGCTATGCTCTGCAACACCGTCTCCACAATCACCTACTACCATAGTTTGCAACCACCATCTCCACTGTCACTGGCTTTAGCCAACGTTTGCAAGTCACCATCGCAATCATCGGCAAACTACCATCTCCACCGTCTACATCTGCAAACCACTATCGTCACCAAAATCGGTGAGGCTATTGTCCGATGCTAGTGCGACTCATTCAAGGGGAACGATTTGGGGTTGTTATCTACCACCAATGGCACTGTACAAAGACCCGTGTGGGTTGTTGTCGGGGCTGTTGTCTGCCACTCGATAGCTACATCGCCAACATCATCTTACCAAGGACTTTCTTGTCTGCCGCTCAGGGAGACCTGGACGAAGAGGCCATTTCCTATCATGATCTTCAGCTATCGTCTCTCTCACCTTTGTCACATGCTATGAATGGCCGATGCGCTTTGCCCCTAGCATCTACTGCAGTGCAACACCCTAACGCCACTGAGCGGTATCAACTAACGGTGGTAGGGGAGAGCCTTTGTCATAATCTCACGGCTTTGAAGTTTGAATTTCAAAATTCAAATTAAAGTGCATTTCTTTCATGAGGTTCACTTGATTTTTTGTCTTGAGCTAACCAATGGTGCCCGCCATTCCATTTTCATGAGACCACCCAATGAGCACCCACGCCCTTTTGCTAGACTTTAGAAGAACAATGTCTCAAATATTTCATCTCGCTCGACCTCGAGTTCGAGCTTCAACGTTTCTTGGAGGTTCTAGATCAAGACTTTGAAGATGCACAAGAGTACTATGCACCCTCAACGAAGTGTCGACCAAGAGTATGCACCCTCAACCAAGCATCGACCGAGAGTATGCACCCTCACAAGAGGTTCTAGATGCAAACTTTGAAGATGCACAAGAGTATGTAGTCTCAACGCTTATTTGAAGAGGTTTTGGTTATAATGATACAAATATGTGCAAGCAGACTCCAAGGTAGTCAGCTTGCAAGATCTTTACAAGTAGTCTTAGAATTGAGAAACCTCAATTTGGAATACCCACTTTGTTTGTAAGCATTTTCAAAGAGCCTTGATTCAAACTTTTAGTCTCATTGGTGAGGATATGTGTTTGTCATGAATACTAACCATTCAACTTGTATCTTCTAATGTATTCTCACCCTTTATGCTTGCTTGCAAACCTACAATAGGCACAAGCTATAGATGACACACACCCTCAACCAAGCGTTTGGGTCTCAAAAAATCTTTCGGCATGATCCTTGTCTCTGGAAAATCATACTTTCAAAATCTCGCAATAGTTCTCAAGGAGAGGATGTGCACCACTCTTGGAGTGTTAGCGTCAAGCATATGCCTCATGATCAGATATATTTTACACCTTCTTGCACAATCTACATGTAACATGTGTCAGAAGCATGGGGCTCCAGCCTCCAAGCGAAAACTTAGAGCTTGGTAAATAACACACACTTGTTTAGCACTTTGTGTAGATCTGTGTATACATGACAATTGCTTGCAAGATGAAGAAGAAAATCCTTCTCATGCTAGCGTTCATTTAGTTGTAGACAAGAATGATGTGCATCCTCAACCAGAGTTTAGGTGTTCTTAGAAACAGAGGTAAGAAGAATTGTCCCATTTTTGCGCATTTTTCTCAAAATTCCTAAATTGTTGTTCACTCCCTTCGTGAGAAAGTCATGTATGAATTTCATGCTCCTCCCTATGTGGGGCATACAGGCATTCAGCCTACTCTCCGAGGAGTAGAGATGTATTTCAATTGGCCTACCATGAAAGTGGACATACAAGAGTATGTTTCAAAATGTGTGGTGTGCAAAAAGACCGAGTATGATGAGGGAAGCAACCTGGATTACTCCAGCCATTGCCTATCCCAAATTCACCATGGGAGATTATATCCATGGATTTTATATTTGGATTACCCAAGTCTATCCATGGGGATACGGGGATATGGATAATAGTCGACAGGTTTAGCAAGCAAGCACACTTTAATCCTATCAAAAAGACTATTAAGGCACACCAAATGGCAACTCTCTTCATATCACAGATTTTCAAACACCATGGATTACCAACATCCATTGTGTCAAATAGAGATCCTAGAATGACCAGCAATTTCTAGAAAGGTCTCTTTGAAAATCTAGGTACAAGATTGAATTTCTCTTCAGCCTACCACCCACAAATAGATGGCCAAAGTGAGATAGCCAATCTTACGATACTCAATCTACTAAAGACTTATGTTATCGAAGTAGATCAACGCTCACAATGAAAACGTACTTACCCCTTGTAGAGTATGCATATAAGAATATTGTACATACTTCTATGGAGGAGCATCTTTTGAAATAATTGAGGGAAGACCTAAAGTCCCTTGCTACTTAAAGTACATGGGAAGATCTTCACTGTCGATGAGTATAGCCGTGACCTACAAGAATCTTTTCAAAAGATGAAGAAGGCTATATCGTCTCTCAACAAAGGCAAAAAGATGTTGCTGACAAGCACAAAAGGGCCTTAATGTTCAAAGAAAATGATTGGGTCTTACTTAAGTTTTCCAAGGCTCGATTAAGGCAAACACCAGGCAAAAATCCTACGGGCCATCAAAAGTATTATGCTAAATTAGCAAAAAGATACTATGGTCCTTTTCAAATCTTGAACCCAATCAATGAGATGGCTTATCAAATCAATTTTCCCAACCATTCGCTCATACATCATCATTTTCATGTGAGCCTACTTAAGCCCTACAAAGGAGAGCTACCAAGTGAACCAATTAATGAAGACCCTCCCAAAATCGAAGACCAAGAAGAGGTGCTACAATCTTAAGCTATCCTTTGGCATGAAGACAAGGTACTATGACATGATAAGATTATCTGACGATATCTTATTAAGTTCAAAAATTATCCTTTTGAAGATGCTAGATGGATGCAAGGAATACAGCTTAAGGATAGTATGAACCTTGTCAATGCTTACAATGCTACAGTAGAGTAAGCAAATGTACAAATTTCTTTCAAATGATAAATGTTTTTGTCTTAAAAGACTAATTTTCTTTTTTATTGTGCACAAATTTAAATAGTATGCATGCTTAGAATCATGTTTGTGATGACGACGCCTCTCAAACACCAAGTAGAATTTGTCACTCTACTTGGGAGAATAAAATGGACTGAAGAGCAGATATGCTTGCGGTGAGGTGCTTGTGGAAATCCTACCCAGGCTTGAGGTGCTTTGTCATGCTTGCTGACTAAGGTGCTTGGGGGTAACGTATTCAAAAAGTCAAAATCACATCCCTACAAGAGAGGGGGCGGTCCCTAAAGCTAGGGGATGAGAGAGAACACACACACCCTCACCCAAGGCAAGCTCGGTATAAAGAAAGCAAACGGGACACTTGTCAAGCTCCTCCTCATGTTGCTCTCATGGTGTGTCTAAAGGCTATCGGTTGGCCTTCCAAGGGATCCAATGATAATTTAGTGTATTTAATTAAGTGTTTTTGCATTTATCAAGTCATCTCTCTCAAAGGTAAAAGGGAGACACTTGTCCCAAGACTACCGTGTTGCTTGTAATGCATCCTGCATGTGATTGGTCAGTCTTGTAGGGGTCCAATGAGCTTCAAGCATGAGCTACAAGGGGGGCTAGACCAAGGAAGCTAGGGGCATTCTTGGGGGGTATACTCTCCCACACACACTCATTGTGTGAAGTGCAAAGTGCAAGAGCTCCATCTCCTTCTCCAAACTAGTAGAGAAATTGAGAGCCTTCATCAACACTCTTGGCTATGGAATGTAAATCCAACCAAGAGACATGCTTCAATGCTTAAGCTTTCCATCTTCTCCATCTTCATTACTATGCTATTCTGTATTCTAGCAAGAAGAGTGGTGATAAGTGAGGAACTAATTCTTTCTCCTATGAAATGTTTCTTCTTCCTCTTCCCTACCCTCATTCCCCGCAAGCTCTCTCCACCTTTGAAGGTGCTTGAGGCCTTGGGACTGAGGCTTAGGATAGTTAATGCTTTCCACAAAGTTTATGTTATGCTCGTGATGCATGAAGCTTTTCATCTTCATTGTATCACCTAGGTCACAAGGAACACAAAGATTGTATTGTACCAAGTCTCTCTTGATGGGAGAAACTATAACACAAATGCCTATTAGAGGGGGGACCGGCTCCACATAAATTTGGTCCTCAACTGTTGTCATGTACTCTAAACTCTCTTTATCTCTTGCAAAAGTATTGTTCATGCCAAGTTAAGTAAATGCTATGTTATGTTGCTACCATCAAGTAAGTTCACCCGCTATGTTATGTTGCTACCATCAATTAAGTTCACCCTCTATGCTCACAAAGTAATTTCATAAAAGTACTTTCTCTAATTTCCGCTACTCTCAAAGTTCATAGGCCATTTTCATTACAAATCCTGTGTAAACTTATGCCCAATCTTGCTTGGGTCACATAGCCTAGTCTGCAAAGCAGCTTGCTCCATATTATCCTTGCAGTCTTTTGGTCATGCCACTGGTTTTCCTTTCTTTGCCATAGACTTATACTTGTTCTCCACTTGAACTTCAACACCTTGAGCATTTTTGTCATAAAAACTTAAATCTAATTCTTACAAATGATTTTTCATGTTAACTTGATCATTTAATATGGGGAGGTACCAGGGGAGTAAAAGCTAGAATATTGGTAAGGCTGCCAGACCGGTCTCAGCAGGGATCCAAAGGAGGGAATAGGGATCCAAAGCAGGAAAGTCTGCAAAAGAGCAATGTGCACCAATGGATCTTAAAAGACGTAAGGTTCAACTCCATTAAGACTTCCATAGGCTAAAGTTTCTAAATTTAATTAAATTGTCCAATGGCAAAAAGTGGGGGAAAATTGGATGCTTATGGGAAGACTAAAAAGTCTTCCCACATCCCTAGGAAGGAGGGGGCGAGCCCTAATGGTAGGGTAAGAGAGAGAAACACACACACACACACACACACACACACACACACACACACACACACACACACAGACACACACACACACTCCCAAGCTCTCCCCAAAGGGAAGTAGGGACACATGGTAGACTCCTAACCCAATTGCCCCCAATCTCCCCTCAAATCCTATTGGATGGCCATAGAGGTGGACCAATGAGAATTAGGCTAAAGTAAAATTAGTCTAATCAATTTAAAAATGCTTGATAAAAGAACAAAAAGAAATTAAGCTCCCTAGAAGACTATTGGACAGTCTACCAAGGGGTCCATTGAGCATTCAGCAGCCAAATGGCTAGCTTGATTCCTGTTGGCTAGAAGACTAAAAGGTCCAATGAGAGTTTAAATAAATTATTTATGATGGTGCAAAAAAGGAGGAACAAGGGAAGTAAAAGGCGAGAAAGAGGCCACCCTCTTCTCCATCCCCCTCATCCTCTTCCTCTTCTGAAGAAAGTGATGGTACAACTCTTGAACCTCCCAAGAGAAGAGGCCATAGGAAATCCTATGCCTCCTGGAAAAGGTCGTCCAAGCTCAAAATGTTCAAAGAGGGAGGAAAGAACATCTCTTTCCTTACCTACGATGGCATGTTTGGTGCTACAAACAAAGTCTTGGTCTTTATCCAACAATTCGATGCGGCATTTGGAGATGAGGGCTTCACATAGTCCTCTAAGATACGTCATGTAGCTATGCATTTTCAAAACTCCGCCAGGCAATGGTGGTCTATCCTACGAGAAAATGGTGAAGCTCACGAACATGGAAAGCTTTAAGAGCTTCCATCATGAAGCAGGTTTTGGCTAGCGATGCCAAAGACAAAGTACCCAACGAATGGAGAAGCTTGAAGCTCTCTCCCTATCAATCTAATCACAAATATTAGACAAGTTTTGGGATTTACATCTCAAAGCCACTCTCTACAAAAACATGGATTTTGGAGAGCAAAAACAACAATTTTGTGCGGGTTTATCTGAGGATATGGCGGAGTATGTAACTCCGAAAGGCCTGGCACCATATGCGGTCATACACCATACCATAGTGTCAAGAATCAACTTCCAACAAGGGGCAAAGAGAAATCTTAATCCATGGAAAACAAGGACCGTAGTGAGCCTTAGGGGAAGGACAACATTCAAAAGTCTCCCAAAGGCAACTCCAACAACAACAAAGCTAAAGAGAAGGGAGTTTATAAAGGCAAAAATAAACTCTCTCTTGAAGAGCTAGAGCGTTATAGAAAAGATAACCGTTGTTTCAAGTGCGGGGAGCAAGGGCATGCCTATCGTACTTGCCCCCACAAGAATACATGTAATGAGCCTCCTAGATCTACTTTGGTCAAAATTCAAGAAGAGGATGCTCATCACAAAGGATCTCCTCTATGTCATGCTTAGGGAAAGGTAAGAGAACATGATGCTTTCATTCTCTTTGACCCTGGTTCTACTCACAATTTCATATCCATAGAGTTGGCCACCAAGCAAGGCATCTAAGCCTATGAGATGGGAGATGTCATACCTGCCGATTGTACTCTCAAGAGGCAAGAAGCCTCAGTCACTCCCTTAATTGGGAAATTGAGGCTCCATGTCCAAAGCTATGTAGACAAGGAGGATTTCTTCATCTCTCCTCTCAAGCATGAGGATGTAATCTTAGGGGCACCATGGTTTGATCGCATGGCTGCCAATGTTAAATTTTCTAAAAGTCAAATCTACTTTAGGTTCAGGGAAAAAGATATGTATATAGATACTAAGGAGTTAGGTAGCACCATACCCATTGTACATAAGCAAGCTTTCAATAAGTCAATAAAGAGCTCTATTTCCGTGTACATGATTCTTGTTAAAGATTCTCAAAATGAACCTAATGTTTTAGAAAAAGAAGATATAAACAATCAAAAGGAATTAGAGTTATCCAATTTCCTCAAGGGATTCCAAGATGTTTTTATTGACGATATCCCTTGTGAGCTACCTCCCAAATGAGGGGATGACGACCATGCAATTGAACTTCTTCCAAAAAGCTCACCGCCTAATAAACCTCTATATCAAGTTTCTCAAGCTCAACAAGAGAAGATTATACGGCAAGTACATGAGTTGGTTGAGAGAGGCATGGTTAGGCCTAGCTCATCTCCATTTTGTTCACCAGTGTTATTAGTGCAAAAGAAATATGGCACATATCGTATGTGTATCGACTATAGAGCACTAAATAGGATCACTATCAAGAATAGGTTTCCCGTTCCACAGATAGAAGACTTATTTGATAAGCTACAGGGTTCAACCTACTTCAGTAGGATTGACCTCAAAAGTGGCTACCATCAAATAAGGATAGTTGATCAAGACATTGTAAAGACCTCACTTCGCACTATGTTTGGTCTTTATGAGTACATTGTCATGCCTTTTGGCTTGACCAATGCACCAACCACATTTAATTATCTGATGGAGAAGCTATTCAAGCCTCACCGAAGCTTTACTAGAGTGTTCTTTGATGATATAATCATCTACTCTAATTCATTAGACGAACAAAAGCAACACCTCCAGATAATATTTCAAGTTTTACGAGAGAATAAACTTTATATTAATCGAAAGAAAAGTGAATTTTTCTTACAAGAGATTCAATATTTAGATCACATTATCTCTCAAAATGGCATCCGAATGGATCCATCAAAGTTAGAGGTAATAAAAGGATGGCCTAATCCAAGGAATCTGCATGAATTAAGAAGCTTTATAGGTATGTGTGCATACTATAGATGCTTCATAGAAAAGTCCTCACAAATCCCGGAGCCATTACATGACCTAACAAAGAAAAACGTTAGGTATATATGGCCCAACAAAGAGAAAAATGCTTTCAAAAAGCTTAAAGAGAAGCTTATCTCTCAACATGTGCTTACACTGTCGGATCACTTAAAGTCATTTGAGGTCCAAAGCGACCCCTGTGGTGATTGCCTTTGAGCTGTTTTCTGTTTTGCTCCAAGAAGGGCACGCCATAGGCTATGAAAGTCAAAGGCTCGACCCTGTTGAGCAAGCTCTAGGTATATACGAAAAGGAACTCTTAGTAGTTTTACATGCTCTAGACTCGTGGAAGCACTGTTTATTGGGAACTCCTTTCATTCTGCGAACGGATCACCAAAGCCTTAAGTACTTCATGACGCAGACCAAGCTCTCCAACAAACAAATGAGGTGGAAAATTTTCCTTTCCCAATTTCATTTTCATATTGCTCACATTGTTGGCAAGCATAATCAAGTAGCCGATGCACTCTCAAGATGGCTGAGAGTGAATGCGGGTATCCATAGCAACTCACAATGATCTATCAGCTATGATAGATAAGTACGCTATCGATCCCAATTTTAAAGATGTGATTTCAGCCCTTGCACTAGGGAAGAAGGAAGAACCATTTACCTTACGAGATGGCTATCTTCTCTATGGCAACAAACTATGCGTTACTAACTCACTACGTGAGGGAGTCATGTATGAATCCCATTCTCCTTCTTATGCGGGGGATCAAGGGATTCAGTCTACCCTTAGAGAAATAGAAACATACTTCTATTGGCCTGTAATGAAAGAAAGCATACAAGAGTATGTTTGAAAATGTGTGGTATGCCAAAAGACGAAGTTTGATAGAGGGAAGCAACCTGGATTGCTTCAATCTTTTCCAATTCCTAATTGAACATAGGAGAGCATATCCAAGGATTTATCTTTGGATTGCCTAGGTCTATCCATGAGAATACAGGAATATGGATGATAGTAGACAAGTTTAGCAAACAAGCACATTTTATACCTATCAAAAAGACTATCAAGGCCCATCAAATGGAAACCCTCTTTATATAGCATGACCAATAATTTTTGGAAGAGTCTCTTTGAGAATTTAGGTACAAGGCTAAACTTCTCTTCGGCCTATCACCCGCAAACGGATGACCAAAGTGAAATAGCTAACCTAACAATTCTTGATTCACTAAAAGCTTATGTCACAGAAGTAGATCAAAAGTCCCAATGGGAGAAGTACTTATCTTTAGTGAAGTATGCTTAAAATAACATTGTACATATTTCCACGCTAAAAACACCTTTTGAGGTGATTGAGGGAAGATGAAAAAGTCCCCTGTTACTCAAGGTACATGGTAAGATCTTTGCTGCAGATGAATATAGCCGAGACCTACAAGAATATTTCCAAAAGATTAAGGATGTTATTTCCATCTCTTAGCAAAGGCAAAAGGCTGCTGCTGATAAGCACAGAAGAGCCCTAGCCTTTTAACAAAATGATTGGGTCTTGCTTAAGTTTCCCAAGGCTCGATTAAGGCACACGACGGGCAAGAATCCTACGGGACACCAAAAGTACTACGCTAAGTTATCAAAAAGATACTATGATTCCTTTCAGATTCTTAGGCCAATCAATGAGATGGCTTATCAACTCAAGCTGCCCAACCATTGGCTCATACACAATGCTTTTCACGTGAGCCTACTAAAGCCTTACAAAGGAGAGCCACCTCAAGAAGCAACCATTTAAGACCCACCGGAGATCAAGGACCAAGAAGAGGTGTTGTAAGCCGAGCCCATTCTCCGATACGAAGACAATATTTTAAGAGGCAGTAAGACTATCCGACAATACCTTATCAAGTTTAAAAATTATCCTTTGAAGATGCTAGATAGATGCAAGGCCTACAATTAAAGGATAACCTAAACCTTGTCAATGCTTACAGTGATTTCCTAGAGTAAGAAAGAGTGAATATATATAAATGAACAACGTTTTTGTCTTATAAGACTCTCTTTTTCTTTATTGTGCACAAATGTTAATAAGTATGCATGCTTAGGATCATGTTTGTGGAGACGACGTCTCCTGAACACCAAGAAGAGCTTGTAACTCTACTATGGAAGATTGATACGGATTAATGTGCAGACATGCTTGCGACAGCTAAGGCTCTCAAGCACCAAATGGACTAGTCATCCTTTCTAGAATGGTGTCGCACAATAAAATAGGGATCCTCTATCCGCTAGCAAATGGACTAATGACTATGCTTTATCTTCTCTACCTCTAGTGGAGGACGACTATGATTTCAAGAGAGGTAATGTCATAAAAACTAATATCTAATACTCCCAAATGATTTTCTCATGTTAAATTGATCATTTAATATGGGGAGTACTAGGGGAGTAAATGCTAGAATATTGATAAGGTTGCCAGACCGATCTCAGCAGGGATCCAATGGAGGGAAAATAGGGATCCAAGGGGGACAACTTCCATAGGCTAAAGTTCCTAAATTTATTTAAATTGTCCAATGGCTAAAAGTGGGGAAAAATTGGATGGTTATGGAAAGACTAAAAAGTCTTCCCACATCCCTAGGACGGAGGGGGCGAGCCCTAATAGTAGGGGAAGAGAAAGAAACACACACACATACACCCACACACACACTCAAAAGCTCTTCCCAAAGGGAAGAATGGACACATGGCAGGCTCCTAGCCCAGTTGCCCCCAATCTCCCCTCAAATCCTATTGGATGGCCATAGAGGTGGACCAATGAGAATTAGGCTAGAGTAAAATTAGTCTAAATCAATTTAAAAATGCTTGATAATAGAACCAATAGAAATTAAGCTCCATAAAAGACTATTGGACAGTCTGTCAAGGGGTCCATTGAGCAACCAACAACCCAATGGCTAGCTTGATTCCTATTGGCCAAAAGACTAAAAGGTCCAATGAGAGTTTAAACAAATTATTTATTTACCTTAAGCTCTCACAAAGGGGAAAGGGAGGCACTTGTCACAAGGCTATCAATTATGCTTCTCAATTGTTATTGGACAAGCTCTGCAGGAGCCAATGGAAAGCCAACAAGGGCACACACACAACTCATGTGTTGAGCAAGAACTCCATCTCCTTCTCCAAGCATTGAGAAGTAAAGACATACACCAACAACTGTTGGCTATGGAATGCAAATCCAACCAAGAGCCAAGCTTCAATGGCATGCTTATCTCCTCTACCATGCTAATTACTAAGCTAAGCTATGCTATTAGAGTGATTATGTGAGGAGAATACTTCTTTCCCGTAAGATACTTCTTCTTTCTCTCAATCTTTCCTCATTCTCTGCTAGCTCTCACCATCTTTGAAGGTGTGTGAGGTTTTGGGACTGAGGCTAGGCCCACTAGGTGTGTTTTTCAAACATAATTTGGTGCATGAAGCTTCCATCTTCATTGCACCAACGAGTTTTGTCAAGAAACACAAAGATTGTATTGTACAAAAGTGGGAGAAGCTCTAATACAAAGCCTTTTTGGAGGGGAGACCAACTCCATGTAAAGTCGGTCTTCAATTGTTGTCAATTGTTCTATTTCGCTCTCTTTTCAAGTATTGTCTATGCAAAACTAGCTAGGTGTAAGTTGCTAAGTTGCTTTCTCAAACTAAGTACTCTCTTTATGCTCATTAGCAACTTGTTCTTAATGAATCCTCACTATGTTATTATTTTCTGCTACACACAAGTTACTAGTACATTAAACGTTACAATTTTTAGAATCCTCAATGACTTTGTACATTTCTATGGAGCAGACTCTCACAACCTTATTTCCCATACCCAAATTGCAATCCACTAAAGACTTCAAGTCATGCATGGTATCCACAAATGAAAACTCATTAAAGCACTTCTAATGCATTCATCATCTTCTGACAAACCACTTTTTTCTCAAACCTTTTTGTACACTATTTAGATGTTTTCGTTTGTCCTCACACGTAGTGGACTTTCTAGGTAAGACAAACAAGCCACTTCAAAACACTCGGCATTTGTACATTCCTAAATCAAGTTAAGCATGTTCCAAAAATAAAAAGCATGCCATGATGCCACATCCAAGGTTACGACTCCCTTATAAAGTATGTACAAAACAACATATCATCCGTTTTTGCACATATCACACTTTGTACATTATAGCACTTGCTCCCCACATATCAAAGGAATTAAGAGTGAGGTAGATACTTTTTCTTCACATTATGCATGTGTCATGGCACGATAGGGGTATCAAGGTTGCAACTTGTCACAATGTAATTCAGATTTCTACTTGGCTATTCGATACCGCATCATCTCTTTAGAGTGTTACATGAGCTTCCCCCATTGTTTCACTTGCTTTCATGGATACAATATAAAAACCAATAAGATTGACAATTTTGTTGCTTCATGACTTTGTAGACATCATAATAAGGGTGTCACCCTTCTAAGACAACTCAATGCTAACATCTCTATCATCATGTAACGATTCTCACCCTAAGCTTCACGCCTCAGTATCTTGCTCATTTGATGTTAATAACCCAAAGTGCAGCATCTTCTGATTCCTCAAGAACGCCTTGTGGCTTCTCACTCAAATGATGGACACCTATTGCAACAACAAAAACTGGCACCACTATTAGAGAGAGAGAGAGAGAGAGAGAGAGAGAGAGAGAGAGAGATCCATGCACTTGCTACCGACCCCCTCGTACCCCGACCAAGATAACCCCACAACTTGCACTCAATGCTCTACAAATCGGTGCCATCAAGCCCTCAATCAACCATATCTACTTCTTTTTTGAGCATCAACCATAAGCTTACTCGCACGTCTTTTCCAATGAGGTGCAGTCGAAAGGAGACATCATTACTTATATGAGTTACAAAAATCATTGTGTGAAAAAAAATTCACAATCCTTTTCTCATATTGAACAACCGCGCAAGTTCTTTCTCACGTGTAAAGATTTTTCTACTAAGATTCTTTTAAGTGTATTTTTCCATGAATCTGTGTTTTAAGCTTGAAAAAAATGACATGAAAAAAGCCTTCTTCATTCGTGAGACTTCTTCTAACACTTATTTGAGAGAGAGAAAGAGAGGAGAGTAGTTTATAGATGCAAGGGAAAGAAAGGGATGATCATGGTGGAAGCATGATGTTGAGTGTAGGGACGGTAACGCAGGTTATCAATCATGCTTGACTTTCTTTTCAATGAGGTGCGACCAAGCATGACTAGCAACTTGGATTATTGCCTCTAAACTCAACATCTTACCTCCATTATTATCACCCCCTTCTTTCCCTTTGCATCTATTTATTTCTTTATATCCCCTCTCTCTCTCTCTCTCTCTCTCTCTCTCTCTCACAAGGAAGTTTTGGAAGAATTCTCATGAATGAAAGCAACCTTTTTCACATCACTTTCCCAAGCTTACAACAATGAAATATTCAATGAAAAATGTTCACATGAAAAAATCTTAGTAAGAAAATTTAAGAATATGAGATAAGCTATGTACTTATTCAACATAAGAAAAAGAACTGTGAATTTCTTTCACACAATGGTTTTGATAATTCACACAAATGAAATTTACCACAATGCCTTCCTCCACATTTCACACATGAGAAAGAAAATCTTACATGAAAATATAAGTGGTTACATAAATGAATTGAAAAAAAACAATTTTGTAATTGATACTTTTAATTTCTTAGTCTCATATAAGATGAGATTGATTTGCAAAAGTTGGTCAAAAGACAATATTACAAGCAATATTTTCTGACATTTTCACTTCATTGGAGAAAAAAAAAAACTTCAACATGCCACCCACCAAGCAATGATTTATTATTGAAGTGAATATGCCTTCAAATACAAGTTTCTTCTACACACTATAGAGAATCCTGAATATTTGATAGAATAAAGATAAAACACTAGTTCATCCTTTCGGGTTATTAAAGTTTGTTTGGAAGATGATTATAGATATTATTGACCTTCAGCCCATGCTCTACTAGACTTATATCTAGTCCAAGAAGGCCTTAACACTTACGTAGAGTCAAGCTCACTACTACTAATACCTTGAGTTATGTTTAGTTTATCTAGAGGAATGAGCCTTTGCAAACTTAAAGTGTGGGTGACACTATTCTGAGTTGAACTACTTAACTATTCGGAGTTTAACTGCTTAATTATTCGGAGTTTAACTGCTTAACTATCGAGTGTCAATCCTGAAGTAAATCAACAGTAAGAAAATTTGAAAAATAGTAGATTGTTCTAATATCAACGATTATTAGAGTTCATCATAGAATTTTAAGCAATCGCCCACAATTTGCTACTTCACTACTTGCAACCATATATAGCCCAATCAAAAATTGCTCAGGAATGCAACCAGCAAAAAGAGAAAAATGTCCGAAGTCGGAGCCTTAATTTTCCACATAAAGGAAACCTGCAAACACTTCATATATGCAAGACAACATTCAAGAAAACCTTAAGCTAGTAGGCAAACCAAAACTTTTACAACCTGAACCTTTGTGTGAGCATAATTTATCACGCAAGGACATGGACATTACTTTAGATAAAGCTTGACTGAACAGTCATTTCAATGTTTGTTAGCAAGGTTTCTCTAGACCTCTCTATACCTAGTAGATGCCTATACCTAGTAGAAACACATAAAAAAGCACACAGTACAGCTACAAGAACACGGCCAACCCCTCGAGATCTGTTAATTTTATACAAGGAGGACACTCAAACCAGATATCAAAATAAGCATTCAGAAGATACTAAGGACACAATACCCCATCAATATGTCAATTCTGGGTTATTTCAATTTCCATGAGATAAGCTTATACAAACAACGGTAACCACAAAGATCACAAGCATACCACGAGAAGCTCATATTAATTACAGACAGCACAAATGTCACGAGAAGCTCATATTAATTATAGAGAGCACAAATGTCAGCTGCAAGCTTAATATCAAAGTTGTAGCCATGAACATAAAAAGCAAGAGGGCCTTCACATCCGGCATTACATTGCCTGCAGATAAGAATTGCAAGGAAGGTAAACATCAACCGCAAAAAACCCATTCAGTCAAAACATCGTACAGATGAAGGCTATATGAGCTGACATACTACTGAGAAACCTGCAGTTAGATGTTCTAACATGAGCCTTTTGAGCAAGATCAACAAGTATCTCAAATGCGTAAGCTATGCTTCATGGCAAGAGTCAAGTCACCTTCAGGATGCTGTAGTAGAGGTTCGGCACTCCAAAGGAAACTCCTGCACAAAATGAAAAGAGGAGGCTTTCATTCATCTCTCTCTCTCTCTCTCTCTCTCTCTCTCTCTCTCTCTCTCTCTCTCTCTCTCTCTCTCTCTCTCTGTGTGTGTGTGTGTGTGTGTGTGTCCTCGTGTGTCACCTGTTGCAAAGACCTCGTCACCCCTGCTGAGCTTGTTGCTTCCGCCCTCTAGGTTTCGGCATGTTGGGTCCTGCGCTGCGTCATCTGGCGAATGACCGGCTCATTCAACTCATTTGCAGACCTACTAATGTGGTTGGAGTGGCCATTCACATTTAGGACCAGCCAAATTACTTGGTCGACCATGTGGGCTTTGGTGCATCAACAAACTAGGAGCTTGAGAATGAGAGCCTTCACTTTAACTTCCTCGCCCTCAACTTCGACTAGGAGCTTAAGAATGAGAGCTTGCACTTTAACTTCCTCACCCTCAGCTGCAACATTTGACAAACCTCGATCCCAGAAGCCCACTACCCTTGTCGCCAACTCCCCTTTCTCTCCTCTAGGAGGTGGATGATGGCTCTCCATGAAGCACTCAGGGATGGCTTGCTAAGTAGAGCAGGCCACTTGCCAGCTAATTCCCCTCAAGTGATGGAAGCCGCAAGGTCACAGACCCTAATAGCCCCGACCTCTATTTACCCCTTCAACCCTATGTTCCAACACATTGAACAAGTGAATCAAACCTCCACTAGCAACTTTCCACTACAACAACGACTTCTTCCACCCATTCAGAACTTGCGAAACACCCTCAGAACCTTTGCAATGATGACTATGGTTCCTCCTCCTCAGCCTCAATACAATGCAGGCGTGACACTTGACACATGAGACGGTATCCCACCATTGCATATCAAAGTTTTATTATATCGATTTTTGCTCACTTCCACTTGCCCCTTCAGCATGATTAGTCTCAATCAAAATGGTGAAGTATAATTCCAGAGCTAGGCTCTAATAGGATAGATATCCCTAAAGATAATGAAGGGGGGTCTCGTCCCCAGTCCCTTAAAATGGCTAATTCTGATGTAAGAGAGGAAAATTAGGAGGAGGACTCTCATGATTAGCAAGAGGAGCCTCAAAATCAAACTAGTGATAGTGTGGTGATTGAAGTTCAGAAGTTGGAACTTTGGTTTCAACAACTTCAAGATAGAGTTGTCATAGGGGATCTATCATGGTATCAGACCCTCAATCGAAGCCCTCAAATCCTGGATCCCCCATAGTTGGAGTTATAGGAACATTCAGGTGTCTCAAGTGCAATACTTGTCCAAAAATTACTATCTATTTTTCGGTAATGATCCTAGAAGTGCTTTACAAATCATCGGCCAAGGACGGTAGCTGATTAGAAACATGCCTATTTTTCTTTTCAAATGGCATGTACAATTTAATCCAAGAGGACCCAAGAAGGATTGCAGGAAATGGAAGCAAATCAAGAAGGATAAACAATCCGGTGACACTTCTAAATGTGATGATTCAAACAAGGGAAAAGAAAAGTTAGAGGAGATCAATGTGCTAGAGTCTTCAAATGCTCCTATTGTAGAGACTCTTCCAACGGTTGTTATGCCACTTACCTCTGACGTATTGGTCTTCACAACAAATCTACCTGTCGAGGCTCTTGTTACAAAAGATTCGCATTATGCACATAATTGGATAGTAGATTTTGGTTCAAGTTTCATGGGACACCACTTATAGAATGGTTCTCTACTTCTTCTCACTCTTGTGGCAAAGTGAGACTTGGTGATGCTTATGAACTAAACATTGAGGGTGTCGAAAACGTCAAATGCATCTAAGGAATGGCACGCATTTTACTTTACGTAATGTCAGACATGTTCCCAAGTTGACTAAGAGCTTGTTTTCTGTTGGCCAGCTTGATGATTTGGGCTACAACACCACATTTGGCAATGGTTCGTGGATAGTATGCAAAGGTAATCTTGTTGTACTCAGAGGTCAGAATCATGGTACCTTGTATTCCATGCATGTGTTAGATGTTGGTCATGATTACATATCTATAGCCGAGCTGCCGTCTACTAAGTTGTGGCATTGCCGGCTAGGTCATATTAGCCAAAAAGGAATGATAACTCTGACTCGTTTTGGCTACTTGCCTGTATTGTCTTCTATCGACTTTCCTATTTGTGAACACTGTATGTATGGCAAACAGACTAGGTCCGTCCACTTACCATTGGATCAAAAGCGAGTTGAACCTTTAGATTTAGTACATAGTGATGTTTGTGGTCCTATGTCAACCAAATTTCTAGGGGGGACCCAGCTATTTGTGACATTCATAGACGACTCCACTCATTGACAATGTTAGCAAGTCGCTGCGACGGACGTCTGCAGCATAGCTTTTTGGTACTAACATAATGTCAATACTCAGGGAAGTGACTCGGATGGGGCACGGAGACTCTTTGAGATCGTCAATCTCAAGAAGTGAACCTTAACAAGAAAACAATAACTCTACAAGCAAACCAACACTCAAAGATCAGGGAAATCTGCTTATGTCCTTTCTCACAACACTAGGCCATCTCGCTATTTCGGCACTCGAATGGACTCGAAATGCAACGAAACTTTAGGAGGAGGTCTAGGACACCTAGGGGCAATATCCTAGCAAGTCCGGTCGCAATCCAACCAGGTACCAAAATCACGATCCATCATGAAAAAGGTCCTGAAAACTATAACAGAACATGCCAAAAAGGTCGTCCTATGGTCTAAGAACACTCTCCTATGGTCAAAACGATTAAAAACAGTGATTTAAGCACTCAAATCTACAATTAAGGCTCAATAACACGTAGTCGCGAACCACAACAAAACTAACAATGCTTACACTTAAATGAAAGAGCAAAGAGAGATGAACACAATGCAAGTTTTGGAATTGAAAATGGATTACCCAATCATTAGTTGCGATGATTACAAGTTGGAGCAGCTTGTAGCTTGAGCGTACGTTTTCAGAGATCCTTTCTTCTCTCAAGATAAGCCTCCTGTTACATTAAAGTTATTGACCTTTATACCGGCCAATGGACCAGTGGCCGGCTCACATGGACCTTTACAATTATCATTACAATATTACAACTCAAGGAATTGATCCACTAATATGGAATCAGGATTCACACAGTATTACTACACTAGCTTGACAAAATAATAGACTACAAATGTGGTGTCCGGCTACGTGTCCTACCAGTTGGGCGCCCGTTTGATCTGTCCTCAAACAATTGTGTTTACGAAAAGTGTTTGAGAAGTGCAGATTGTATCACATCTCCTTAAACCCTTTCAACTGCCAATTTTGGGTTAAACATGGAGTCATTTTAGGACATATAGAAAAACCTCCAACATTACATGATTAAGGAAACAAAACAGAATTCAGGGAAGATGCGGATTGCTGAAAGATGAGAAAACACAAAAATAGACCATTACACACAGAAAACGTCCTTCTCCTTCTTCATTCATTGACAATACCCCCAACTACAGCCGCCAAAGGCTCCTTTCAAATCCCCATGAAGAGTTATATCCATTTCCCACTTCAAGACCTGATTACTTACCGCAATTACTACAAACATTGGAGCGAAGTAAATACCCAATCTACTGTGGGGTTAACAGTCCAAAAATGGGATTCCCATAGAGAGCAAAATTAAAGCCATTTCCAATTTTCCACCACCTACAAGCTATAAAGGAGTTCAAAGGTCATGGGCCATGTTGGTTATTACCGACGGTTTACTTTAAACTTTGTCAAGATAGCTCACCTATTGTACAAGATTCTTATTGAGTTTCACTGGACCACGGAGTGTGACCATGCTTATGAGTTATTAAATAGGACCTTAACAAGTGCTCCTATTCTATGAGTGCCTGATTGGAATGTAATTTTCCATGTGCATAGTGATGCATCAAACTTTCTACTGGGTGTGTTCTAGCTCAACCAGGAGAACATAAATTGGACTACCCCATTAGCTTTGCAAGTCGTCAACTAAAAGAACTACACCACTACAGAGAGCGGGAAGGTTTAGCTATGATTTACGTAGTGAAGAAATTTGGCTACTACCTTCTTGCAAACAAGTTTGGTTTTCTATGTTGATCATCAAGCATTGTTGTATCTAGTAAATAAACCTTGTTCCTTGGGAAGAATTACACGATGGTTGTTAATTCATCTTGAGTTTGATTTTACCATTGTGGTGAGACCCGGTAAAAGACATGTCATGGAGGATCATTTGTCTCGCATACCCAATGGTGAAGCCCCTATTGGAATCGATGATGAATTGCCTGATACTTCCCTACTCCTAGTTGAGACCATGACTGAATGGAGTGAGAAGATTGTGACCTTTTTAGTTAATGGTTTTCCACCCAAAGAGCTTTGTAAAGATATAGCTCAAAAACTATTAAAAGAATGTAAACCTTATTCTCTAATTGCAGGAACTCTCTACAAGCTAGGGAAGGACGATATTCTTAAACGTTGTGCTCATGTGAGGATGAGTATTTATACATACTGCAAGAATCCCACATGGGTATAGTGCAGGAGGACATTTTTCAGGGGAGCTAATTGCTAGAAAGGCGTTGCAATCAGGCTATTGGTGGCCTACCTTATTCAAAGATGCATCACTTTTTGCAAAAGGGTGTGATGAATGCCAACATTACAAGATCACACAACGAAAGGATAATATGCTCTTACATCCTATTAAAGTGACCGAACCATTTGAAAAGTAGGGTTTAGACTTTGTAGGCCCAATTAGTTCGGTAGCTCGTAACACTCAATCTCGATATATTATTGTTGTCACTGACTATGTGACAAAGTGGATAGAAGCCAAGGAGACACGCAAGGCTGATGCAAGGCCAACTGCTAAGTTTCTCTTTGAGAAAATTATTACAAGATTTGGTTGTCCCTTTGAGATTGTGAGTGACAATGGTACTCATTTTATAAATGGAGTGATAAAGGAACTCACTACAAACTTCATGATAGCCCACCATAAGTCTACACCTTATTATCCACAAGCAAATAGCCAAGCTGAGAGCACTAACAAGATCTTAATTTCTATCTTGATCAAAATAGTGGAAGCTCATTGCACAAATTGGGATTTGAAGTTGACATCAGCTCTATGGGCTTATCGTACCGCTTACAAAATGGCTATTAATTGTACACCATTCAAAATGGTATATGGCCAAGAAGCAGTTATGCCATGGGAGTTTGTAATTCCTAGTTTGTGGGTAGCTTCACAAGAAGGTTGGGATGGTAACCCTTTACTTGAGCGTTTATCTATCCTTGAGAGGCTAAACAAAGAAAGACAATTGGCTGTGCAAAATGCACTTGTGGAGAAAGATAGGAGAAAGAAATGGTTTGATCGTCATCTAAAGGACAAAGATATCAAGTTTGGGAATAAATTCCTTTATGTATGGAGTGTGTAACAAAAATAAAAAGTTAAAATGTGCAGGAAAAGGACCATATAGAGTATGTGAAATCACCCCACAAGGTACCATTCGTGTGGCAACTCTTGATGGAGTTGAAACCATTGGATTCCTCAATTGGAGTAAATTTAGAAGATACTATGATCCTTTAAGCCAAGAGGAACTACGTGCCATCCATCAAAAAAAGGCAACCAAGGCACAAGCAAAATTGAAAAAGATACAAGCTCAAGATGAGACTAAGGAGTGACAACAACGTATAAGTCACCAACAAGAGGCCAACCTTGGATTTACACATGCATTTCATGTTGAAACAGAGGATGATTGATTGGACTCTAACACACCTCTACAATACCCTATTGAGTTAAATAGCACCTATGGAAAAGTGCTATATAACGCCTTATTGGACACGGGTGCAAAATATAATCTGTTGTCATATGGAGTGTGGTGTCAGTTAGAAAAGCCATCTCTATCTGAGAGTACCATCCAAGTCAAGGATATCAACAAGAAAAAAACTACGATTTTTGGAACTTGACACACTTCTGTCAGTTATGACAGTGGGGTTGTAGCTCAAGACTTTTTGGTCATGCATGCTGGAACTATGGAAGGCAATATAAACCTAGGATGCACATCGATGATAGCGACCAAATGCACTATTGATTGGGGGACCGAGAGTGTCATAACACAGAAACCAACTCTTATTCCTACCACTCAAACAATAGTCCCTGGGATATCACCTCCTAAGGAAATAAAACCCAAAACATTGCATGTCCAAGAGGTTGAACCATCTGTACCTATAGCCCAACCCTCTAGATCTTAAAATTTTGTAGCTGAAACAAAGCTTGAGACACCCAAGACTCATCATAATATAACAAAAAAAAACATACAAATGGGTCCCTAAAGCTTCTTTAGCGACCATTTTTAATGCTAAAAAACAGGAGACTTGTAAAAGACTCCCTACCTGCTCCAAGAATGTAAGAAAACATTGCGTTGGGTTTCTAAACAACTATTGGAAGCCCAAGGCTATTATAAAGGGAATGATCAAATCTAGGTGCCAAAACGTAAATCGTGTTCTTATCTGTCACCTATAGACCCATGTGAGTCAAATCTTTTAATGATAAAACTGATTGATCATAGAACACTATACACTTGACTTGTAGCTAGTTTGGATACCCAAGCAAGAAAGGTTTGTTTTGCTCAGCTCAAACATAGAAAAAACAAATGAAACTTCTTGCTCTTCATGTAGTTCATATATAAAAATTCAAGCTTCGACACAACCTCTACCTACCATTGTAAATATCCATACAAACAAGAAAGAATTTGAACCTCCCATTTGTAAGTTCACCACCTACATCAACGTTGCAAGTAAAATCATATGAGAATACTTTACCACCCTTGCAAACTACATGAAACGCCTAGGGTGGTAAAAAACTATTGGTTAAAGTCTTCACCCATAACAACTTGGAACAATTGGTTTCAAAGGGTGACGACATTGTTCCAAAAGGTATGATCTACCCAAGGAAGAGGGGAGTGTTTGCTGACATCTATCATTCACTTTCTTCCCTCTTAACCTTCCTCCTAAACTCTCAATCTTTCAATCTTAGTGAATGTATATATATAGCCCTATACTCAAGAAAACAAAAATTAAAAAAGTAAAAGAGCAAGAGTCACCAAACAAAAAGCTGGAAACCTACAAGTTCTAGTATATGACCCAAAATCATAAAAACACATTATGCACAAGGACACGACCTTTTGACATGACCCTTATAGTATTTGTACACTAACCAAATTCTATCTGTGTGTACAGATATGGCTAGTATGCTAGAGTCATCCAATCCTAACTTGGGTGAGAGGTAACCTCTTTACTTTTCACAAGTGTTTCACATAGTCTACCCGGTGCTTGCTTGTGAATGGGATTTGGTAGATACTCTAGCGTGTGAGAAGAATTATAAGGAATTAGATGGCTGATATGTCTCTTGACCACAATTGATCCCTACTTAGTAGAGAATATCTCTCCAATTGCACACGCTTACCCTTTTGACCAAGATGACTATAGATGTCTAGTGACGTTCTTAGTGAACATTTGTGCCTCTAATGATGAGGAAGAGTTAAATGATTACACGGATGGCATGTATGGTCTCAAGGATGATCACTTTGTTTTTCTTGATGATGACGAGGATAGGGGTTTAGACCTAGGGCTACCCGCCCATCTATTCAATATCATGTTTCCCTTGAATCTCTAGGGAGGTTCGAATAATTAGGTTAGGGTTCTTTATGTTGTTTGATTGTGTTCAATAAAGGTTGGCTCCTCTTCCCATTGATGTGCCTCCTAGAGGTATTCCTTGTGTTTTCTAGTGTGTACAAGAACACGTTGCTCTTGTTAGGATTTTGAACTTCATGGAATCTTTCTCTCGTTCACTCTTCCAATCGAGTGTGATCATCAACACAAATAGGTATTTCCTGTCCATTAGCATTGCCTCTTGTCTTTTTTTAGCATCAATGTTTGTCTGCTTTAATTGTGATTGGTAGCCCAATATTCAACACATTTTCTTAATATTAAACATTAGATTCAAAATAATTTTTTTCATGGTCCCTTGTCTAGGTTTGAGAATCAAGCAGTCTGACTAAGCTAGTTTGACCCAGATAGACATTAGAGATCCTCTCTTAATACCATGGGAAATGCCTTCTTAATTGTCAATGGTTACTTTAGGTTCTTGATCCGATTTAGACAGCATTGTGTGCAATGTACTAGTGCTTTCTAGTGGGCTTAATCTCTCTTGACCTTAAGTTTAACTATTATAAATGGAGTTTACTATTGTGATGAGCCTGGGAAGGGTAACAGTGTCAATATGACCCTCCAAAGTTATAAAATTCAAAGGCAATGAAAAAGAAACAAAAAACAAAAAACCAAACAAAAGTGTCAAGAATGTAAAATCTAAATTAGGTACTTCACTCACATGTATTGCCTATGGTACTAGAGCCCTAGAGCTTCCCAGTGTGGGAGCTTTTCCTTGAAAAGAAAAAAGCCCAAGGCATACAAAATAAGCACACACATAAAAAAATGAATCAGTGTGAAAAACTTTGGGGGGGTCAAACAAAGGGAATAATTTAGGTGATTATTTCATAAGCAATTTCTTTTATCATAGCTTAACTAGACGGTCTTTTTGGTAAAGCCTCTAGTCAGCCCTCGAACATGAAATACTTTGCTCTCACGATTAAACACCTTAATTGACTAGAGAGAATTGAGAAGCTTGCCTATGGTATTAATAGTTGACCTCTAGTACCTCTCGATCGTTAAATTAGTGACCCCAACCTTGTTTATTTTTTTACATTTACAACTACTCTTGCATTTGATTATATTACAGTTTAATGTTTACAATTGACAAATTGTTTAATATTTTGTTACCAATCAATTTGTGTGCTTACTCATTGCATATGATTTTTAATTGTATATGAGAATGCAATTACTGTGCCAATCTTGGTTGATTTTGCAGTGTGGTTGAAGAGGGCTAAGGACCTTCAATCTTAGATGCTCTTCCACCTTAACGAACGGGCTTCATCTCAATAGCTTCTGAGGATGGAATCTACATTAGGAAGGGGGGCATGTTAACCCTCATAGACACCCTATCACCTTCGCTCGATGGATGCCTTATCATTATTTTATCGAGTCATGGAGTGGGCTTGTCGATCCAATAGGTGTGTAGGTGATCACCGATGAGAGATGCACCACTTATTCCATTTTTATATGATTTTTACTATGATCGGCCACTGTGGGCGTCCATGTGTGAATGGGTCAGATTGTTATAAAAGGTCTATTCTGACCTAAAATCCTCATTCTTTGAGGTGCATGCTAAGAAGCGCTCTTTCTCTTTCTCTATCTTCTTCTCCCTCATGTACTCACGTGTGTGTGTGTGTGTGTGTGTGTGTGTGTTCAAGAATGATTATCTAACAATAGTTTGATTTCACAAACTATTGAACCACACATTGGGACTAGAAACCAGACAAAGTGTATATAATAGCCAAGAACTATGTCTGCATTGGATAAGAAATAGTATTTAAGATTGACAGAGATAAGATTACAATTGACTAGACATTGACATATATAATGAAATTATCAAATAAGCATATACAAGGACTATGGATCAATTATACAAACAACTGAACAATGGGTGATCATCTGTTATTGTTGCCGTTGTCGTCGTAATCCCAAGGAGGAAACCTTTTACCTGTCACCATCCAAGAAACACAAGCTTGTCAGAACTAACATTTCTTGGGAAGACAGGTGTCAATGACTCGCTCACCTTGTTATCGGTGTCAAAAATTACAACAAAAACTAACAACATAACATAGATCAATTATTATGTTTAGAGAATGAGGCATTTCTTTCCGATAATTTTTTCATGATTTATTTCCAAAAAAAATCGGATAGCATCTCCTTTGTAAATTGGATCTCAAAAGTCTAATCTATTTCCATCTCCTTTGAGACTCCCACTTGAGGATTAAGGCTCTTTTAACAATCTTTGGACATACTTCAAAGTAAATTATAGCATCAATAAGCAATTTACAATTGTGAATTCACCATTATATACTTACCTTCATCAAGTTTGAGTTCCTGCATAAAAAGATAGAAGTATAATAACTTTGTGTCCAGGACCAAGTTCATGTAAAGTTATGGTACTATGTTACGACATTTATCTACTATGTTACTGCTATGCATACGTTCTTGGTGGTTTTGAGCACTAGTTAAAGCAGTGCCCAACTAATAAAGCTGGGTATGGTAGCCCTGACATGACGCTACAATACCCTCAAGTCACTTTTTTATCTTAGCAAAACTGAGGATAGTTGCTTTCTAATAGAGAGGTATGTAATGAAAATTGATATATAGTTATTTATTGCAACTGATAGTTGAAAAAAGCATTATTGAGCTAATGTCTGGCGGGGCAGTTTGTATCCATTTTGAGCATTCAAGAAAACTGTAAAAAAATACATGCAAGAGGAAAATGCTCACTCTTACACGGGGGGAGTTTGCGCCCAATGTGTGTTATTCTTCTCCCCTCTCCTCTCTTCTCTCCGATTGTGTCGATGTAGCACTCCACTCTAGGAGGTGAATTTGCACGCGCTCTCACTCTTGCTCCGTGTCTCTCTTTGTTTATGAATAGCTTGATTATGGTGCACATGTTATTCGCCAGATATGTAGATCCATTGGTTTATGGCTTGTAGTATGTTATTTTGGGCACTTTGTAGGGTACTCTATGCCCCCGACTATAGCACAACCAAGGACCCTTCAACAACAACAATATGGTGTAGAAATCAACCTGAATGAAAATGTTTCTCCCAATGACAACAAAGTTGAAGCAAACTACGGTGAGGACTATGATTCTAAGTATGATGCTAATGAAAATCATTGTCTAAGTATTTCTATATATCCTCATGGTTTGCTTAAAGTGAAGGAGGTAGTCAACGATAAGGATGTTACAAATTTGTTGGATGATAAAACTTGTCATGATTTCATTTCTAGTATAATTGACATAATACATTTCTCTTCCTAATTTTCTTAGCATAAAGTCAAAACCATCTTCAATAATCAATGCTTTAATGGCAAAATTCAAGTAGCAATTGATGTTTGCATTAGAAACATGTTAATATCTAGTAGCACCATTGATATACAATTATGTCATGAATTTAATCCACTAATTGATTACAAAACATGCACATTGACTCTCACACATAACAATAAAACTTTCTCCATTCAAGGAATACTCGAACATAAAAAATTTTCCTCCCCTCTCACATACAAGAAAAAAGAGTAAAGAGGAACTAGGGAAAAATCATTGTTTTGTGCATGATTTATCTCTTAGAATTTCACTTTTATGCTTAGAAGACCATAGAATAGACATTATTTTGGGTAGTGAACCACCTTGTAGAGCACCTTATTAAGTAAAATCTACTACACAAAAAGAAATACATAACCAAATCAAAGAATTACTTGAATGGGGACTCATAAGATCCAGTAGTTCCCTATATGGGTCTCCAATAGTTTCTGTCAAGAAGAAAAATGGGACTGACTTGAAAACCACATGGTTGCATATTATCGAGAACTCTATACACACATTTTTTGAATACACGATTCAAGAAAACTTTCTTTATTTCAAACAGAACCTGTGTGTAACAAAACCTTTTTGTACATTGATCATTGAAGAGTTGCACAAACCACCCTATGCTGGACATACAGGATTTGCTGCTACTTTTCAAAACTTAAGTCGTGATTTCTTTTGGCCTACTATGAAAACTGATGTTAAACGGTATGTTTCTGTTACGATACTGGGCACCCTCCTGTTGTAGTGGTTAGCTGCAATTGGGATAGCTGGCGTAATGGTTAATTATGTGCTGTCTATTTATTTTACTAATTGAGTTGATGATGATTTTGTAGAGTGGAATGCGGGGAGTTGATGAAGAGGCGACGGCAATTACTCTTGGCCATTTTATATTTGCACAGTATCTTAGAACATCATTGCAATAAGCCACTATGGCTCTGTAAATATTTGTAGTGGGAACTCCCCTTATGGGTCATGCAAGAACTAATGAGCTTCACTCATTTGCAAAAGTAAAGTGGTTGTAAAAAGAGGGGCCTCAATTTTTGGCACCTTAAACTCAAAATAATATATTAAATACCAACTCCACAAGAGAGGTGCCGTGGAGTTTGGGGCTAGATTTAGGCCTTTTTCTTGCAGATTCTCTTCTCTACTCTCTTAAGCTATGGTTATTTGTTGTGTACTCTCTAATCTAGTCTACATCTCTTACACTCTCTTACAAGCATGTCTATGTCAATTCTATGTTTACTCTGTGTGTGTGTGTGTGTGTGTGTGATAGTCTAGGTGAGTGTGTGTGCTTGGAAATTGGAAGAAGAGGTGGACAGGTTGATGGTGATTGATTGGAAGCTTGTGTTGAATATTTTAAGCGGTCGATCTCCCCCTCTTCTCCCAACACTGGTATCAGAGCCTCAAGTTCGAGGATAAATCAGCACCAGATTTCAATTTTAAGAAGGAGTTCCTCTAATCGACAAAATCCCAATTGCAATTCAAGGATTCAAGGATTCAAGGACTCGTGGAAATTTGAAGTATAATTGATCGAATTTGTAGAAGAAAACTCGACTGTTAATTGGTGGCTATTCGGCAACTGATTTCCAATTCGGCTTCATAACGACCCAAAATATGGTATGTCGAGTGTCCACTTTCAATTTTAATGCATAATCATTGCGGATTGTGAAGGCAAGAAGAAAGCAGAAAAGCTTGGAGAGTCGAGAAATTCTTGATTTCGAAAAGCTAGTTGCAATCGAGCAATTACTTTGTCATATGGACGATATCGGAAAGCTTAGTTAAAGAGGAAAGAGAGACAGATTGAAGGAGAGAGGAGGAAATAAAATCTTGTCACGGAAACTCGAATATTGAGGGAAAGGAAGAAGATGCGAGCCGATAAGGGTGCAAGTTTAGCTCAAAACCAACAATTTTTGGCTCTCAACATTACTGCCGAGTCCCCATGGGAAGCAACGCCTACAGCCGAAAAAGCTCCTCTGTCGACCTTCATCAAAGTTCACTCAATTAACCCCAGTAGGGGCGCCTTGGTCTTCCGGGTAATTTCGCCTTCTTCCTCGCAGCCTCAAATTGGCTCCTGCACGACACCCAGTCGCCATCATTCCCAGCGCGCTGTCGCCCTCGCTGCCTGCAGCGCCATTTTAAGCTTTGCACACATTTTTTTTCTCTAAAGTAAAAGTCATTTCCCACTGGATGTCCACGGCTGCCCATTATAGTTACCAAATTTTTTACCACAACCCTTCAAAGGCTTTTCATTTGCTACCCCGACCGCCCACTGCAGACTTTCAATTCTTTGTTAAACAAAGCTCCAAAGCATTTCTTTGCTGCCTTGGCCATCCAGTGCAGATCTTCAAGTCCTCTTTTAAATTTAACATCTTTTAAATTCAACATTCTCATTACTTCAAGAGGACACTCATACCTTACTACTAGTCGGCCGTTGAACAGTCAAAGCAATCGACTGAAGACACATTATTGATCCTGATCCACGATGGATATTTTTGTTGGATAGATGGTCTCTGATCTCTTTCTTTTCTGCTACTTGCCATTGCAAAAATAAAAAAATATACACGATTATTTCTTTCAAGAAACACATCCAAAGATCAAAACGGGCGGCGATCAAAGGCCGCGTACCATTAGCGACTATCCGCCACGACACAGGGCACAAATCAGGCAGTGATCATATCGTAAAATTGACAGTGTATTATTATTTTGGGGATAAGGGAGACCGCACGCTACAAAATTCAACTGCCTCGGTAAAGCACCGTCGGACCGTCTACTCCTCTGGTAATTTCCTAGCGCATCACCATTCCGGACTAGACGCCACCGCTACTTTTCAGCTAAGTACATTATGTTTCTGTTATTTATTTTACTTTTATTCCGCATATTTCATCTGTGGATATCACCAAATAGCCTTTTTAAGCATTACCATTTCAGTATTTATTTTTAAAATATATATATTATAAAAAAAAAAGCATGTAGTCATGACACACCTTCCTCAGGCACCCACGATTGTAGAGCAACTTCAAAATTTGCAGCAGTCACTCACATATGAACGCATGCGAAGGCAAGAACTTGAAGATAAATTATTGCATTCTGCACGCACCGAATCTGCACCGGCACCCAAGAAAAACAAAATTAGCAGAAAAGCCTTCACTTTCAAAGATTTTGATGGCACTAAAGATGCTAGCACGATTCTAGCATGGGTTAGTCAACTAGATGACTATTTTCATGATGAAGACTTTCCCGAGCGTGAATAAAATGGTAAAGTGTGCATCCAATCATCTCACTAGCAGTGCTGCATTGTGGTGGAACGCCACCAAACAACATGGAAGAAGACCACGCACCTGGAATGGATTTAAAAAAGTGTTTTTACCCCAATTTTAATTGCCCGCACAGTACAAAGCTAAAGCACGATGTCAAAGGGATTTAATTCGACAAGGTAGAAATGAAGACGTCAATGGGATTTAATTCGACAGTGTAGAAATGAAGACGTACAGGGTTACACTGACCGTTTTTGGAATTGTCTAATTCAATTGCAAGCTATTGAACATGTTAGTCGCAAGAAATTGAAGGGAAAGTACATATCAGGCTTGGCACTACAAATTAGTGCTGAGGTAGATATGTTCGAACCAGATTCTCTGTCAAAGGCCATTCATTTGGCTCTCAACGCAGAAAAGAAGAAAGGTGGACATTCCTCTCGCACTGATCAACCTGCTAACACTAACCGCAACATGAGACCTCCTTTCTCTCCTAACTTTGACAGAAGCAAACACCAAAGCCATACTTTTTTCAAAAGACGCAGATTTGACAATCCTCCTACAAGTGCTCAACCTCATACGAGCAACAACAACAACAACACCCAGCAACGAGGCAACCAACATCCTTTCAACCAGCGTTCTCCTCCAAATTCTAATGGTAACAAAAGGTGAAGTGTTTTAAATGCTTTCAGTATGGTCACTATGCAGATAAGTGCCCAAATGGTCATGCTAAGGGCAATGGTCAATCCAATGGCCATTCAAATGGAGTCAACAGGAATTCAAGTCAAAAACCCTTCAACAACAACCGCCCCAACGGAGCTACTCTTAACCTCATCGAAGATGCTACACCCAACGACAATGAAGTGAAAGTTAACTACGGTGAGAGATATGATCCTGATTATGATAACGATGACAACCCATCCTCAGGTACTCTTATATCTCCTCACACTTTGTTTAAAGTGCAAGGCACTGTTAAGGGTGAAAGTGTCACCATTCTGTTAGATGATGGTAGTTGCCATGATTTTATTTCCACACGATTGGCACAACAACTATCACTCTGTGAAATCTCATCTCCTCACAAGGTCAAAACTGTTTTTAATAATCAACGTTTTAATTGTAAAACTCAAGTCACTGTTGAAGTTTGTATTGGTGAATTCACACAAGCACGTACATTTTTGGTAGCACCATTGCATGGTCTTGATATGATTTTGGGAATGCCATTTTGTCATGAATTTGAACCGTTGATTAATTATAAAACACGTATAATGTCTCTCACTCATAATAATAAAAATTTCTCCATCCAAGCAACACTGGCACATAAAAAATTTTTACTCCTCTCTCACCCTCAAGCCAAACGAGCAATTCGAAAACAGGGGAAAACATATCTAGTATTGATAAATCAAATTTCTGCTGAAACGAAAACTTCACGTAACACCACCCATGATGAATTCCTCTCACAATTTAAAGATTGTTTCATGCGTGATCTGCCACCTGGAATTCCACCATCACGCCCAAAAGACCACAAAATTGACATTATACCGGGTAGTGAACCTCCTTGTAGAGCACCTTATCGTGTAAATCCTACCGCACACAGGGAAATACAAACTCAAGTCACTGATTTACTTGACCGAGGCCTAATCTGACCTAGTAGTTCACCATACGAAGCTCCAGTACTTCTTGTCAAGAAGAAAAATGGAACCTTTCGTATGTGTATCGACTACAGGGCTTTAAACAAGATCACCATTAAGTATAGGTTTCCTATTCCTAGAGTGGATGATCTACTAGACAAACTGAAAGGGGTCTTTAGCAAAATTAACCTTAAATCAGGGTATCACCAAGTTAAAATGTTTGAACATGATGTCTACAAAACTGCTTTCAGAACACAAACTGAACACTACGAATTTCTTGTCATGCCATTTGGTTTGACAAATGCACCAGCTACATTCACACGCATGATGAATCGAATTTTCATTGACCATCAAGATTTTGTGATTGTATTTTTTGATGAGTATTCAATAAATCTGAAGAAGAGCATAAACAACACTTAACACGTGTATTTGATTTGCTTGCACAAAATCACTTGTATTTGAATCCTGAAAAGAGTTCATTTTTCCAATCTGAAATTGAATATTTGAGACACATTGTATCGGGTAAGGGAATACATGTCGATCCAAAGAAAATTGAAGCCATTCAATCATGGCCTAGACCCAAAAACTTGCATGAGCTACGATCTTTTATTGGTCTTTGTAGCTATTACAGGAAATTTGTTCATAATTTTGCTTACAAATCACATTATTTGACGCTCTTGTTGAAGAAAAATACGCCTTATGAATAGACTGATTTGCAAGAAAGCTCATCTAATGCACTTAAACATGCTTTGACTAATGCACCTGTATTGCAATTGCCTGATTTTGAAAGACCATTCTTTGTGGTAGTCCTCACTGATGCTAGTGGAAAAGGTATCGGTGCAAGCCTTATGCAAGATAACCATCCAATTGCTTTCGAAAGTCGTAAATTCAAACCGTCAGAAACAAAGTTCAGTACTTATGATAAAGAGTTGACTGCTGTGGTACATGCATTGAAAATTTGGAAACACTATGTAATGGGTACTGACTTGATCATTAAAACTGATCAACAAAGTATCAAATATTTACTTTCTCAGCCCTTAATAGATGATAGACATATAAAGTGGGCCGCTTTTATTCAAAGTTTTCAGCCCAACATTCAATATCAACCTGGTAAAGAAAACGTTGTAGCCGATGCTTTGAGTAGAAGACCCTCGCTTAATCATCTATCAACCATTACGAGAACTTCATTTGACACTATGCCTAACACTTATGCACATGATGATGACTTCAAAACGACATGGTTGCACATGCTTGATAGTTCTGTACACACATTTCTCGAATACACTATTCAAGAAAACTTCCTTTATTTCAAACAAAAATTGTGTGTGACTAAACCTTTCCGTACATTAATTATTGAAGAATTGTACAAACCACCTTATGCTAGACATAGAGGATTTGCTGCAACTTTTCAAAATTTATGTCGTGATTTCTATTGGCCTACTATGAGAATGGATGTTAAACAATATGTTTCAACTTGTTTGATTTGTCAAAAAATCAAAGCAGCTACAGGTAAGAAATTGGGACTTTTACACCCTCTCCCCATTCCTGAAAGACCTTGGGAACATATTTCAATGGATTTTGTTACTGGTTTCCCACTCACAATGCACAAACATGACATGATATGGACTATTATTGATCGTTTCTCTAAACAAGCGTATTTTGTTCCGTGTAAGAAAACACTCACAACACATCAAGCTGCACTTTTGTTTCTTAAGACTGTTTTCCCACATCATGGGTTGCCTAAAGTGATTATTTCTGATCGAGACTCAAAATTTTGTAGTGCTTTTTGGACTACTATGTTTGAAAATCTTGGCACTACACTTGACTCCACTTCTGCATTTCATCCTGAATCTAATGGTCAAACCGAAGTCACCAACCGCACTATTATTGACTTGTTAAAGGCTTATGTTTCTTCTCAACCTAAGAAACGGGATGATTACATACATATTTTGCAATTTGCATACAACAACACCACTCACACTGCCACGTGTAAGTCTCCATTTGAAATTGTATACGGTCACTCTCTTCCTACTCCTGCTTCACGTCTTTCTAATGTTGTGCCTGCCATTGATGATTTCACTACTGACTTTCATGATATTTATGCAAGTGTACATTCTGCCATTAAACACTCACAAGAACTTTACACCAAGCATGCTAACAAGCACCGCAAGGCACACCAATTCAAAGAAGGTGATCATGTTTTACTTTGCATCGAAAAACGAAGGATCAAAAGTGTTGATACTAATGTCTTTGTTAAGCTTGCTCCTCGTTTTTATGGACCTTTCAAAATTTCAGCTGTCATTAATGATGTTTCTTTTCGTTTAGAACTACCTACAATTTGGCACATTCACAATGCCTTTCACATTAGTCTTTTACACCCATTCCGAGGACCCCTACCTACACACCACATTTATGAAGATCCACCTTCACTTGTAGACCAAGAAGAGCAACTCATCCCAGATAAAATAGTTGACCATGAGACCACCACTACACCCACTGGAATGGTTTATAACCGTTACCTTTTGACTTTCAAGGGCCACCCTAGAGAGGATGCCAAATGGATGCCTGAAAAGTTTTTTCGCAACTTTCCCGACCTTCTCCACACTTTCCATCACTCACGGTCCAGTTGATTTCTCTATTGAGCAACTGAGGACAGTTGCTATCCCTGGTGGGAGGGATGTTACGAGACTAGGCACCCTCCTGTTGTAGTGGTTAGCTGCAATTGGGATAGATGGCCTACTGGTTAATTATGTGCTGTCTATTTATTTTACTAATTGAGTTGATGATGATTTTGTAGAGTGGAATGCGGGGAGTTGATGAAGAGGCGACGGCAATTACTCTTGGCCATTTTATATTTGCACAGTATCTTAGAACATCATTGCAATAAGCCACTATGGCTCTGTAAATAGTTGTAGTGGGAACTCCCCTTATGGGTCATGCAAGAACTAATGAGCTTCACTCATTTGCAAAAGTAAAGTGGTTGTAAAAAGAGGGGCCTCAATTTTTGACACCTTAAACTCAAAATAATATATTAAATACCAACTCCACAAGAGAGGTGCCGTGAGTTTGGGGCTAGATTTAGGCCTTTCTCTTGCAGATTCTCTTCTCTACTCTCTTAAGCTATGGTTATTTGCTGTGTAATCTCTAATCTAGTCTCCATCTCTTACACATCTCTTACACTCTCTTACAAGCATGTCTATGTCAATTCTATGTTTACTGTGTGTGTGTGTGTGTGTGTGTGTGTGTGTGTGTGTGTCATAGTCTAGGTGAGTGTGTGTGCTTGGAAATTGGAAGAAGAGGTGGACAGGTTGATGGTGATTGCTTGAAAGCTTGTGTTGAATATTTTAAGCTGTCGATCTCCCCCTCTTCTCCCAACAGTTTCAACTTGTTTAATTTGTCAAAAGTTCAAAGCAACAAAAGCAACAAAAGCAACAGGTAAGAAATTGGGACTTTTACACCCTCTCCCTATTCCTGAAAAACCTTGAGGAGAACATATTTCAATGGATTTTTTCACTGGATTTCCACTCACTGTTCACAAGCATGATATGATTTGGAATGTCATTGACCATTTTTCCAAAGAAGCATACTTCATTCCTTACAAGAAAACACTCACAGCACATCAAGCTGCACTTCTATTTCTTAAAGCTGTCTTTCCACATCATGGTTTGCCTAAAGTTATAATGATCGAGATTCCAAATTTTGTAGTGCTTTTTGGACTACCGTTTTTTAAAATCTTGGAGCCACACTTGATTTTACTTATGCATTCCATCCTGAGTCTAATGGTCAAACCAAAGTCACTAATCGCTCCATCATTGACTTGTTAAAAGCTTATGTTTCTTCTCAACCCAAGAATGGGATGATTACTTGCATATTCTATAGTTTGCATATAACAACACCACTCACACTGCCACATGTAAATCTCCATTTGAAATTGTTTATGGTCATTCTCTTCCTACTTTTGCTTCTTGTCTTTCCAATATTGTGTCTCCCGTTGATGATTTTACTGCTAATTTTCATGATATTTATGCAAGTGTGCATTCTACCATTAAACATTCTCACAAGAACTTTACACTAAGCATGCTAACAAGCACCGCAAGGCACACCAATTCAAAGAAGGTGATTATCTTATGCTTGGCATTGAAAAACGAAGGATCAAAAGTGTTCATACTAATGATATTTCATTTTGTCTATACCTACCTTGGCATTGGAATATTCACAATGCTTTCCACATTAGTCTTTTAAGACCTTTCACAAGACCCCTACCTACACATCACATTTATGAGGATCCACCTTCACTTGTGGACCAAGAAGAACAACTCATCCCTGCACAAATAGTTGATCACAAGACCACCACAACACGCACTGGCATGGTTTATAAATGTTACCTTTTGACCTTTAAAGGCCACCCTCGAGAGGATGCTTGAAAAAAAAATTCTGTAACTTCCCAGACCTTCTCCACACTTTCCATGACTCACGGTCCAGTTGATTCTTTAGTGAGCGACTGAGGAAAGTTGCTATCCTTGGTGGGAGGGATGTTACGAGACTAGGCACCCTCTTGTTGCATGTGGTTAATTGCAATTGGGATAGTTGGCTTAATGGTTAATTATGTGCTATCTATTTGAATTTTACTAATAATGAGTGCATGATGGTTTGTAGATTGGAACTCTGGGATTTGACGAGGAGGTGCCGACAAATAATAATTCTCCATCATTTTATCCTAGCACAGTATATTAGAAATAAGCCACTATGGCTCCTTTGTAAATAGGACAGTGAGAACCCACCCTAAGAGGGTCATGCAATAACTAGTGTGTACCACTCATTACTAAAGTGGAACTAAAGTATAAAATAGGGGCCTCCAATTTTGGCACCAATTATAAATCAAAATATCAAATACCAACTCCACAAGAGAGGTGTCATGGAGTTTGGGGCTATGATTTTAGGCCTTTCTTGTGTAGAAACTCTCAAATTTCCATCTCTCCTCTCTTAAGCTATTCTGTGTTTGTTGTGTACTCTTTAATTAAGTCCACATCTTCTCTTCCATGTTCTTACAGGTTGTCTCTCTCAATTCTATGCTTTTTGTGTGTGTGTGTGTGTGTGTGTGTGTGTGTGTGTGCACGCTTGGAAATTGGAGAAAAGAGGTTGATAGGTTAATGGTGATTTTGTGAGCAAGTGTTGAATAGTTTTAAGCAACCAGTCTCCCCACTTTCTCCCAACAAGGCTCTCAAATTCCCAAGCTTGGAGAAGGAGATGGAGTTCTTTCACTTTCACAGAGTGAGAATGAGAGGATGTGAGTGTATGTGAGAGAGAGTATATCCCCAAGCACACCCCCAACTTGCTTTGGTCGATCCCTTCTTGTAGCTCATCCTTGAATTTGATTGGACCCTTGCAAGCCTAGCCAATTACATGCTTAGTGCATATCACGAAGCAAGGAGGGTAGCATTTGGACAAGTATCCCCCTTACCCCTTTGAGAGAGAGGGCTTGATAATGCTTAGATAATTATTTAAATAAACTAAATTCTCATTGGACCCCTTTAGAGGTCAACCAATAGGCTTTAGGCACCTTATGAGGGCAACATGGGAGGAGCTTGACATGTGTCCTTGTTTCCTCTTTGGACTTGGCTTGCCTTGAGTGTGTGTGTGTGTGTATGTGTGTGTGTGTGTGTGTTCTCTCTCGTGCCCCTACTTGTAGGGCTCACCCCCCCTTGTGTAAGGATATTGTTGACTTTTTGGATCACCTCACCCCTTAAGCACCTTAGCCATGAAGCCCCTCAAGCACCTTAGTCATAAAACATGACAAGCACCTTAAAAAGGATAATTCTTAAACTTAATAAGATATCGTTGGATAGTCTTGTCGCCTCTTAATAACTTGTCTTCATGTCAGAGAATGGACTCGGGTTGCAACACCTCTTCTTGGTCCTCGATCTCCGGCGGGTCTTCAACAGTTGGTTCTTGAGGTGGCTCTCCTTTGTAAGGCTTTAGTAGGCTCACTTGGAAAGCATTGTGAGCCAATTGGTGGGCAATTTGAGTTGGTAGGCCATCTCATTGATTGGCCTAAGAATCTGGAAGGGACCATAGTACCTTTTTGCTAACTTAGAATAGTACTTTTGGTGTCCCATAGGATTCTTGCCCGTAGTGTGCCTTAATCGAGCCTTGGGAAATTTAAGTAAGACCCAATCATTTTGTTTAAAGGCTTGGGATCTTTTGTGCTTATCAGGTAGCAGTCTTTTTCCTTTGCTGTGAAATAGAGATAGAATCCTTAATCTTGTGGAAAGATTCTTGTAGGTCTCGGCTACACTCATCTGCAGCGAAGATCTTCTTGTGTACCTTAAGTAGGAGGGGACTTTTTTATCTTCCCTCAATTACCTCAAAAGGTGCTTTTCGCATGGAATTATGTACATTGTTATTGTAGCAATACTCCACTAAGGGTAAGTACTTCTTTCATTGGGACCTTTGATCTACTTCCGTTATATAGGCTTTTAGTAAACCAAGAATTGTTAGGTTAGCTATTTCACTTTGGCCATCCGTTTGCGGGTGATAGGCCGAAGAGAAATTTAGCCTTGTCCCTAAATTCTCAAAGAGACCCTTCCACAAATTACTGGTCATTTTAGGATCTCTATCCGACACTATGGACATTGGCAAGCCATGGTACTTGAAGATTTTGATATGAAGAGGGTTGCCATTTGATGGGTTTTGATAGTGTTTTTGACAGGTATAAGATGAGCTTGTTTGTTGAACCTGTCTACTATCGTCCATATTCCCATATTCCCATGGATAGACTTAGGAAATCCAAAGATAAAATCCATGTATATGCTCTCCCATGGTGAATTAGGGATTGGAAAAGGTTGAAGCAATCCAGGTTGCTTCCCTCTATCAAACTTTGTATTTTGGCATACCACACATTTAGAAACATACTCTTGTATGTTTGCTTTCATGGTAGGCCAATAGAAATATGTTTCAATCCCTTTTAGGGTAGACTGAATCCCTCTATGCCCCACATAAGGAGGATCATGAGATTCATACATTACCTTCTCACGTAGTGAGTTAGTAATGCATAGTCTATTGCCATAGAGAAGATAACCATCTTGTAAAGTAAATGGTTTCTCTTTCTTCCCTAGTGCAAGGGCTGAAATCACATCTCTAAAATCAAGATCAATAGCATACTCATCTATCATAGAAGATAGATCATTGTGAGTTGCTATGGAAACTGCATTCACTCTCGGTCGTCTTGAAAGTGCATCGGCTACTTGATTATGCTTGCGAGTAATGTGAGCAATATGAAAATGAAATTGCAAAAGAAAATTTTCCCACCTCATTTGTTTGTCGGAGAGCTTGGTTTGTGTCATGAAGTACTTAAGACTTTGGTGATCCGTCTGCAGAATGAAAGGAGCCCCCAATAAATAGTGCTTCCATGAGTCTAAGGCATGTAGAACTGCGAGGAGTTCCTTTTTATGTATGCCCAAAGCTTGCTCAACAGAGTCAAGCCTTGGTCTTTCATAGGCTATGGCGTGCCCTTCTTGGAGCAAAACAACTCCAAGGCTATCATCACAAGCGTCATATTGGACCTCAAATGGCTTTGCGGGATCCGGCAATGTAAGCACAGGTTGAGAGATAAGCTTTTCGAAAGCATTGTTCTCCTTGGCAGACCATGTATACCTAATGTTTTTCTTTGTTAGGTCATGTAATGGTCCCGTGATTTGTGAGAACTTTTCTATGAAGCGTCTATAGTATGCACACATACCTATAAAGATTCTTAGTTCATGAAGATTCCTTGGTTTAGGCCATGCTTTTATTATCTCTAACTTTGATGGATCCATTTGGATGCCATCTTGAGAGATAATGTGACCTAAATACTGAATCTCTTGTAAGAAAAATTCACTTTTCTTTTGATTAACATAAAGTTTATTCTCTCTTAAGACTTGAAATATTACTTGGAGGTGTTGCTTGTGTTCATCTAGTGAAATAGAGTAGATGATAATATCATTAAAAAACACTCCAGTAAAGGTTCGGTGAGGCTTGAATAGCATCTCCATCAAGCGGTTGAATGTGGCTGGTGCATTGGTCAAGCCAAAAGGCATGAAAATGTTTTCGTAAAGACCAAACGTAGTGCAAAATACAGTCTTTACAATATCTTGATCAACTATTCTTATTTGATGGTAGCCACTTTTTAGGTCAATCCTACTGAAGTAGGTCGATCCTTGTAGCTTATCAAAATAGATCTTCTACCCTGGAACAGGAAACCTATTCTTGATAGTGATCCTATTTAGTGCTCTATAGTCGACACACATACGATATGTGCCATCTTTCTTTTGCACTAATAACACAGGTGAGCAAAATGGAGATGAGCTAGGCCTAACCATGGCCTTCTCAACTAACTCACGCACTTGTCACATAATCTCCTCTTGTTGAGCTTGAGAAACTCTATAAGGAGGTTTATTAGGCGGTGAACTTCCTGGAAGGAGTTCAATTGCATGGTCAACATTGACTCGTTTAGGAGGTAGTTCACAAGGGATTTCATCAATAAAGACATCTTGAAACCCCTTGAGAAAATTGGATAACTCTAGTTCCTTGTGGTTGTTTATATTTTCTTTTGCTAAAGCATTAGGTTCATTTTGAGAATCTTTAACAAAAATCATGTACATGGAAATAGAGCTCTTTATTGACTTATTGAAAGCTTGCGTATGTATAATGGGTATCGTGCTACCCATTTCCTTAGCATCTATGTACATATCTTTTTCCATGTACTTAAAGTAGATTCTCCTTTCAGGGAATATAACATTGGCAACCATGCGATCAAACCATGGTGCCCCTAGGATTACATCCTTGTGCTTGAGAGGAGAGATAAAGAAGTCCTCTTGTCCACATAGATTTGAACATGGAGCCTCAATTTCCCGATTAAGGGAGTGACTGAAGCTTCTTGCCCCTTGAAAGCACCATCTGTGGGTAGGACATCTCCCATCTCATAGGCTTGGATGCCTAGCTTGGTGGCCAACTCTATGGATATGAAATTGTGAGTAGAACCAGGGTCAAAGAGAATAAAATCATAATGTTCTCTTACCTTCCCCAAGCATGGCATAGAGGAGATCCTTTGTGGTGAGCTTCCACTTCTTGGATTTCGACCAAGGTAGCTCTAGGAGGCGCATGGCGGGTGTTCTTTTGGGGACAAGCGCGGTACGCATGCCCTTTCTCACCGCACTTGAAACAATGGTTATCCTTGCAATAACTCTCAAGATCTTCAGGAGAGTTTATTTTTGCCTTTGTAAACTCCCTTCTCTTTAGCTTTGTTGTTATTGGAATTACCCTTAAGAGACTTTTGGACATTGTCCTTCCCCTTAGGCTCATTGGAACCCTTGTTTTTTGTGGGCTTAGAATTTCTCTTAGCCCCTGTTTGTAAATTGGTTTGAGAAGCCTCCATAGTATGGTGTATAACCATAGATATGGTGCGTGGCCTTTGGGAGTTGACATACTCTGCCATTTCTTCAGTTAAGCCCGCACAAAATTGTTGTGTTTGCTCTCCAAAATCCATCTTTTTAAAGACAGTGGCTTTGAGATGTAGGTCCCAAAACTTGTCTACATATTTGTAAATGGTATCATAGGGAGAGAGCTTCAAGCTTCGCCATTTGGTGAGTACTTTGTCTTTGGCATCGGTGGCCAAAAATTGCTTCATAATGGAAGCTCTTAAAGCTTTCCATGTTTGTGGAGCTTCACTGTTGGCCCGTAGGCTAGACCACCATTGCTTGGTGGACTTTTGAAAGTGCATGGCTACATGATAGAGCTCAAAGGACTCCGTGAAGCCCTCATCTCCAAACGCCGCATCGAATTGTTGGATAAAGGCCAAGACTTTGTCCGTAGCACCAAAGGTGCCATCATAGGTAAGGAAAGAGATGCTCTTTCCTCCCTCTTTGAATTTCTTGAGCTTGGATGACCTCTTCCACGTGGCATAGGATTTCCTATGGCCTCTTCTTTTTTATGGTTCAAAAGTTGCACCATCGCTTTCTTCAGAAGATGATGAATTTGAGGAAGATGGAGAAGACGGTGACCTCTTTCTCGCCTTTTTCTTAGCTTGATCCTCTTTGTCTGCATCATCACTTTCTTCATAAGAGGAAGAGGATGAAGAAGATGGAGAAAAGGGTGACCTCTTTCTCACCTTTTTCTTCTCTTGCTTTTTGTCATCCCTCTTTGAATTATGGTGTGGAGAAGTGTGCGATGGTCTTCTCTGTTTAGGAGGTGATGGAGAGCGTTTAGCCTGCCGTCTTCCTGGAGCCATCTCCATCGAGGTGGCAAGAGACTCACTTCTTTCTCGTTCCTTTTGTGGGGGCTCTTGAGTTCTCCTTTGAGAAGGAGATGCGTCATTGAGAAGCAAATTTTTGAGCCCTTCGTATGGATCTTCTTCTTCTTCCCAAATCGGAGAGAGGCCTCTTTTGGAAGTCTCGCAAGGAGGCTTCCTAGGTACTCTCTCGTCATGGTGGTTAGCTGGACAATCCCATGAGCACGAAGCTGCTGTTGCACTTCACTTTGGAGGGATGGATTGCCCATGGCTTGTTGAAGCCTAGAAACAAGGTAGTTAACAAGCATAGGGGCATCATTAGTAGCCTGCTCATTTGCAAAATCAAAGCTATCAACATTAATTTCACTCTCTTTACTTTTGTCAGCCATTCTAACAACTTTTAGGTGTAAACCTTTTAAGGTGTACTTTGGCACTTCAAGCCATAGGTGCTACTCCTCTTTACCCCTTTAGAAAATCACTCAAGCTACTTTACCCGTGGCTCGAATACCATTAATTGCAAGGAATAGAAGAGAGGGTCGTTCAACACCAAAACAGCACCGGCTCCCTCTTGTCAAGCTTTTGATAGCTCAATAGTGGTTAAGACATAGGCAAGCCCCATAGGACTCAACTATTAAGACCATAGCTCTCGACGGTGATGCCCTGTTATCTGCACGAAGGCAGGCGCACTGCAAGGCTGAAAAATCCCTATTCTACTTACTCAATTGCAATTAATAGTACTAACCATTTATAGCTAGCTTGACGACCTCCATTCTTGAGCAAGAAAAGAGAAACCTTGTGCTCTGATACCAATTTAACATTTAATAGCCTAGTAACTTGTGTGTAGCGGAAAATAGCATGAACATAGTGAGAATTTCATCAGAATAAGTTCCTAATGAGCATAACAAGAGTGCTTGGGTGGAGATAACAACAAAAAGCATAACACCTAGTTAGATAGGCATGAACAATACTTCAAAAGAGAGAGAAATTAAGCTATTGAATACAGTTCATAACCGGATTTACATGGAGCCGGTCCCCGGTCCCCCCTCCAAAAGGCTTTGTATTATAGGTTTTCCCCATCAAGAGAGACATTTTACAATACAATTCTTTGTGTTCCTTCAATAACTAGCTAGTGCAATGAAGATGGAAGCTTCAAGCACTAAGCAAAACACTTATAAAACACAACATCAATTCCCTCACGGTCTCAGGCCCAAGACCTCACACACCTTCGAAGATGGTGAGAGTTAGTGGGGTATGAGAGTAGATTGAGAGGAAGAAGGAGTAGTCTTACGAGAAAGATGTACATCTCCTCACATAATCACTCATATTAGCATAGCATAGCTTAGTAATTAGCATGGTAGAGGAGATGAGCATGCATTAAAGCTTGGCTCTTGGTCGGATTTGCATCACAAAGCCAAGAGTTATTGGTGTAGGCATCCCTTCTCACAAGCTTGGACTAGGTGATAAGCTTTCCATTAAAGCTTGAGAAGGAGAGAGAGAGAGAGAGAGAGAGAGAGAGTCTTCTTGCTTCAAACATGAGCTAGTGTGAGTATGTGTGGAATAATGCCTTTGAAAATTCATCCCCCTCTCTCTCTTGGTCGACCCCTCTTCCATTTTACTCATGCACGCACCCCATTGGCCCATGCTAGGCTTAGCCAATGAAAATTGAGAGGCATAAGTGATAGCCTTCTGACATGTGTCCCCCTTTCCCCTTTTGTGAGAGCTTTAGGTAATTAATTAATGCAACTAAACTCTCATTGGACCCCTTTGTCTTCTGGCCCCAATAAAAATTAGGCAAGCCATTGGGCTGTTGAATGCTCATTGGACCCCTTGGGAGACTGTTCAATAGTCTTCTAGAGAGCTTAATTCTTATTGGTATTAAGTGTTTTCAAATGAATTAAACTAGATTTACTCTAGCCTAATTCTCATTGGTCCACCTCCATGGCCATCCAATAGGATTTGAGTGCAGCTTCTTGTGGGCATCTGGGCTAGGGAGCTGACATGTGTCCCTCATTCCCTTTGTGTAAAGGAAGCTTGTGAGTGTGTATGTGTGTGTATTTGTGTTTCTCTCTCATCCCCTACTTCTAGGGCTCGCCCCCTCCTATGTAGGATTCATGAAGATCATGAAGATTTTTTGTACACACTCAAAGCATCCAATTTTCCTAAGCTTGACCATTGGACACAACCTTTGAATTTTGGAACCTTAGCATTTTGGAAGTATTAATGGACTGAGCCTTAGGGTCTTTAAAGCCCGTTGTTGCACATTGCTCTTTTGCAGATGGCCCCCCCCCTTTGGATCCCTACTGTGGCGGTCTGCCAGCTCAACCAATATTCTAGCTTTTTCTCCCCTGGTACTTCCCCATATTAAATGATCAGTTTAACATGAGAAAATCATTTAGGAGAATTAGATATTAGTTATTATGACATTAGTCAACAAGAACGACAAGCACCTCATGCACCTTAGTTAGCAAGCACGAGAAGAACCTCAAGCTTGGGCAGGGTTCCCACCTCAAGCTCAGCCCTAGCTTGCCTAAGGTCCTAGGTCTAAGAACTTTTAACACTAACCTTTGGAGGTCTTTAATGAAGCTAACCCTAAGGTCTTTAAAGCTCCATTAGTTGGAAGTGATCTTTGCTAGACCATCTCCGATTTGGACCCATTGCCTTTGGTTGTGTTCTGAGATAAATCTAAAAGCACATGTCTATATTCTAACTCTTGTTCCCATTTATTCTCCCACATTAAATGATTAGTTTAATATGAGAAAATCATTTGGGTTAGTTAGATATTAGATTTTATGACATTGTAGATATTGCTTTGATTAGAAGACCCTCTCTTAACTTTTTGTACACATTGTCTAAGACGCATGGGCACAACTTCTGGATCCTCCTCTACATATTCTATTTAGTTTTTTATGATTGAAGGCAAAGATTTTACTAACTCTAAATATAATAAAATCTTCATTACTCCTTATGTTACAATGCCTAGTCAAACAAAACCAAAATCTTTGAGTCTTCTCAAAGACTAACAAGCTTGCAAAAGCAAATTCAAAATCTGATTGAATCCCTTCCTTCTTCCTGATCTAGCTCTTTCTTTATCATCCTCTGTACAATTATTGTACTTCTCATTCATCAAGCCCTCTTCACATTCCAAAATTGGTTAATCTACTAATTTTATTTCTTTTGAATGTTATGAAATATGATGACCTATTATCTAGCTCAGCTAACAAAGAACCAGGGTGGGAGATTGGGAAGCCACTGAGTGGCTTATGAACAAGCTATAAAAAGAGCTTGTCTCCCTCTTAGTTTGAGTCAGGGGGAGATTTTTACACAATTTCTTAATGTCACAAAAATAACAACAAACTCATCAACAACACATGCAAAGTTCCATCCAAAGTCCTAGAAGGTGTATCAATTGAATCGATTGATTATGAATGGGATGAAAATGCAGGTAAACCCATATGAGATACGGCTAATGCAAAAACCAAAGCAAGAGTCAAAGATTGGTTTGAATGCATAATGGAACTTTTCAATAACTTTACTAATTTTATGAAGACTCAATTTTATAATGGTCTCCAACTAAAATGTACTTTCACAACAACATCCCATCTCCTCCTTTTGGCTATGAAACCTAAAATGGTAATGATTCATGTGAATCAAAAACATATGAAGAACCTCAAGCTCCACTACACATGGAGAAAGATGGAGCATAGCATCAGCAGAATCGTCCTCTTCATAAGAGCATGTATACTCATTGTGTCCGGATTCATACCAATATCTCTTTCCACCACACTCAAACATGGGGCACTTCACCATAGCCACAAGAAACCACCTTTACTTGTATGTCTTAGTTTGTAGGCATGGATACTTCCACTTGGTCTATGCCCAACATATGTGCTTACACTTTCCCTTGATCATCACACATATCTACCACATCTTTATCCAAATGCAAGAGATCACACTCTTTATACCTCGAATAGGAAGAATCTATCTCCTAAATTGTATCCACATCCAAATATCTGCTATAGCCGGTCTCATCCTCCTCTTCTATCTCAAGGTCAAGAACTTCATCTACCTATACCGATTCAACCTCATCGGAAAACCTTACTTTTTGATCATGACCACCAACCAAAGGAGAGTGGCTAACCATACTTGAGCCCTACCATACATCCTCTCTCTTGTTTGGAGCTACCAACACCCCTTCAACCATTGGAATCTCTCTAGCTGGCATCTTGGACATAGGAACAACACCATCTCTCTGCAACCAACGAACCCTTGGCTCTTCATGCATTGGTAGACTCTCTTTCATTGGCTTCCACCACATCAATTGGCCTTGACACCACTGAATTTGACAAACCCCACCTTGCTTGACACTTCTTCAAAATCTTCTTAGTAGGGGTAGCAGGAAAAATTTGTAAATGGATACAAAAACCTAGAAGATTATGTTCTTCAAGAATGATCTTATCTTGGGAGGAAAGAGATGGATAAGTCAAGCCATCCTAATATGTACTCAAATTGTCCAATTCTACTATTTTAGAGACATTTGGAAATCTAGGAATCATGGTATCTTAAAAAATGACCACTCGATGGCCAGTCTCAAAGATATTATTCAAGAATGCAAAGAACCGATCATCTCTATTGGAAAAAACAAAAAATTTTAAGTGTGGGAGAAAGTAATCAAAGCCATCATGGATCTGGTATCAACCAACTCCATGTAATTATCTAAGTAACTCACTTCCATAAGGGGTTGTGCCACTGTGAAACATGTGTTTTGTCCCCTCAAGGCACCTAATGTGCTTGAGAATCATTGTACTTTACTTTTTGTGTTAATATAACACCTTCACTCACAATGGTTGACCTTTCCTGACAATAATCAACTCCTGGCAAGGCTTTTTGTGGATGATTCCCTACTCTTCTTGAAAGCTAGACCTCACATAATCAGGAATGCTCTAGAGATTGTTCAAATGTTTGTCATAGCCTTGGGGTCAAAGTGCAATATTGAGAAATCAAGACTCGTCTCACTTTAAAAAAATGACTCATTCAACCCATCTATTTAGATTGGAGAGATTGTGTCAAAAGGAAAGATTTTCCAACACTATGCATTAGGAAGAGTATGGGATCTAGGAGGGCCTCTTTATTTGGTAGTTTAAGGGATTCAAACGTCTAGAATTAAGAAAGCATTCAAAGGACAACTTTTGAATTCAAACAGCTAGTTTATTTGAATTTAATTTTCTCTCCCAAAATGAAATTTAAAATCGAGAGGGCAAAACCAAATCATGTAACATATCTACGAAAAGAGCATTGCATTTAAACTACAGATCTATAATCATCACTCAAATTGGAGATCATATGTAGGAGTTATGGAAGGACAAAAATGATAAAGTTGTCCACCCCCTTTTTAAGGGAGGGAAAGTGTATCCTTTGACCACTTTTACACCTCTCTTACACACCCACCATTCTGCACACATGGTGTGCATCTATTTGTCAAAATTCTAATCATGTCCATAATCTTATGGAAAATAGAGAGACCCTCCTAGGCCCCATCCTCTTCCTAATGGGAGTCCCACTGGGGGTTGACCTCATACACAAGCAAAGTTCCAATGAGCAAGATGCAAAGGGGGGAGTATATGTTGCTTCCCTTTGTGAGCAGGATGAAAGTGATTAATTCATTTACACTCCTATACATAGCCTTCACTTGTTTGCTCCTAAAGATAGCCAAATGCAACTAGAAAGAATTCTTGAAACTCGTCAAAATATTTTTCTAGAAAAGTCACACCAAAGACCTAGCAGTGGACCAAATGGGAGTTTGTGTTTCTGGACCAGTGGAGCATGGTGGTATCAGGATCCTCAACCCTGCTATTCATGGAGAGGCCTATTGTGCAAAATTCTTGGTCTCAATCGCAAAGTTAGACAAGACATGGGCCATGATGACAGGGATATGATTGACAAGGCAAAGATCTTTTCTCAAAGTGGCCAATGGAAAGAGTTAGGGATGCACGACAACTTGTTAGTTCCTCAGTGGGCCAACCTAAGATTAGGTGGCACAATGGGCGAGCTGGTATGTAAGTGTACCAAGGCAACAGAGGCACTAGAATGGGGAGAGACAATCATATATTTCCAAACTTTCATAACACATTGGTCCATGTGGCTCTCCAAAGCAGAAAGCAAATTATTGAACCCATTTTGGAGAGATATTACCAGAAAGATCAATAACAAAGGTCTTCAAAGATTGGCCCATTTTTGGAACAAGAACAACAACAAGAGCTAGACAAATACAAATCAATTGGATACCCGGTGTGACCTCAATGGTACTAAAAGACATTTGATTATTAATAGAGCTATAGAAGGGCTAGACAATTGCTTGATGCCTATCTATGAGTCTCCATTCCAATGGAAAGCCTAGAAATGGCCCAAGAGCAATCAGTTCTATAAACCGCAAATCAAGGATACCTACCACACTCTAATGATAAAGACAAATTGGTTCTCCCCCCTCAACAAGCAGCATAAGCAATGTCTTGAAGCAAGAGGGTGGAAATAACAAATAAATGTTAAAATTAGGGTTTCAAAGAAACGCACACAGCTTGGAGAAGACGAAGGAAGCTCAAGGCACACAATAGAGAGTGTGTTATGGAAAGATAAATAGCCCTAGAGTGATGGGCGCATATACAATGCTCGGGAGAAAAAACCTCCTAAAGAGGGAAAAAATGCCCAGGCGGTCCTAGTATGTTCACACACATCACTACCACATGTATATGGTAACAAATCCTCCCTAGAGTGATGCGGTGAACAAGAGCTAGCACATGAGTAAAGGGAAGTACCATGCCCAAAGAACATGATCAGTCCACAAAGGGGAGTAAGCCCAAAGCTTTGCGGAAAGCTTCAAGCTTCTCACGAGACAATGCTTTGTGAAAAGATATGCAAGGTTGTCCTGTGTTGGCACATAAGCTAAGCCAATCTCTCCTGCTGAGAGCCTCTCCCTGACATTGGTGGTAATGCACCTCAATGTGCTTTGTGCGAGCATGAAAAATTGGGTTCCTCGCAACTGCTCTGACTGTCAGTGTACATAGTGTTGGCAGTGTCATGTTCAACACCCAAATCAGCCATAAGGCGTCTGAGCCATACACACTCAACCATAGCTATGAAGACTGCCTTGTACTTAGCCTCACATCTTGAAGTGGCCACAGTAGGTTGCTTCTTGCTCAACCATGATATACATGAACTGCCAAGCATGAAACAAAAACAACTTGTGGACACTCATGTGTCAAAACAACCAGTCCAATCTGAGTCCGAAAAAGCATGTAAGTCTGGCGGCAATGATCCCCCTTGGGATAAAACAAGCCAAGATGTAAAGTGCCACTAAGGTAGTGGAAAATCCTCTTGACGGCCTGCCAATGCTTAGACCCTGGGCTATGCATAAATCTGCTAACCTGTGAGACTGTAAATTGAATATCCGACCTCGTGTTGCATACATAAATGAGGCAGCCAACAGCAGTTTGATAAAGAGTGACATTAGCAGGATCGTCAACATCATGTAGACTCAACTTCAAACCTGTTTCCATGGGAGTGGCAATAGGTTTGCAATCCTCAAGTCCAAACTTACATAGCAATGTCTCTACGTAAGGCAATACCACCATCACACTGCTTAAACAGTATACCCAAGCAATGATGCAACAGCCCCAGATCTTTCATCTTGAAAGTAGCATTCAAATCATCCTTAAATTCAGCAATATGTCTCTCATTTGGTCCAGTGATATGCTAGCAAATCATCGACATAAAGAACCACAATGATAAGTACATCACCCTCACGCTTTACATACACTGTGCTATCTGTTGAACTGTTACGAAAGCCTCGTTCGACCAAATGAGTGTCAGCTTTCTCATACCAAGCACGAGGAGATTGCTTTAGCCCATACAAAGCCGTCTTACATCTGCACAATTTGTCCTCTTGTCCTTTTATGACAAAACTGCGAGGCTCCGTTAAATAAACTTCCTCAAATATGTCACCATTCAAGAAAGCAGTAACAATGTTTGATTGATGTACATCCCAACCAAAATGAGCTGCCAATGCACATAGAAAATGCACAGTAGTCATACGACAAGTGGGAGCAAAAGTCTCTTCATAATCTATGCCTTTTTGTTGTGCATAACCCTTTGCAACAAGTCGAGCCTTATGGCGATCGATCTCACCATCCGGCTTGCGTTTCAACTTGTAAACCCACTTCGTACCAATGGCCTTTTTGCCAGGAGGCAAATCACATAAAGTCCATGTGTCATTTTCTATAAGTGCATCATATTCTGATTGCATGGCAGCCATCCAATTTTTTGAATTATGTGCTTCATCCAAAGACAGAGGCTCCTCAACATCATGTAAGCTAGACACAGCCAAAGCATAACAATCTGATGCATAAGATGCATGGCAAGAGCCTGAACAAGTATGACTAGACAAAGGTGCATCCAATTTACTGTCATGCAAAGTGTGCACCAGCCATTTTGGCATACCTCTAGCCTACTCATTTTCAACCCTTTCCTCATCAAGTACATCATGTACATTTGCATCAGTAATAGGCTGATCTGTAACATTTGCAGAAACCCCGATAGGCTGTACATTTGCCTCATTGGAACTTACATTCGTATTTCCACCACTGAAAAGAGGCAACAAAGTGTCATAAATGTCTTGTGAGCTTACATTATTGTCTCTAGTACATGACAGTAAGGGCTGAACAGAATCTTCCACAAACACTACATCCCGTGAAACCAGAATACGTTTTGTTTGCGGATGATACAACCTGTAACCTTTGCTTTCAGCACTGTAACCAACAAAAATACATTTGACAGCCTTATCATTCAATTTTCTGTGTTGTGTTTGTGGCACCAAAGCATATGCCAAACAACCAAAAACACGCATGTGCTCAATAGAAAGCTTTCTATCATGCCAAGCTTCATATGGAGTAATAGACTGCAAAGCTTTCGTAGGACACTTGTTTAGTACATAAGTGGCACACATGATGGCATCAAGCCAAAAAGAATGCGGCAAAGCTTGACTTTTGACCATACATCGTGCCATTTCTGTAAGTGCCTGTTTTTCCTCTCAGCAACACCATTTTGCTGAGGTGTATAAGGCACTGTACATTGGTGTTTTATCCCACGACTAGCCAGAAATGCATTGAATTCATGAGACATATACTCCCCCCCTCGATCGGAACGGAGGGTGCCCATAGTACATTTCGAGACATTTTCAGCCATAGTTAGAAATTGTTTGAAGCACATAAAAACTTCGGACTTTGCTTTAAGCAGAAATACCTATGCATGCCTGGAGTAATCATCAATGAAAGTCATGAAGTAAAGGTAATTGCCCAAGGACCCAAGGACGGAGTTTGCATGGGCCCACAAACATCACTATGCACAAGCTTCAACCTGCATGTGGCCCGAACTGAACCATCCTTTGGAAACTTAGAACGTTGCATCTTACCCAAAATACAGCCTTCACAAACATGTTTGACAGGTGCTTCAAGAGGCGACAAAGAAGCAACCATATCAGATTTTTGCAAACACAGCAAACTGGCAAAATTCAGATGACCAAAACCTGCATGCCAAAGTTTTGCATCTGAAATAGCCCTTGAATCTGCAACTGCATTTGCAAAATTTTGTCCACACTTGTCATACAAAGTGAGCTTATACAGCCCACAGCACAAAAGCCCAGATGCAACAATTTCATCACCAAAACTGAGATCATGAACTATACATCTGTCATCCCCAAATTTGACTACAAGTCCAAGTCTAGCAAGTGCAGATACAGACAAAAGATTCTTCTTGATCCCAGGTACATAAAGTGCATCAACAAGTGTGAAATAACTACCATTTGTAGCAATAAGCACAATCTTTTCAACTCCCTGAATCGGATAAGAGGCATTATTGGCACAAGTGACTGAATTCCCATGAGGGACAGACTTGAGAGAGGTGAACAATTCACGATGTGAGGTAATGTGCTTTATAGCACCACTATCGAAATACCACACATGTGAATCTACAGCAACTGACAAGCATGCATCATGTACAACAGGGATTGTAAGTGCATTATGTACCAAAAGCCCATTCTGCATCAACATCATCATTATAGTCTCCTGTTACAGAAGACTCAACAATGGCTGCATTTGTAGTGGAACCAACATTTGCAGTGGAACCACCCTCTTTCTTCTTAGCCTCTTTGGCCTTCAACTTAAGACACTGCTTGATCAAGTGATCATTAGCTTTACAATAATGGCAACGCATCTTCTTTTTGCCCTTACCACCAGAATTCCAGACGAATTGCTACCAAGAGAAGCATTAGGATCAGAAGTTTTGCCACTTGCAGCAGAACCATAAGAAGTGGCTGCATTGCTGTTACCACCCTTTCTTTGAGAAGCAATAAAAGCCTGTTCAATTGCACACTGCCTAGTCCTGTTTTTTCTAGAAAGTGACTCTTGCAACAACACTTTTCATAATGCATCAAACTTGACAACTTCAGGATTTCCTTGGGTCATCAATCTCCAAGTACTAGCAAAAGTCGGGTAGGAATCTGGTAAGGCATCAAGGACAGTCTGCACAAGGGAACTGTCTGAAATGACTTCACCCACATAAATAAGTTGCTCATTGATATCCTTGACACCAGCAAGGAAAGTGTCCCTATCATCTTCCTCATCCATAATCTTTGACTCCAGCTCTTTACGCAGCAAAGCAATTTTAGCCTCATTGCGACTTGCATAAAGACCAGCCAATTTATCCCAAGCCTTGTTTTGCAGATTTTGCTGAACGGATGTGAGGAACAATTGTGCGCTTCACAGACAACGCAATAAATGCATGAGTCTTCGCATCCTTTACATCCCAACGAGTTTGTTCTGTCCTAGGCAAAACAACTCTAATAGCAGCAATCCTTGCAGCAAGACCTGTAGCATCGTCAACATCACCTACATCCTCAGAACCACGACGTACATCAATGCCCTGCACAATATTCCAAACGCCCTTTGACACAAGAACATGTTGCATCATGTAAGCCCACATAGGGTAATTGTCTCCATCCAACCTGTCCTCAGCAACAAACATCTTGAATACATCTGTGTTGTTGTCAGCCATGGTAAATGATGCACCTGATGTGAAAACTGCCCGAAAAGAGGAGAAACGAAGCGGAAACAACACGTGCTATATAGCACAAACCATAGAAGACTGGATGGCACTTGTTATGCAGAAAATGGCATTGACAGAAATTTTGCACAAAATGACGAAATAGCCTGTGCAGACCTGCCTGTAGTGGAAATGGAGGCCAAAATGAGCCCGAATCAAAAATCTGAGCAAACGCTTGCCAAACCTCACTGTAATCGGAGAAAGTGAGAAGGCGTGTGCTGGAGCAGCTAGCGACTAAGCCCGGGAGGACGTAACCTGCTCTAATACCAACTGTTGGAATTAGGGTTGCAAAGAAACGCACACAGCTTCGAGAAGACGAAGGAAGCTCAAGGCACACAATAGAGAGTGTGTTACTTAGTGTGCAATGGAAAGATAGATAGCCCTAGAGTGATGGGCGTATATACAATGCTCGGGGGGAAAAACCTCCTAAAGAGGGAAAAAATGCCCCACGGCCCTAGTGTGTTCACACAGATCACTACCACATGTATATATGGTAACAATAAAATTTGGAATCCATAGTGGCCTCTTTCGATGAAGATTTTTTGTGAAAGATGCTATGGGGGGCTATGGTGATTGTCATCAAAATTTCAACCAAAGTTGTTGGCTCATATCAGTGCTCGGAGTGCAAATTGACAAGTTAGGATCTCCCTCACTTATTCAAGGAATGCCCAGCTATCATAGACCTTACATGTGAGAAGGAAAGGTGGTGAAAATCCAAGCACTTTTAATTTGTACCTAAATTGTTACTATTCTCCTACTTTCAACAAGTTTGGAAGGCTAGGAATTGTCACATATTCAAAAATGACCTCTCAATAGCTAGCTTCACGATCATTGCAAAGAATTGATTATTTTTGTTGGAAAAAGGAAGAACTCAAGTGAGTGGAATGGGGCAATTCTTGCCATCATAAACTCAACTCGCTAGTGGTGCATAAGGGATCGTATGAAATGGTGGGGCACGAGCTTGAGGGTACTTTGTACATTTCTTTATGGTGGAGAATCTAATAAATCCACTCACATTGTGAGTTTGAAAAAAAACACTTCCACTCACAACTGTGAGTACGACAACAAAAAAACAAAAAAAAAGTTAATGCTCAAAGGTAAGGCATAAAGGCTTTTCACGTTGAAAAGGTAAGGGGGTTTTGACACTTAATTTCTTCGAGGCGTAAGTACCGTTGATTCTTTTTTAAATGCTTGGTACCACTATTGGGAGAAAAGTTGCCATTTCTTCAAGCTCTCAACACACACCTATCATACCTCTCACTATCTCTCCTTTTCTCAAGCGCGTGCACGCACGCGCACGCGCACACAAGGAGACAATGACTATTACAGACAAATATGCATGCACATAAACATAGTAGAGATGGTGAAAGCTTGTAAGAGAAAAGATGCCATAGCCTAGACAATTCTTCTCCAAGGGAGGATCCAATCCCTTTTCCCATAGCACACATGGGTTATAGTAGTGAATCTAATAGAGAGGAAAGTGTTCCACTCACTACCCGAGTTTAGGGAGATGAAGAGCACTCCAATCCCACCAAGGGAGCAGAGGAAAGCAACAAAGATTCCAATGAGATTCGACCTCATTCCAAGGAATTAGGAAAATACCATGGCTTGTTATTATGGGAGATGTCGACAAGATGGAGTATCGACGTCAATTGAAGGTTGACACATGTGCCAAGCAGATGATCAAGTGCTCCAAGGACCCAAAATACGTAAAGTATTTGAAGAATCACCCACTTGACAAGGTTCATTTATATTGCGAGATTCCATCCATTCACCTCTTGGATGGGGATACTACCCAATGTGGGCTTATATGATGACACATGTTCTTGTGTCAAAGGGCTTTTGAAATGTTGTGCAGGGCATTGATGTACGTCCTGGTTCTGAAGCATTAGCCACTTCTCACTTTTGAAAAACCACATGTTCCTAATGCTTCTGTTGGCAGCACTTCGTCTAGGAATTCTGGTGAAAAGGAAAAAAATAAGATGTGTTGCCATTATTGCAAGGCTAATGATCACCTGATAAAGCAATGTCCCAAGTTGAAGGAAAAAGAGGCCAGGAAGAAAGAGGTTGGTTTCATTACAAGTGTAGCTATTGTAAAATCTTTTGAACATGGAGATTGTGATGTAGATGCAAAGTGGGAATTTAGTGCAAATCTCCCTCCACCACGAATGAATGCTGTTCTAGAAGCACCGGCTTGATGTCACCATTACCCCTGTCACTCGCAAACTGCGGTTGCACTGCCAAGGGTATCAAGGGCATGATGACTTCTATGTCATGTCACTAGAGGGGTGTGATCTACTCATTGGAGTGCCCTAGTTCTACAAGAAGCATGTCGTGGTTGATTCTTGGGCAAGCAAGGTTACATTGAAGAATGAGAAAGACTAAGAAATCATCCTCAATGTAAAATTAAAGGGTGTGTGTTTCCTAAACCATGCAGCCACTCTCGTCCTAACACTACATTAGCACGGTTCATGTTCATAGCTTGAAAATCAAGGGTCGTTGTATGATCTTGAACAATAAGCTCAACCCCTTGAACTACCATGTCCCATACTTCTTTATCATTTCCATACATCTATTCTACCACATACTTATCCCAACGGGGAGTCTTTGTAAGCTTCAATTTCTTGACTAGCTTATAGTTTAGTAAGGTATGAGTTGCACCATCATCCACTAAAATACGAACACGTTCTCCCTTAATAGTGTCATGCATGCAAATCAACTCGTGTGGGCCAAAGGTGGGCTGCCACATTGAAGCAGGCACACAACACTTGTGCTTTTCTTCCATACGAAGAACCTCTACAACACAATATTTAGGAGATGAGTCTAATGTGAGGTGTTGCACCTTGTGCATGGCCTCTTCTTTGCCTTGCAAAAGAGGACAATCCTTCTTGTTATGCTGGTCCAAAAGACATCTTAAACACAAATTGTGTTTCTTTGCATGCTCAAAATCGATAGTGATGAGAGACCCAAGTGGAGTATCTCATGATTCTTTAGGCTTCTTAGCCTCTTGTGAGTGCAAAGTGGTAGATTGTTTCTTGTTCCTCTTGGAACGTGTGGGAGATCTACCTCGCCATTTTCTCTTAGCAAAAGTATTCTTAGAGTAGGGAACATTTCCCTTCCTCTCCTGGTCATCATCATACCTGATCGATGGCTTCTTCCAAAGCTTTTGGATGTTGAGTCTTGACATGAAGACGATAGTCTTTGTCAAGACCCCTATTGAAACCCCGTGTCTTTTGGAATTCATCTAGACCTTGTAGTTTTAATATGATTTCTCGATACTTAGAAAGATACTGAGTAAGAGAGAGGCCAAACATGTGGCATGCATCCCATGCTAACCAATTCTTATCTTCTTCATTGGAGTCCAAAAACTCTTTGGAGAAAGAAACTTGAAACGTAGCCCAAGACTGAGGATGAGCATCTATTGGAAATGTCATCCACCACTTATAGGCCTTGACTTTAAGAGAGAGAATTTTTTCCACATCTATCTTAATATATGGGTGTGTCTCTCAGCCTATGAATATCACTCCATTTTTGTAAGAACGTATTGACCGGTAATGCATTGCTACCTTTTGCATTTTTTGAAGTACTTGCCTCATGGACTCCTTGAGTCGTGCGAGCTTGAGTTCCTTGAATCGTGTAGTTGCGGCTCCTTGAGCCATCTGTGAATAGCTCAGTAAGGTTTGTAACATTTTCATTTAGTACAGAGAGGTTGTGTTCAAGTACGCTTTGGCGATTTTCCAAAGTCTTGAAACTAGCCATATCTACAAGGCCATGATCTCCTAGATCATCATTGTCATACATATTAATGTCGGCAGCGCCCATGGGTTGTGCTCAAAATCAAAAGAGTGTGTAGGTGGGATATCCCATGGTAAACACACGCTAATGTAGAGAGAGAGAAATTTCAACTTGTACCTTGTAAATCTTGAAGATTGTTTTTTTAATGCTCAGTGACTTTTGCATTGCATGCGATCCTCGCCTTGCAAAACTTATAGTGCTTCACGTCTTGTTCTTCGTAAAAACACCTTCATTGATTCTTCACAAAAACTTGTTGTTTTTGTGAAGGCTTTTGTTCACTTGTGAAGGTTTTTCTTGAAGAAAAAGGAATTTGGGAAGAAAACTTGCATTTCTCTAAGGAGTGAAAAGTAAGGGTGAAACTACATCCTTGAAGTTTGTAGCTTTCCTTTCCTTCTAACTTTCTTTGTCAACTCAAGTATGCTACTTTTCTTGTTGATACACAACAAGGTTCAATAGCTTGAATGATAGGGTGTTGGCCTCTTACCCTCACGGAGTGGGTTCAACCCTCCATGTAAGGGTTTAGAGGGCCTTCCTACGTGCACAGCCAACGGAGCTTCGGTATCGTAGAGATGTCGTTCGAGTTTGCCTTGGTCGTGCATTATGGAGGACGTACCTGAAGTGGCTGCGGTTGTTGCTCACTATCTGTACTCTCGTGCTGTGCACAAAACCTTGTGTTTCTTTTTTTTGTTGCGTTGCGGGCCGTCGTCTTCCTCACATGTCCCCTGCAGATCATGGGAGAGGAGATGTGCGTCGCATGCACATGCAACCTGCTTTTCCCTTTCTTGAAATAGCTTTGATACCAGTGAAAGGATGAGAGTAATGTCGTGTGCTAGTCTCCACCCAACCATGCTATCTTATAGCCTCCCTCTAGCATACACACTATCCGGCCATTGCCCGTAGAACCGTGTCCTTACAAGCTACCTCTTGAAAGACCTGATGATTTGATACCCGACAGAATGCCACCGAACTAGCCACCTTCAAAGTGACCAAATCCCAAAATGAGAAAATAATGAAATAAGTAAAATAATTTCACGAAAAGGGTCTAATACAACCTACATCGCCTTTTTGTCGTGACTAGTGCTTCTAGTTTTGAACTAAGGAAGAGAGAGAAAGAGAGAGAGAGAGAGAGAGAGAGAGAGAGAGAGAGAGAGAGAGAGAGAGAGAGAGAGAGAGAGAGAGAGAGAGAATGCATGCATGCCATGCAAACTCCTCATGAATCAATGAAAACTCCATGCCTCTATCACTTCTCCCAATCTTATTTGAGCTTTGATACAACTGAAATGCCACCAGCCTTTAGGGTGCCAAAGAGCACTCCTCCCAAGCACTAACCCCCCAGCTTTGGAGCCATGGCTATAGCCCTTGGTTTAGGGAGGGCCCTCGTGTGGTTGTCTTAGGCCGTGTCCACTAGTCAAAACATGCCTCTATACCCCGCATAGGGAGGAGCGTGGGATTCATACATGAATTTCTCACGAAGGGAGTGGGTAACACATAGCCTATTGCCATGGAGAAGATAACCATCCTGCAAGGTGAATGGTTCCTCTTTCTTCCCCAAAGCAAGGGCTGACATTATGTCTTTAAAATTAGGGTCAGTAGCATACTCATCTATCATAGAAGATAGATCATTGTGAGTTGCTATTGACACAGCATTAACTTTTGGTCATCGTGAAAGTGCATCAGCCACTTGATTGTGCTTACCAGCAATGTGAGCAATGTGGAAATTAAATTGTGAAAGAAAATTTGCCCACCTCATTTGTTTGTCGGAAAGCTTTGTTTGCGTCATGAAGTACTTGAGACTTTGATGGTCTGTTCGTAAGATGAATGGAGTCCCCAATAGAAAATGTTTCCATGTGTCTAGGGCATGTAGAACAGCTAACAGCTCTTTCTCATAAATGCCTAAGACCCATTCATCCATGTTGAGCCTTCGTCTCTCATAGGCTATGGCATGCCCTTCTTGAAGCAAGAGTGCTCCAAGGCAATCACCACAAGAATCACATTGGACCTCAAATGGCTTTGAGAGATCCGGAAGCATAAGGACTGGTTGGGAGATAAGCTTCTCTTTGAGCTTGTCAAAAGCACTTTGCTCCTTAGTAGTCCATGAGTACTTAACGTTTTTATTTGTTAAGTCATGTAATGGTCCTACTATTTGAGAGAATTTTGCTATGAAGCGTCTATAGTATGCACACATACAAAAGCTTCTTAGCTCATGTAGATTCCTTGGATTATGCCATGCTTTTATTACCTCCAACTTTGATGGATCCATACGGATACCATCTCGAGAGATAATATGACCTAAGTATTGAATCTCTTGAAGGAAAAATTCACTTTTCTTTTGATTGAGAAAAAGCTTATTCTCCCTTAATGCTTGAAAAATCACTTGGAGATGTTGCTTGTGTTCCTCCAAGGAATTGGAGTAGATGATGATATCATAAAAAAACACTCCAGTGAATTTGCGGTAGGGTCAAAAAAATTTCTCCATTAGTTGATTGAATGTAGCTGGTGCATAAGTCAAGCCAAAAGGCATGACTAGATATTCATAAAGGCCAAACGTTGTACGAAACGCAGTCTTTAGGATATCTTCATTCACTATCCTTATTTGATGGTAGCCACTTTTAAGGTCAATCCTACTGAAGTAGGTAGAGCCTTGTAGCTTATCAAACAGATCTTCTACCCGGGGTATGGGAAATCTATTTTTGATAGTGATATGATTTAGTGCACGATATTCCACACACATGCGGTATGTTTCTTTTGCACTAAAAGGACTGGAAAGCAAAAGGGAGAGGATCTAGGCCTCACCATTCCTTTGTCTACCAATTATTGTACTTGCCTCATGATCTCCTCTTGTTGAGCTTGTGAAACTCGATAGGGAGGTTTGTTAGGCGGTGAGCTTCCTGATAGGAGCTCAATTCGATGGTCATCATCCCCTCATTTTGAAGGTGAGTCCATAGGGATATCATCAATGAATACATCTTGGAATCCTTTTAGAAAGTTAGACAAGTCTAACTCTTCTTGATTCCTACCATTCACCTTTGATGAAACATTAGGATCTTTTTGGGATTCTTTGACAAAAATCATGTACACAGAAACTGAGTTTTTCATTGATTTATCAAGGGCGAGAGGATTTACAAGTGGTATAGTACAACCAGACTCATTAGCATCTATATACATATTCTTTTCCCTATAGGTTAGATTCTCCTTTCAGGGAACTTCATGTTGGCAGCCATGCGGTTGAACCATGGTATCCCTAGGATAACATCCTCATGTTGGAGAGGAGAGATGAAGAAGTCTTCTTTGTCGACATAGCTTTGGACATGAAGCCTCAACTTCCCAATCAAGGGAGTAATGGAGGCTTGTTGTCCCTTGAAAGCGGCATCGGCCATTACAGCATCTCCCATCTCAAAAGCTTGAATGCCCAACTTGGTGGCCAACTCCATTGATATGAAGTTGAGACCAGAACCAGGGTCAAACAGGATGAAAGCATCATGCTCCCATACCTTTCCCCATAGGAGAGAGGTGATCCTTTGGAATGAGTATCCTCTTTTGGAGCTTCAATAGTGGAATCTCTAGGAGTCTCATTGCGAGAATTTCTTTTTGGGCAAGAACGATAGCCATGTCCTTGCTCCCCACACTTAAAACATTTGTGATCCTTGCGAAAAGTTTCAAGCTCTTCAGGAGAGAGTTTATTTTTACCCCTTTCTCCTTGGACCGATTGTTGTTGTTGTTGTTGTTGTTGTAATGGCCGTGGGAAAAAAATTGGGCATTAATTTTTCCCCTTGCATCACTTTTGTCTTTATTTTCCATGGGTTTGACATTCCGTCTAACCCCTTGTTGGAAATTGATAGAGTCGGGCCGTTGAGAGTTGACATACTCGGCCATCTCCTCAGGTAATCCCGCACAGAATTGTTGTTTTTGCTCAGCAAAGTCTATCTTTTGAAAGACAGTAGCCTTGAGATGTAAATCCCAAAACTTGTCCACATATTTGTGGATAGACTCATGAGAGAGAAGTCTTAAACTCCGCCATTCGGTGAGCACTTTGTCCTTTGCATCACTTGCAAGGAATTGCTTCATCATGGAAATCGTAGAGTTTTCCATGTCTTTGGTGCTTTGCCATTGCCTCAAAGACTAGCCCACCATTGACGAGCCGATGTTTGGAAGTGCATAGCTACATGGCGTAGCTTGGAGGACCCCATGAAGCCCTCGTCTCCAAAGGCCACATCAAATTGTTGGATGAAGGCCAATACTTTGTCGGTAGCACCAAAGGTCCCATCATAGGTGAGAAAAGAGATACTCTTTCCTCCCTCTTTGAAATTCTTAAGCTTTTGTGACCTTTGCCATGCAGGGTAAGATTTGTGATGTCCTCCCCTCTTATATTCTCTAGGAGAATAGCCATAGCTTTCATCGGTAGAGGAGGAAGGTGAAGAAGAAGGAGAAGAGGGTGACCTCTTTCTTGCCCTTTTCTTCCTTGGTTTCCTCTCTTCCCTTTTGGAGTGACGAGGAGAAGGACTATGGGTTAACCGTTTCCTCTTGGGAGGAGTTGCCGATCGTTTAGTCCTCCTTCTTTGTGGAGCCACATCTTCGGAGGAATTTAGGGATTCATTGCTTTCTTGATCTTTGGATTCCTCCTCTCGTATGGGAGAGAGTCTTCTTTTGGGGGTCTCTTCAAGAGGCCTCGTAAGCTCTCTCTCTCCTCTTGGAGAGGAAAGGAAATCCCATAAGCACGAAGTTGTTGAGTAACTTCGGCTTGCAAAGTGGGGTTGCCCATAGCTTGTTGCAACCTAGTGACAAGATAATTAACAAACATGGGAGCATCATCATTGGCACCTTCATGTGCAAAATCAAAAATATCAATGTTCATTCTCCTCTCTTGATTATTGTCAGCCATGCTAATTAAACTTATGTATTTACTTAGTGTATGTTTTGGCAATTCAAAACCTTAGTTGCTACTCCTCTTAGCCTTTCAGAATAGGCACTTAAGTATCTACACCCACGGCTCGAATTGGTTAATTATAGAGAGTAGTGGAGTGAGTCTAACATAGCGAAGTTGTCGAGGGATAGCTCCTTTCAGACTTCTTATGGCTCAATAATGGTGAAGCCGTAGGCAAGTCTAATAGACTCCATTATTAAGTCCAAAGCTCCCGAGGTGTGCACCATATCCCACATAGTGAGCTCAACAAAACCGATAATAGATCCCAGTCCCACTTACCCTAATATAATTAACAAAATCAACCATTAATAGGCTACTTAAGGACCTCTCTTCTTAAGCAAGAAAAGAGAAACCAAATGCTCTGATACCAATGTAATGGAAATTGCCTATGAACTTTGGAAGTAGCGGAATTAGGAAATTAGGTGAAGCACTTTTAAGAGATTACTTTGTGAGCATAGCGGGTGAACTTAGTTGATGGTAGAAACATAAACATGATACTTATTTAACTTGGCATGAACAATACTTTTGCAAGAGAGAGAGAGAGTTTAGAGAACATGACAATAGTTGAGGACCGGATTCATATGGAGCCGGTCCCCCCTCCAATAGGCATTTGTATTATAGTTTCTCCCATCAAGAAAGACTTGGTACAATACAATCTTTGTGTTCCTTGTGACCTAGGTGATGCAATGAATATGGAATGCCTCATGCATCACAAACATAACATAAACTTGAAGAAAGCATTAACTATCCCAAGCCTCAGTCCCAAGGCCTCAAACACCTTCGAAGGTGGAGAGAGCTGGCGGGGAATGAGGATAGGGAAGAGGAAGAAGAAACATTCCATAGGAGAAAGAAGTAGTTCCTCACTTATTATTACTCTTCTTGCTAGCATACATAATAGCATAGTAATGGAGATGAAGAAGATGGCAAGCTTAAGCATTGAAGCATGACTCTTGGTTGGATTTGCATTCCATAGCCAAGAGTGTTGGTGTAGTCTTTCACTCTCACAAGCTTGGAGAGGAGGTGGTGTTCCTCAACTTTCACCAAGTGAGAATGGTCCCTCAAGTGAGTGTGTGTGATGGTGTATATCCTCCTAGTACCCCCCCTCCTTGCTTTGGGCAAAAATTCTACTTGCTACAAGCTCATTGGACCCCTCTCTCCTTAGCCAATCACATACAGCCTGTAGTCAAGCACATGGGTAGTCTTTTGACAAGTGTCCTCCTTACCCCTTAGAGAGAGAGAGAGAGAGCTTGAAAATATCTAGATATTTGTTAGGTGGAAGTAAAAGCTCATTGGACCCCTCTTTAGCCCAACCAATAGCATTCAAGCACCCATGTGGTTAAGCTTAGTGAGAGTCTGACATGTGTCCCATGTGCTCTTTTAGAATTCCCCTAACTTTGAGATTTTTATGCATAGGAAGTTTCTGAAGCAACTTCCTCATTAAGTGAGTAGGTTCTCTTTTTGACTCAAGCATCTTACCCCCCATGCATAGGAAGCTTCTCAAGCAACTTCCTCATTAAATGTGACAAGTACCTCAAGTAACTTAGTCATCAAGCTTAGGTGGAGTTCCCACCTCAAGCACAGCCCTAGCTTGCCTAAGTTTAGGTCGGGTTTCCCACCTCAAGCACAACCCTAGCTTGCCTAAGTTTAGATCGGGTTCCCACCTCAAGCACAGCCCTAGCTTGCCTAAGGTTCTCACCTCAAGCACAACCCTAGCTTGCTTAAGGTCAAAAGGACTTTTAAACACTAACCATTGGAGGTCTTTAATGAAGCTAACCCTAAGGTCTTTTAAGCTTCATTAGTTAATCTTGCTCTTTGACAGACCATCTCTCATTTGGACCCCTTTACCATTGGCCCCGTGTTGAGATAGATCCGTAAGCACATGTCTATATTATAACCCTTGTTCCTGTTTATTATCCCATATTAAATGATCAGTTTAATATGAGACAATCATTTGGGTTGGTTAGATATTAGATATTTGATGACACTAGCAATGCATCATGAATTCTCTCCCATGTAAAGGTCTTGTGTAAGGCCACAAGGCTTCAAGGTGCAAGCATTGGTGATTGCATTTTCTTTCCCATTGAAGTTGGTAAAAACAACCCAAAAATTCCTTACCATATCCATGTTGGGTATAATCTACAATCAACACGTTCCAAGAGGAAACATTTAAAGCAGAAAGCTCTACACAGAGAGTCCTATACCGGGAAGTCCCTGAGCAAGATGCCACTCTCTCATTTCTGGCATGGGATCTTCCCAAGGACGATTCACATCCTTTGGGATGGAATCAAGCATGTTCATTTTACTTCTCTCATAACTTTCTCCTTTCTTTGGTGTGAAAACTTTAGATGAAGTACCCAATAAGCTCAACATGCATTCCCTCCTAACAAACCCACCCACAAAAGCCACATGGTGAGAGAGCTCACAATGATCGTTGTGATCGTAAAGAGAGAGCTCAACATGCATTCCCTCCTAGCAAACCCACCCACTAAAGCCACATGATGAGAGAGCTCACTATGATTGTTGTGATCGTAGTGAGAGAGCTCACTACAATCATTGTGATCAACATTTTCTCACATCAAGCAATAAGCTCTAAAAATTCAAACGAGACATGTTGCAGATCTTTGATTCTCCCTTTGTCATCCGTGACAAAATGCCTATGGAAGGCTGAATCTAAATGCTCAGTTTTGTGTTTCTCCTTGTCTGAGGTCTTGCTTTTAAGGAGAAGAACATGTTGGTGAGAAAAGATTTGACAAAGTACTCAAGAAGTTTAATGCCATTCTCTTTGATGCTTTTAGCAAACGGTTTTGGTATCTCACTCTTAACTTCTGGGTGAGGTCAACGATGAACTTTGCTAGCAATTTGCAACAATAGCTGATGCTCTCTTCTAGCTCTATATAGACCTTCCAAGTGGGGGCAAACCTTAAAAACAAAGGATAGTACTCTAAAGCGTTCAACGCATCAGAACTTTTGGTACAAGGTGGCTCTCATTGTCATGTGCACACTAACCCTATGTGCACGTGAACAATCTACTGTAACTCCTACTTCTAGGGTTTAGGATATCCTTGGAAGTGTCTCGGAATCCTTGTGAGCATGTATGAAAGATGTGCATGACCAAGCACTTTAGCATAGTTTAATGCCCTCTAATTGCACATCAGCATAGATAGTGTTTGCTAGGTGTAGTCATTGGGGAGTGTTTGCATAGTCTAGCATCAATATCCAAGCCTAGGTAGTATCTACATATGAAGCACCCCTTCAATGGATTATTTTATTCACTAATAATCAAAATTAGCATGTTTACCAAGTCGTCAGATTTTTGGAATCCGCTCAACCCAACAAGATTTACCTATTTAGGTGACTCTGGGGTTCACCTCTCTAAGAAGTCAAGTACATGCACTACAACACCAGCACTCCCTTGGCATTTACCCTTGGTCAATTTCATCAAAATCCCTTCCACCTTTCTTTTTTGCATCCAACCTCAACCCTTTGTGTTTTAGGAGTTGAACACCACATTTTTGCAAATCAGCCCTAGCGTTACCCTTCCACACCACAGAACCAATGTTTCCTAGTTTCAACCATTAGCATCATAGATCCAAGCATCTAGATCAAGATCCCATCAGCATTTGTGCAATCTAAAGCAAATACCTCTCTAGCAATTGGGGGGGGGGGGGGGGGGGCTTGGAGGGGATTTTTAGAACCCATATAGTGTCTTCTCTCACACACAAAACCCTTCACTCACAATATCATTCTCTCTTCTCTCTCATGGAAGTAAAAGGAACCTTGAGTATGCATTAAGAACTCTGAGTTATCACCTTAGATCACAGTCAAAGCTCCTTGGTAATGTTCAATATTATCACTAAAGAAAATGAACTTGAAGAACCTCTCTCATATTTTTTATAAAAAAAGTTTCGTGTCCTTGCCTTGGACTTATTAGCCACTCTAACCCTTGGTCCATCATGAATCGGGTGCGCTCCCATCTTCATCGCTTGTCTTAGGGGGCATTAACTCGTAAAGAAACAAAAAGAAATTCTTTTGTGATTGTTTGAGATTGCACGTAACCCAAGATCACTTGGGTGTGTTAATCCCTCTAATATGTGTTTTTGAAGAGTAGCAGGTAACCCAGAAAAGAAGGGCTTGTCTAGCAACCCCTCGTTTTTCTTTTCCAGTCATCAAGAGCGGACCTTACACACTGCAGCAAGCCAATCAACGTGAGATGAGAGGCCACCAAAATAGGAAGAGGGTGGTAGACACACTCTATACCCTTAAAATAGTACGTGGACAAAGTAGTCTTACACCAATTGATGGCCTCTTACCTAGTGAGAAGGAAGGAAGGATTGGGCGGGGGGGGGGGGGGATCTGGAACCTCCTTTCCCTCCCTTTTTGACAAGGTTATGAAAAAAACCCTCAAATTTCAATTTTTTTGAAAATTTTCAAAAATCATAATTTGTATCTTAAAAGCCCTTCCAAACCTTTTTTGTGGTCAAAAGTGTAAATTTTGACCTCTAACAGTCAATGACGTGCACCAAAAAGCCAAAAGTTAATAATTTTATCAAAATTTGCAAAACATCACTCTTGCCTCTCCAAAGCTCTCCCTTGCCTATCCCATAGCTAAAAAGTGATATTATCTCTCTAGAAACCCTTTCCCAAGCTCACCATTTCTCATGAACTCACATTCATTCCTTACTCCAATGTTGTCTCTCTACTAGATCCCTCTCACCCCAATGGAGCACCAACCAAGGTTCTCCCCCTCCTCTCTCTCTCTCCCACCTCCATTGCCACAGTAAGCAAGATTCTCCTCCTCCTCACTTTCCCACCTCTATTGCCACAACAAGCAAGGTTATCTATCTTCTCCTACCTCCATTGCAATACCAAGTAGCTTCATACCCTTCTTCCACCTCCATTGTAGTACCAAAAAAGTTCCTCCTACTTCCCTTTACTCCTACATTGCAACCTCTTCCTCCAAAGATAGCCAAAGAATGAGCTCACCAAATTTCAAAGTCACAATAGTAAAGGTGTAGATAAAGAGTGGTTTCCGCGAGAATTCTTGGGTGCACAAGGTGGAGGAAGTGCAACTTGCCAAACACATCATGTCCTTGTATGACTACCCTTACCTTGCTATCAAGGACAGCATGCCTCTCAAGAATGACTTGTTATTTCTAATAAGCCCCAACCTCTTCAATTGAAGATTTTACATCATGATAATGATGATACTATGTAGAATGTGTAACATTATAATAGATTTCTTATTTCTACTATAATCTTGTCTTTATTGTGTAGGCCAATTCTATGTTTGTTTATCCACAACATATTATATGTTCTCAAGACAACATATACCTATTAGCATATGTGCATTGTATCAAGAATATTCCATTGTTCCTGGAAATGATGATCAACAACATATTATACGTTCTCAGACCAACATATACCTATATAGCATATGTGCATTGTATAAAAAATAAGCCAATGTCCTTCCGATGATGATGATCAATGGTGCCCATATGTAGACAACTCAAATAGTCAATAAGCTAATGTTCTACCTTAATGTCTCTTCTTTAGCACAAAGCATTCCTTTTTTACCTCCATGGACCAAATCAAGAACCATTCTGAGCCACATTCGTGCTTATGAAAAGCATTTTAAAGTCATTGTATCGCTATAGAAGAGCTTGAATGTGCCAGATGTACACAAGATTGGGCTTCAACAAGGCATCGGGAACAACCAAAACTAACAAATTTAGGACTTACATGTCAAATTATTGAAGCTTACCTCATTTTAACACAACTTTTTGTTTCCTTGTTCGCAAAGAGTTACGTAATTGGGGTCACAAACTTACCTCGTTACTTTTGAGAAAATTATTTCATTAGGGCTTTCATTTCACTTTATTTGTTTATGTGCCAAGTCTTAATTCAACCAAATTGTAAGAGACTATAGTATATAGATTAATTTGTTAATCTCTCTCAATCTTTATGGCCAAATGGTGCCTCCTTGTCGCCCCTCTTATTGAGGGATCCCAGGGCCCTTTTTTTCATGGACAAATTCAATTTAAGCATTTGAATCCAACTTCCTCCTCATGAAGACCATTTTGAAATGATACCTTGAGAAGTCTATTCTAGAACAGCTTAAAAATGCAACATACACAAGATTGGGATACTCCAAGTAGCCCCTAAGGTCTTTGGAGACATCCAAGGTTGATGAATTTAGGTCTTACATATCAAAACATTGAGTCTTACATTATCATAGCACAAGTTATTTCTTTTTTGGTTTCAAAGAGTTACATGATTGGGCAGAACCTCACGTCAAGATTACTTTGAAAAGATTAGTTTATCAAAGCTTCTATTTCACTTTATCTGCCTATGAGCCAAATCTCAATTCTGTTAGAGTCCACTAACTTGTAAGAGACTACAATGTATAGGACCAACTTGTCGATCTCTCTCTCTCTATGTCTCTCTCTCCATGTCTTTGTTGCTCTCTAAGAAGAAATCAAGTACTAACATAGAAATTCTTCTTTGACACAAACAAATCCTTCTTGATATGTAATCAAGCAGCACAATTATATTAAAATGATGTGTGAAGTTTTGATGCCACAAGTGCATGGTGGAATTCTACCAAGGTTTATTCCTTAGATGTCATTGACCATACTCTATTATGTCTTCTCATGTACAAAATTGCCCAAGAAAAAAGATATTCACACATTAAATGTTAAAAATCTAATTTCAGCCTACCAATAAACTCAAAATACGGTAGAGATAGGGTGGGTGCTCTTGCACAACAACAAAAAGAATAGAGTCCAAATTTATTCTTATCTATCTTGATCAAGGGGCAGCGTAGTCATAGTTCTTGCATCCATTCCATGACATAGTGTGCTCATGGTAACCTATGACATAAAACTATCTATGGTGGTTGGGGTGTTCCATGTTAGGAAAGAATGTCTTTCTCATGGAAAGATTTTTAATTTTCCTACTAAGGATCCACATTCGATTATACAATGACATTGGTTGAGGAGAGTTTTATGCCACCATAGGAGAGTCATGTTATGCTAGGAGCTTGAGCCGTTGTTGCAAAGACCACTCAATGAACATCGTAAGAAGCCACCTTGTACCATGTCTTGCTTTTGAGACCTGCTCAAACAAAAACATGCATTAGTTCAACATTTGTAATTTGTACAATAATCAAATTTACCTCTTTTACAGAGAGTTTCGCCTCCCTGACATAATAATAATGCACCTCAATGTAGTTTGTGCAAGCATGGAACTCGGAATACCATACCTACCAAACAAAAAACCCCTTGTAATCATGTGATCAAAGAGGTGCAAAAAACCAAAAAAAAAACTTGCTTAAAGTTGTAGCATGTGGGCTCATTGATGCATCTTGTGAATACCTTCATGACGCTGACAATGCCTCATTAAATGTAGTTGAAGCATCGAGAGGGAGATAGAGTTGAGGTAGAGACGAAAGACCAAAGGAAAAAGTAGAGAGAGAGAGAGAGAGAGAGAGAGAGGGGGGGGAGGGGGCGGGGGGGGAAGTAGGGAGGAAAGAGAAGGAAGAGACCATAGAGATAAAGAGAGAGGAAGAGGGGGGGAGGGGAGAATTCAAATTTTGAATTCAAAGTGGAGGGATAATTGGATCGTTTTACGAGGAAAAAGGGATCATGCTGAAAAAGTCAAAGTTTGACACCCCCTTGACCCACGCGCGATGATGTGGCATAGTGGATAGCAACCAGCCATGTCACAGCTTTTCTACTTCCTTATTTAATGCCCCACTATCTTTTTCTCTTTCCTTTCAAAAAGATAGTAAGAGAAAAGGACTTCTTAGGTCTACATCCTATGTCCACATCCTACCAAGGCCTTAAAAAAGGCTAGAGAAACCTACTAAAAAATAGCCTCATGAATGCACTTGTCCCCTTAACTCTTCACATGATGAGTTTTAATCACTTAAAATTAGGGATCCTTACATAGACCTTGCAAAGTCCATATTTTTCCTAATGGTGTGTGCACAAGATCACCAAGGAGTGCATTCACAGGAATAAGTTGAGCTTGGGTAAGAGAAAAGCCTTCTTAAATGCAGATTACAAGCTATTCCAAGTACCCAAGAAACCAAAGTATCCCAGTACCCGGTGCATGGTCATCACCCAAAGCAAAACGGATACTTTGTGTGAAAGTGATGAGTCTAAAGTTAGAGAAGATGTCTCTACACCACCAAGAGGACCATTGAACCCTCCTCCATCTCATCTACACTACGGATTGCACCAAATTCTATGGAGGCTTTAGTAAAGTCCATGATGGAGATGATGCTACAGCAAGAGACTCAACAAAATGGAAAGGGAGGCTTAGTAGGCCAAAGTTGAAAGGCAAAAGGAGGCTCAATCAGCCGCAATAGAAAAGGAAAAAGAGGCTCAATGAGCTACAATTTAAAGGGAAAGAATGGATCTAGAGAAGGAACTCAAATCTTAACGCAACTAGATGCTTAATTTTCTACTAACAAGAAAAATACTAGCTGTACATTTTTGACAGCTGCCATGTATCTCTCGAGAGATGCCATTAATTGGTATCAAGCGTGGTAGGAGGCATAGATGGCCACAGATCTTGAGCGTGCTACAAATAGAAAACCATTATCTTACAATTGGGTTGACTTCCAAGACAAACTCAAGGCTTGTTTCATGCCACTACAGTACCTTGATTGGTTGAAAAGGGATTGGAGAGCTGTCAAGAAAAATGGGACTCCCATTATGTCTTTTTCTAACTGTAATTTGCAGATCGGGTCATAAGCCAGACAAGGATTGCAAGGAGGCTTTCCTTTTTTATTTGGACAAGTACATCAAATATGACATGAAAGTCTTACAACCCACTGACTACAATGACATTGTCAAGATTTCTTTCGAGGAAGAAATGAAGCATAGCAAAGGTAAGCCCAAGGAAAACAAGTCGTCTTCAAGTACCCTGAAAAACTCTCACAACCAATAGAACGGTAAGAATGGTGGTAAGACTAACGGTAATACTTCTTCATCATCCCAATCTCCTTTACACCTAAGGCACAGAACTCTTCACCTAATAGTGATAATAAAGCAAAGGCTAAAACCTAGGAAACCCCTAAGTTGATACATGATGAAAAATTTGCTAAAGGAATAAGTAGAAAAATGGTTAAGTCTTGAAGAACGAACCGCTTTACAGAAAAGAAGGAAGATATTTTAAGTGTCATACTAAAGGTCACATGAAAACAAAATGTCCTAAGGAATCACATAAGAAAGGACCCACGTCTTCTATAAGTGTAATGCATGAGCAAGGTGGTGTGTCCCAAGTTTCTGAGGATTATCCTTATGAGTCTTTCATCAAGTCTCATGGTCATGTGAATGGCCATGGTCTTGTTTGATTCTAGCAATGGGCATGATGTGATTAGTGAGACTCTTGATGAGGGCATGCTTAGAAGCTATTCCATAAATTCCCACTACCGTCTCTAGATTTGCTCCTGGCATGGACTCTTCAATGACTAGTGAGTTAGTCTCTGCTCAGCCAGCATCCTTTCATCGCAAGTGTGTTGTGTCTCCTCTAGCTGGATGTGATATGATTTTTGGAATTAAGTGGTTTTGTGAGCTTGATCCACTAGTCATTTGGAAAGAAAGCATGCTCACTCTCTCCCTTGAGGGTGCCTCTCCCATGGTCATTTGCGACGAGCAAGGCATCAAACATTTGCCACTAATCTCTCATGTGCACGCTAAGTGCAAGCTACGTTGAGGATCCCAAGTGGCATTCATTTATGCCAATCCAATGCCTCAAGACTATAGAGTAGTATTAAGGTTTGTTTAAGAAGTATGAACATCTATTCTTGCATGATAATCTCCCATCCACCAACATCGAGAGGATCATTGAACTCAAGAAGTGTAGCCCATCACCAAGGCTCCCTACTGCTCAAACAAATCTCAAGAAGAGGAGTTAGAATGGCAGCTAACCAAGCTAGTGGCCAAGGAATTTATATAGCCTAGTGTAAATCCTCTTGTTGATCCTAGTTTTTTTATCTGCAAGAAAGATCAAGTAAGGGTATTTTTGTTTGGATTGAGCGAGGGCAATGGAAGTATGTTGTTATTCCTTTTCAAATGACAGGTTCTATAGGTACTTTCAACTGTCTCATGGTAAGTTGTTTTGGTGACATGATCGGCATATGTGCATTTATTTTTCTAAATGGCATTCTCATGTTTTTAGCATCACGCGAACATTGATACCACAAAGCTTGAAGAAACTCCAAAAACCACAAAAATCACTTGTGATGATCGCCACCAGAACTGCTGCATCCTGATATGTTAAGACATTCAAATAGATAGTCAAGAGGCATTGCCTAGCAGTAAATGCGGGGGGATTCAAGCGCGCCTGCTATGGTTCAACCCCTGCAACATGCAAGTGTGGGTGTGGGCACATGAAGCATCAAATTGCTATAATATTTTATGTTTTTTTTTTTTTTTTTTTGTGAAGCACATTCAAATAGACAATAGCTACAAAACTACACCAAGAACACCTCCCTTCATACATCCAAACATGCCTACAATGACTGAGTGACCAAAACAATGTTGAGAGGATCATCACCATGACTAATTTTATAGAATCAAATGAATCTCAAGGAACAAAAAGTAAAGCCACTACTTGCCCAACATCATCTTAACAAATTCTTCATAATTAATCTGGCCGTCTCCATCAACGTCTGCCTCTCTTATCATCTCATCAACTTCCTCATCACTAAGCTTTTCTCCAAGGTTAGTCATCACATGGCGAAGCTCTGCTGCAGAAATAAAGCCATTCTGATCTTTGTCAAAAACACGAAAAGCTTCTTTGAGCTCTTCCTCAGAATCTGTATCCTTCATTTTGCGCGCCATAAGGTTGAGAAACTCAGCAAAATCAATGGTTCCATTTCCATCTGCATCAACCTCATTTATCATGTCTTGTAGCTCAGCTTCAGTGGGGTTTTGACCCAATGATCTCATGACTGTTCCTAGCTCCTTCGTAGTAATGCAGCCTGCACCAATCAAGAACCAAATAAGTCTACTTTAACGCTGCTTAGCACTTCGATTCATCTAGAATCATAAAAGCACTACAAAAATTGTAAGAAAAACAGTTCTTTCAATTGCATATACATAATAATCTCACTTCCCCTCTTTGTTCACATCGGCTGGAAAATAAGCTTGATTATTATGCATAAATGTTGGACAGCATAACCTCTTTTGTAGAGCTAGAAAGGGCTAAAAAGAGAACCCTAGATGACTATCACGATAGCCTTGTGCTAGTGATTTGAACACACCTGCTGCCTTATTGCCTATAGGCATCAGCTAGGTCTGTTCAGTTCGAAAATCTTAATGTCCAAAAATGGTGGTCATCAAAACTGCTGTCCAAGACCAGGCTTTTATCCTCCAAATTTTTTGCCAACATTCAGCAGCAGGCTACTCAAATCAGATCTTTACGTCTCTCATGCCTATCTGATGTTCTAGTGAATGACAATCAACCCAGCAAATCCTCATGATGTATTTTCTTGCAATGACTTTTTTTTTTTGCGTTTTTCACTCATTTGGGGTTGGTTTTGGCTGTAGTGGGCAGATTTCCCTTCTTCTACCTCGAGATCGCCTCTTCACATGCCCAAGTTCTCTCACAGGATGGAGAGGAGTCATGATTCCGACATGAATTCAGTCCGTGATAAATAAGTACAACTTGAGGTAGCTACTGGTGGTGGTGGTGAACCACCCATCAACGAGGAGTGGGGAGATCGGTCCACTTCTACTCCGATGTAGGTGATCAACCAATCTAGATACCTACCCTCCCTACCTTTCCTCGAATTGGCAATTGAATGGCAACAACTATGCCACTTGGAAAGAGACCATGATAACTCTTACGAGCTTGGAGGCTTTGTTACGAGCGAATTTCAAAAGCTTGGAGGCTTTGTTACGAGCGACTTTCAAAAGCCAAAGGATCCTACAGGAGAGCAAAGTTTTGGGAGCGTGTCAATGCTCGAATCCAATCTTTCATAATCCTCAAAAGAACACCATCTGTCATTAGTCCCATCCAATTAATGAAGGACGCGAAGTTGATTTGGGATCGGCTTTCTTCACAACATGATCGAGTCTCTCCAGTTGAAGCGGATAGCCTTACACGTGCAGTTGAGGACCCTGGATGCGAAGAACTTACTCATGAGGGATCACATCAACAAGATGCAAGAGCTTCAGCAGGAGATACTTCATATGGGAAAGCTTATCAATTCAAAGGACATTAGTTTCTATTCTTTGTTGATTACTGCGGGCGGCTGAATACTAACGAGATTGTTCCAATGGTGTTGGACCAAGAGGAGCGATTCAATACAAGGAAGAAGTTAGGCTCGGAACCCTTGGCTGGTTCTTCCAACCATTAGGAGATTTCCGAGCTCTTTTAGAGGGCCATATTGAAGAGAGAAAAGATAGCACATCCAATGAGCAATAAGACTATGTAGCATAGAAAATACATGAAACAAATCAAGAAATAGGATAAACCATTCTAAAATGGAAAGAATCTGAAATTATTTGGAAGGTAACATCTCTTTTTACGACGTTGGTGGTATCAAAATGTGGACCCGCTGCTAAGGGACTTTGATAGCCGTCAAGGTACTAAAAGATAGTGACTTATAAGCTATCATACTCTCGCCACTAAAGCTATCCCTCTATTAAGAAAGCATTCAAAACTCATGCTCCTTCCATTACAAGCTATCTTTCTTTTTACACTCTGTCACAAAGTGATGACGTGTCTGCCCGGGAGCCGAAACCATGACTGCTATTGAAAACCCTAATTCTGCAAACCCTAACCCTAAAACTTGCAAAACCTAAAAATTGTCAGACGCAGAGTCTGAGAGTGAAACCCTAACCACTCTCTTGTACTTTGAACACCGAAAGGCGCCAGTCTTTGGGGCCAATATCTCTAGGCACAGAACTCCACCGGCCAGTGCAAATCTATTGTGAACTGTGAATTGTTTTGAAGTGGTTATTTGGTGCTGTCGTGATTGATTCTTGACTTGGAGTGTCCAAGTCTGTTACAGTGGTATCAAAGCACGGCCGATTTCTCTTCTACAGCAAATCCGATCCCCGATTTTCTTTTCCGCGGAACCTATGGCTTCACGCAAGGATCAGTCGACTCCCTCTACATCCGGAGATGCGGGCAGGGATCACAACGAAGATTCCGACAAAGTATGGCCCGCCTCGGCCCACTCAAGCGGAGCAACAAGAGATGAAGCGTCGTCAATTGATCGGCGATGCAACAAAGATGATGCTCAGTTTTGCGAAGGACCCGAAATTGGCAAAATATATGAGCGAGACCTCTTTTCAAGAAGTGCATGCGCAGTGGCCGAAAACCACAACACCACCCCCAAAACCCGCTCTCAAGAAACCTTCTGATCACAAGCAATATTCAGATAAGGAATTAGAAGAGGTGGTTGATACACGGATTGCTCAGCTTTTTAATGCGCACAAGAAAGACAAAAAGCACGGTAAAAAGCAGAAGAAAGGCACTGACTTCCCGGGTTATTTGGGTCGTCAATCAACATTTGACAAAGCAAAGAAACAGAAGAAGCGTGTTCGATTTGAAGAAGTACCCAATTCTTCTTCTTCTTCTTCTTCTAACAGATCTTCTAGCTCTTCAGATTCGAGCGAAGAAGACAAAAAAGGTCAAAAGAGAAGCAAGAAACAACGCTTCGGAAAAGGCAAGAAAAAGGCAAAGAAGTCTAAATCTCGCCCAATGAGTGACAGTTCTACAGAGGACTCGTGTACAGATAGTTCAGACTCTGATGACGGTAAATTTTATGCGAACAAGAAGAATTTTTATAAAGCCAACCAGTATGACTTTCTGGAAGATAAAAGCAAGAAAGTCCGAGAGTTTAAGGAAGGTGGACAATCGATTAAATTTGACACCTTTTCACGATACGAAAATGCTTCGAAGGCATTGTCTTTTATACAGCATTTTGACATCGCTTTCGCAGGAGGACGCTACTCAGAGCACTTGTTGCTAAATTAGCTTTATCTGACAGAAAAATAATTCTAAATGAATTATTGGATTTATAAGTGGGAGAGTTTTCTCGCTTGGAACACCAGGAAAAATAATTCTAAATGAATTATTGGAATTTTAAGTAAGAGGGTTTTTCTCATTGGAGACATCCGAGTACAGAGTATTCCTAGTGCGTCATTGAAAGTAATGACGGGAGCACTGAGAACGGGAATATCTGTAAGGCCACCAAGAACGGATACTTCTGATGTGTCACAACGGATGGGTGACAGGGAGCATCAATAAAGAAGTATCCGACCATCCGGGAACGGACATCTCTGATGCGTCATAGGATGGGTGGCAGAGCATCGTGAAGGAGATTGTACCGTAAGTTCGGTAGGAAAGGACTAGGTGATGGGTATTCCTGATGGGTCACAAGGTGGGTGACGGGTGCATCGGAAAGGGATGGGTGGCAGAGCATCGTGAAGGAGATTGTACCGTAAGTTCGGTAGGAAAGGACTAGGTGATGGGTATTCCTGATGCGTCACAAGGTGGGTGACGGGTGCATCGGAAAGGGGATATCCATAGTCGAGAGAAAATCCGAACTGGAAAGAGGAATACGCGTAAAGACAAGCACAAGAATAAAGATGGGTTCTGAGAAGCTTTTCTTAAAAAGCGGAAAATTTGAACAAGTTTTCCGGGAAGAGCAAACGCTTTCCCGCGAGGAATCTATGTCTGCATTGCATTTGTGCATGTGGTTGCATCCAGGGACGCCTGGGAAGTGCTGTGAAAGCATTGTTTTTAACTTATAAGGTTTTATTGAGTTTTTGGGTAGGTTCATACCAATTTTAAAATATGCCGGCCGTCCACTTAATAAGTGGGCAGCCACTTAGAAAATAAAGCAACAAAACCAGCCAGCAAATTCTCTCTCCCTATTTCGGGTAGAACAAAAAAAAAAAAAACGACCGCGATCTCTACACGAGCAGCTATTCGTGCCGTGGTCAAGGAGCTATAAAAGCACCACATGCCCTCGCTGAAAAAGGAGTTACCAACGTCAGCAAGAGAAGACTTTGCCGCCAGATAACGCAAGAGATCGCGAGACTACGAAGCACAAAAGTCGCTTTTCCCGCGCAAGAGCGACAGGTATCTATTGTGGATTCGCCATACGAATTGTTGTCGCGTGTTTGCGTGTGTGTTTACAGGTACTTCATCGCGAAGGAGAAGCGAGAAGGCTTCGGCCTACGCTTGGGAATTCCGGAAACGGAATTCGGAAATTGTCTGCGGAGTCTCAACCCCGAGTACAGACGGAAAAAGGATTGAGAGCTCGTCTCTCGGATTTCCCTTACGGGAAGGAACGACCATCGAGTCAGAGAATTAGAACAGAGGGGTTTTCTCCAGTGCTTGTGCTTGTAAAAAGATTCTCCCTAATAAAGAATTGTCTTTAAGGGGGGGGGGGGGTGGACCAGCCCATCTTCTGATCCCCAATACTGTGTCAATCTTCTCACTCTCTATCTCTCTCCCTTTATATCTATTTCTCTCTATATACTTTGGCTTCAGTATTAAGTGATAAATTCTATTTATCCGAATGTATTTTATATTGTTATGCGCTCCCGTTTGTGACAGTGGTATCAGAGCATGGTCTCCTCTCTTTCTTTGTAAAGGAGGACGACTCTGGGAAGATACGGGACGAAGCCATGACAAGCCAAGAGAGAAGTAAGCAGGCAGAAACCTAAGTCCTGTAGGAAAAAGCTCGTAGAGTTGGAATTCTTTTCTCTCTGCAAGAAGTCGACACAAGACTTGGGATTCTTTGAGAAGGCAACAAGAGCATAACGCTCAAGAACCTAAAGAATCCAAGGAGCGGAATGCTCGAGATCCTTCAGAATCCAGAAAATATCCATGAACATCAATCCATAACCATAGCCAAGAAATCCCGTCATTCCGAGAAGGATATGAAGAAGGTCTTTAGACCTCAGAACACTCCGGTCAAGTTTGATACTTTTGACGGATGGGAAGATGTCCCAAAAGCTAACGCTTTCATTTGACAATTTGAAGTTGCCTTTGCAAGCGGCAATTTCTGAAAAGCGTCGAAGGTGAGGCATGTGACCAAACACCTCAAGGAGGATTGCAAGTACTTGGTGGTATACCAAAGCTTTGCAAGGAACTTACAACAAGACTTGGATTCAATTCAAGGCTGAATTTTCGGACAAATTTTTTTCCTCTACGCTTTGAGGAAGGCATTCAAGAAGATTGGGATTGGTTTGCCCAATAGGAACACGAGCGAGTCAAAGCAAGTAGTGGTTCACTCTTGCCAAGGTAGCTCCATTCTTGATCCTCTCTGAGGAAGGAAAGATGAACAAATTTAACGAAGGACTTTTGCCCGAATTTTGTAAACCCATCTACAAGATACTTTGCAGCAGATGGTGGAGTCGGCAATAAAAGCTGAAAGTGTACACCTTGATGTACATAGAATACAATCCCCGCAGTGGGACGAGAACCATTGAACACAGAAACAATGAATTTTTGTTACCTCTCCTCGAAGGATACATTGCTATCCGGAGAAAGTTTGGAGTAAGGGAATTCAATCTAACTCCTGAGTTTTTGACCCTCAAACTTTAAGTGAGAGGACAGGTCTTTGATCAAAGTTAAATCTTTGAGGAACTCATAAAATGCGTATTGCTTTTATGCACGAGATATGCATGTGTCTAACCAGGACAATCACTCTCGAGTATTTATGAGAGTAGGATCAATTTGAAACATTGTTTTCTGAGATGAATTGGTTTGCTCAACCATCCGGAAGGTCAACTATTGATCTCGTATCCGGTAGTTCACAAACAAATTACCTGCTATTGCGGGTAGGACGACAGAAAGGAAGGAACCATTCCGAGCTTTCGACCAAGAAAAGCTTTCACTAAGCTTATGAACAAACACCCCCTACCCGCTCAAGGAAGACATGGTAGTGCTTTTCGCACAAGTGAATGAACACTCTCTTTACGAGGGAAGGAACAAGTGACGACTACGGCCTGTGCTCGAGGAATCCAAGGATTGAAATCCTAGTTTATTTGATGAGCGGGTTTTGCTCTAAGATCGAGCCAAGGGATCGTCAGGTTGAGTGTCTTCGCTCTAAGGATCTTACGAAGGGAAGTAAATTTCCAAGGTTCACCAAAACTCTAACACAGCTTAAGAATTATATACACCTTTGAGTACATGGATAACACACGAAGATGCAGACCTATGCCAAGGAACTGGATGAGAGTATGTTATACTCTCTTGAGCGCCTTTTTGCGCGCAAGGATATTCCGACACGAGAATCTCTATTTGAGATGTGTTCGGTAGAAGGAATTTGAGTTTCTTTACGGAGAAGAGGTTTTCTTATGGTCGTTGATCATTGAGTACGCTATGTGCTTTTACCATTACAGTAGCAACATTTGGTTGCGGTATATGTTTCTCCTTGAGCAGGTCAAGTAGCATTTACATGCTGCTGGAATAAATTCGAACTATTATGTTCGTAAGAATATAGTTCGCCAACCGTTTCAAAATGGTAAGAATCAAAGAGGGTTCGCTCTATCGTGAACCGGGTTTGAACGTTGTCACAAAGTGATGACGTGGCGGACAGCAGAAACCCTAATTTCTGCCAGAAACCCTAAAATTCCTGCAAACCCTAATTTCTGCCAGAAACCCTAATTTCCGGAAATCGCGGAGGCTGAATTTTTTTTAATTTTTTTTTTAAAAGGAAAATGATGAGCGACGCAAATTTCGCTTTTTCTCTACTTAAATGAGAAAGAGAGAGAGAATGCTTTTGCTTTCATGTTTTGACTCTCTGTGAGAGAGAGAGAGAGAGCAATTGTTTTTGATTTGAAGCTTTTGGGGCTCTGCTTTTGGGCATCCCTTGTAACCTTTAAATTAGTGGTGAGGGCCTCACTTCTCAGGGCATCTGGACGCAGAGTCTGAGAGTGAAACCCTAACCGCTCTTTTGTACTTTAATGATTGATTAATATAAAAAGAAATACCGAGAGGGGCGCCAGTCTTTGGGGCCAATATCTCTAGGCACGGAACTCCGTCGGGCCAGTGCAAATCTATTGTGATCTGTGAACTGTTTGGAAGTGGTTATTCGGTGTTGTCGCGGTTGATTCTTGACTTGGAGTGTCCAAGTCTGTTACAGTGGTATCAGAGCACAGCCGATTTCTCTTCTACGGGAAATCCGATCCCCGAAATTTTTTTCCGCGGCACCTATGGCTTCAGGCAAAGATCAGTCGACTCCCTCTGCATCTGGAGATGCGGGCTGGGATCACAACGAAGATTCAAGCAGAGAGTATGGCCCGCCTTGGCCTACTTAGGCGGAGCAACGAGAGATAGAGCGTCGCCATTTGATTGGCGATGCAACAAAGATGATGCTCAATTTTGCCAAGGACCCGAAGATGGCAAAATATATGAACCAGACCTCTTTGAAAGAGGTACAGATGGAGTGGCAGAGAACCACAACACCACTCCCGAAACCCGCTCTCAAGAAACCTTCTGCCTCCAAGAAATATACGGAGAAGGAACTGGAGAACGTGGTTGATGCACGGATTGCTCAGCTTTTTGACACGCAAAAGAAAGCCAAAAAAGCACGGCAAAAAGCAGAAGAAAGGCACTGACTTCCCGGCATATTTGGGTCGTCGGTCGACATTTGACAAGGCAAAGAAATTGAAGAAGCGCGTCAAGTTTGAAGACCTACCCAGTTCTTCTTCTTCTTCTTTTGACAGTTCTTCTAGCTCCTCGGATTCGAGCGAAGAAGACAGAAAAGGTAAAAAGCGAAGCAAGAAGCAACGCTTTGGAAAGGGCAAGAGAAAGGCAAAGAAGGCTAAATCTCGCCCAGAGACTGACAGTTCTACTGAGGACTCGTCTACAGACAGCTCAGATTCCGATGACGGAAAGTTTTATGCGAACAAGAAGAATTTTTACAAAGCCAACCAATATGACTTTCTCGAAGATAAAAGCAAGAAAGTCCGAGAGTTTAAGGAAGGTGGCCACTCGATCAAGTTTGATACTTTTCAGGATACTCAGATGCTTCGAAGGCTTTGTCTTTTATACAGCAGTTTGACATCGCTTTCGCGGGAGGACGCTATTCAGAGCACTCCAATATTCAGAGAGCTGCCTCTTACTTTAAGAGGAATGCTCGTACTTGGTGGTCCACGCTCCTTTTAAACAAGACTGCGCCAGTTAAATGGCTGAAATTTAAGAAGCTTTTTATTTCTTCTTGGTTGACGCAAGAATATGAACGAGATGTACGAGCTGCTTGGAACCATCTTCGGATGACCAAGAAAGATACAATCAATGCTTATTGTGAAAGATTCTGGAACTCTTTTCTACCCGCCTCTTCATTCAAGAAGATCTCGTTCAAAGAACAGATTGAGCGGTTTACCTTGGGTCTACCTACAGAGATCCGAGATCACTGCTTGGAACAGAAGTCAGCTTCTATTCAGGAGTTGATGAGTCATCCGAAGCGGGGCTTTGCCATTCACTCTGGCAATCTGACCTACCCCACAGATGAGGCCATGACACAACGAGCCGAACAGACTTCTGGGAATGAAAGTAGAAAGAAAAAAGGAGCAACCCAGAGAAAAAGGATGCACGACCCAAGCTTACTTCTGAGGAGAGAGCTCGCTTCATTAGAGAGGGGAAGTGCTTTGGATGCGGGGAACAGGGACATATCTCCGCGAAGTGCCCTAATAAGGCACAGAAAGAACAGAATGATAAAGACGACGACAGGTCTGAGAGTTTGAGAGCAGCTGAGGAATGTGGCAGAAAAGGCAGATAGAAAAGCTGAACTAGTACCACATGGCGTAGGACCTGCACCAAATCTAATGAATGAAAGTACAAACTTTGCCGCTTTCGGGGCAAAGTGAAGGATCAGGAAGCCCTTTTGAAGGAGCCAAGGCCAACTTCTTTTCACTTGGAATTGGCGGCTCGATTTGGAACTACGCCCGACAGACTCACGCCACAGGCGGAGGTAGTTCGACTGGCACCCGGATGGGATGTTGCCATTACACCGAGCATTGGCAAACTTCGTTTGCAATGACAGGGGTGTTCAGGGCACACGAGTGACGTTCTACTCAGGATCCCTTGGTACCACAAGAACTACGTCGTGGTTGACTACCGGGCCGAGAAAGCGACTTTGATAAATGAAGGGCTTAGAGATTGTACTTGATGAACTTCAGTTTTCTTACTCATTCTTTTGGGAGAACTGAACGATGGATAAAGGTTGAATATGTTTTGACCTGAAGAAAAGAACGCCAAGATTTTTTTCTCCACGCTCATGCCGATTGCTTTTGAGAGGGCCTGAAGATCATACCATTGATCTGATATCTGGAAGCACGCCACCGAATCAACCACCTTATCGTGTGAGCCGAGTACAGAATGAAAAGATTATGAACCCAGTGAAAGACCTCTTAGAAAAGGGTCTTGTCCAGCCTAGTACTTCACCGTATTGCTCTCCAGTGTTGTTGGTTTTTGAAGAAAGACGGATCTTGGAGAATGTGCATCGATTATAGCACTCTCAACGAAATCACCATCAAGAACAGATTTCTGATTCCTAGGATCGATGATATACTCGACAAGTTACAGGGATCCTCGTGCTTCAGCAGGATTGACTTGAAGAGTGGGTATCATCAGATCAGGATAGCGCCAGGAGATGTCTACAAGACTGCTTTTCGGACGACTTTTGGGTTATTTGAGTTTTTGGTGATGCCTTTTGGCTTAACCAATGCTCCTGCGACATTTAACCGGATGATGGATAGGATTTTTCGAGAGTACAGGCTATTTGTTGGCACTTTCTTTGACGACATCATTGTTTTCTCCTAGAATGAGGCAGAACACAGAGATCATCTGCTTCAAGTCTTTCAGGCATTACAAGATCACACATTAGTGATTAATGCTAAGAAAAGTGATTTTTTCCTACCAGAGATACATTTTTTGGGACACATTGTGTCAACAGCAGGAGTGCAAATGAACCCGGCCAAGATAGAGACTATCCGTGATTGGCCCGATTTGAGGAACGTCCATGAAGTTAGAAGCTTCTTGGGACTGTGTTCATACTACAGGCGGTTCATACGAAAGTTTGCAGAGGTTGCTTCCCCTTTGCATATCTTGACACAAAAAGGAGTCCCTTTCTCGTGGGGACCCACAGAGGTGACTGCCTTTCGGACATTGAAAGAGAAATTGACTACGGGACCTATTTTGACTTTGCCGGACTTGCAGAAGTCATTTGAAGTATATTGTGATGCTTGTGGTCGTAGTCTGGGTGCGGTCTTGATGCAAGAAGGCCATGTCATAGCTTACGAGAGCCGTTTGTTCTCTAGGCCGGAGATGACAGCACAGATCTATGAGAAAGAGCTTTTGGCGGTTATCCACGCTCTTACTCAGTGGCGGCATTACCTACTCGGAGCGGATTTTTACTGTCTTTACAGACCATCAGAGTTTGCGCTACTTCTTGTCACAGAAGCAGCTTTCGGAAAAGCAGATGCGGTGGGTGAACATCTTGTCACAGTTCCACTTCCAAATTGTCCATGTGCAGGGACAGAAGAATGTGGTGGCAGATGCTTTGTCTCGAAAACCGTTGGTTCTGGCTATTTCCGCGATACATCATAGGAGCTTTGAGGATATGGTCGATCAGTATGCCACAGATACAGATTTTGCAGATATTTTCACACGGATACGAGATGGGGAGACAGTAGCGGGATACTCCCTTCGGGAAGGCTACTTGATGAAAAAGACTATGTTGTGCGTTACACAACCGTTGAGGGAAAAGGTGTCACCAGCATGTGACTACTATCTATCCTTTTTGTTGATTTCTTTCTTATTATCTATTTACTTTCACTTTTTGGAAACACCCCTCGGGAAATCTAACTGCCCTGCATTGCATAGCTAGTGTGGAACTGTCCAGAGGGAGTCCAGGCCTGAGGGCAAAAGAGCACTAAGGTTGGACAAGGACTATGGTTAGCCAAGTGGGGTCATTGACTAGCCAAAGTGGAATCCTTTGCTACAGAGGCTACATTTCAGTTCTGGATGTGGCCGCAGTGTACAAAGAGGGTCGGATGACCTAGAAAGATACAATGGCAGCATCTCCTAAAATTTAGGGAACTGCTATTTTGGGACCTGAAAATGTGTTGGCGTCATTACCTCCGGAATGACAAAGGGAACATTTTCTTACTCTGCCGTGAAGTCAACTGGGCAACCGGTTGGGATATTTTTAGGCGGCAACCCCGAAACGGGAAAATGCTTGTAAATGTGCCAAGTGGCACATTCTGGTGCACTTGCCTCATGCAACAAGAAGTGGCGCTGAATTTGAAGAGGGGAGAGCCTCATTTTCAGATTTGTCACAGGTTAAGAGCTATGGAGTGCTTGCTTTCCCTCTTATGCACAGTGCGGTGCCAGGAGTGATGCCCTGCACGCTACGCATTGCCCTCTCTCTCCCCTTTGGCAGTATGTTATGCCCCTCAAGTGGGCTCTTCATTTGACCAATGTACAGTTGTGTGGGTTCATGCGCAATTGCCGAGGCAAGAGCCTCTTGCACAGGTACTGGATTAGCTAGCGGCTAATCCCCCCGCAGGTACAGGTGAATTCGGAGAGGTTTCACGCCAGAAATCTCGTCCGATTCAAAGGGCAAGTAGCCCTACAGGTGCGGGAGCTCGAGGACTTGCTAAGGATGCGACCGGCACGCGAAACGGAGCCCGAAACAGTGAATTACAGCCTGCTGTGTATTTTTGCAGGTTTAGGGTTTTGGCCCTAAACGGACCCTAATACCCCCAGGAGGTTCGGGGACGCAAGGGGACCGTTGTACAGGTGATCTGGCGCATTTTCAGGGCTGAAAACAGAGAATTCAGCGTGCTGCAGATTCTCGCCAGGTTTTGCAAAGTGCCCGTATGCGTCGGGAAAGTCGGGCAATGCGTGGGAATACTGACTGTGAAGGGTTCTAGTACAGTTATGCTGCCGAAATTGGGCTGGAACAGTGGAAATTCAGCCGAGTTTGTGCGGGGCAGCTTGTAGGGAACCACATCGTTTATTCCCTCTTTTGAACAATAAAGAAATACCGAAAGGGGCGCCTAAGTTAGGGGCCAATCTGGTGTCTGTCTACTCATACAGGTGCAATCTAGCAGCCTGTATCCCTCTCCCCTTTGTTGTGTCTTGAAAGTAAAGGTAAAATAGACGACTAATAATGGGTGAAAGCTAAACCAAGGTTTGAAGTAAAGTCTACCGCCCTTTTTGGATTGAACAGGCCGGTTTCAAAAGGTTATGACTGATTGCCACTGACCACCTTTTACGGGTCACCGCGGCATTGCTACCACCATGAAAGGGGTAGAGAGAGATTTCTTTTGGCGGAGACTGAAGAAGGATGTGGAAGAGTTTGTGCGCAGTTGCTTGGTATGCCAGAAGGTCAAGTTTGACAGGCATAAGGCACAGGGATTGTTACAGCCTTTACCCATACCCACCCGCCCCTGGGAAAATATTGAAATGGATTTCATTTTTTTTTATCTCCCGAGAATACAGAATGATCACGATGATTTTCCGATTACATGGCACACCTGAGACGATTGTCTCCGACATAGACCCCAGATTTATGAGTTTGTTTTGGAAGGCAATTTGGGAGAACATTGGCACGCGGTTGCAGTTCTCGTCATCGTTCCACTTGCAGACTGACGGGCAATTTGAGATTGCCAATTAAGTGATTTTAGATTTATTGAAGTCTTGTATCTCGGATCAGAAGACTCAATGGGAAAAGAACTTACCTTTGGTGGAATTTGCCTATAGTAACACGATACACTCTTCGACGGGGAAGACGCCATGTGAGATTGTTGAAAGTGCTGCGAAGGTTCCATCCTTCTTGAGCACGAAAGATTAGATATTTGAAGCGGATGAATATTCGCGAGACTTGGATACGGCTTTTGCCAAGGTTCGCGAGACTTTGCAGAAGTCTCAAGAACGACAGAAAAAGGCAGCGGATCGCCATCGTCGCGACTGGAAACTGAAGGAGGATGATTGGGTGCTCTTACTTTTGAGAAGGCACGCCTAAGAAAGAAAAAGGGAAAGGAGAGGCTTTTTCCAAAGCTTAGTATGTGATACTACGGACCTTTCCAGATCACTGACAAGATAAATGATCTCTCTTTCCGATTGAAACTGCCAGATACTTGGAGGATTCATAATGCATTGCATGTGAGTCTCTTGAAACCTGTTAAGGGTGATGTGCCTGATGATGGGGAGCCTGATGAGCAACCCAAAGTGGAAGAAAACGAGGAGATCCTTGTTCCTGAACAGATTTTGGCACATAATGATATGAAGAAAGGTAAAGTCCGAAGGCAGTTCTTGGTTTAGTTCAAGAACTTTCCTGCATTTGATGCGAAGTGGATGGAGGAGGAGGACCTAGCAGATACTCCTCGGATTGTGAAACTTTACCTCGATGTTTTGGTTTAGCATAGTCTACTCCAAACGGAACCCAGAATTCAGCTTGGCCGGAGATCTGGTGCAGTGGGATGCACAAGAGGGGAGTCACTCCACTCCTTTGTCAACAGATGCCTCAATTTTGATCAGTCTTAAATGAGAAAGAGAGAGAGAATGCTTTTGCTTTCATGTTTTGACTCTCTGTGAGAGAGAGAGAGCAATTGTTTTTGATTTGAAGCTTTTGGGGCTCTGCTTTTGGGCATCCCTTGTAACCTTTAAATTAGTGGTGAGGGCCTCACTTCTCAGGGCATCTGGACGCAAAGTCTGAGAGTGAAACCCTAACCGCTCTTTTGTACTTTGATGATTGATTAATATAAAAAGAAATACCGAAAGGGGCGCCAGTCTTTGGGGCCAATATCTCTAGGCACAGAACTCCGCCGGGCCAGTGCAAATCTATTGTGATCTGTGAATTGTTTGGAAGTGGTTATTTGGTGCTGTCGCGGTTGATTCTTGACTTGGAGTGTCCAAGTCTGTTACAAACGTACGTTCAGAAAATGCTATGGCTAGAATCCTATCTGCCTGAGATTTTGCAAGGCGTCATTGATGCTCGCAAGGTGAATCATTTTTTATGATTCTGTAAGAAAGAGACTCTAATGGGCGTCGGGAAAACACTGCTCGTGGTAATAACTTGCAAGAGGAAAAGATTGGAAGGAAGTGCCGCCGTGCACAAGGAATCTTCGGATTGGAACCGTCCGCCTACGTTGAGCGATAGCCCGGAACAAGAACCTTCTTTAATGTTATCGCAAATTGTGTTTGTGAAAGAAAGACATCGAGCTTAATGCTGTATGACTTGGGCATTCCCTATGTGGGAGGAGACAAGAGGTTTAATACCCTCTGGACTAACAGGGCAGGATTATGCGCAAGGACATAGACCTAGATTGATTTCTAGGAGGATTATTCTTGTCGGAATTGAGAAGGTAGAATTGAGTTAACAGATTCTCGGATGAGGAAACTTCCAATCTGTTGGAAAGACGCGAATGACGAGTTCTTACATGGCTCATAACTTTAATGAAAGGTGAAGGATATCCTCGAGGTACTAGAGAAAAGACATAAACCGGTAAGGTAAGTATTGAATTATTGAATTATTGTTTAATTTAATTTTTAAGTTCTCTTTTGAGAAAGGACTAGCTCAACTCACCATTGAGCAAGATTTGGAATCTTTCCGGTTTCCCCGACAGTTCAGTTCGACCTCTACAGTTGAGGACAACTGTTTATAAGTGAGAGGGATGTTGCTAAATTAGCTTTATCTGACAGAAAAATAATTCTAAATGAATTATTGGATTTATAAGTGAGAGGGTTTTCTCGCTTGGAACACCAGGAAAAATAATTCTAAATGAATTATTGGAATTTTAAGTGAGAGGGTTTTTCTCAGGAGACATCCGAGTACAGAGTATTCCTAGTGCGTCATTGAAAGTAATGACGGGAGCACTGAGAACGGGAATATCAGTAAGGCCACCAGGAACGGGTACTTCTGATGCGTCACAACGGATGGGTGACAGGGAGCATCAGTAAAGAAGTATCCGACCATCCGGGAACGGACATCTCTGATGCGTCATAGGATGGGTGACAGAGCATCGTGAAGGAGATTGTACCGTAAGTTTGGTAGGAAAGGACTAGGTGATGGGTATTCCTGATGCGTCACAAGGTGGGTGACGGGTGCATCCGAAAGGGGATATCCATAGTCGAGAGGAAATCCGAACTGGAAAGAGGAATATGCGTAAAAGACGCAAGTACAAGAATAAAGATGGGTTCTGAGAAGCTTTTCTTAAAAAGCGAAAAATTTGAACGAGTTTTCCGAGAAGTGCAAACACTTTCGCGTGAGGAATCTATGTCTGCATTGCATTTGTGCATGTGGTTGCATCCAGGGACGCCTGGGAAGTGCTGTGAAAGCATTGTTTTTAACTTATAAGGTTTTATTGAGTTTTTGGGCAGGTTCATACCAATTTTAAAATATGCCGGCCGTCCACTTAATAAGTGGACAGCCACTTAGAAAATAAAGCAACAAAACCAGCCAGCAAATTCTCTCTCCCTATTTCGGGTAGAACAAAAAAAAAAACGGCCACGATCTCTACGCGAGCAGCTATTCGTGTCGTGGTCAAGGAGCTATAAAAGCACCACATGCCCTCACTGAAAAAGGAGTTACCAACGTCAGCAAGAGAAGACTCTGCCACCAGATAACGCAAGAGATCGCGAGACTACGAATCACGGAAGTCGCTTTTCCCGCGCAAGAGCGACAGGTATCTATTGTGGATTCGCCATACGAATTGTTGTCGCGTGTTTGCGTGTGTTTGCAGGTACTTCATCGAGAAGGAGAAGCGAGAAGGCTTCGGCCTACGCTTGGGAATTCCGGAAACAGAATTCGGAAATTGTCTGCGGAGTCTCAACCCCGAGTACATACGGAAAAAGGATTGAGAGCTCGTCTCTCGGATTTCCCTTACGCGAAGGAACGACCATCGAGTCAGAGAATTAGAACGGAGGGGTTTTCTCCGGTTCTTGTGCTTGTAAAAAAATTCTCCCTAATAAAGAATTTTCTTTAAGGGGGGGGGGGGGGGGGGGGACAAGCCCATCTTCTGGTCCCAGTACTGTGTCGATCTTCTCACTCTCTATCTCTCCCTTTATCTATTTCTCTCTATATACTTTGGCTTCAGTATTAAGTGATAAATTCTATTTATCCGAATGTATTTTATATTGTTATGCGCTCCCATTTGTGACAACACTCCAAGATTCGACGAGTTGCCTCTTACTTTAAGGGGAATGCTCGAACTTGGTGGTCCACGCTTCTGCTAAACAAGACTGCACCAGTTAAATGGCTGAAATTTAAGAAGCTTTTTATTTCTTCTTGGCTGACGGAAGAGTATGAACGCGATACACGAGCTGCTTGGAACCATCTTCGGATGACCAAGAGAGATACAGTGGATGCTTACTGTGAGAGATTCCAGAGCTCTTTTCTACCCGCCTCTTCATTCAAGAAGATCTCGTTCAGAGAACAGATTGAGCGGTTCACCTTGGGTCTACCTACAAAGATCCGAGATCACTACTTGGAACAGAAATCAGCTTCTATACAGGAGTTGATGAGTCATGCGAAACGGGGCTTTTCCGTTCACTCTGGCAGTCTGACCTACCCCACCGATGAGGTCATGACACAACGAGCCGAACAGACTTCAGCGAATGAAAGTAGAAAGAGAAAGAGCAACCCAGAGAAGAAGGATGCACGACCCAAGCTTACTCCTCAAGAGAGAGCTCGCTTCATCAGGGAGGGGAAGTGCTTTGGATGCGGGGAACATGGACATATCGCCACGAAGTGCCCTAAAAAGGCACAGAAAGAATAGAATGATAAGGACGACGACAAGCCTTAGAGTTCAAGAGCAGCTGAGGAACGTGGAAGAAAAGGCAAGATGAAAACAGGATTGGTTCCAGATTGTGTGGGTACCAATCCCAACACCATGGACGAGAGTACAGAACTTTGCCGAGCTTGGGACAAAGTGAAAGATCAAGAGGCCCTGATCTTCTTTGAAGTGAAAGATCAAGAGGCCCTGATCTTCTTTGATTCATAAGCATTCCCATCAGAATCCATCAAAATCCTTTAGGGGAATTTTCTAGTGTATTTGACCTATTTTCCCTATTTTTGACATTTTTCACTTATTATTTTTAAGTGACTTTTGTTGGAAAGTAGGTAGGGCAAATTGAGTAAGTTTGTATATAAGCAAACCTAGACTAGCACTAATTGGCAGAAGAGGCAGCAGGAGCACCTTGCTCAACGGGCAACTTCTCAGCAAGACCCTCTCCCCCCCCCCCCCCCCCCCCCCCGGGCAGGAGACTTAGCGTTTCAGCCAAGGACAGCCAGCGTTTTTCTCCATTGCAGATCAGCCCCAGCGTTTTGCATTGCAGACCAACCCGGCAACAGCAAGACACAGCAGAAGCCTAGCATTTTTGCAGAAGCACAGAATTCAGCCCTAGCGTTTTTTATTTGCAAACCAACCTCAGCGTTTTGCAGATTACCGCGACAGAACCTCAAGCAACACCAGCGTTTTCAGTTTTCAGCCTTTAGACATCGCAGAAGAACCCCCGAACCTCGCAGATCTCACCTTCCCGCAGCAGCTCCTCGCCGCACGGTCAATTTCCGCAAGGTTTATAGTTTCAGCCCGGAAAACGCAGATTTCAGCATCTGCGTTTTCAGCGCGTCATCGTCATCGTCATCGACATAGAGTCACAATTCAGCAGATAAAGATTTGCAGATTTCAGACCTTAGCATTTTCAGATTTCAGCCCGTCTCGTCGTCGTCCTCATCGTCATCGACATCGTCGGCAAGTCCAAGCATTGTAGAGATTTGTGCAATCATAAGTAGACCGCTCTTGCCATAGAGAGTGGGGCCTTCGAAGGAGGGTTTTACAACATCTTGGTGTCGTATTCTCTTCTCTCTCTATCTCTCAGTCTCATACACTTGCACGCACAGTGTCCATTCACTTTGTTGTGATCATTGCACTCTATCATTAAGAACGGAAGGCTCTCCCTTCCATAAGAACAAAAGGAACCTTGAGCACAGTTCGGAGCACTCATCTTGAACAAAGTTCAAACATTCATTCCACTGCACCTTACATTGGTATCAGAGCTTTGGCAGTGTTCTGTATCACTCAAGGAAAGAATCACAAGAATTTTTTTTGCTTGTTGCGCAGAATCCAAGTTCGCTTGGGCATGTCGATTCCTAATCGTGTTTTTGAAGAGTGACAGGAATCCCTAGAAAGAAGGGCTTGTCCAACCTCCCCTTGTGCCTCTTTTCACTCATTGAGAGCGGACCGTGGACTTAGCGGCCGGCCAATCGACGTGAGGTGGGAAAAAGCAACCTTGGTGTGAGCACACGGCCGCCAAGGGGTGCGCCGCGGAAAAGAGCAGAACTCGGGTGAAGAGAAGATCCTTCTCTAACACAGATTGCAAGCGAGAGAAGAACCTCAAGACCCTCAAGAACCCAAGAACCCAAGACCCACAAGAACCCAAGTTCCTCGTGAACTTAAGAACCCAAGACCACAAGAACCCACGACTTCAGTGGAAGGTCATCACTCAAAGCGGAATGGATACTTCGCTTGGAGGTGATGAGCATGAGAGAGGCGAAGAAGAATTTTCCCCACCAGGAGGTTTTTCCGACCCTTCCCCTTCCCCATCTATGACAAAGATTGCTCTAACTCCTATGGAGGCTTTGGACCAATTGTTTATGGAACGACGGTTAGACCGCGAAGCACGAAAAGCAGACAGAAAGGCCTACCAAGAAGAACTGGCAGACATAGATCGTGAATATGAAGAAAGCATGGGAGCCATAGAGCATAAGTACGACTTGGAAGACAAAGAAAGTCAAGCCAAATTGGATCGCGAGAACAAAGCTATCAAAGAAAAGAGCGACCAACACATGAAAGAATTCTTGCGACTCTTTTCTATTTTGCAGGTGCAGTTCGTACAAGATCAAGAAAAGGAGACTCTCTCAGTCTCTTCTTCTCCAAAGCAAGACACACATGATTTGCATGATGATGATTTGAATGACAATGATAAGCATGATAATTTGGATGATAATGATGAGCATGATGATTTGCATGCTCAAGATGTGATTTCTCACAAGCATGATGATTTGCATGATCAAGATGTGATTTCTCACAAGCATGATAAGTTGCATGAAGATGATGTGATTGTTCACAAGGATGATGTGTTAGTTGATACTTTCTCTAGTGAAGCTAACCTCATTGCAGATTCAATCAGTCACGAAGAACCAATATTGGCTCTCGAGCCTAGGTCCAAAGAACCCCTTCAGGAAGAACAGATCTTGGCTCTCGAGCCTTGGTCCAAAGAACCCTCACAGGAAGTATTATGTGTTCGCATGATTAGTACGCACGCATTGTACGAGTGTTTCATTCGTGATCGTTTCCTGTATTTTCGTCAACGTCTTTATGAGATCCCTTTTCCTAGGCATGACATATTGTACGTTGAGCACGTTTCACTCATGAATGAGCACGAATGTATGCGGATTGTTCATGAAAAGCTGAAAAGTATGCATTCAAGGAAGTCACATTCCATGTCTCTTCCTTGGCATGACACATTCGTAGAAAGAGCACATGAAAGTATGAGCACCAAGCATGGGCATTTCCGATGTGAATTGCCACAGTTGATTGCTTTAGGTCAGCAAGACAAAATTCGATCTCATTGTTTGCGTATGTGTGGTGAACGGTTTGGCACTCCATCTCTTTGTTCATCTACATTGCATGCACAATCTACTAGGACGACATGATTTTTTCCACTCACTTTACATGGAATAGGTATGTTCATGGTTTTGTTGTCACGTGACACATCCCAACCCTATGTGTCCGTGGACAAGCTACACCACAGCAAGGTTCAATAAGTCCGATCAGTTTAGAATAGCAATGATCTAGCACTTTTCTGAGTCTATTCGTAGACCGTGCATGCCCAGTCACTTAGCATAGATGCATATCCTCCGGTTGCACACAGCATGATCATCAGAATTCCCATTAGAATCCATTCGCATCAGTTAGGGGAATTTTCCATTGCATTTAGCCTATTTTCCTATTTATTGGAATTTTCACTTATTATTTTTAAGTGACTTTCCAACAAAAGTAAGTAGGGCAATTTTGCTAAGTTAATATATAAGCAAATCAAAGTTCACACTTTCTGGCAGAAGAGGCAGCAGGAGCACCTTGCTCAACAGGAAACTTCTCAGCAAGACCAACCCCCGCAACTACTCTGGCGTTTTCTCCACAGAAGACCTAGCGTTTTTGCATCAGATCAGCCTTGGCGATATGTGCACAGCAGATCAGCCCCGGCGTCATCTCACGACACAGCAGATCAGCCTAGCGTTTTTGCATTTGCAGAACCCCGGCGACAGAAGGACCAATTTCAGCCCCTAGCGTTTTTGGATTTCAGCAGCAAATTAAGACCGGCATCATTCACCTAAAGTGTAGCAGATTCAGCCCGTAAAGACCATCGGTTTTCAGCCCTAAGAAACCTCATTTTTCAGCCAAGAAAACGCAGCCAAAACAGTCATTTTCAGCCACCGAAACAGTCTCGAAATTCAGCGATTAGAAGATCTCAGATTTCAGCCGTCGTCGTCGTCGTCGTCATCAGCATAGACCAAGTTGCATAGTCCATTGCATACGCATTGTACACCTTTGTGCAATCAAAGAATAGACCACTCTTGCCGACGAGAGTGGGGCCTTCGGAGGAGGGTTTTACAACCTCTCGGGTGTCGTATCTCTTCTCTCTCCTTCTCTCAGTCTCATTCACTTGCACGCACAATATCCACCCACTTTGTTCGTGATCATAGCATTCTCCATAAGACGGAAAGCTCTCTCTTTCCCTAAGAAATAAAAGGAACCTTGAGCAATAAAGATCACTAATCTTGAGAAAATACAACATTCATTCCGCTGCACCTAGCATTTGTGTTGGAAATGGTTTCAGGAATTTTCAGCCATGGAGATTCTCGAAGAAGAAAGAATCATGACTCTCGACGAAGTTGAAGCATTCAAGGAGACTCAGAAGACTTTGTGTCGCTTTCGGCGCGGCCCAAAGAAGCAAGCGTTGCAGACCTTTATGAAGTTCAAGTACCACACGACCCACACGTCAGAGTGGCCGACGTAGAGTCCCTTCCGGGATTCTGGATGCTATTGGCGATCTCATTCGACACCATACAGTTTGGTACCAGTACCTCACTTTGAAAAGGAGGGGATGTCACGTGGCACATCCAACCCTATGTGTCCGTGGACAAGCTACAGCATGATCAGGGTTCGGTTCAGTCCAGTTAGTCTAGAATAGGAAGTGATCTGACACTTTTGTGAGTCTATTCGCAGACCGTGCATGTCCAGACACTTAGTGTAGATGCATATCCTCTGGTTGCACACAGCATGATCATAAGCATTCCCATCAGAATCCTTCAGGGGAATTTTCCAGTGTATTTGACCTATTTTCCCTATTTTTGACATTTTTCATTATTATTTTCAAGTGACTTTTGTTGGAAAGTAGGTAGGGAAAATTGAGTAAGTTTGTATATAAGCAAACCTAGACTAGCACTAATTGGCACAAGAGCCAGCAGGAGCACCTTGCTCAACAAGCAACTTCTCAGCAACCCCCCCCCCCCCCGGCAGGAAACTTAGAGTTTCAGCCAAGGACAGCCAGCATTTTTCTCCATTGCAGATCAGCCCCAGCGTTTTGCATTGCAGACCAACCCGGCAATAGCAAGACACAGCAAAAGCCTAGCGTTTTTGCAGAAGCACAGAATTCAGCCCTAGCGTTTTTGATTTGTAGACCAACCTCAGCGTTTTGCAGATTACCGCGACGGAACCTCAAGCAACACCAGCGTTTTCAATTTTCAGCCTTTAGACATCGCAGAAGAACCCCCGAACCTCGCAGATCTCACCTTCCCGCAGCAGCTCCTCGCCGCACGGTCAGTTTCCGCAAGGTTTACAGTTTCAGCCCGGAAAACGCAGATTTCAGCATCTGCGTTTTCAGCGCGTCGTCGTCGTCGCATCATCGCCATCAACATAGAGTCAGAATTCAATAGATAAAGATTTGCAAATTTCAGCCCTTAGCATTTTCAGATTTCAGCCCGTCTCGTTGTCGTCCTCATCGTCGTCGACATCGTCGGCAAGTCCAAGCATTGTAGAGATTTGTGCAATCATAAGTAGACCGCTTTCGCCATAGAGAGTGGGGCCTTCGGAGGAGGGTTTTACAACATCTTGGTGTCGTATTCTCTTCTCTCTCTATCTCTCAGTATAATACACTTGCACGCACAGTGTCCATTCACTTTGTTGTGATCATTGCACTCTATCATTAAGAACGGAAGGCTCTCCCTTCCATAAGAACAAAAGGAACCTTGAGCACAGTTCAGAGCACTCATCTTGAGCAAAGTTCAAACATTCATTCCGCTGCACCTTACACACAAGAAATTGCGTAGCTGCTGATAACGTGGCAGATTTTTGAAAATTACGCTGGCTGATGACGTAGCAGGCTGTACGGATTTTCGTCAATTACACTGACAGCTTTTTGGCATTGCTTCTGGGACCAGCAGCTTTTGAGTTTGAAGGCTTTTTACTATAAACTGCTTTTGGGGCCTAGGGCCTTTAAATATAAGGTTAGGGCTCATTCTCTGACATGCTTCCTGGAGAAGGTGCAGAGTCTAGAGTACCGGCTTGTACTGTGTTGATGCAATATAAAGAAATACCGAAAGGGGCGCCAAGGTTTGGGGTCAATACTCTCTGGGGTGGAATTCCACCACTCCGTGTCGCGTCTCTCTCTCACTAGAGGAGCAGAGGAGAAGGGTGCGCGCTTTACATGTGAGAATTTGCGGTCTTAAAGACAAAGGCAATGTGGACGAAGAAGTAAAAGAACTCACAACCTTGATGGGGATTCATGAGCCGACGCACACAAGGGCATGGAGAGTGGGCAACATAAAGAAAAATGGAAGCAGTGGAGAAACCTCAAAAGAAAGAGCACTCATCCTCCGTTTTCCCTCCATGGAAGCAAAGAAGTCATTCTTGAAGAAAAGACCAACTCTTAAAGAGATTGGCATCTTCCTCGGCGATGATCTCACCCTCTCGCAGATCGCTCATATGCAGGAAGTAATGCCGGAGATTAGAGCGGCAAGGGAAAAAGGCAAGATCTCTTTTTACCGAGACGAAAAAGTGGTAATACTAGAACGACGCTCCACATGACGGTGTGAGACTTATGGGACCACACTCAAAGTAGCTCCCTGGAACTGCAATGGATCTATGCGTCTTGATGTGGGTGCCTTTGAGGATAGCTTTACTGGAAGAGACATCATCTTTTACTCTGAGACACACCAAGCCCCAGGGCAATCCATGCCTCACATCAATGGATACAAGTGGGAGACAGCCTACAAACAGGAGACACGCTCAGAGTGCCTCTATCTAGCTATTTGCTACTTTCCCCCGAGTACATCAGTTTATGCATCACCCAGAGGACAGTCCCCTTTCTCTATTTTGGACGATGACATATGGGAGTTCTCTAGGGACGGTGACATTATCATCCTAGGGGACTTCAATGCCAGGACTGCCCATCACCAGGCAGTGTTTTATGATACTTCAGAGGAGATGCTAAGAGAGCTAGATGTTGTAGAGACAGGCCTTTCCAGACTATCACACGATGTGGAATGTACTGAGTATGGGCGACACCTGATAGACATGGGCAAAGCATATGGATTGGCCATCTTGGACGACCTACAGAGATTTCCTGCTTCGGGAGGTTTTACATGCTTCCCACACAGACATGGAGCCAGCACAATAGACTATGTCATGGCACAGCCGAATCTCATCTCTAGTATCCAAGATCTCACAGTTGAGCCCAGACCGATCGGGGTGGCAGTGGATCATGCTCTGGTGTCGATGACCATCTCCTTCCAATTCAGTGTAGCACACAGGCCACGAGTAGCAGCCCCTACTCGCTACACATTCACACGGGAGACGGATTCTGTATACGTGGACGGAATCTACAGACGCCTATGCACTGAGGACCAGGGGCGACCTCTGGAAGAGCTAACTACTATACTGACACAGACATTACATGAGGCAGCAGTAGAAGCATACCCACACACCCAGCCTGAGCATAGCCGCCGATCAGGGAGCATGCCTCAGAACAGCTGGTACAATGAGGAGTGCCGCCAGACTAGAGCCAGACTTCAGAGGGACGTCACTCACAGACAGTCACAGATTGACTTCCGACGCCTGGTGCGGCGGAAGAAGAGGGCTTTTTTGGCTCAACTCGAGCAGGATCTATATCAGCTATTCTTGAGTCAGGACTCGCGTGAGGCGTGGCGGCTCTTTCATGAGCAGTCCCCCCCCCCTGCTATTTCCTCCACAGAGACCTGGGGGCAATACGCATCATCTTTGTACACAGTACCTGGACAGTCGGCCCTTCCCAACCCCCCCGATCCATGCCCACACGCATGTGTCTTTTTCACCGCTGAGATGGTGAAGAAAGCTATTGACAGGATGAAGACTGGGAGAGCATATGATCATGATGGCCTAGTCGCTGAGCATTTCATGCATGCCAAAGACCTACTAGCAGAGCTTCTAGCAGTTATGTTTAATCGGGCCATGTGTGAGGGCCTACCAGACTCTTGGAGCCTATCTACGATCGTACCTATCTTCAGATCAAGAGACCCCATGGAGCCTGGGAATTATCGCACTATTATGATTGGGCACACACTGGCACGGTTGTATGCATCCATTCTGGAGCAACAACTGAGTAGATTGGCAGAGAGGGAAGGGATACGTGCAACTGGGCAGGCAGGATTCAGGAGAGGCTTCTCTACTCTTGACCATATCCTAACACTCAGGGCCATCATCGAAGAAGGCATATCTCATGTGAGACGGATCTATTGTAGCTTTGTGGACTTCCGCAAAGCTTTCGACACGGTACCCAGAGCTAGACTGATGCGCAGACTACAGGAAATGGGAGTACCCACAGAACTCATTTGGGGGATCATGGCATTGTACAGATCAGTAGTGGGGCATGTACGCACCCCGGAGGGACTTTCTACAGCGGTTCACTCCACTATTGGGGTGAAGCAGGGCTGCCCGCTCTCTCCTACTCTTTTCGGTATGTATGTGGATGAGGTTTCTGACTACATTGACAGCGATGGGGATAAAGATGCTCAGTTGGCAGGGACATGGATTCCACTTTTGTTATATGCTGATGACATAGTGTTGATCTCCAAATCCCCAAAAGGAATGCAACGTCAATTGGATGCTTTGCATACGTTTGCCCACGAAAGTGGTTTGTCTATCAACCTGGGTAAAACCAAGGTTATGGTGTTTAATACCACCCCACAGTGGATCAGGAGGTCAACACCTACATTCACATACGGCCAGGAGACTGTGGAGTACACAGACGCTTACACTTACCTTGGAGTGGTTTTTAGCGGACCTGCATTCTCACTCAGAAGAGCAGCAGAGACCAGACTGACTAGAGCCCACGCAGCATTGGGTAGATTGGAGAGGATGTGTTCGCAAATTCAGTTTCAGGAGCCCCGGACGAAGCTCTGGCTCTTTGACACCGTGGTGGCTTCAGCATTGCTCTATGGGGCTGAGATATGGGGACCTTCACTGGATCACCACGGGAGGCCGGGTCGCTCAGACGGATGGGGGAACATGGAGAAACCTCTCGTCTCTATGATCTCGCGGCTCATTAGAGCCAAGGCATCAGTACCACGGGCCATTATCCGAGCAGAGCTAGCGGCCCCCCCACTAGTGGTAGAGGCGCTCACCAGATCAGTCTCCTTCATAAACCGCACATGGGAACTCCCCAGAGACAGATATGCTCGCATAGCACTTGAGTCCTCTCGACAGTTAGCCATACAAGGAGATACAACATGCTGGTATGGGGAGATGACATCATGGTTTCAGGTGCATGGGTTCAGCATAGACAAGCTGCCACCATTCCAGTACTCATTGGATGCACCATCTCTCATTCTTACACAGTCAAAGACCACCAAGCTCATCCGCCAAGACCTGACCCAGCTAGACACCAGGAGGACATGGATACAACCAGCACAAGAACTGGGCACGAAGATGGCTTTCTACAGAGACCACCTTCTCCGGCTTACGGAAGATGGTTTTGTGATGAGACCCAGATACATGGATACCCACCTGTCTCATGGGATACGGTGTGCTATTGGCCAGTTACGCACATCGTCTCACCAGCTGCGGATTGAAACTGGGAGATACAGCGGAGTACCAGCAGAGGCCAGGACATGCCCCTTGTGTGACATGGAACCTGAGACAGAGCTGCATTATACATGCCGCTGCCCCGTCTACTACGAAATTCGAGGCCGCTTCCATTGCTTGTTCAGAGAGGGTTTTGGACCACTCTCAAGAGTAATGGGATACGAAGATCAAAGATGCCTGGGTTTGTTCTTGCTCGAGCTGCGCAGACACAGAGAGAGCCTGATGAATGGTGAGGCTAACCAGTCTCAAAGACGGATTACAGACTTCTTTAGAGCAGACACGGGAAATCCGCAAGAGCCACTCTGATCGCAGACTTTGTTTGTGAAGGAAGATATCGAGATTAATACTCATGATTTGGGCATTCCCTATGTGGGAGGACACAAGAGGTTTAATACCCTCTCGACTAACAGCGCAAGATTATGCGCAAGGACAGATACCTAGATTGATTTCTAGGAGGATTATTCTTCTCGGGATTGAGAAGGTGGAATTGAGTTAACAGATTCTCGGATGAGGAAACTTCCGATCTATTGGAAAGACGCGAATGACGAGTTCTTACATGGCTCATAAGTTTGATAATTGGTGAAGGATATCCTCGAGGTACTAGAGGAAGGACATGAACCGGTAAGGTAAGTATTGAATTATTGAATTTTTGAATTTCTATTTAAATTAATTTTAAAGTTCTCTTTTGAGAAAGAACTAGCTCAACTCACCATTGAGCAAGATTTGGAATCTTTCCGGTTTCTCCCCGGCAGTTCAGTTGGACCTCTACAGTTGAGGACAACTGTTTATAAGTGAGAGGGATGTTGCTAAATTGGCTTTATCTTACAGAAAAATAATTCTAAATGAATTATTGGATTTATAAGTGAGAGGGCTTTTCTCACTGGAGACATCCGAGTACAGAGTATTCCTAGTGCGTCATTCAAAGTAATGACGGGAGTACTGAGAACGGGAATATCTGTAAGGCCACCAGGAACGGGTACCTCTGATGCGTCACATCGGATGGGTGACAGGGAGCATCGGAAAGAAGTATCTGACCATCCGGGAACGGACATCTCTGATGGGTCATAGGATCGGTGACATGGAGCATCGTGAAGGAGATTGTATCGTAAGTTCGGTAGGAAAGGACTAGGTGATGGGTATTCCTGATGCGTCACAAGGTGGGTGACACGTGCATCAGAATTCATCCATAGTCGGGAGGAAATTCCGAACTGTGTTAGAATTGTGCACAAGGAAAAGCAAGCACTTGAATGAAGATGGGTTCAGAGGAAACTTTGAGGAAAAACAGATGCTTTCTGAGAAAGCGAGATTGCTTTTCGGGAAAGCAAATGCTTTCCCGCGAGGAAGTTTATGTTTGCATTGCAATTGTGCGTGTGATTGCATCCAGGGAAGCTTGGGAAGTGCTGTGAAAGCATTGTTTTTAACTTATAAGGTTTTATTGAGTTTTTGGACAGGTTCATACTATTTTTTTAAATACGCCGGCCGCCCATTTAATAAGTGGGCAGCCATCTGATAAATAAGGCAACAGATCAGCCAGCGTTTTCTCTCTCTTTTTCTAGCAGAACGGAAAAAAAAAAAAAAAAAAATATATATATATATATATATATATATATATATATATATATATATATATATATATATATATATATATATTATTTATTTTTATTTTTTTCAGAAACGGCCGCGATCTCTACGCGAGCAGCTATTAGTGCCCGTGGCTAGGAGCTATAAAAGCATCACATGCCCTCACTCAGAGAGGAGGACCAATCTTTGCAAGGAGGAGATGCTGCTGCAGATTTCAGCCGTAAAGAAGACGTTGCAGGTGATGCCCATGGCTGCCCCAAGTGTACCACATGTCGCCAAGACCCAGTGCGCGAGTTCCCTCGCGAAGAAGTGCCTACGAAGCGTGTTTCCATCGCGACAAGTTGCTGTTTTTCTCTGTTTTCAGCCCTTAAACGTTGCAGACGGGGCTGATTTACGAGAAGGAACCCAAGAACACACCTCTTTTGTGTGTAGGATTGGAAGAGAGGATTTTCTATGGAGAGATCTCTTCCGAGGAATTGCTTTTCGAGAATCGAGTTGCGTTTCGAGCGTCGAGACTTTGAAGGCAACGATTTTCATGTTCTGATCTTTGAGTATTTGATTGCAAGTGTACTTCCTCTTCGTGAGGGAGTAGGAGCAAAGGAAGGCATGAGCCTCTGCAGGAGAAAAGCGCTCTGAGGAACTAGAGCCAGATCAGCCCAAGGGTTTCGTACCCGAGTTTGGGAAGTAGATCCACGGATCGGAGAGAGGTAGTCTCTCAAGTTGTGATCCGGAAGTTGAGATTCCCAAGTAAGGACTTCATGTCCGGGAAAGCAGAGTTGTTCTGCGGGAAGAGGACTCTGGAAAGAGAGTTGGAAAAGAGTTACAGGGATGCCATGCCCTGAGTCTGGAAGGTGAGATCCAGAGGCGAGAACCTTGATTCTCGAGGATTTGGAATAAGGAACAGAAGTTCCTTGGAATAGGGTTTTGCCCTAGGAATCGGAAGCTAAGGCTTCCGGGAAACCATCAAGTCTTATTCTAGAACGAACGTGGTAATACGTTCGGTTCAAGTGCTTGTATAGACTTCTCCGCAGTAATAAAGATACTATTACGAGGGGGGGGACCAGCCCATCTTCTGGTCCCCAGTACTGTGTCGATCTTCTCACTCTCTATCTCTCTCTCTATTTATTTCTCTCTATATCCTCTTGCTTCAGTAATAAGTGATAAATCCTATTTATCCGAATGTATTTTATATTGTTATGCGCTCCCGTTTGTGACAGTCAGTGGTCTCACAAGAGTAAGGTTGTACCTTGACACTTCTAGTTAAATAAAGAAATACCACCAAGGGCGCTCCACTTAAGGGCAAATGCACTCTGAAAATGAGCTACGCTACTTCCATGTTGTCTACAAAGTGCAAGTGTGATTTGATTTGGATTCTGTTCAGTTTCACTTTCTGTGTACGAGTGGATCATCCAACCCACGGGTGATTACACAAACACATTAAAACAGAGCCTCAGTGTGTTTAGATCCACATATCTTGGCAGTGCCCTGGTGCTTTCAGCTTTGCCAGAAAATGTACATCTTTAATAGTGAGTCTCACCTCTATGCTCTAGAATCGATGTTACTATACCAAAATTCTCAAAAGAAGCATTGCATACAGAAGTTTAAGCAAGTACAGTTAGCTAAAGCATGAGACTATCAACTATCTAGGTAACACCACGAAGCTCGCATGTGCTATCCCCTAGGTTCCTTCATGCATTTCCACACATTGTGATCAGCCAATCGGCTAGAACAAGCTGGATTGAGATTCCTATGGAGTAAAAAACGAAGCAAACCCTAGATCACGCAGAATGCCTGCACTCATTAGCATCAACTTTCTTCTTTTCATTAGCGGTTCAAGTGAGAGGAAGCAAACAGGAAACCTAGATTTGACAAAGACACACACACACACACACACACACACACACACACAAAGAGAGAGAGAGAGAGAGAGAGAGAGAGAGAGAGAGAGAGAGAGAAGAAACATACCGTCCCCATCCTTGTCGAAGAGGCTGAAAGCTTCTTTAAACTCTGAGATCTGGTCTCCAGAAAGCTGCTCGACCATCTTCGTTACCGCACTGCGAGCTCTTTGAGTCTGTGCTTGCAGCTGCTGGCGAGCTCAACGATGGAGTTGTCTTGTTCCAGTCAATTCCACTTCCCCTTTACGCCAACTTTTGCCATTCGTGATTTAAACGGACTTGAAGAGGGTGATATTACGTGGAAATTTCAACACACAAAATCTCGACTAAATAAATGACACCGCATGGTCTCTAAGTGATAAGTATAAATATAGGCACATTGCATGACTTTGATATAAATATAAATATTCTAAAGCCTTTGTGAAGGTCATGGTGAGGTTTTTTTTCTTTTTGGCCACACTCACAATTAACATCCAAAGAATACAATTGCCCTAAAGCACTACATATGCCTTAAGGTGGAATAGATTCCATAAGGGGCTCGCCGCTTGGGCACAGCTACAATTGACACCAAAACAGGAGTGCTACAATATATCTTTCAAGTGGTCTAAGCAGCTCAATGCATGGTGTCACTCTTTGTCATTAACTGTATATCCTCTTTTAGCTCCTACAGCATAAATGAGCTCAGTGCTTAGACACTCAATGTCAACAAATTAGGCTTTTTTAAGCCATGCATGGAAGGCTTTGGTACGTTTACACGATGGATCGTGTTTGTTTGGGATCCCCATTTGCAAAGTTGCTAGTGGTTACATATGGTGTGGATAAAGGTGTGTTATTAACCGAGTTGGTGTGATAGTGTTTTGAGCCAGTTCAAATTCAGTCTATGCACATGATTTTTTATGCATCGTTCTTTCCCGAGAAGTGGCTATATGATGAAATATTGTCAAAATTAATCTTTCCATCATGTGGTGCCAAATTCCAATTCACTTTTAAAAAATTCCTTGTGAGCTTGCCATAGTCTCCTGCTTGATAGTGGCAGTGTCTATGTCAGAGACATGAAACGCTTTAACATTACAAATTTTGATGGTAGAAACTTCTCGAATAGATACACGATGTTCTTAATAAGCAACTAGAACTTTTGAAAGTATTAACAGCTAAGCCTGCTATAATGTTTGAATCATTGTACTTCATTGTGGTCGATGAGACGACCATAGAATCACTTTGGAGAAATTTATGCATCACTTATAAGAAAGAGACTATTTCTAACAAGGTCTACCCTATGAAGAAGCTCTTTGCCTTGAGAACAAAATAAGATAGCATTGTTGCCTCACATTCATGAGTTCAAGCATATTTTCAGCCAGTTGGAAGCTAAAAAGTTCAGGAATATTTTCAACCAGGTGGAGGCTCAAAATTGAGCTTAGATGTGGAAGTTCACGCTATTATATGCTTGTTATGCTCTCTAGCTGCATCATGGGACTTGCCATTAAAAATTTTAAACTTGTTGGGAGAACTTTGATGATGTGGTTAGCGGCTTGTTGATAGAGGAGATTGGATGGGAGTGTGTTTAACAAAGTAGACATATTGGAGTCCTCCCTATTGATAGAGATGGAAAGCATGTGCAAGGGAGGATTAGTAGCAGAACACTCTCTAATCTTCAATGGTGAGCCACCAAGCTATGGAGGGTGAAGCGTCGAGCTCACCATTGTGTTAGGTTTAGAGAAATGAAGATTAGAGTTAGGGTTGCGCTTAGAGCAAGAGCATAAAGGTAGAGTTTAGACACAATTATAGGATTCAAAAGTGCATAGATTCATTAGAAAAGAGCCTCCTAAATAATCTTGGTGCTTTACAATCATTGGCAAATGTTATTGCACGCTCTTGCTATTGGGCCATGTCATTATTTCATCCTTCCTAGGTGGCTAGGTAGCTTTGCCATAGGAGCCACAAGTTGGGCTTATCCCAACAATCAGCCCCTTAAGCCAAACTTGGGGCTTTTACAAAGATTATGTCCTGGTGTCATAGTGCCTAGGACTCTTGTTGGATACATATACAAGGTTCTCATGATACATCATGGCAATTCTCACGGGATTTAACACTTCATGGTTCTCAATTGGATACATCGTGGCTATTCTCAGTGGATTTAGCGACCATGGTTCAATCAAATACCATATCTAGGGTCTCACGAGAACTTAAGCCTCATACAAATCTTTGTGTATAAACAAATTCATATGAAGAGGATATTGGGTCCTCTTCTCGCATATCATGTTTGTTGATGATGCCCTTTGCCTCGTAATATTCTTCTTCAATGTTGGTCCATTTTGTCAAGGATGAAATTTCCATAGTCGATGGTGAAAGACACGTATACATTTCAAATGTGATGCTTATGTGTGTGCATAAGATAATGGTGGTCTTATCTTAGAGGATGTCTCTGGAACCCAGTGAGAAATGGCACATTGATATTATCATAGCAAACATTTTTCCTTTTGTTTGTCATCGTTTGGAAGGCTTGAGAAGTGGCCCAGAAGCCTTAGAAGCTTGGTAGATACCAATTGTTGGAGTGGATCTTAAAATAAGACCCCATATAAATAAACAAAAAAGGTGTTGACTACAGGTAGCAGCGTAGGTAGTGAGCAGGTTGGTGGGGTTGAGGGATCTTGAACAGGAAAGATGATAGGCAACCTCAGAGTGTCTGCAGCAGACACAATAGTGAGCAAGATGTCATGTGATAGTACCGGGTTGGTAGGTAGTGCTTCTTACTCATGTGCTACAATAGGGATTAATTGGCAAGTGGCATAGAAAGTTGCCAATTCAGGTTTCAGATATGAAGACCATGGCATCAAATGTTGGTGGGTTGTACTTTTATTGAGATAGCAAATGCAACAATTGTTGTATGAAAAAGTGCTTATGCTTGAATGGGTTGGACGGTGTTGTAATTACAGATGGCTATGGCACTTGTGTGAATCAATCCGAGTGGTTGATGATGGATACAATGACAAGAAAGCTACTAGTAGTGCTTGCTACAGGTTGGGCCGAGGCACGTGGGTATGAGCCAAAAGGGGATAAAAACACCTTTGTATCCACCCAAGGGTGGCTCCCACCAATATACACACACGTACATACCCACCCTTGAGAGTCCTTAATTGCACAAACATAGTCCTTAATGGCTCTGTTAAAAGCTGAGACAAAGGGCTATTTTGAGAGCTCAATTGGAGAGTCAAATGATATGTGATTTAGGCTTTTGATAGACCTATATGATGACCTTGAAGAACACTCCACACACACACACACACACACACAACTTGCATAATGAAATGAGGGATATAATGAAAGCTAAAGTGATGCAAATTTGGCAAAAAATTGAGTACAATTAGATGCAAAATGTGCTAGGAAGAAATCCAAACACTAATTTCACTTGGAATTACCATCGATTGGCCCTAGACTTGTGTAATCACAAAGGAGAAAGTGTCAGATGGTGAGTGCAAGCTTGATTGGCAAAAGGGGATTATGACAATGCAACCTGATTGACAAATGCACAAAATCATGCAATGATGGAATTCCACTAATCACAAGCTGACTAATTAAGAAGGGTAGTGGCTCATTGAAATTGCCAAGGGCATGCCCAAGCTTAATTGATGACTCTAGTGATTAAAGAGAGAGAAACAAATAATGGAGAGCATCACCTTGGCTTTGATACCAACTGCAAGGGAGGATTAGTAGCAAAGCATGCTCTTCAAGCTTCGATGGTGAACTATCAAGCTATGGAGTGTGTAGCCTCAAGCTCACATGGTGTTAGGGCTATAGTAATGAAGATTAGAGTTAGGGTTGCGCTTAGAGCAAGAGCATAAAGATAGAGTTTAGACACAATGATACGATTCAAAAGTCCATAGATTTATTAGAAAAGAGCCTCCTAAATAGTCTTGGTGCTTTACAATCATTGGCCAGTGCGATTGCACCCTTTTGCTATTGGACCATGTCGTTATTTCATCCTTCCTAGGTGGATTTCCCATAAGAGTCAAAAGTTCGGCTTATCCCAACAGCATGCAGTTTAGGGGAAAGTTGCACAAAAGAAGTAAGCCTTCTGGCAATCACAATAAATCAAGAGATAGAAAGGACATAAAGGCCTATTATTGTAGGGAAAAGGGCACATAAAGAAGAACTATTATAACTGAAAAGAGGAAAAGAAGAAAGACAAATCATGATGATGGGCAAGAAAGTGGATAAGATAAAGCCAAATTTGAAGAGGTTAATGTAATCACTCGTGATGACATTGATATATTGGTTGCCTCTTCCTTCATTGCATGCTTCTTGATGATCATATGTGTGTTGGAATTAGGGTTGCAGAGAAACACACACAGCTTGGAGAAGATGAAGGAAGCTCAAGGCACACAATAGAGAGTGTGTTACTTAGTGTGCAATGGAAAGATAGATAGCCCTAGAGTGATGGACGTATATACAATGCACGGGGGAAAAAACCTCCTAAAGAGGGAAAAAATGCCCCGGCGGTCCTAGTGTGTTCACACACATCACCACCACACGTATATGGTAACAAATCCCGCCTGGAGTGATGCAGTGAACGAGAGCTGGCACATGATTAAAGGGAAGTGCCATGCCCTGAGGACAGGATCAGTCCACAAAGGGGAGTAATCCCAAAGCTTTGCGGAAAGCTTCAAGCTTCTCACGAGACAATGCCTTTGTGAAAAGATTTGCAAGGTTGTCCTGTGTTGGCACATAAGCCAAGCTGATCTCTCCTGCTGAGAGCCTCTCCTTGACATAGTGGTAATGCACCTCAATGTGCTTTGTGCGAGCATGAAAAACTGGGTTCCTCGCAACTGCCAATGCGCTCTGACTGTCAGTGTAGATAGTGTTGGCAGTGTCCTGTCCAACACCCAAATCATCCATAAGGCGTCTCGGCCATACACACTCAACCGTAGCTGTGAAGACTGCCCTGTACTCAGCCTCACAACTCGAAGTGGCCACAGTAGGTTGCTTCTTGCTCAACCATGATATACATGAACTGCCAAGCATGAAACAAAAACCACTTGTGGACACTCGCGTGTCAAAACAACCAGCCCAATCTAAGTCCGAAAAAGCATGTAAGTCTGGCGGCAATGATCCCCCCTTGGGATAAAACAAGACAAGATGTAAAGTGCCACTAAGGTAGCGGAAAATCCTCTTGACAGCCTGCCAATGCTTACACCTTGGGCTATGCATAAATCTGCTGACCTGTGAGAGTGCAAACTGAATATCTGGCCTCGTGTTGCATACATAACTGAGGCAGCCAACAGTAGTTTGGTAAAGAGTGACATCAGCAGGATCACCAGCATCATGTAGACTCAACTTCAAACCTGTTTACATGGGAGTGGCAATAGGTTTGCAATCCTCAAGTCCAAACTTACATAGCAATGTCTCTATGTAACTTTTCTGACACAAGGCAATACCACCATCACACTGCTTAAACTGCATACCCAAATAATGATGCAACAGCCCCAAATCTTTCATCTTGAAAGTAGCATTCAAATCAGCCTTAAATTCAGAAATATGTCTCTCATTTGGTCCAGTGATCAGCAAATCATCAACATAAAGCACCACAATGAGAAGTACATCACCCTCACGCTTTACATACAATGTGCTTTCTGTTGGACTGTTACGAAAGCCTTGTTTGACCAAATGAGTGTCAGCTTTCTCATACCAAGCACGAGGAGATTGCTTCAACCCATACAAAGCCTTGTTACATTTGCACAATTTTTCCTCTTGTCCTTTTATGACAAAACCGCGAGGCTGCGTTAAATAAACTTCCTCAAATATGTCACCATTCAAGAAAGCAGTAACAATGTCTGATTGATGTACATCCCAACCAAAATGAGCTGCCAATGCACATAGAAAATGCACAGTAGTCATACGACAAGTGGGAGCAAAAGTCTCTTCATAATTTATGCCTTTTTGTTGTGCATAACCCTTTGCAACAAGTCGAGCCTTATGGCGATCGATCTCACCATCCGGCTTGCGTTTCAACTTGTAAACCCACTTCGTACCAATGGCCTTTTTGCCAGGAGGCAAATCACATAAAGTCCATGTGTCATTTTCTATAAGTGCATCATATTCTGATTGCATGGCAGCCATCCAATTTTTTGAATTTTGTGCTTCATCAAAAGTGAGAGGCTCCTCGACATCATGTAAGCTAGACACAGCCAAAGCATAACAATCTGATGCATAAGATGCATGGCGAGAGCCTGAACGAGTACGACTAGACAAAGGTGCATCCAATTTACTGTCACACAAAGTGTGCACCAGCCATTTTGGCATACCTCTAGCCTGCTCATTTTCAGCCCTTTCCTCATCAAGTACATCATGTACATCTGCATCAGTAATAGGCTGATCTAGAACATTTTCAGAAACCCCCATAGGCTGTACATTTGCCTCATTGGAACTTACATTCGTATTTCGACCACTGAAAAGAGGCAACAAAGTGTCATAAATGTCCTGTGAGCTTACATTACTGTCTGTAGTACATGACAGCAAGGGCTGAATAGAATCTTCCACAAACACTACATCCCGTGAAACCAGAATACGTTTTGTTTGCGGATGATACAACCTGTAACCTTTGCTTTCAGCACTATAACCAACAAAAATACATTTGACAGCCTTACCATCCAATTTTATGCGCTGCACTTGTGGCACCAAAGCATATGCCAAACTGCCAAAAACATGCATGTGCTCAATAGAAGGCTTTCTACCATGCCATGCTTCATATGGAGTAATAGACTGCAAAGCTTTCGTAGGACACCTGTTAAGTACATAAGTGGCACACATAATGGCCTCAAGCCAAAAAGAATGCGGCAAAGCTTGACTTTTGACCATACATCGTGCCATTTCCGTCAGTGATCTGTTTTTCTTCTCAGCAACACCATTTTGCTGAGGTGTATAAGGCACTGTACATTGGTGTTTTATCCCACGACTAGCCAGAAATGCATTAAATTCATGAGACATATACTCCCCCCCTCCATCAGAACGGAGGGTGCCCATAGTACATTTCGAGACATTTTTCAGCCATAGCCAGAAATTGTTTGAAGCACATAAAAATTTCGGACCTCACTTTAAGAGGAAATACCCATGCATGCCTGGAGTAATCATTAATGAAAGTCACGAAGTACAGGTAATTGCCCAAGGACGGAGTTTGCATGGGCCCACAAACATCACTATGCACAAGCTGCAACCTGCATGTGGCCCAAACTGAACCATCCTTTGGAAACTTAGAACGCTACATCTTACCCAAAATACAGCCTTCACAAACATGTTTGACAGGTGCTTCAAGAGGTGGCAAAGAAGCAACCATATCAGATTTCTGCAAACGCAGCAAATTGGCAAAATTCAGATGACCAAAACGTGCATGCCAAAGTTTTGCATCTGAAATAGCCCTTGAATCTGCAACAACATTTGCAAAATTTTGTCCACACTTGTCATACAAAGTGAGCTTATACAACCCACGGCACAAAAGCCCAGATGCAACAATTTCATCACCGAAACTGAGATCATGAACTGTACATCTGTCATCCACAAATTTGACTACAAGTCCAAGCCTAGCAAGTGCGGATACAGACAAGAGATTCTTCTTGATCCCAGGTACATAAAGTGCATCAACAAGTGTGAAGGAACTGCCATTAGTAGCAGTGAGCACAATCTTTCCAACTCCATGAACTGGATAAGAGGCGTTGTTGGCACAAGTGGCTGAATTCCCATGAGGGACAGACTCAAGAGAGGTAAACAATTCACAATGTGAGGTAATGTGCTTTGTAGCACCACTGTCAAAATACCACACATGTGAATCTGCAGCAACTGACAAGCATGCATCATGGACAACAGGATTGTAAGTGCACTCTGCGCTAAAAGCCCATTCTGCATCAACATCAGCAACACAGTCTCCTTTCACAAAAGACTCAACAATGGCTACATTTGTAGTGGAACCAGCATTTGCAGTGGAACCACCCTCTTTCTTCTTAGCCTCTTGGGCCTTCAACTTAGGACACGACTTGATCAAGTGATCAATGGCTTTACAATAATGGCAATGCATCTTGTTTTTGCCCTTATCACCAGAATTGCCAGACGAAGTACTGCCAGCAGAAGCATTAGGAACAGAATTTTTGCCACTCGCAGCAGAACCATAAGAAGTGGCTACATTACTGTTACCACCCTTTCTTTGAGAAGCAATAAAAGCCTGTTCAATTGCACGCTGCCTAGTCCTGTTTTTTCTAGAAAGTGACTCTTGCAACAGCAATGTGCATAATGCATCAAACTTGACAACTTCAGGATTTCCTTGGGTCATCAGTCTCCAAGTACTAGCAAAAGTCTGGTAGGAATCTGGTAAGGCATCAAGAACAGTCTGCACAAGGGAACTGTTTGAAATGACTTCACCTGCAGAAATAAGCTGCTCATTGATATCCTTGACACTAGCAAGGAAAGTGTCCATATCATCTTCCTCATGCATAATCTTCGACTCCAGCTCTTTACACAGCAAAGCAATTTTAGCCTCATTGCGGCTTGCATAAAGACCTGCTAAAATATCCCAAGCCTATTTTGCAGATTTTGCTGAACGGATGTGAGGAACAATGGTGCGCTTCACAGACAATGCAATCAATGCATGATCCTGCGTATCCTTAACATCCCAACGAGCTTGTTCTACCGTAGGCAAAACAACTCTAACAGCTGGAATCCTTGCAGCAAGAACTGCAACATCCTCAACATCGCCTACATCATCAGAACCAGGACGTACATCAATGCCCTGCACAATGTTCCAGACACCCTTTGACACAAGAACATGTTGCATCATATAAGCCCACATAGGGTAGTTGTCCCCATCCAACCTGTCCTCAACAACAAATATCTTGAACACATCTGTGTTGTTGTTGTCAGCCATGGTAAATGCTGCACCTAATGTGAAAACTGCCCGAAAATAGGAGAACGGAGCGGGAACAACCTGTGCTATATAGCACAAATTGTAGAAGCCTATAAGGCACCTGTAATGCAGAAAACAGCATGACAAAAATTATGCACAAAGTGACGAAATAGCCTGTGCAGTACTGCCTGTAGTGGAAACGGAGGCCGAAATGAGCCCAATCAAAATTCTGAGCAGACCATGCTCTTCGAGCTCTCCCAAAAATTTTGTCGACCTGCGAACGCTCGCCAAAGCTCACTGAAATCGGAGAAAGTGAGCAGGCATGTGCTGGAGCAGCTGGCGACTAAGCCTGGGAGGACGTGACCTGCTCTGATACCAATTGTTGGAATTAGGGTTGCAGAGAAACACACACAGCTTGGAGAAGACGAAGGAAGCTCAAGGCACACAATAGAGAGTGTGTTACTTAGTGTGAAATGGAAAGATAGATAGCCCTAGAGTGATGGGCATATATACAATGCACGGGGGAAAAAACCTCCTAAAGAGGGAAAAAATGCCCCGGCAGTCCTAGTGTGTTCACACACATCACTACCACATGTATATGGTAACAATGTGGCCCATTCACCGAAGATTGGATCTTGAGAATTCTGGTGCATCTTTTGATGTTACTCCTCATAGAGAGTGGTCATGTACTTCTAGTAGTAGTAGACATGGATGGGTACATTTGGGCCATGCTTGTGACATAGTTGTTGTAGGAGACATGCATTTGAGGCTTGCCAATTTATATGCATTTGTTCACAGCAATGACTTGAACATAATCTTACCATGAGTAGTATATTCATTGACCGACTTGATGATTGTAGCTACCACTTAGGCTTTGGCAATGGCTCTTGAAAGATTAATAAGGGATCGTTGATCTTGGCTAGAGGAGATCAGTGTGGTACACTTTACCCATCATAGGTTGTACAAAGTAAGATCATGTTGCAACATCTAACTTATATACCTACCTTTAAGTTTTTAAATTTTGAACTTTGTGAAACTATGTGTATGGTAACTAGGCTAAATTAGCTCATACAAGTTGTTAAGTAAAGAGAATCTTGAGAAGTTAGATAGCTTGCATTCAGATGTGTTTGGGTTGATGCCTACAAGGACACTACTAGTGGTGTCTCCTTTGTTATCTTACTAGATGATGCAACTTATACGATTATGGCCCATCCATGAACCATAAGGACAATTCACTTTGTATCAAACAAACTTGGATACTAGAGGCTCAACAAGTGCCTGAGGATTGATAATGGTTATGTCTACTCCAACATTTTTGTGATACATATGGCATTAAGAGAGAAATTATTGCTCCTCATGTACTAGCCCAAAATGGAGTTGCTAAAAGGATGAATCATATGATTCAAACGAAAGCTTTGTTGCATGTTATCTCATGCTAAGGTGTGAGATGGTTTTTGGGTTGAAGTTATGAAAACCACGTATGATGTTATAATCAATCACTCATGAACGCACTAGATGGTGATTTTCTATTGTAATGTACCTGAGTTTTTTTTCAATAAATTTTGCATCCACTCAAGACTATATGTCTTGAATAACAATCAATTTTGAAATCAGATGACGTATGTAGGAGTTATGTTAATTTTATGTTTTAGGTCTTAAGAAAAAGGGGAAGGTTTTAGAAGCCCCTACTTTTAGAAAGTGGGCAATGAGAATTTTGTTGCCCTTAGATAATTGTGAGCAAAGAACTCCAAAAAGAGAGGCGATTGTGAACCTGTACCTAAAAGCAAAGAGCAGCCAAAGTTAATTGCACAGAAAGCAGAGGGACATGAGCATTGTTCCAGAAAAGTGTCTCAGCTTACAATTGTACTGCTTTGAACTTCAAAAATTCCGATTGAGAGGATGAGGAAAAGGAAAAATCCCGCCTAGATTTTGAAGAAAAAAGTGTAAAATTAGAAAAAATTTCTCAATGAAGATTTCCTCTTGGAAAATCTATTAAAAAAAATTGTGTTTGGTTGCAAAAATAATTTTCCCGAACACTAGGCAAGAGGTGCGTGTTATTATGTATGCGGTAGTGATGTATGTGAACAAGACTGACGAGGCACTTTTTTCCTCACTAGGAGGTTTTTTTCCCCCATGCATTGTATTTAAGTACATTACTCTAGGGCTAACTTATCTTTCTATTTGTACACTAAGCAATACATTCTTTGTTGTGTTCCTTGAGCTTCTTCATCTTCTCCAAGTTGTGTGTGCATCCCTGCGACCCAAATTCCAACATTTGGTATTAGAGCAGGCTGTGTCCTCCCGAGCATAGTCTCCCATGTCACCAAAACCCCCCTTCTCACTTTCTCCAAGTGGGGTAAGCAGTTTGAGTGATACTTCAGATGATCTCATAGTGCTCGGTGTGCTCATAATTTTAATTCGGTCTCATTTCGATCTCTATTTGCACTACAAGCAATATTGCACATGCAATTTTGTCCTTTTGTGTAGATTTTTGTCATTGCATTTTTTGCAAAGCAGGTCCCTTATAGTCCTCTTTGGGTTGTGCTACATAGCACGTGTTAGTCCTACTTCATTTTCCTCTTTTGGAGCAGTTTTCACATCGAGTGCAGTCACTCCCCATGGCTAACAACAACACAGATGTTTTCAAGATGTTTGTTGCCGAGGACAAATTAGATGGAGATAACTACCCAATGTGGGCATACATGATGACATGTGTTCTTGTCTCAAAGGGCTTTTGGAATGTTGTGCACAGTGTTTATGTACGTCCATCTTTTATGGATACAAGTTCTGTTGAGGATGTTGTAGGTCCTAGCGGGTATGTTGCTGCTAGAGTTGTTTTGCATGCATCTAAGCAATCTCCTTAAGATGTTAGAGATGCACATGCTCATACATTCATTGTATTATCTATGAAGCGCCCTATTACTCCTCACATTTGCTCAACAAAATCAATAAAATGGGCTTGGGATATTATGGCTGGTCTTCATGCAAGTTGCAATGAGGCTAAAACTCCATTGCTACATAAAGATCTAGAGTCAAAGATTATGCAAGAGGAAGATGACATAGATGCTTTTCTTGTTAGTATCAAGGATATCAATGAGAACCACATTTTGCAGGTGAAGTTATTTTTGACAACTCACTTGTGCAGAGTTTTCTCAATGTGTTGCTAGACTCTTACCAGACTTTTGCTAGTACTTGGAGACTTATGATCCAAGGAAACCCTCAAGTTGTCAAGTTTGATATATTATGCTTATTGCTATTACAAGAGTCATTTTCAAGGAATAATAGGGCTAAAATTGTGCATCTGAATAGGCTTTTGTTGTTGCTTAAAGAGGAGGTGGTAATAGCAATGTAGCCACTTCTTGTGGTTCTTTTGTGGGTAGCAGATCAACTATGTCTTGTGCTTCTGCTCGTAGCAGCAACTCATTTGGGAATTCTTGTCAAAAAGGCAAGAAGAAGATGTGTTGCCATGAATGCAAGGCTAAAGAGGCTAGATCTACTACCCATGCAGCTATTTAGAATCTTCTGTAAATGGATATTGTGAAGTTGATGTAGATGCAGAGTGGGCATTTAGTGTAGAATGTACTTATGATCCTTCTATCCATGATGCATGTATGTTAGTTGATGGTACTTTGAGAGTGGTGCCACAAAGCACATTACTTTGCATTGTGATTTGTTTGCCTCTCTCAAGGATATCCCTCATGGGTATACAACCACTTGTGCCAACAATGCCTCTTATCAAGGGATAAAAAACACTTGTTGATGCACTTTATGTACCAGGGATAAAAAACAACCTTTTATCTGTATTTATGCTTGCAAGACTTGGTCATGTAGTCAATTTTGTGGATGAAAAATGTACAATTCATGATCATAGTTTTGGTGATGAAATTGCTCTATCTGGCATTTTGTGTTGTGGGTTGTCTTTGTATGACAAGTGTGGGTAGAATTTTGCAAATACATTTGTGGATTCAAAAGTAATTTCCGATTGCAAACTTTGGTATGCATGTTTTGGGCATCTGAATTTCGAGAGTTTACAATGTTGATGATAGATTTTTTTTCTGTTACAATCTTGAAAGCAAAGGTTATAGGTTATACCAACTACAAACAAAACGTATCTTGGTTTCACGAGATGTTGCATTTGTGGAAGATTCTATTTGGCCTTTGTATCACGTACCAAAGATTGCAGTGTAAGCTCACATGATATTTATGACACTTTTTTGCCTCTTTTTATAGTGGAAATTTGAATGTTAGTTCCAATGAGGCAAATGTATAGCCTATGGAGGTTCTTGGAAATGTTACAGATCAGCCTATTATTGATGCAAATGTACATGATGTGGAAAGGGTTGAAAATGAAGAGGCTAGGGGTATGCCAAATTGGTTGGTGTATACTTTGTGTGACAGTAAATTGGATGCACCTATGTTGAGTCAAGGTTCTTGCCATGCATCATATTCATCAGATTGTTGTGCTTTGGCTAATTCTAGTTTATGTGATGATGAGGAACATCTTTCTTTTGTACCTAACCTTGAAGATTCATGCCAAAAATCAACAAGCTATTTGTCCATTAGTTCAAATTAGCAAGTACATTATGCCCAAATGGAATCTTAGTATACAATTTAAATAGCCAATCAACCGGAGATAAGTGCAATTAGTAAAAAACTTGTGAAGATAAACTCCAATATTCATATTGTCACGGCTAGGGACTTGCTACGCGTCGTGTGCGAGCCACAAAGGCTCCTAGCACACAGTCATACAACAGACAAGCTCACAAGGAAGAATGGTGTGTCACTCACCTTCCTGCGTAGTTGCGAATGAAGGATTTCTGCGCCGTGAAGAAGAGGGAGACGCCGCTACGCCGCGCTCAACCGCCTCGCCGCCGTCGTGTCGCCGCAACGCTCGATCACACACACACTCTTACACTCTCTCTCTCTCACACGTACACACACACACACAAGGAGATGGTGAAGGAGAAGGTGGAGATGGAGCAAGAGCAGCTTCTATTGCACAATGAGAGAATGAGTAAAAATTAGGTTTAGTGGCTTTTATATAAGCTCACCCCATTCACACTTGGGCGCCCATACTTAGCCAACTAACTCCTTGAATATTCCAGTTAGAGTGCGCCTGTCATCGGTGATCACCCTTACCCTGTTCCTATTGGTCCGACAAGCCCGGTACCTGACTCTAAATAATACAACGTTTATAGATCATAGGGTGTCCGTGTGCCGTGAGGGGCAACGGCGCCAAAAATGTCACAGCTAAGGACTTGCTACGCGTCATGTGCGAGCCACAAAGGCTCCTAGCACACAGTCATACAACAGACAAGCTCACAAGGAAGAATGGTGTGTCACTCACCTTCTTGCGTAGTTGCAAATGAAGGATTCTCGCGCCGCGAAGAAGAGGGAGACGCCGCTATGCCACGCTCAACCGCCTCGCCGCCGTCGTGCCGCCGCAACGCTCGATCACACACACACTCTCACACTCTCTCTCTCTCTCTCACACGTACACACACACACACAAGGAGATGGTGAAGGAGAAGGTGGAGATGGAGCAAGAGCAGCTTCTATTGCACAATGAGAGAATGAGTAAAAATTAGGTTTAGTGGCTTTTATATGAGCTCACCCCATTCACACTTGGGTGCCCATACTTAGCCAACTAACTCCTTGAATGTTCCAGTTAGAGTGCGCCTGTCATCGGCGATCACCCTTACCCTGTTCCTATTGGTCCGACAAGCCCGATACCTGACTCTAAATAATACAACGTTTATAGATCATAGGGTGTCCGTGTGCCGTGAGGGTTAACATGCCCCCCTTCTTGATGTAGATTCCGTCCTCAGAAGCTATCTAGTTGAAGCTCGTCCGTCGAGATGGAAGAGTAGTCGACATGGATGTGCGTAGCCTTCTTCAATCACTGCAAAATCAAACAACATTGCCACAGTAATTGCATTCTCATATACAATTGAAAATCATATGCAATAGACAGACAAAGTGATTGGTAACAGAATTTTAGACAATTTGTCAGCAATAAACATTGAATTGCAATATAATCAAATGCATAAACAGATGTAAAGGTAAAAAATTAAACAAGTCCGGGGTCGCTAATTTAACGGTCAAAAGGCACTAGAGCTCGACTATTAATACCATGGGTAACTTCTCAATTTTTTCTGGTCAATTAAGTTGTTTAATCGCGAAAGCCAAGTATTTGATGTTCGAGGGCTGACTAGAGGCTATACCTAGAAGACCTTGTAGTTAAGCTACGATAAAAGGAATTTCTCATGAAATCATCGCCTAACTGATTACCTTTTCTTTGACCCCCCAAAGTCTTTTCACATTGATTCAATTTTGATGTGTGTGCTTATTTTGTATGCCTTGGGTTTTTTGCTTTTCAAGGAAAAGCGCCCACATTGGGAACCTCTAGGGCTCTAGTACCATAGGCGATACATGTGAGTGAAGTACCAATTTAAGCAGGGATTTCTCTTCCAGCTTAAAATTTTACATTGTGGCACTTTGATTTTTTGTTTGTTCATTTTCAGCATTTTAATTTTGTAACTTTGGGGGGTCATATAACACTGTTACCCTCCCCAGGCTCATCACATTAGTAAACTCCCTTTATAATACTTAAGCTAAAGGTCAATAGGGTTAAGCCCACTAGAAAGCCCTAGTACATTTCACACAATGCTGCCTAAATCGGATTAAGAACCTAAGTAACCATTGCTTATTAGGAAGGCATTCCCCATGGTATTAAGAGAAGATTTCTAATACCTAGCTTGGTCAAACTAGCTTAGTCGGACTGCTTGATTTTTAAACCTAAACAAGTGATTATGACAAAACATTACATTGAATTAAATGTTTGATACTAAGCAAATGCGCTGAATATTATGCTACCAATCACAATCAAAGCAGACAAACATGGATGCAAAAAGATAAGGGCAATGCTAATGGACATAAAACACCTATTTTGTTGATGGTCGCGCTTGATTTGAAGTGTGAACGAGAGAAAGGTTCCATGAAGGTCCAAATCCTATCAATAGCAACACGCTCATGTACACACTAGGAAACAAAAGGAATACCTCTAGAAGGCACATTAGTGGGAAAAGGTACCAACACTTATTGAACACAACAAAAAACATAAGGAACCCTAACCTAATTATTTGCACTCCCCCTAAAGAGTCAAGGGAATAGGATATTGTAGAGGTTGGGGGGAAACCCTAAGGCTAAACCCCTATCCTCGTCGTCGAGATAAACAAATTCATCATCCATGAGACCATATATGCCATCCGTGTAGTCATGTAAATTTTCTTCTTCATCATAGGTGCCCATGTTTACTAAGAAGGTCACTAGACGCCTATAGTCATCTTGGTCAAAAGGGTAGGCTTGTGCAATGGGAGAAACGCTCTCTACTAAGTATGGATCAGACGTGGTCAAGAGACGTATCAGCCATTCTAACTCCTCAAAATTCCTCACATGCTAGCGTACCTATCAAATCCCATTCACATGCAAGCACTGGAAAGACCATGTGAAATATTTGTGAAAAGTAACGAGGGTACCTCTCACCCAAGGCAGGAGTGGATGACTCTAGCGTACTAGCCATATCTGTACACCCAAATAGATGATGGTTAGAGTGCAAATATTACAAGGGTCATGTTCTTGTGCATAATTTGTTTTTATGATTTGTGTGATGGCTCTTGCTCTTTTACTTTTTTATCTGTTTTTTGTGAGTATAAGGCTTTATATATACATTCCCTAAGATTGGAGATTAAGAGGTCAGGGAGAAAGGTTGAGAGGGAAGCAAGTGAATGATGGATGTCCACAAACACTCCCCCCTTCCTTGGGTAGATCATACCGTTTGAAATGAGCTTGTCACCCTTTGAAACCAATTGTTCCAGTTGGTAATAGGTGAGGATTTTTGCCAGTAGTTTTGTATTACCCTAGGTGCCTCGTCAAGTTGCAAGGGTGGTAAGGTACTCTCCCAGGATCGAACTTGAAGTGATTTATCAGGTGATTCTTGAACACTGGGAGGTGTGGATTCTTTTGTAGCTTCATTGAGGTCCATTACTATAGATGGAGGCTGTGTAGAAGCTTTTACCTCTATGGATGTATTACATGAGTGTTAGGAAATAAGACGTAGCTAAATAGATAATTGAGTAGATTACTTAATGGAGAGAGACAGATTTACATACACGAGATTATAGAGTAGAGAGAGAGAGAGAGAGTACACACGATATACGTGGTTCACCCAATGTGGGCTACGTCCACCGGAAAGCAGCCACTCAATGGCTTTAGTACTTCAAAACAAGAAGTAATTTACAAAGGGATTATACCCTTAATGGAGCTCCCGCCTTGCTTCACTCTCACCACCTCACACTCACCTTGTTGCATCAACTTCACACTATGAAATGTGTGTAGAAATGGCCTCCTTTTATAGGCCAAAAGGGCTGCCCTCTCTTATGAGAGACATCCATGTGTAGCCGCCCTTGTGCGAATAAGTCCAAATCGGACCCTCCAATCCGCCCATGTGTGGCCGCCCTTGAGAAGACAAGTCCGCTTTTGAATTCGGCCACCGGTCACCGGCCACCGGCCATTGACTACTGGCCACCGGCCAACCGACCGGTTGTTTTCCGACCACTTTCCGGCCGCTGTCCGGCTATAATATTCCGGCGGGAAAAAAAGTCTCGGGGGCCTCCGTCCCCGAGGCCTTTAAAGTTGCCCCTGATTCTTGTCCGTGAAAATTTTGGTTTCCGGTGAGTGATTTTCCTTCATGCACGATGGCTTTTCCTCATAATGGGGGCCTTACAAATGTGCGCTTTTACCACTGAAAATTACAAGGGTAAATCAGGCTCCATACTTAACAATCTCCCACTTGGAGACTGATCTCCAAACCAAACCTGTGACTGCTTTCCATTCTGGCTTCTTATCCTTGAATGCCGATTGAAGATGAGCAAAAGCTCAAGTTCTCCTTGTTGACCACCTTTGTAAACATGTCTGCAGGATTTTCACTTGTATGCACCTTTCCTAGCTTTAGTTGTCCCTCTTCCAAAAGAGTGCGTATGAAGTGATATCTCACCTCAATGTGCTTTGTCCTTGAATGAAAGGCTGAGTTCTTCGCAAGATGGATAGCACTTTGGCTATCACTGTACAAGACACAATTGTCTTGTTTGAATCCAAGCTCTTCTAAGAATCTGTGAAGCCACAGAATTTCTTTGCTTGCCTCCGTCATTGCTACATACTCTGCTTCCGTGGTAGAAAGTGAAACCATTTTCTGCAGCTTTGAAGCCCAGCTTACTGCTGTGCCTCCAACCGTGAACACATAGCCAGTAGTGCTCCTTCGAGTATCTTTGTCACCTGCCATATCTGCATCAGCATACCCTTCTAGAAAAATATCAGTTCCTCCAAAATACAAAGCATTTGTTGTTGTCCCTTTTAGATACCTAAGTATCCACTTCACAGCTTGCCAATGCTCTTTACCTGGGTTGTCCATGAACCTACTCACAACTCCCACTGCATGTGCAATGTCTGGCCTTGTCCAGACCATAGCATACATTAGAGAACCTACCGCTGCAGCATATGGAACTTTAGACATATAGGCTATCTCCTCTTGTGTCTTTGGACACATATCCTTCGTTAGTTTAAAATGACCAGCCAAAGGTGTAGAAACTGGTTTTGCATTTTGCATTGCAAACCTTTCTAGTACCTTCTTGATGTAATCTTCTTGAGATAGCTTTATTGTTTTCTTCGTCCTGTCCCTTTAAATCTTTCATTGAAAAAGATTTGGACAGCTCCTCTTTTAGGTCTTTGATGTCCTGCATGTTAGCACTTGCAATCAACATGTCATCAACATACAACATTAGGATGATGAATTTCCCATCTCCCAAATTCTTCGTGTAGACGCAGTGATCCGAGTTGCATCTTGTGAATCCATGATCCAACATCCATCGATCAAACTTCAAGTACCATTGTCTTGATGCTTGCTTTAAACCATACAAGCTCTTCTTTAATCTGCAAACCATTTTCTCCTTACCTTTTACTTCATACCCCTTTGGTCGAAGCATGTAGATTTCCTCCTCTAAGTCACCGTGAGGGAATGCCGTATTTACATCCATTTGCTTGAGATTTAGATCATGAGCAGCCACAAGGCTTAAGACAAGCCTAATTGAGTTCATTTTTACAACAGGAGAAAATATTTCATTGAAGTCAATACCTTTCTTTTGAGAAAAACCTTTTACCACAAGCCTAGACTTGTACCTTTTCTTCCCACCTTCTTCTTCCTTTAGCTTGTACACCCATTTGTTTTGAAGTGCCCGCTTACCTTTAGGCAACTCAACCAACTCCCATGTTTGGTTGCGATGTAGTGAGTCCATCTCCACTTGCATGCTCTTCGTCCATTCTTCTTTGGATTCATGTTGCATAGCTTCTTCATATGATTCCGGCTCTCCAGAATCTGAGATCAAGAGATGGTTGAAGGAAGGAACAAACCTTTCTGGAGGTCTACTTGCTCTTGTAGATCTTCGGGGAATAGGTTGAGGCTCCTCATTTGGTTGACGTTGTTGCACATTGTCACCGTTTACAGTCCTTGAGTCTTCACCGTCCTCAAGCTCCATGTACTCATCACCTGTTTCTTTTGTTTGTTTTCTTTCCAAGTAATCTTTGTACATATTTTGTTTGTTTTCTTTCCAAGTAATCTTTGTACATATTTTGTTCGTTAAAAATTACATCCCTACTCCTTAAGATTTTACCATCTTCAGGATTCCATAGGCGATACCCAAAGTCTCCTTCTCCATAGCCAATGAAGAAACACTTTTTGGACTTTGCATCTAACTTTGATCTTAGGCTTCTATCTATGTGCATGAAAGCCTCACACCCAAACACTTTGAGAAATGCATAATTCACCGGTTTACCTGTCCATGCCTCTTCTGGAACTCCCCCATCCAATGCCGTTGAGGGTGACCGATTGATTAAGTACACAGACGTACTTACAGCTTCCGCCCAAAGCTCAAGCGGTAGGCCTGCATGTAGCCGCATGCTTCGTGCTCGTTCCATGATTGTCCTGTTCATCCTTTCCGAAATCCCATTTTGTTGAGGTGTCCTTGGGGTTGTCCTTTGCCTCCGAATGCCATTGCTAGCACAAAATCTTTCAAAAGCTTGGCTGCAATATTCGCCTCCATTGTCGGATCTGAGGCATTTAACCTTGGTACCTGTTTCATTCTCCACAAAGGCTTTCCATCTTTGAAATATGGAAAATACATCGGATTTATTCTTCATGACATAAACCCATGTTTTTCTAGTCGCATCGTCTATGAATGTTACATAGTACAATGAGCCACCAAGTGATGGTGTACTTGCAGGACCCCAAACATCAGAATGAACCAACTCAAGTTTTTTATTTTTTCTTTCATTTCCTGATTTTTGAAATTTTACCCTCTTTTGTTTACCATAAACACAATCTTCACAGAACTCTAAGTCCACTTCTTTCAAACCTGGTAGAAGCTTCTTTGTTTGAAGGATTTGCATTCCTTTGGCACTCATATGCCCAAGTCGGTAGTGCCACACCGCACTGTCAACTTCTGTAGTTGCTGCACAAGCTGAAGGTTGCGTGCTAACAGTACACAAGTAAAGTGTACCGACTTTTTCACCCTTGGCAACCACCAAAGATCCCTTTGAGATCTTCCACCGTTTGTTTCCGAATGCAATGTTGTGACCTTCATCGTCCAATTGTCCTGTAGAGATCAAATTTTTGCGAAGAGAAGGAACATGCCTAACATCTTTAAGCTTCCATTCATTTCCGTTAGCAGTTTTGACAGAAACTGTACCTTTTCCGACAATCTCACAAGCTTCATCATCTCCCAAGTATACATACCCAAAATTACCTTTGGTGTAGTCTTGGAAATGTTGCTTGTGTGGTGTCGCATGGAATGAAGCCCCGGAATCTACTATCCAGGAATTAGACACATTGTCTAATGAGAGAATTAGAGCATCTTGCTCTACTTTACCTGCCACATTGGCCTCCGATGTTGGCTTGTTGTCTTGAGACTCTGTCTCCTTCTTCTTCTTGGACCAGCAATCCTTCTTGACGTGGCCTTTCTTGCCGCAGTTCCAACATTCAAGAACTGACTTTGTGCGTGACTTGCTCCGCCTTGAGCGATCACGACCCTTTTGGTTTTTGAACCTCTCCTTAGGCCTTCCTCTTGTTTCCACTGATAGTGCAGCACTTGATGATTCTCCTGTGCTTCTCCTTCGCATTTCCTCGCTTAGGAGAACACCCACAACATCATCAAACTTAAGAGTATTTGTGCCAGAGATAGAATTACTTACAGCTATCACAAGGCTGTCCCAACTATCCGGTAGAGATGATAGTATAAGGAGAGCTCGTACTTCGTCATCGAAATTGATTTTCACTGATCGAAGTTGACTTATGTTTGTGTTAAAGTCATTTAGGTGTTCTGCAACTGAACCATTCTCTGCCATCTTTAGATTGAACAAGCGCTTCATAAGAAATACCTTATTGGATGCCGATGGTTTCTCGTAGAAGTCGTCAAGTGACTTCATCAAGTCCTCCGTGGTCTTCATCTCCGAAACATTGAAGGCCACCGTTGACGCCAAGCTTAACCGGATTGTTCCCAGTGCCTTTCGATCAAGGACAATCCATGCTTCATCTGCCATTGTTGCGGGCTTCTTCGCAAGACCGCCTAGTGGCAAATAGAGGTCCTTCTGGTAGAGATAGTCTTCAATCTGCATCTTCCAATGTTGGTAGTTTTTACCGTTGAACTTCTCAATCTTGAGCTTCCCTTCCTCCGCCATAACTCCCACTCAATTCAAGGAATTCTTTCCTTGAGATAATTTAGCTACGAGCAAACCTTGCTCTGATACCAGTTGTTAGGAAATAAGACGTAGCTAAATAGATAATTGAGTAGATTACTTAATGGAGAGAGACAGATTTACATACACGAGATTATAGAGTAGAGAGAGAGAGAGAGAGAGTACACACGATATATGTGGTTCATCCAATGTGGGCTACGTCCACGGGAAAGCAGCCACTCAATGGCTTTAGTACTTCAAAACAAGAAGTAATTTACAAAGGGATTATACCCTTAATGGAGCTCCCGCCTTGCTTCACTCTCACCACCTCACACTCACCTTGTTGCATCAACTTCACACTATGAAATGTGTGTAGAATCCAGTGATCAGCAAATCATCAACATAAAGAACCACAATGAGAAGTACATCACCCTCACGCTTTACATACAATGTGCTTTCTGTTGGACTGTTATGAAAGCCTTGTTTGACCAAATGAGTATCAACTTTCTCATACCAAGCACGAGGAGATTGCTTCAACCCATACAAAGCCTTGTTACATTTGCACACTTTGTCTTCTTGTCCTTTTATGCCAAAACCGCGAGGCTGCGTTACATAAACTTCCTCAAATATGTCACCATTCAAGAAAGCAGTAACAATGTCTGATCGATGTACATTCCAACCAAAATGAGCTGCCAATGCACATAGAAAACGCACAGTAGTCATACGACAAGTGGGAGCAAAAGTCTCTTCATAATCAATGCCTTTTTGCTGTGCATAACCCTTTGCAACAGGTCGAGCCTTATGGCGATCAATCTCACCATTCGGCTTGCGTTTCAACTTGTAAACCCACTTCGTACCAATGGCCTTTTTGCCCGGAGGCAAATCACATAAAGTCCATGTGTCATTCTCTATAAGTGCATCATATTCTGATTGCATGGCAGCCATCAAATTTTCTGAATTCTGTGCTTCATCAAAAGAGAGACGGTCCTCAACATCATGTAAACTAGACACAGCCAAAGCATAACAATCTAATGCATAAGATGCATGGCGAGAGCCTGAACGAGTACGACTAGACAAAGGTGCATCCAATTTACTATCACGCAAAGTGTGCACCAGCCATTTTGGCATACCTCTAGCCTGCTCATTTTCAGCCCTTTCCTCATCAAGTACATCATGTACATATGCATCAGTAATAGGCTGATCTAAAACATTTTCAGAAACCCCCATAGGCTGTACATTTGCCTCATTGGAACTTACATTCGTATTTCCACCACTGAAAAGAGGCAACAAAGTGTCATAAATGTCCTGTGAGCTTACATTACTGTCTCTAGTACATGACAGCAAGGGTTGAACACAATCTTCCACAAACACTACATCCCGAGAAACCAGAATACGTTTTGTTTGCGGATTATACAACCTGTAACCTTTGCTTTCAGCACTATAACCAGCAAGAATACATTTGACAACCTTATCATCCAATTTTCTGCGCTGCACTTGTGACACCAAAGCATATGCCAAACAGCCAAAAACACGCATGTGCTCAATAGAAGGCTTTCTATCATGCCATGCTTCATATGGAGTAATAGACTGCAAAGCTTTCGTAGGACACCTGTTAAGTACATAAGAGGCACACATGATGGCCTCAAGCCAAAAAGAATGTGGCAAAGCTTGACTTTTGACCATACATCGTGCCATTTGCGTCAGTGACCTGTTTTTCCTCTCAGCAACACCATTTTGCTGAGGTGTATAAGGCTCTGTACATTGGTGTTTTATCCCATGACTAGCCAGAAATGCATCAAATTCATGAGACATATACTCCCCCCCTCGATCGGACATTTTCAGCCATAACCAGAAATTGTTTGAAGCACATAGAAACTTCGGACTTCGCTTTAAGCAGAAATACCCATGCATGCCTGGAGTAATCATCAATGAAAGTCACTAAGTACATGTAATTGCCCAAGGACGGAGTTTGCATGGGCCCACAAACATCAATATGCACAAGCTGCAACCTGCATGTGGCCCGAACTGAACCATCCTTTGGAAATTTAGAACACTGCATCTTACCCAAAATACATTCTTCACAAACATGTTTGACAGGTTCTTCAAGAGGTGGCAAAGAAGCAACCATATCAGATTTCGGCAAACGCAACAAACTGGCAAAATTCAGATGACCAAAACGTGCATGCCAAAGTTTTGCATCTGAAATAGCCCTTGAATCTGCAACAGCATTTGCAAAATTTTTTCCACACTTGTCATACAAAGTCAGCTTATACATCCCACGGCACAAAAGCCCAGATGCAACAATTTTATCATCAAAATTGGGATCATGAATTGTACATCTGTCATCCACAAATTTGACTACAAGTCCAAGTCTAGCAAGTGCGGATACAAACAGGAGATTCTTCTTGATCCCAGGTACATAAAGTGCATCAACAAGTGTGAAGGAACTGCCATTAGCAGCAGTGAGCACAATCTTTCCAACTCCCTGAACTGGATAAGAGGCATTGTTGGCACAAGTGACTGAATTCCCATGAGGGACAGTCTCGAGAGAGGTAAACAAGTCACGATGTGAGGTAATGTGCTTTGTAGCACCACTGTCGAAATACCACACATGTGAATCTGCAGCAACTGACAAGCATGCATCATGGACAACAGGATTGTAAGTGCACTCTGCGCTAAAATCCCATTCTACATCAACTTAAGCAACACAATCTCCTTTCACAGAAGACTCAACAATGGTTGCATCTGTAGTGGAACCAGCATTTGCAGTGGAACCACCCTCTTTCTTCTTAGCCTCTTTGGCCTTCAACTTAGGACATGACTTGGTCAAGTGATCATTGGCTTTACAATAATGGCAACGCATCTTGTTTTTGCCCTTATCACCAGAATTGCCAGACGAAGTGCTGTCGGCAAAAGCATTAGGAACATAATTTTTGCCACTCGGAGTAGAACCATAAGAAGTGGCTGCATTATTGTTACCACCCTTTCTTTGAGAAGCAAGAAAAGCCTGTTCAACTGCACGCTGCCTAGTCCTTTTTTTTATAGAAAGTGACCCTTGCAACAACAATGTGCATAATGCATCAAACTTGACAACTTCAGGATTTTCTTGGGTCATCAGTCTCCAAGTACTAGCAAAAGTCTGGTAGGAATCTGGTAAGGCATCAAGAACAGTCTGCACAAGGGAAATGTCTGAAATGACTTCACCTGTAGAAATATGTTGCTCATTGATATCCTTGACACTAGCAAGGAAAGTGTCCATATCATCTTCCTCTTGCATAATCTTCGACTCCAGCTCCTTACACAGCAAAGCAATTTTAGCCTCATTGCGGCTTGCATAAAGACCTGCTAGAATATCCCAAGACTGTTTTGCAGCTTTGCTGAACGGATGTGAGGAACAATGGTGCGCTTCACAGACAACGCAATCAATGCATGAGCCTGCGCATCATTAACATCCCAACAAGCTTGTTCTGTCGTAGGCAAAACAACTCTAACAGCTGCAATCCTTGCAACAAGACCTGCAACATCCTCATCATCGCCTACATCCTGTGAACCAGGACGTGTTGGGGTATAAAGCCCAATGTGGTCGCCCAGGTAAGTGGGCGGGCCGCCAGGTATGTACACATAATGTTTTGTAAAAACCTAATAAGAACTCACTATGCTCTACACATTACAGTAGAGCGAGTTCACCATATCGTCGTGCTCTTCTTCTCGCACTCTCTCTCGCGTCGAAATTCCGCTCGTACTCCTTCAACTGGTATTAGAGCTAAGATCGAGGCTCGGGGCAGCACTGCAGGAGGCTAGAGTCACCAACTCAGATTGGAGTGAAATTCGACAGGCGAAGACACGGCCCCAAATATCGTGGGGTCATCTCGGCTACCGTTCGGCTTCGACAAAGGTCTGCGCAGGCCATTTTCGACTACGTGGTCTCGACGGGTGCAGATTCGACTCTACAAATTTGGGGTTTTCGGCCTACGACTGCAGGTGCTGAGGATATCGACACTCCCAGAGTGTTGATTTCTGGCTGTCTACACATCGAAGGATGGCTCATAGTTCTTGGAGGCGTGTCACATACGACAAGGGTGCATCTACACAGAGACTGTAGGCGACATCCACTAGTTCATCAGGTACCTTGTGTTTGCTGCTTGATATTCCAGATTTCATCCTGACATTGCAAGTACTTCCACATGGGATGTATTGTCAGGGATGATGTATGTCTGTTGAGGGTTTGCTAGCTGTGAGTCACGCAGCAAACAACCGCCGCAGCGGTTATAGCATACAGTGGGAAATTTGTGGATGTTTTGTGGGAAGTCTATGTACTGTCAGATTTACTGCAGCCCTTGTTGAGGGTCGAGTGAGGTTTTATTGAGCTGGGGGATTCTCGAATGTTGAGATCCTTTCGGTGATACAGGTCTTGGAGCGATCCCTCGAGCACCCTTAGATAGGCAGCTAGGATGTATTGATTGTGAGTTAGACAGTTGGGATTGCATCTTTGCTTTACTGCCGTTGAGGCATTGTCGCAGTCTATGCTTACAGGACAGTGACAGGACAGTCAGAGACAGTATAAGTGCAGGACAGGTTTACCCGCAGCTTACAGTGTCAGAGAGACAATGTTTTTTGAGCTGTTTTCTGGTATGTTTTTTAGTACACCAGAGCCATTTTACAAAGGAGACTCTGCCGAAATTTATGCAAAATCTGAAGCTTTCTTGGTTCATTTGACAGGTTGATATTGGTTCAGAGGTCAGTTTACAGGGGAAACTCTACCGAATTTTTCCCAGGAAAGTAAACCACTGTGAAGCGTAGCTATGGCTGCATCACAGGACACTGCTCTTTACAATATCAAGAAGATGGATGGAACCAATTTCCCATTGTGGAAGAAGCAGATTTGGCACGTGTTGGTACAAAATAAGCAGATAAAACCTATAAAACTCAAGGAGCTAAAACCAGAAGATATGGACGAAGATGAATGGAGCGAAATGGATGAATTGGCTCTTCCTACCATTATGTTGACTTTGGCAGAAAGCGTTTACTTCAATGTAGCAGACGAGATGTCGGCTTATCAAGCATGGATAAAGCTGAGTGATCTTTATGAGAAGCAGAGTGCAGCTTCACAGGTATACTGGCTTAAGAAGCTTGTTGACTTGAAGATGAAAGAAGGGACACCTATGTCCAATCATCTGAATGAATTCAACACAATCTACAGTCAATTGTCAGCTCAAGGTGTCAAGTTTGATGAACCTGTTAGAGCTATGTTCCTGTTGATCACATTGCCGGAAAGTTGGGACACTTTTCACACAGCTTTGAGTAATTCTGCACCTCCAGATGGTTTGAACATAGTAGGTGTAGAAGGAAGTCTTCTTACTGAAGAAACCAATAGAAAGACAATGGACAAAGGCAAAGGAACAGCCTTAGTTGTCAGGGGAAGGACCAAAGAAAAGTACAAAGGTGGAAAGAGGAATCGGTCTCGTAGCAAGTCCCGCAGTGCTAAAGGCAAGAGTGACATAGAATGCTACCATTCTGGCAAGAAGGGTCACATGAAAAGAGACTGCAGAGAATGGAAAGCAGAAAAAGGCAAAGAGAAAGCAGAAGACCATGGTGAGAAGAACAAGTCCTCAGTGAAGATTCAAGAAATAAATGTGACAAACAGTGTTGCAAAGGATGACAGTCTAGTGTCAGGAGACATCTACTTCTTGAAGAATACAATGGACTCAGCTCTTCTTACAGCATCTGATGGAAATGCACTGAGTGACTGGATTATAGACTCAGGGGCATCACTTCATGTGTCTCCAAACAAGGAGTGGTTTACCTCTTATGTGACCACTAAAGATCATGTTCGGCTAGGCAATGGGCAGACATGTGAGATCTTAGGTGTTGGAGATGTTCAATTGAAGTTTCAGAATGGCTCTTCTTTCACGCTGAAGAATGTGAGACATGTTCCCGCAATTACAAAGAGCTTGATTAGCACATGTTTACTTGATGATGCTAGCTACGTCACCACTTTTGGACAGAACATGTGGAAGATATCCAAGGGTTCTATGACAGTAGCACATGGAGTAAAGTCTGGAGGACTTTACATGATTTATGTATCAAATGTCTCTTAAAATGTAATCAATGTAACCGAGCAGCCGAATGTTTCTTTGTGGCATAGCCGGTTAGGACATATGTCCAAGAAGGGAATGGAAATCTTGTCTCGTTCTGGTTATTTGCCTGGCTTTTCATTTAATAATTTTGAATTCTGTGAACATTTTCTTTATGGTAAGCAAACACAACAGCCACATAAGCATAGAAGCAATAGAAGAGATACACAGTTGGCACTTGTTCATAGTGATTTGTGTGGACCTATGCCTAACCTATCTCTAGGGGGAGCTTCTTACTTTATGACATTTATAGATGATTACTCGAGGAAAGTATGGGTTTACTTTCTCAAGCACAAGGATGAAGCGTTGAGTGTTTTCAAAACGTTTGTGACACTTGTGGAGAATCAGAGTGGCAAGAAGCTTAAATGCTTACGCACTGACAATGGTGGAGAGTATGTTTCAAAGGCCTTTCAGGACTTTTGTGAGTCAAAAGGTATAAAACGTGAACTTACTGCTCCTTACAATCCTCCTCAAAATGGTGTTGCTGAGAGGATGAATAGGACCATACAAGAGAAGGTTCATCTTGTAAATAGATCTCCTAGCAAGGTTTTGCAGAAGGATTCAGTGCCAGAGATGGTATGGTCAGGCAAAATGCCCTCATACAAGCATCTCAGAGTCTTTGGCTGTGAGGAATATACTCACGTTCCAAAGGAATTTAGGAACAAACTTGAGCCAAAGAGTAGAAAGTGCATCTTTCTAGGCTATGGTAATTCTGGTGAGATGGGGTACAGACTTTGGGATCCCGAATCCAGAAAGGTTGTCCGCAGCAATGATGTTCACTTTAATGAATCCAAATATCATTCTAAACCAGAGAGGGTTGAGGAGATTAGAAGAGTTGTCTTCCAAGAAGATGGACCTGCACGTGCAAGACAAAATGTCAGGGCTCAAGAGGAGCAAGGACAGGATAGAGTGGAACCACAGGTTGTGGCTGAGCCTGAGCCACCTATTGTGCGTAGATTTGGACGTGTCACGCGACCTCCTGATAGGTTTGTTCCATCTTTGAACTATGTCATGTTGACTAATTGCAATGAGCCTTCCTGTTACAAGGAAGCAGTGCAAATGAAGGACTCCGGAAATTGGCAATTGGCCATGCAGTCAGAGATGACAGCTCTGCATAAAAACCAGACATGGAAGCTAGTTAAATTACCACGGGGCAAAAAGGCTCTACCCTGTAAATGGGTTTACAGGTATAAGATCACCGCTCATGATAGTCAGCCAAAGTACAAATCAAGGCTTGTTGCCAAGGGCTTTAAGCAAGAACAAGGCATTGACTTTGAGGAAGTCTTCTCTCCGGTGGTCAAGATGACTACATTGAGATGCTTTCTTGCATTGGTTTCCATATTAGATTTGGTGTTGCACCAAATGGATGTTAAGACAACGTTCTTGCATGGTGATTTAGATGTGGAAACTTACACGCAGCAGCCAGAAGGGTTTGTTGAGAAAGGCAAGGAAGATTGGGTATGCCAGTTGTTAAAGAGTCATTATGGCTTAAAACAATCACCGAGGGCATGGTACCATAAATTCCACAAGTTTATGCTTTCTCAAGGCTACAAACGTAGTGAGTTCGATCACTGTCTATATACAAAGAAGGCTAAGGATGGTAGTTGGCTGATCCTTATTTTGTATGTGGATGACATGTTGATTGCTGGCAAGCACTTGGAAGAAATTTCAGCTTTGAAGTCAAAGATGGCAAAATCGTTTGACATGAAAGACATGGGTGAGGCATGTCATATACTTGGTATGCGCATTGAGAGAGACAGATCAAAGAAGTTGATTTGGTTATCTCAAACAGAGTATATTGACAAGGTTTTGCAACGTTTCAATATGGAGAAGGGAAAGGCATTGAGTGTTCCATTGCCACCATATGTGAAACTTAGCAAACAAGATTGTCCTGTGTCTGAGGAAGAACATGCTGAAATGGATAAGATTCCATATGCGTCTGCAGTGGGTAGTTTGATGTATGCAATGATTGCTACTCGCCCAGACATTGCATTTGCAGTGGGAGTAGTAAGTCGATACATGTCAAACCCAGGCAAGAAACATTGGGAGGCAGTGAAAGGAATATTGAGATACCTGAAAGCTACAAAGAGTATGCGTATATGCTATGGGAGTCAGGAGCTAAGTGTAAAGGGTTTTATAGACTCAGATTATGCAGGTGACTTAGGCAACCGAAGGTCTACGTCAGGGTATGTCTTAACATTGGCTGGTGGAGCAGTATCATGGCGTTCTAGATTACAAGATTGTGTTACTCAGTCTACTACAGAGGCTGAATATGTTGCAGCATCAGAGGCATGCAAAGAATCAATTTGGCTTAATCGACTAGTAACAGATTTGGGAATCAAAGAAGAGATGCCTGTGTTATATTGTGATAGTCAAAGTGCTATACAATTGGCTCGCAATCTAGTTTATCACTCAAAGACAAAGCATGTGGATGTGAAGTATCATTTCATCAGGGAAATGCTGGAGGATAAGCAACTTCAGCTTGTCAAAGTTCACACCACAGAAAATCCTGCTGATCTACTTACAAAAGGACTTCCCTCAGAGAGCTTTGCGCATTTTCACAAGCAGTTAGGTGTAGGGTAGTACATCACGTCTCTACATCTCTTGTATATTAGCTTGTATAGTAGCTTCTCTCACACTTAAAGTACCACATTGGACTTTAAGTGGGAGGTTGTTGGGGTATAAAGCCCAATGTGGTCGCCCAGGTAAGTGGGCGGGCCGCCAGGTATGTACACATATTCTTTTGTAAAAACCTAATAAGAACTCACTATGCTCTACACATTACAATAGAGCGAGTTCACCATATCGTCGTGCTCTTCTTCTCGCACTCTCTCTCGTGTCGCACTTCCGCTCGTACTCCTTCAGGACGTACATCAATGCCTTGTACAATGTTCCAAACGCCCCTTGACACAAGAACATGTTGCATCATATAAGCCCACATAGGGTAGTTGTCCCCATCCAACCTGTCCTCAGCAGCAAACATCTTGAACACATCTGTGTTGTTGTTGTCAGCCATGGTAAATACTGCACCTGATGTGAAAACTGCCGGAAAATAGGAGAAACCGAGCGGGAACAACCTGTGCTATATAGCACAAACCGTTGAAGACTATAACGCACCTGTTATGCAAAAAATGGCAGTGACAGAAATTCTTCACAAAATGACGAAATAGCCTGTGCAATACTGCCTGTAGTGGAAACGGAGGCCAAAATGAGCCCGAATCGAAAATCTGAGCAGACCAAATCTATGAGCACTCTCGAAGTATTTGTCGACCTGTGAACGCTCGCCAAAGCTCACTGAAATCGGAGAAAATGAGCAGGCGTGTACTGGAGCAGCTGGCGACTAAGCCCGGGAGGACGCAACCTGCTGTGATACCAATTGTTGGAATAAGGGTTGCAGAGAAACGCACACAGCTTGGAGAAGATGAAGGAATCTCAAGGCACACAATAGAGAGTGTATTACTAGTGTGCAATAGAAAGATTGATAGCCCTAGAGTATGGGCGTATATACAATGCACGGGGGAAAAAACCTCCTAAAGAGGAAAAAAATGCCCCTTCGGTCCTAGTGTGTTCCAAACATCACTACCACATGTATATGGTAGCAGATCCGTATCAGATTGGGCAACTGCAGTTAAGGTGACAGAAATGAAGTGAATGCACGTGCCTGAGGTGCTCACTTTGTGAAGCACGTCGGTCTTTTCAGATCGGTGATCGGGATTTTAGTTGTTGGCAAGATATGGCAAATTTAAGTATAACCGGGGGTCGGGTTCGAACCGCCCTGGTCGGCTCGGTCGAAGTGCTATCTGGGAATTTTGACATTGACCAAGTTTTGGGACGTCATGCAGCAATGGTTTGGTTGATTTGTTGAGCCTGACAAGAATTATTTATTGGATTTTGCTTATAGCAGGAAATTTCCAACACAGCTATGGCTTAAGTAGATGCGACGTCGAGGGTTTTTGCATCTTAATGGCTTGCGGCAAGGTCTGCAACACTAAAATGAGCAATAAAATTCATGATGATATTGTCATTAAAAACCAGTTGTCGTGCTTGGCAATGCGGTGCCTGGCAATGCTTTGCCATTATGTATGCTTAATGGGGTGTCAATCCAAAGCAAAGCCGCCTAATGAACGTGCTTGGCAATGCTTTAGCCGACATGTATACTAAATGTGGTGAGGCCCTCACAAAAGGCCATGCCACTAAGCAAAGGCCCAAGGGCCATTGACAATCGCTGCCCGTTTCTAAGCAAAGGGGTTTTTTTATTGAACCTAAGTGTGAAGATGGGAGAAAAAACAAAAGCATGGCGCACAGCAGAAGCCGCAGGTAGCAAGGAGGAAAGGGAAGCTTGCAGTGCATGTTACGCTGCTCGAATGAAGCCGCCACAGAGTCGAAATGTGCAAAGGGACGCCTCGCGCACAGTTTTGGCACCAGTCCCATCGCAAACGGCGCTGGTCGATTACAACCTTGCCACATCATCAAGCGGCTATTCCCATTAGCGATATCCCTAATGGGATGCCGAGAATAGACATTCTTTTTCACCATGCAATATAAAGAAAGGAAGGTTGTGTGATGGGGGCTCTCTTCATCGTGTAGCTCTCTCATCATCGGGTGGCTCTGTCCTCCTGATATAATCAAGCTAATGAAGCTCTTAAGCTGCCTCCTAGTATCTTCAATCTCTTAAGGTCGGAAGCCTCCTCCACATAGTCGGGGGAAGCCTCCTCCTCCTAAGCTCCCATTATCATAAGCTTAACCTCATAATTAATCTCTCTCTCTCTCCAGAATCAACATAACCCAAAACCTAAATCTCCTAAGCCTCATTAAATGCCTTAAGCCATTCTTAAGCTCTCTATATCAAGCTTGATTTCTAATCTCTTGAGCTAGTTCTCGGCAAGGCATGCAAGCAATGAAGATGGAGGTCGAAGCTTGAGAAGAAGCTTGTTAAGGATTAAAGCAAGTAAGGAATCGAAGCCTGCAGGATCCACGGAGCTGAGTCGATGCCTAATCTCTTGAACCGAGCCAAGCCTAAGCGAAGGTAATCTTAATCTCATTTAGCTTAGCCTAATCTCAAGCTTCTGATTCTAAGACTAATCCCTTTAAGCCAAGCCAAAGCTTTCAAGCACTGATTAGCCATTCAATTTCTCAAGCTTAACCTCCATTAGCCATCCTAATCCTATTATAAGCATTCAAATCAAACCAAGCTTAAGCGGATCACGATAAGCTTCTTAATTGAAGCCTAATCTCTATATTCTTAATCTCTGAGCCTAATTTTAAACCATTAGCCGAGCCTAAACCCATTCAATTCTGGAAGAAAAATAAGATGGCCATTGGAAGAGGAAGTTCCTAAGCCATAACGGGAAGAAGCAGAAGGCAGAGTTAAGGAGGTCATTATCACTTTTCTTGATTAGCACTTGGATTAAGCCAGGTCTCATCTTGTAAGGAGCATTAAGCCTCCACAATGATTGATTAATGATGATTACAATTGATTAACTGGAATTAGGCGAACTGTTTGCTTTGAATACTGTTGTGTCGGTAATCGCATCTGTTGCACTTTTTTTCCCGCACCTCTCATAGCCAGGGGCCAGGTGCCTTGCCGGCTCACCTTTTGCACAATTATCCCCCGAAATTCTTGGTGAACCCGACGCGAAACAAGCCGGGGTGGGAGGTCAGGATGGAGATTCCAGTAGAATTGAAGCAATTTATTGAAGATTACAACCTGAATAGATTTGACAAAAATCTAGCAACAGCAGATCTGCCAAAAATGTTGGGCTAGTTCAGAGGTGTTTGCACGAAGTAAAAGTTATGAAGATGAAAGAGCAGATTGATGCTGCAGTGGAGATGGCACTTGATGTTGTACATGAACAGTATGGGATTTTTCAAGGTCATGATCCAGATGGACTCCTTGCATGCTATCAAGCGGAGATGAAGAGCCGAGGAATTCCAGAAGATCGGATGATTTCGACCTTTGAAGAAGTTGAAACCTCCGAGTTTAAAGATAAGGTACGAGAACTGGCCGAGACATACCCCACACAGTGGGACTATTTTGCAGATGGTTTTGTTCATGAAAGCTTAAAAATTATCGAGTTAACAATGAAGGAGATTAATGAACGAAGCCAGATTGTTTTCTATAAAGAAGAAGGGGATCATATGTAGTTCCTTAATTATGATCAATTTTGGGACCATATTTCTGCAAGAAGTCAAGCCAAGGCAAATACAGCTTTGGAAATAGCAGATTCAACAACAAAGGACCATATTTTGAGCAACCAAGAAAAGGTACATGATGAATTTACTGCTGAAACACAAATATATGAATTTTTTTATAAGATTTCTCGCATGGAAGTTACTTCGAATAATGGTTCTTGTGAAGAGCCAGACTTTACAATTTTTTTTTTTCAAGCTACTGACCTTGGCATGGGATTCTCTCAACAAGTCTATCAAGAAGATGAGCCACTACAGGCTTCTAAAGGTTCTATCGGCACATGGCTGAGCAGGCCAGCGGATTTATTGAAGATGATTGCATAAACGAATCTATTATATATATGATAGCTGATGAAGTGATCGAGGCTGTGAACCTAACACAAGATGTACCTGATAATGCCAATGAGCTTATGGTTTCTTCTGGAAATATGTTTGCCGATTCTCTTATCACAGAAGCAGATTCCATAATTGAAGATTTTTTGACCCAATCTGAAGGAGAAGGTTATTGCACTATAGCTCAGCTTTGTGATGCATGTACCCCTTCAAAAGGGGTGCCTGATGAACCTTTTCAAAGTTATAATGTCTTGCTAAGTAGCATGGATGCAGATGAGGAAGCAGAGGACGATATTGAAGATTGCCTACATCATGCTGATTGTGAACAGGATATTGACATAGATTTTACATCTATGCTTATATACGGGATGCAAGAGGAGCCAACTCCTATAGCTTTGAAGAATATTGAGACTTCCAAGGGTGATTTTCCCAAGGATGTTATGGATGAAGATTTTCAGGACAAAGCTATTATTCATTATCAACCTCAAGAGCCAGGTAAAAATCTCTCTAATGATACAAGTCCAGAAAGTCCTAAGATTTTTTGTAATGGCTGTGAAGCTAGAGGGGGTGATGATGCTAAATCATCCCTGATAATGCATAAAGTGCTCAGGATTTTTCATTTCTTTGGGCAATGTGCCAAATGTGGCTGGATTTGGATATTATTCCTAATTCTTATGTTAGTGATGTCCTGGCTACCAGTAAAAGGGAGTAAGAATTCTTTAATTCTTGCTAGTAACGACCTTAAGTTACCAAAATTTTATGAGATGTGGCTGTTGCACTATGCTTCAGGTGAAGCTCTAGTATATTGTGGAGGCCATCAATGCTATGTGATTTTAATGGTATTTGATCCAGGTGATTCGAAAGATCTTCAAAAGCGAGTATACTATGGATGGGTATTTTTGGGTCTACATGGTGGTTTCATTCTGCTAGATCCTAGCATAGCATATTTGGAGCAGAAATTCTTGAAGTTGATTGATTTAGATTGTGTGCGCTTATGTGGATATTATGCTGCTCCACTATTGGGGCAATTCCTTATTATCCCATTTGATCTTGGGAGCTATTGAAGAGCAACTGGCAGATTCAAAGACTTCATTTATTTTCCTATAGAGCAGGTTACTTGGCAGTAGATTTGTTTTTGGATGTATGCTAAGACAGACGTGTTTTTGGTTATATGATCAATAAGCTTACATGGCTAGCTTCCAAGTTGACATCTTGGACAATTGTTATCGTATCTTCACATCTTTTGAGATGATTCTGTTACTAGAACTTGAAGTAAAGTACTTGACAGCCATTCCATGTGCAGACAGAGTAAGGTATACTTGAGCTTGACAGGGTTCCCTAAAGAGAGCTTATGGTCAAGCCGTGTGCCTAAGTAACTGGAGTACTTGAGTCTAGCGGGGTTCACTATCCAGGTTTTCATAACTGCATGCTTTGGAGATACGACCACTACGATTCAAAGATTTGTGATGGGACAGCTACCAGATAATTGAGCTAGACTATTGATGTTATGATTTACACTTTCTTTTCGTTTTACATAGCTTTATCAACTACGTGAGCTTGATGACAAGTAGCTTAAGGTATTTATAGAAGATGCAGCTTGAAGACTGGTTGGCACAGACCGGAGGCTATGCAGGTTCACAGGGGGTGAATGTCGTACCGCTCCGCTCCCATGACAAGAAAATTAGCAAAGGAATTCTGATCAAGAGTATTTGAATCCTGCATGGTTAATCAGCAGTTATAAGGGCTTGCTAGCAAGCCAATTTTTAAGCTGAAAGTGTGCCAGATGTGGCTCTAAAGGTCAGAAGATGTCTTGGTAATGCTAAATAGTGAGTATTCCTGAAGTGGTCATAGCTGGAATTTTATAAATCCAAGTTGAAGTACTCAAAAAACTATACATGCCTGTCTTTACGGCTCGTCAATCGGAGCTGCGGATAAGAAGTTATGGCAGCTTAAAGTTTAAGTCGATGCAGATCCGTACCAGATTGGGCAACTGCAGTTAAGGTGACAGAAATGAAGTGAATGCACGGGCCTGAGGTGCTCACTTTGTGGAGCACGTCCGTCTTTTCAGATCGGTGATCGGGATTTCAGTTGGCAAGATATGGCCAATTTAAGTGTCACAGGGGGCCGGGTTCGAACCGCCCTGGTCGGCTCGATCGAAGTGCTATCTCGGAATTTTTGACATTGACCAAGTTTCAGGACGTCATGCAGCAATGGTTTGGTTGATATGTTGAGCTGACAAGAATTATTTACTAGAGTTTGCTTATAGCAGGAAATTTCCAACACAGCTATGGCTTAAGCAGATACGAAGTCCAGGGTTTTTTCATCTTAATGGCTTGCGGCAAGGTCTGCAACACTAAAATGAGCAATAAAATTCATGATGATATTGTCATTAAAAACCAGTTGTCGTGCTTGGCAATGCAGTGCCTGGAAATGCTTTGCCAATATGTATGCTTAATGGGGTGTCCACCCAAAGTAAAGCCGCCCAATGAACGTGCTTGGCAATGCTTTAGCCGACATGTATATTAAATGTGGTGAGGCCCTTACAAAAGGCCATGCCACTAAGCAAAGGCCCAAGGGCCATTGAGAATGGTCGCCTATTTTTAAGCAAAGGGGTTTTTTTATTGAACTTAAGTGTGAAGAGGGGAGAAAAAACAAAAGCATGGCGCACAGCAGAAGCCGCAGGCAACGAGGAGGAAAGGGAAGCTTGCAGCGCGTGCTACGTTGCTCGAATGAAGGCGCCAAAGAGTCGAAAAGTGCAAAGGGACGCCTCGCGCACAATTTTGGCACCAGTCCCACCGCAAACGGCGCTGGTCGATTACAACCCTGCCATGTCATCAAGCGGCTATTCCCATTAGCGTTATCCCTAATGGGATGCCGAGAATAGACATTCTTTTTCACCATGCAATATAAAGAAAGGAAGGTTGTGTGATGGGGGCTCTCTTCATCGTGTAGCTCTCTCATCATCGGGTGGCTCTGTCCTCTTGATATAATCAAGCTAATGAAGATCTTAAGCCGCCTCCTATTATCTTCAATCTCTTAAGCTCGGAAGCCTCCTCCACATAGTCGGGGGAAGCCTCCTCCTCCTAAGCTCCCATTATCATAAGCTTAACCTCATAATTAATCTCTCTCTCTCCAGAATCAACATAACCCAAAACCCAAATCTCCTAAGCCTCATTAAAAGCCTTAAGCCATTCTTAAGCTCTCTATATCAAGCTTGATTTCTAATCTCTTGAGCTAGTTCTCGGCAAGGCATGCAAGCAATGAAGATGGAGGTTGAAGCTTGAGAAGAAGCTTGTTAAGGATTAAAGCAAGTAAGGAATCGAAGCCTGCAGGATCCACGGAGCTGAGTCGATGCCTAATCTCTTGAACCGAGCCAAGCCTAAGCGAAGGTAATCTTAATCTCATTTAGCTTAGCCTAATCTCAAGCTTCTGATTCTAAGACTAATCCCTTTAAGCCAAGCCAAAGCTTTCAAGCACTGATTAGCCATTCAATTTCTCAAGCTTAACCTCCATTAGCCATCCTAATCCTATTATAAGCATTCAAATCAAACCAAGCTTAAGCAGATCACGATAAGCTTCTTAATTGAAGCCTAATCTCTATATTCTTAATCTCTGAGCCTAATTTTAAACCATTAACCGAGCCTAAACCCATTCAATTCTGGAAGAAAAATCAGATGGCCATTGGAAGAGGAAGTTCCTAAGCCATAACGGGAAGAAGCAGAAGGCAGAGTTAAGCAGGTCATTATCACTTTTCTTGTTTAGCACCTGGATTAAGCCAGGTCTCATCTTGTAAGGAGCATTAAGCCTCCATAATGATTTATTAATGATGATTATGATTGATTAACTGGAATTAGGCGAACTGTTTGCTTTGAATATTGTTGTGTCGGTAATCGCGTCTGCTGCATCTTTTTTCCCACACCTCTCACAGCCAGGGGCCCGGTGCCTTCCCGGCTCACCTTTCGCACGATTATCCCCCGACAATGGTGCTACACGTCTCAAAGTTCATTGCATATGTATCTAGTCCAACAAGAGAGGCATGTATTAATTCTCTACTACAAGAGGTAAGGGATTCATAACTTCAAGATTAAATATTGGTATCAAGGCCTATAAATTTATTTTTACTTAATTCTTGCAATAATTGTGAGACCTTGTCTTAATTTTGGCGTATTTTATGCCACACACAAATAAGGTCGATGAAAGGATGAAAGAAGCAAATATGAGAGGAATAATCTGGCACTTTGTACTCCATGATGACATCTAAAAGGAAATGCAATAACTCAAATACAACAAGGTGGGAAATTATCACAGACATAAGAAAGCAAAATGATTGGAACAAATGTACATTGTATGAGTAGAGGAAAGATAGAAGTAATGCACATGCAAAGTGGTAGAGGGGCCCAATCTCAATTGAAAAAATCAATCAATATGCATGGTAGAATAGTTCTAGAAGTTCCTTGTAGCCCTACACACACACACACACACACACACACACACACACACACAAGGGTAGAGATAGATATGTAGAGAGATAAGAGATTAGAGAGAGGTATGTTTTTTCTCTATCACAAGAAGTATGCTGATGAGAAATATTGGCAAGTCGCTTTTATGGAAAGTCAAGAAGGGGTATTCTTACGTGTTCCACAACCTTCAAAAAGCCTTAAAATTGATCATTCATCTAGTAACCTCTTTTAAGTGTTGTGAACCTTAAAATACTCAAGTGATTTATACGTACACTCACTATTGTGAGTTTGGCAAAAAAAAACACTCAAGTGATTTAAAGATCTGGTCTATACACTCTCGTATTCACTCGGTTTTTTATGTAAGCCATTTACGTAAACACTACATAGGGACACTTTTGTCATTAACCAAGACATTCTTGTTGATTTCATTGAACCTCCCATCAACCTCCTAATCCTAAACATATTCTTGCCTATCATCGTATAGTTTAGGTGGGAAAATATTAGTGCTCTTAAGAAGAAATACCCCAATTTTGCATTAGAGGACAAAACACTTCTCCAAGGGGGGAGTAATGTCATGGAAATGGTAGGACTAGGGGGGCACGGCCTTAGGCTCTATGCATGCGATGTTTAGGGGTCTCCTATAGAGGGGCCATCTGGTTTATAAAGGAGTATAGATGGGTGGAGATGAGCATGCAATAGCTCTTAACCTTTCATTAATAATCTTTGACAAAATTATATAGACTTTTTTAATACATTAACACCTAGTCTGGATTACAAAATACTCCATCTGCACATTCTTTTTATAAAACAATAAGAGAAATTACCGAACCATAGATATTGTACTAATTTTGTTTTAAATATATATTATACATACAAATAAAGAGGATGCTTAGCACCAAAATTCTAGCCACCAATTGCACCTCTACCAAGGAGACACTTTTTTGTAGAAGAATCACATCATAATGAAATTTGAATACAAAACCAAGAAAATATCAAATCCATATTAGGTGGATGCAAGAAATGGTCTCATCAAATGCTCAAACTATTAAAATAGTCTTGCCACAAGAATTAAGTTACGATTAATATATCAAAAATAGACATCCACATCTAGTCTATGCCATTGAAGAGGAATAAGGCTTTGGAGTACAATAGAAAAATATATTTGGGAAATCTTCTAGATGTCACAAGATCCTATAGGTAGTAAATATAAATAGTTATTTTATAGTCTCTAGATTTTGGTACATTAGTAGATAGAGTAGGGTGCTTGATATAGCTTGATAATCTATATTGTACTTGGACATATAAATATCTACAGTGATGTGAAGATATCTAGCTTGTAAGCTATCGATAAGGTACATGAATAAACGTGATTGTTGGTATATGTTGATATGCATCCATGAGGGCCATGCCTCAATGACGTAGACAAATGTGCTTTGACAATCAACAATTGATTTTGATAAACTATATAGATAGCTATCAATGATACTTATATGAAAGATATATATGTCAGCACCTCATCTATACAAATATGCAGCTACCTATAGGATAAACGTTAGTAATTTATTCAAGAGATAGAGAAAAAAAATTAAGTAGCCACAAAAAAATGGTGCTTTGCTTTGACAATAATCAAACAATTTTATGTTTTCACAACCAAGGAATTTTATAGAGCTTTTTGCAAGAGATGCATAATGGATTTTGTAGTGATTGACATATTAAGTTGCTTATAGAGAGGTTGTGGATTCAAACCGATGCTTTAAAAACATTTCTCAACCTAAGTTGTCAAAACAAATTGTGTTCAAAAGAGTGTAAGTTTTACGTTATGGAAGCCAACCATGATCCTTTTGTCCATGATACATGTATGTCATTTGCTATATATTCACATGTGTGCTACTTTGATAGTGCTACTACAAAGCACATTACTTCACATTGTGACTTGTTTACCTCTCTAAAGGCTGTCCCTCATGGAAATACAATCACTTGTGCCAATAGTGCCTCTTATCCAATCAAGGGAGTTGGAACTATTGTGCTAACTGCTGCGAATGGCAGTTCTTTCATACTAATTGATGCTTTTTTTTTCCTGTATCTGCACTTATACGATTTGGTCTTGTTGTCAAATTTGTGAATGATCTTAGTTTTGGTGACGAATAGTTGCATCTTGCATTTTGTGTCATGGGTTGTATAAGCTCACTTTGTATAACAAGTGCAGGTATAATTTTACAAATGTAGTTGGGAATTCGAAGGTTGTTCCAGATGAAAAAAATTGGCATGCATATTTTGGGCATCCAAAATTTGTCAATTTATTGTATTTGTAGAAATCTAATATGGTTGCTTCTTTGCCACCTTTTTGAAGCACCTTCTAAGCATGTTTGTGAAGGTTGTATTTTAGGTAAGATGCAACGTTTGAAGTTTCCAAAGGATGGTTAAGTAAAGGCTATATGCAGGTTGCAACTTGTGCATAGTGATGTTTGTGGACCTATACAGACTCCATCCTTAGGCAATTACCTATACTTCATGAATTTCATTGATGATTACTTTAGGCATGCATGGATGTATTCTCTTAAAGCTATGTAATGGAATATGGCTAATAACATTGATTGTAGCAGGTTGCAACTTGTGCATAGTGATGTTTGTGGACCTATACAAACTCCATCCTTAGGCAATTACCTATACTTCATGAATTTCATTGATGATTACTTTAGGCATGCATGGATGTATTCTCTTAAAGCTATGTAATGGAATATGGCTAATAACATTGATTGTAACAAATTTAAAATGATAGTAGTGAGCATTTCCTCAAGAGAATTATTTATAAACATAGGGAAAGTACTTGATTGAAGGTAGCAAAATAAACACTATACCTAGTTAGCTTGGCATGAACAGTACTTGCAAAAGAGAGAGAGAATCGAAGAAATTGACAACAATTGAGGACCGGATTTGTCCCCCCTCCACAAGACTTTTGTATTATAGATTCTACCATAAAGAGAGACTTGGTAGAATACATTCTTTGTGTTCCTTGAGAACTTTTTGATGCTATGAAGATGGTAAGCTTCATGCACCAATATTATGCCCGTAATTTACATGCAATAACATGAACTTGTCCCCGACCTCAATCCCAAAGGTGGGGAGATCTAGCAGGGAGTGAGGGAAGGGAAGAGAAGAAGATGTATTCTTACAAGAAAGAAGTAGTCTCCTCACATATCATAGCATAGCATATTAATGGAGAGGACAAAGATGATAAGCATTGCTTTGAAGCTTGACTCTTGGTTGGATTTTCATTCCATAGCCAAGAGGTGTTGGTGTAGGCTCTCTACTTCTCAAGCTTGGAGAAGGAGATGGAGTTCTTGCTTGACACATGAGAGAATGTGTGAGTGTGTGGGAGAGTATGCCGAAAGTGAGAGCTTTTCCTTGCCTTGGTCGACCCCATCTCTCCTAGCACTAGCTTGCATCCCAGTAGGCCTAGCCAATCACAAGCTTTGGTCATAACTAGCAATAGAGGTAGCATTTGGACAAGTGTCCTCCTTTCCCCCTTTGAGAGAGAGAGCTTAATTAATTATTTAATTGAATCTAAATTCTCATTGGACCTCCCTAAAGTCCATCCAATAATATTCAAGCACACTATGAGGAAAACATGGCTAGGGGCTTGACATGTGTCCTTTATGCCTCTTGTGTCTTGGGCATGCCTCGATTGTGTGTGAGTGTGTTCTCTCTCATCCCCTACCTTTAGGGTTCGTCGTCTCCTATGTAGGGCTCATGTTTGACTTGAACACCTCAAGAACCTTGGTCATCAAGCACCTTAGTCACCTCAAGCACATGCCTAGCTTGCCTAAGGTCTAAAGTACCTAAAGGTCCTAGGTCTAAGGACTGTTAGCACTAACCTTTGGAGGTCTTTAGTGAAGCTAATCCTAAGGTATTTTAAGGTCCATTATCTGTTCATTTCTCTTTGGTAAACCATCTCCTTTTTGGACCCTCAATGAGATGTAGCCTTCTCTCCCTTTAGTCCCATGTTGAGACAGGTCTAAAAGCACATATCTATATTCTAACTCTTGTTGGGACCGTCATCTTTGTGGAGCCACATCTTCCAAAGGGTTTAGAGATTCACTTCTTTCTCTTTCATATGATTCCTCCTCTTTTCTCACCGGAGAGAGTCTTCTTTTGGGAGTCTCAACAAGAGACCTCCTAAGATCTCTCTCTTCTTGGGGAGTTTGGAAAATCCCATGGGTGCAAAGTTGTTGGGAAACTTTGACTTGTAAAGCAGGGTTGCCCATGGCTTGTTGCAACCTAGTGACAAGATAGTTCACAAACACGGGGGCATCATTAGTAGCACCTTCATCCGCAAAATCAAAGTCTTCAATATTCATTCTAGTCTCTTTATTATTTTCAGCCATGCTAACTAAATTTATGTACATGCTACTTCGTTCTTTGGCAACCTCAAAACTTTAGTTGCTACTCTTCTTAACTTTTGAATATTAGCAATCAAGCAGCCACACCCATGGTTTAGAGGCTATTAATTGCAAAGAGTAGTGTAAAGGGTCTATCAGTGCTCAGGGACAAGTTCATGTTATTGCAAGTTAATTACAGGCATAATATTGGTGCATGAATATTACCATCTTCATAGCATCACCAAGGTCTCAAGGAACACAAAGAATGTATTGTACCAAGTCTCTCTTTATGAAAGAATCTATAATACAATAGCCTTTTTGAGGGGGGACCGGCTCCAAGTAAATCCAATCCTCAATTGTTGTCAATTTCTCAGTTCTCTCTCGCTTTTGCAAGTATTGTTCATGCCAAGCTAACTAAGTATAATGTTTATTTTTCGACCTTCAATCAAGTACTCTCCCTATGTTCATTAAGAATTCTCTTAAGGAAAATCTCACTATAGTCACTTTAATTCTGCTACAATCAATGTTATTCGCCATATTCCATTACAAGCTAAGTCCGAAGTGTTATTGTGCTTGAAGCAATTTTTGGCTATGGCTAAAAATATCTCTAAATGTACTATCGACACCCTCCGTTCAAATCGAGGGGAAGAGTATATGTCTCATGAGTTTAATACATTTTTGGCTAATTGTGGGGCAAGACACAAAAACAAAATGGTGTTGTTGAAAAGAAAACAAGTTGCTTACGGAGATGGCATGATGCATGGTCAAGAGTCTCAATTATGTTGAAATTACCTATTGAAACTTGGTTTTGCACGCACTATTACACATTGGAATCACTCCTACGCAATAAGTGCGTTGTGATTGATACGTTCAGTTGCACAATATTTGAAGAATAGCAGCTTGACCAAAGTCTTACCATAGCCCAAGCAATATTTTCTGAGCGAATACAAATCCGAGCAAATAATTCAGAGAGCACATGGATTTATGTATGAATCTGCACATGAATTGACAAAAACACTTTTCTTTAGTGGTTGGAAAGGGATCATATCCAATCATCGACCCTTAAAACCGTCTTCTCTACATAGACCAACAATGCACTTTACCAAGAAATTTACACAAGTTTTAGTGTAAATAGCTTCAAATTTTGACCTAAAAACCGATAAAATTTCAAGTTTGCCCTTAGGCCCCTCTCACACGTCCGCTTGGACGTGTGTGTAATTGAGATGGCAGAAAGAGACTAGTTGCATCGTGTGTCCCAAATTCAATATCTCACCCAGTGACCCCTCGGTCATCCTCGCCCTGGTGTGAACATCGAACACAATCCGGAGGGGGTTGAACCAAGATGCGTTGCGGGCTAAATGGACCTAGTAAAAGTTGGGCTACGCTCATTCGCTATTATTTTGATTGAAAATAAAACTAAATTGAAAACCACCGCAATGTGTGATAGCAACAGTGCTCAAGAGGGGGGTTTTGGGCCCTGTCCGTTGCCCACGTCTCACAGGGGCCTTATTTTCTTCGGTTAGGACTCCCAAGGCTAGCACCTCCAAAACCAATGCACGTCGCTATGCGGTGTTTGTAGTACTGGAGTGTCTCTCTCTTTATTGTTGTCTTTTATGCACATAGGATTCAAATTTCCCAAGGCCATGCACCTTTGGAACTAGCACATGCTGTCGTGCGGTGTTTCACAAGAAGATTTAGAAACTTTCTCATGTAGGAAAAGGGAGCCTTTTTCAATGTTTTTCATACGATACATAACATCATGAGCTTCTATTCGGGAGGCACCGCATACCTAGCTAGGTATGAGGGAGGCCGGCGGTCCCCTGCCCCCAATCGTACCTAGCTAGGTATGCGGTGCCTCCCTCGAGGAAGCTCATGATGTTGATCAAAGTCATAATGTGAGAATTATTCATGTGATCTGTCCAAAACTTCTTGTGAATTTGTACCGGAGTGTCTCTATAATCATGGGATTGCAATTTCCCAAGGCTGGCCGCTGGACACCTCCAGAACCAGCACACGCCGCCATGCAATGTTTGTAGTGGAGCTTCTCTATCTTTATCGTTGTCCGTTATGCTCCAATTTCTCGAGGCTACGCACACCGCCGTGCGGTGTTTTCTCCACGCCGTTGTCAAGCTGGGCAGGGAAACAAGAACCGTAGAGCTTATATTAAGCAGGGAAAGTAAACGAAGCGGGTAGCAGCTCTGCTTCTTGCCCTTCAACAACAATTTTATTAGCTTTGAATCCCTTTCCGTGCCCCAGCTCGGCCAACACTAGCACAACAGTCTCTCTCTCTCTCTCTCTCATACGCATACTCTCACACACAGTACACGTGTTGGCGCCGATTTTTTTTGCACACCCATACTCTAGTCTACGTGCACAGGAGAGGCGCTCATTTCTCCAAACATACAAAAGTCCTTTCCTTGAATTTGCCAAGAGTAGATTTTCGAAAATTAGGTTTATTTTTTGGGTTTTTACACTATTTTTCTCTTTTTTGGGGTGGAATTTCTCAGCCCCTCAACCGGCATTTTTGAAATTGAAAACGGCAGGATATTAAGCTGAGACACATTTTTGCGAACACTAAAAGGGAAAGAGGAAGAGATATATAGAGAGAGGGGGGGGACACTACAATGCATAGAATGTGTGTGTGCATTGTACAATGCGTACAAGTGAATAGAAAGCATGAGAGAGAGAGAGAGCCCAACTCGCCATTTGATGAGACTAGTCAACAAGCAAGCTCCAAACCACAAACTACTCTCTCTCTCTCTCTCTCTCTCTCTCTCTCTCGCGTGCACGCCACGGAGTACTTTTTGCCAACTCTTCCATGCATGGGACTCACTGCGGAGTGCTGTAGCAACCGATTCTCTCGCGTATGAGAATACTTCCATTTATCCAAGCAGAAGAAGATGCAAGGTTTATATACGAGAGACAAAATAGGCTGGAGGAAGAAGCAAGGATCATACACGAGAGACAAAAATGGATGGAGGAAGAATCAAGAATATAACTAACATCCCAGGTTGGAAGGTTGGTGAAAGCATGTACAACACAAGAAAGTGGCACCCCACTGCAAAGTCAGCAATCAAAGGCTCTACATGACTTGCCCCATGTTGGATGAACAGATTCCAAAGGTGCCGTAATAGGTAGCCACCTCATATAGTCGTACCCTATCATTGGTTTGCCAGTTAATTTTCCAGAGACCCAAATATATGATTGATACCTGAAATATCATTTGGGTGCCTTTACAACTGTTGGCCCATCTGAGACTTCATACGTTGGAAAGCATTAACAACCAATCTCAACAAGGTCACTATTTATAAAATATGTAAATCACGTGCATTCAAAGACTCTTTTTAAATCTCTTATCTGCGAATTTTTTACAAATAAAATATACACTTTTTTCTTTTTTTTCCAATTTTATTTTACGGCACCCTTCTATATTGGAAAACATGAGATAAAATAAAAACAAATAACCCCTTCTACTACATCCTTGATAGTCACATAATTATTAAGTGCCTCCCCCCCCCCCCCAAGCAACCAATTATTTTTTATTTATTGTCTGTGTTTATGCTTCACATGCCTGCTCTTTGTCAGCCATGGTATCTTAGAACTGCAATTGCAAAATAGGGAAATATCAAATCCATCCACTACTATATAACCCTTTAGTTCAAAGTGTTTATAAATCATGACTAGACCACGTCAAACCATGACAAGACCACATCAAACCAAAGATATCCAGATGCTTTACAGTAAACAACTTTGACAAATGGCAATTGATCCACATTGACTTCAACCCAAAGACTTAAGTTGTATAATAGACAACTTGATTGACTGAAGACAATTGATCAAATAAACAACGCAAATTGACTATAGGCAATTGATCCACATTGAGTTCAACCCAAACACTTAAGTTGTATAATAAACAGCTTGATTGACTGAAGACAATTGATCCAAATATACTTCAACTGATGTTAACAACAATATCACGATTGATTATAGAAGGATGGCTCTAATAAAAAACCCACGTGGCAAATCATCTTCAATAATCGATAGCACCCTTCAAAATGTTTTAAGCTAGATAAAAAGACGGTGTAAGTTCAATAAGCGATCGTTGAACAAAATTATGGTCTATCTTTAAATTCTCTTTAAAGAATAGCAAAATATCAGAAGCATTTCTTCATGCTTCGCGTACTCTTAGCTTCATCCAAGTGTCCACCTTTTGCTCGATAGCCCTGAGAGCATCTTATTCGGGGTGACAAAACACTTTATTAGGGAAATATACTTTTTTAGCTGCACTACAGAAGTCTATCAGCATCTCGTACATGAATCCTAATGCATATATATCGATAGCTTTTGTGTATACATCTAAACACTGTGGATCATATATCTCTAGAGAAATTCATGGTCGCTTTTGTAGCTCATTTTCTCCTGCTTCCTTTGCTTACAAAATTACAAATGAAGATTGAACCGCATTATGTACAAAGTTGCTGGACATCCGCTTGGTTGGGGTTCTAAGAATCATACCCCAATTGATAATACCGATGCAAGGTATAATCTAACATTACATTATAGGGATGCAGATCGCAGTGCACTATGCCAGCAGAGTGAGCGGCCGCAACACCATCAATCAGAGCATATAAAATAGTTGGCATTTGCTCGATCACTACTTTGAGGTGTGGTTTCTATCTCTCATAATTTCTCACTTGCAGGTGGAAAATTCTTACAGCCATACTAAGCCAGTGTATGCAATGCCAAAACATGCCTTGTGAGAAAGACACTCAGCACATCAGATCTCCTAATGAACCCGCATTATAGTATGGGAAGAGTGTGATCCAAGGGACCTATGTAGTAAAGACGATACATCTAACAATAGAGGAGTGCAATGTCTATATGTTGCCCTACTCTGTCTGGAAGCTATTCAAACTTCGCTCATGTCCCTCCCTTGTAGCATTTTCCTACGTAAGTGAAAGAATGTTATTCTTTTAATGGTATACAATTTGCAGACACCAAACAATCCTGCTCCAATCCTGGCACCTTTGACCAGGGATTCGTGGGGAATGCATATCAAACGTGCACACTTGGCAGTCAATATTGTGCGCATGAATGTGCCGGTGCCATTGGTATATAATCACACACCAATGGCCCCCTGTGCATCTTGCGCCATCTTGATTCACTTCGGCAATATGAATTGATCTTGGACTTTTATCCGTCACCTTCTACTCCTCCAACTATTTTACTTTGACCATTGCAAGTGGGAGGGAGGTCTTCTTTGAAATCTCTGCAGTACACCTTCATACTACCAAGCACCGTTCTGATTTTATGGTGCGGGTCAAATTCTTTGATTCCTATTGGTATAAGTAACTCGTACTGCCCTTCTCTACGCAATCTACACTTTGTGTTCTCCCAAATAGTGCTAATGAAATTTTTAATAAAGATACCACTCTATTTGCTGGATTTGAGCATCTGCACACAAAGAAATTTCATGTATGCACTCCTTCCGAATAGCCCGCATAATAATTTTTCTTTCTTCAAACTTAACTTTTGCACTGGACAATTTAGAAAAAAAATACAATTGTATAGAATATTAATGAGCTTATACATGTTGGACTATCAAAATATCAGGTTAAAGACATATAACACTTCAAAACACTATCTCAAACACTTAAAAACCTTAAACACTATAACACTATCTCAAACACTTCAAAACACTATAACACTTCAACACCCTAAACACTTCAAAAAACTGTGATGGATTATTATACATGAGTCCATCAAATCAGTATTATGATGATAAGTTTTAAGATAGAAAAATAACAAAAAATTATTGAAATTTTGACAAAAATATCATAAATTTAATATAATTTCTCATTAAAGAAGATTTTTCACATATATCAAGACAAAGTAATGCATCTATCGTCAATACCCATAACTAAGAAATTTTTATGGTTTCAAACTCACAAGCATCTCGTAAATTAACCCCATTTAAAAAAAATTGTAGTGCAAACTTTCTTGAAAGAAAACATTGCCATGAAAAATTGATAAAAGTATCTATATGAATTTTCTAATTGTGACCATATGAACTATTTGTATATAAATATATGAGATGGATGAAAAAATTAGAAGTGGACTAAACCTAATCTTTGATAAATGAAAATTACAACATGTGTAGTTTGTGGGATATAGCATAAATCAATAAATATGGCTTGCATAACAATCAAGTGGTATCACCTTATGTTATAGAGTTGTAGACGTTGTATATATGCAACATAAGACATTGCAAATTTAGAAAAAATAAATGTTTCATGTGGACGTCGATTGTAGTGAAACATTGACTACTGTTATGTGACAGTGCTTTTCATAGGTATAGATACTATTGAAAGTGTGCAAATGCGACATGCTATAAATTTTATGAGTGCTTTAAATAATATTTTATAAGTCGACAAAAGCATTTCTTGATATGTTTTCTAGATTACATGTATCATTTTATTTAAACTTGTGAAAAGACGGTACTAAAATGTTCTTTTTGGTACGAAACTAGTGTTAATATATCAAAGATGGTTGACAAAGAATTCAATGGATAGTTGTTACATAATTAAAATCTTCTTTTGTTTTTCTATGAAGGTGTTATGATTTGATATGACATACTTTGACAAGACAATCAACACAAAACATTTATATACATTACAAAATTTGTACACCAAATACTCTTCACGAGACCGCGTAACCAACCAAGTATTTCGTATACCTAATTCTCAAACAAACACTATAGATATACATATACAATTTAAATGGCGTTCATAAAGATCGTGGCAACGACCTGAACACCATATTTATACAAAAACACATGCTTTTAACAAACAACACAAATTGACCGCATTACCGACCAAGTGCTCTTGAAATCTAAACAATAAAAACAATTTGAATACAAACGTCATATGGCTGCGTTACCGACCGATGCCCATATGTTTCTTTTGCATGGGGAAGGAAAGTTAACTCATCATAATGACACTAATATCATCGTGTTATCAACATAGTACCCATATGATGAGTCAATACTTACCACAAGAACATCATATTCTCCATGTTATTGCCGTGGTAAGCATTGTTCCGTAGAACAGCTAACGCACACACCCACGTTGTGTGATAAGGTAACTTGTTATTGTCGCACAATACGACCCAAGGTACACTACCACACAACGTGCACACAATATACAAACACGAGTCGTGTCGTTAGGTACTCTACTACTGCCGCGCACTGCAACGCAGAGCACACTCCACATGACCCCCTCACTCCCTCTTCCCTCGACCTGTAGAGGTCATCGTCTCTCTCTCTCTCTCTCTCTCTCTCTCTCTCTCTCTCTCTCTCTCTCATAACAGGTCTTGAGTTCAACTCTCCTCGTCGGATAGATCTTTAAGGTCTCTTGGGATAGTTTCCTACGACATTAAAATACTCTTCTTCTTCTTCTTCTCTCTAAGGCTCAAGCAATGCCACCTCACGGGCCTGTGCGAGCTCACCTTTTTATTAAGTTGTGGGTCCACCGGGCTTTCTCTTTTTCCCTATGGGCCCGACGACAAAATGTTGTTGCTCAGTGGGCCCGCCGAGAAAAGGAAAAAGCCTAGCGTGCTTTTCATGGGTTACCAGGTCGCCTTTGATCGGCTTCTTTGTGATTATGTTAACTGTGATCATGATATTATGATAATGACACTTGGTAATCAAAAAAAAAAAATCACATGATCACGTAATTATTAAATCCCTGATGAAGAGGCTAGAGATATGCCAAAATGGCTGGTGCATACTATGCACGACATTAAATTGGATGCACCTATGTCTAGTCATAATCGTCAAGATTCTCGGAATGCATCTTATGCGTCAGATTGTTATGCTTTGACTCTTTCTACTTTATGTGATGAGGACGAACTCTTTCTTATGATGAGAACGAACCTCTTTCTTATGATGAAGCACAGAATTCAAAAAATTAGATTGTTGCCATGCAATCAAAATATAGTGCACTTTTTCCGCAAAGCTTTGGGCTTATTCTTCTTGTCAATTGACCATGTCCTCATGTCATGGCACTTCCCTATACACTATGTGCCAGTTCTCGTTCACCGCATCACTCCCATGGGGGCTTTGTTACCATGTATGAGGTAGCCGTGTGTGGAACACACTTAGGACCGCCGCCCCTCACCGTGTGATTTTTTCTCCTGTGCATTGCATATACGCCTAACTTATCTTTCCATTGTGCACTAAGCAATACAGTCTCTTGTGTACCTTGAATTTCTTCATCTTCTCCAAGTTGTGTGTGTTTCCCTGCAACCCTAATTCCAACAATCTATAAACGGTTTAACTATCAATCTATGTTAACTTTCCATCCACCTCCATTTCTATTTCTCTACGCCTATATATGCCTAAATGCAACAAAGCCTTGATCACGATTGTCACAATATGCAGTACATGGCAAGTGTTTCTTGACCAAATCATTGATGTATGGGTCAGCACACTTCAGTTCAGCCCATTGGCTTTGCCATTTTGATGTACCAATCAACCAATACCTCTCAAGTTTCACTCAATATAATTGAGCAAATCGGTGACTTTTTATCTCAAAATGCGACTTGATCACCATTCCACAGTAACTTGTTTTGAGCATCCTGAAACAAAACTGTCAGATTGTTAACATCCTTCAAAACCAGAAGTGACAAGGAGCTAGAATTATTGTTACAAACCATCTTCTAATGCTTAAAGACAATTGCTCAGCAACACAAAAAAACAATGTAAACTTCTCTGTCCAAGATTGTTTTTTATATCTGGGCTATGTCCGTGTATTTCGACAAGAACACCCAAAAAACTGAATTTGGCTTTATAAAAAATAGCCAAGGCAATTTTTAAATGAGCTCCACTTCCAGGTTGTTATCTGAGTAGATGTTACGCATACAGAAGTATGCTGCGGTGTCTGTATCATCAAGCTGCAGCGCATGTTCAAAGGCCTCTTTTCCAAGTTCCACATTTCCCCACTTTTGACAAGCACCCAGCAAGGTGTGCCATACTAGAAGATCGGGATGGCATGGCATCCTGTTCATGACAGTCACGGCCTCACTCACACGGCCTGCACGCCCAAAAAGATTGACCATACAGCTATGGTGCTCCGAAGTCGAAACAATGCCAAATTCATTGATCATGGCATAAAAACAATTCTGCCCTTTTTCAATTAGACCCGCATGACAACAAGCATTGAGTATATTAATGAATGTGAAAAAATCTGGGTCAATCCCCTCTTCAAGCATTTTTTCGAAAACTTCGAAAACTGTTCCACTCTCTCCAAGCTGGGCCCACCCTGTGAGTAATGCATTCCATGAAATGTTGTCGAGCACAAGAAGATTGTTGAAAACTTCTTGTGCTTCTTGTAGGCTTCCGCACTTGGAGTACATATCTACTAAGGTATTGCCAATGAAAAGTTCTCTTTCAATCCCTTGCAAGATTGCTTGAGTATGTATCTCTTGGCCTTTGTAGACTGCTCCGAGGCTGCCACAAGCTTTCAAGCTGCACACAACTGTGATTGAACCGGGATTCATACTCTTCTTTTGCATCTCCTCATAGCACTCTAGTGCCTCTTCACTATGTCCCTGATCCCAATACCCTACAATCATTGTGTTCCAAGAAATATCGCTTTTGCCAGCAATATTGGCAAATACATACTCTGCTTCTATGAGTGAGTCGCAGCTTGCATACATACATATTAAAGCATTGCAAACTGTAGTGTCACCTTCCAGCCCTCTCACAATGATGTCGATATACAATTCTTCGCCGTTCTTTCTAGCTCTCAAAGAACCACAAGCTTTTAAACCACAGATAAACATGGCAATGTGCGGCAAGAGGCTCTCCTGCCGCACCTGCTCAAAGCACTTCAGTGCCTCCTTACCACACCCATGATATGCATAACCCAAAAGCAGAGCATTCCAAGACACTTCATCTCTGAGCAAAAGCTTGTCGAATACAGTTTGTGATTCCACAAGCAAGCCACACTTTGCATACATGTTGACTATAGTGTTACTAACAAAGAGGTCTCCTTCTAATCCTAGTTTCACAACAAATAAGTGTAAATCCTGCCCAAAATCTGCCGCTTGTATGGTAGAACAAGCTCTCAAACTCGACATAAAAGAAAGATCATCTGGAGATATGCCCTCCTGTTGCATTTGTTTGAAACAGTTGAGTGCCATTTCTCCATAGCCATGATCCACATAGCCCATAATAAGTATGTTCCATGTGACTACATTTCGAATGGGAAGCTTGTCAAACACTTCTCGTGCTTGCACTAAGAGGTCACATTTGCTATACATATCAACCAACGTATTACCAACAAGGCTGTTCCTTTCTAATCCCCTCAGAATAATCTGATCATGTAGTTCTTCTCCAATAGCAACCAACCCTAGGCTGGCACAAGCTTTTAAGCTGCAAACAAACGCAACATCATCCGGTGATATACCACCTTCCTGCATCTCTCTGAAAAAAATAAGTGCCTCATCACCTTGTCCCTGCTCTGCATATGCCTCTATCAGCGTCGTCCACAAGACAACATCATGAAACGCAAGCTCATCAAATACTGCCCGTGCTTTGAAGAGACATCCAAATTTTGCATAGAACTCTACCAAAGCACTACCTATAAAAAGATCTTTCTGAAGCAGGCCAAGCTTTAAGAATTCTGCATGCAGCTTTTGGCCTCTTCTTAGATCCTTCAGCTCAGTGCAAGCCTGCACCAATTTCAACAAGGTCAACAAGCTTGCATGCAGAAAATCTTTCTGCTGCATCTCTTCATATTGTCGAAAAGCAAGATGTAACTGCCCACTTGAAACGTAACCGGTGATAAGGGAATTCCAGGTAAATGATTCGCGGTAGGGTAGCCTGTCAAAGACATGTTGGGCATAGCTGATGCCTAGATCGACACCCACCAAAGTCAAAACAAGTTCATTCCCCAAAGATTGATGTGTGTCAAGCCCATGCATGTGCATTTGGGTACGAACACGTAGCACAAGCTGCAAACTCTTCTCTTGTTTGAGGTTGAACAAAATGTCCGAAACTGTCTGAACAGAGTGCAGTGGTGGCATGATGCACTTCATACAAGAGACATCCAGGCGTCATAATGCTTTTCAAGATCAAAACATGTAAATCATATAAGCAACACGACCGTTATCAAAATGGCAAGCAAGCAGGCAGCCATTTCCAGCTTCTAGAGCGTACGCTTGAGAAGCAGTTCCTGTGCCATGATTGAGCTCTCCCATGAGAGCAGGAAGTGCCGGGGTCAATTCGGAAGGTCTCGCAACCATGGACGCTCTCTGCAGAAGCGAGAGGTGAGCATATTGATGGCCAAGGCTGCATCGCAGAGTGCAATCCATCGAAGGAGGCCATACCCTCACCTGCTGCGTGGTACATGCAGTCGTCAGTTCGATCCTGGGTTTCTCGGAGCAGGCAATCCTTCGGGGTGTGGATGTGTGGGCCAAAAAAAAGAAGGGAAGCATTGGGGGGGGGGGGGGGGGGGGTCCTCGGCACTAAAGAGCACGGCGTATTAAATGAAGGTCCGGTCATGGGATCGACGGCGCACGAGTGGAAACACGGACATCAAGAGATCGCGGATCGTTAGATCACCGAAAAGTAAACTCGGACAAAAACTACATGGGTGGCGAGTTTATTTATTATGCTTAAGTCTCCCATAGCGGTCACAATGTGCATGCGGGTGAGGTGGATAGGGCATAAGCCTTGCGTGTGGGAGGTCGCGGGTTCGAATTGCGGGGGTGCATGGGGGGGCAGCGCTTTTTTGTGAACCACACATCCTCCTCGAGATCCACGCGGGGATCAACAGCCGTTGATCCCACCGCTTGGCCCCGTGCCCTTTAGTGCCGAGGTTGGGGGGGTGGCACAGTGCGTTCTTAAAATGATTGTTGTCAAAACTCATGAAATTCTCTTTAAGAGCCAAAAGAACAACTTTGTGTTATGCTAAGGGCTAAGTTGCGCCAAGTGCTAGTAGGGGGCAAGGTTGAAGGGGAATGAGTTAACGGAAACTGTGGCATGTATTTGATTGGGGATGGGAGCGTTGGAAAAAAGGAGATCACTTCTCCCACTCAAAGATAGCTTAAACCCTTGTATTTTGCAAGTACTAGGAGTGCAAATTGAAAGCTCCTACTTGTCCATGTTCTTTTTAGTAACCACTCACCCCACTCATTCTAGGTGCAACTCTGCTCTAAGAGTTTAACTTGATGCTATCTTGTTTGATGGGAATATGCATGTCTATCCACACAACCATCTTGATTTGAATCATGATAGGGATTTATGCTAGAAGAAATGATGGTGTGGTGTCAATGAAAAATTTAATATCGATAATTTTTTGCCATTTTAATGGAGATATCATGGCTTTATCTCATCTTATGCCTTAAAGGCCAATCGTTTTTTTTTCGAATGTGGTGGTTTGTCTCCAGAGAGTAAGGTCCATATTTGTTTCAATCAATGCACAAACCAAATGGAAGCAATGACTATCATGGATGATTTAAAGAGATTGCCATAGGGATGCTACTTTTGTTCTACTTATCACACTTTGACGTGCTTTGATATGGAGATGTATTGAAGTGGTCCCAAGCTACACAAGATTGGCCTTTAAACAACACCTAAGGCTCTTATGTTGCTCATTTGAGAGCTTGAGGGCTCCCACACCACAAAGTTGGTAACCTCCCATACTACCAACCAACACACAAACTCACAAAACAAACCATAACTCTATCTTAGAGCTTGAGCAAGCCTTTCCAACCTCCTTGACCTTAGAAAGAGTCAGTTATCAAACGCAATAAGCAATAAGATTAGATTGTAACTATTGAAATATGTGTCGCCACTTGAAAAGACATCCACCATAACACAAAACAATAAGCAAAGAAACTATAACCATTACTCAACCCCTCTCTAGTAATAAAAAATAATCATATTCCTAATGTAGATCCCACTCAAATGATAGAGCTTAATTGTCTCACATATATTCTCTCCTCTTGTGAGTCCTATCATGCTCAATATTGATATTAGGTTTAAAGAGAGGCTAAGGTTGGGCTTAACCATGGTTATTTTATCCCATCCTCGTCCTCGTATTGCATAATTCACATGGTCAGTAAAGTTAGCAATTGGAATGCACTCTTGTAAGTAAAAAATTCATAGTAATCACTTGTGTCAATATCACTTCTGCATGTGTGGGATTTGCTATGGGATGGTTCTTGCATTCCATGGGCACTATGCATGTCATGTCATTGTGTAAGCTTTCCTCCTCTCTTGCACCTCATGTGTTGCACATGGCAGTGTGTCCTAGTGCACCATCTTCCTAAGCACGGTTGATGATGAGGAAGCGAACCGCTTTGTAACCAAGATCATGTCCCAAATGCTATGGTATCTAACCCTTTAATCCAAGAAAATGGAGTGGTATCCACAAGACATGAATGCTCTAGTAGACTAAGAGGGGATTGGCAATTGATGCCAAGCATCCTTCGACAATGATGGGAACATGTAAGTTCGTTTAAGGAGAATTGCGAACTTTTAATTGTATGGCCAAAGTGGATGGTATGATGTTTTTAGCATGCCTTTGTTGTCATCATTTAAATGTTGTATAGGTATGCTAGCATGTATATATCTTATAGGTACGGTAGCCCCGGAGTTTGTGGTGGTGAGATGGAAAATAAGCTAATGCAATGTGGCGAATACTCATGTCGCATAGAAAATTCGGGTTCTTTCCATGTATGTGAAAATTTGCATGCCAAACTGCAACAAATTGCTCTATGAAACATGAGAAGTGAAAATATGAAGGTTCCCATGCGTTTTGAGGTGAAAGATCGTTTGTCACACTTTCGACATTTTCCTTAACAAGGCACTTTATATGGCAAAAACTACAAAAGGGGGAAAAAAAAGTCATAAATAAGAGAATGGTCTTTATGGGCCAGGAGTAAAAATGTATATCAATCAATCATTGTGCCATGCTTGTTAAGCTAGGGTGTGCTTGCTTGATGTACCTCTAAAGAAGAAGCCAAGGGGTTTTCTTGTGTGTGTTGCCTTGTTGCCCCCTTCGTTGTTTTTGGGTGTGTTGAGGAACAAAGAAAAGATTTCATTGTTTAATTTTTGTAATTGTGTCTATGAGAGTGGTGAAGGTGCCATTGTGGGCACATTCATGGGAATTTGAGACAGAAGGTGAGAGTTTACTAGAGGCCCGTCGCTATGTGTAGAAGAGAAAGAAAAACAAATATTTGAGTTGGAGATAGTTTGGGGATATGACTTTCATGGGTGATAAAGTGTGTGTTTGTGTTGCCTTGCTTGGCATGTGTTTTGACTCCAAGCCTCAGACTCTACAATTCACATCACAGGATGCCTTAGGGTAAATGTGCTTGTAATTGCGAAACGGTGAGACTTGAGTTGAGAGAGAGAAAACCATTTTGTGTATTCGGCTGAAAATTCATGAACAAGGAATATATTTTTAAAACAGCCAAGCCAAGCAAATAGAGGTGCCCCACTTTTTGCTTCTCTCATCAATGGGAGTGAGCTATGTTCCTTTAGCTTGGCAAGGAACCTCTAGTCCCAAACATGCCACACAATGTAGCCCACTATCTTGGTCCACATTAGAAGCACCAAGATAGTATTCTTGGAGACTCACCATTGGCATCTCAAAACATAAAGTTGAAAAGAAATTCTTGAGGCCGTAAATGAAGAGAGAATTTACAAATTAAAAAAAGACACTTTAAAACAAAAAAGTTGAAATGGAAGTCCTAGGCCCTCAAATGAAGGGACCCATTTACAACTAAACAAAGGCACTCAAAAATTTGTACACCTTTCTCCCTTCTCTTCTAAGGCATGATTGAACACGCCAAAAAAAAACAAAAAACAAAGCAGCTTGTATCATGAAAAGGGGCTTTAAAATGGCACCTGTTCCAAGGGAACCCTAACAAGCTGCAATTTGCTGGAATAAAATAGAACCAGGCCTTCAAAACTGATTTGCTAGAATGGGAGAGATGAAACTCACTTACTGTTGTCACATGCCTCCAATGGGATGGCACAAGCAAGTTCTGCACTCAAAGCAGCACAGATAGCAAAGCATGTTGAGAACTGAAGCAGATGGAAGAAAGCCTCGACGCAGCCCTGTTGGACTTGCAGCTACCCATGCTCGGTGATACTCCGTGCCGCTCATATCCCAGCGCTGAACAAGTACCACAAGAGAGATTTATTAAGGATCTCTCAATTGTTCCTCTCCTCCATGCTTCTCTTTCCCAGAATTCCTCCTCTCTCATGCACCATCGACGCCCTCCCGCATGCGATTGTGAGTAGCCCTTTACACAGGACTGTTCTGTGCTGCAATCAATGCAAAACATCTGCTTTTGGTTACCGGGACTTTTGGTACCCCCAATTTCTTTTGTGTATGATCTGCTCTTTTTCATCTATACAAGCCATAGTTCTGCAATTAAAACAGCAGGACTTAAACATAAAGGAATCAACCATGAAAACGCCTCTACATTCAAAATTTAGCTTCAAAACAAGATTAATTATCACACAGTCTAAACATCACATGGCATCATGCATATACAAATCCCACAAAATGATGATGGGGTGTACATTACTCTCTGTTAATATCTACAACCAGGCTTCTGTGTGCAAGAGATAAAGATTTAGACTCAGACATCAAGACGTGTTGAAAATATTTTATTTCTGTTACCTTTTCAGGAAATTTACATCCATTCCACCTCGCTTCAATAGAGATCTCTTTAATATATCAGCTTCAAAGCTAAATAACCATGCTCAAAATTTCTGAGCATGAATTCCTGTGTTTTTCATTGTATATACTTACAGGAAGCTCAGTACGATACATCCCAAATGCAAGCCAAACAGATAAAGATCCGATGGCATTCAGCAAGAAGACCAAGCTTTTTTGACAAACCTTTTAAATTTCTCAGCCTGTCACAATCCTTGCACAGCTCAGCCATTTGAAGAGTTGCTCGTCCTACTTTTTTACCTCTCCGTTGCTTAAACCAACAGTACGCCGTCTTTCTTGCAGGATTCGGTTTTGTTGCTGAACATGAGCATTCAACCTGAAGTAGGGCAGCATTTGTTGATTTTCCGGGCACACCAATAGCGTCAGCTCCATAACATGTGACAGTGAAAATCCTTATGATCAGGTGCTTAAGCTCACAAGGCAGAAAAACTCTGGATACATAATGTTTGATGCTTGGCATATGGGGCTTATCATTTCACAGCCTTATCATCCAATTTTTTGCGTGGTTGCTCACGCACCAAAATTCCCAAGCCCGAAAGCAACCAAAGACACGCAAGTGAGCAATAGATGGCTTCTTGTCAGGTTTCAGTGCAACCACTTCTGTCAATGCAAGGTGATGTTCACAAAAAAGAAGCAGAAGTTCACACTGTCAATGAGACCTCATCATCCTTGTTTTCCATACCAATTAGGGAGACAAAGTCTGCATCCTTATCAATGCATCCTTTTCTCTTCATCGATGCAAAAATCTTTAAAGCTACACTCAAATGCTCGGATGTTCGAAGCGCACTAAAAAAAGAAACTTGTGCATCAACACTGACAGGCTCCCTTGCCCCTGTTATGTGTTTACAGAAAGCTAAAGCTTCATCAATCCGATTTGCATTGCTCAGGCTGAGAAGAAGAAAGCTAGATATTTCATTTATGGGTTTGAGGCGTTTTTTCTCCAGCAGCAGCTTGAACATGTCCATAGCAAGGTTGAGCTGTCCCAACTTACACATGCCAATGATATAGATGTGATATGAACTCAAATCCCAGTAGCCATTTATAAAGTCCTTGCGACGATTCGCCCGAGCTTCTTCTTCGCGTGCTACTTTGTCAAAGACTGCCTTTGCTTCATCGTACCTTCCATAGTCAAAGAGACATTGTAGAAGGTTGTTGTGTGATTGTATCTTCCACTTGTAACGTACTCTCGTGACAAGTTTCAAAAATCTCTCAATCTTCATGGTGTCTTGTCCATGCAAAGCACATGCTATTTCATTGACACCGAACACTTTAGGGACACATCCAGTCGCAAGCATTTCCTCGAAAAGCTCATGACCTTTGTCTAACATCTTAGCAACTGACATCGAACTAATCAATGCTTTATAGACCAATACATGAGGTACATAACCTCGATTTTTCATGTCATTGAAGAGCAACAACCCATCATCAAGCTTCCCAAGTTTGACAAACCCAAGCACAAGAACCTCAAAAAGCTTTTTATCAGGCACAAGTGCATTTTGCATCATTCGATGGTAAAGATGTGTGGCATCATCTCCAAAACCAAACTTTAGAAGATATTCCAATGCTGATGTGTATAGGGCAACCGTTGGTGTTACGCCCAGAAAAGACATTCCACACATAGCCTTCACAAGTCCGTGAACTCTTCTTGCTCTCTTCAACCTGTGTAAGAGAATTGAAAAGGTAAAATCAACCGGCAACTTGCAATCCTTCATCTCAACAAGCAGACGCCATGCGCTGTTAAAGTCTCTCTCTCTTCCAAATCTGGCAATTACGCTACTGTAAGCCTCAGCTCGAGGCTCGTAGCCTTCTTGAACCTTGGCCCAATTTAAGAAACTAAGAGCCAGAGGGGCGTTTCTGAGAAGTTTGATCACCTCAACCACTAACTCCGGGCTTACTTTTTTAGCCACATTTGAAAGCTTTTCTTCAGTGCCAGGAGAAGACCAGCTTTCGGTATTCAGTATGCGGTACATGGAGATCGCCGTCTCACTCTTTCCCAAACGTCCAAAAAGCGTGATGTCCATCTCGATAAAATCATCCTTGTCTACTACAAAGGCATTCTCCTCATCAGAACCTTCACTCTCAAAAAAGAGGTCACCACTATAGAATGGTGGGGTAACTTCAGAGATGCACGAAGCATCAGACCTTCCCTGTTGCAGTGCAGGGTCATCCTTTGAGTCATGCTCTGTCGTTCCATCGATTCTGTTTGCCAGCAGTAAGATCCCACTGCCCACATCAGCATGCACAGAAGATGCAAAACCCACATCTGTAGCCCCACTTGAAAATGCACGGAAATACCTGCCATTATGAATTGAACGATCCAGAAGAAACTTGCCAGGAAGCTCGTATGCAGGATCATGGACGGTATAAAGACGTGGGCGCAATTGAAGGCGTCTCTGAGCAGCCTTTACGGTGGAAAGAAATTGCAGGCTTGCTGTTCTTTCTCGTCCCATGGACTCAAAAATTCTCACCTCATGGTCAGTGGTTCCTTGCTCAACTCAATAATCTTATGTCCTCCTCTAGGCTCTCTCTCATGTATGTTGGTCATAGTGTTGTTTAACTTAAAGAATCAAATTAAAACGGAATTCCAAGGAATCTTACTATCGTTACGGAAATAAAAGTGCCATCTTACATATGTTATTTTTTTGTATTGTGTCTCGCCTTGGTAGGTGTGATGATTTGTATAATTTATCCCTACAATGAAGAGTGAGGTTGAATACAAGGGATTCTTAACAATTTAAGATAGAAGTTTAAACAGTAAACCTCAAATAGTAAGAGATGAGAGTTAAGATAGCTTAATCTTCTTTAAGTAAGCAGGCCTTGCTATGTACAGTCATGATATCATTCACTCGTCATGCCAAGTCATACTTGTGTCTGGGTCTAAACACCTCTAGTTGTCTACTAAATGGTAAACCTCAAAAGTAAGAGATGGGATTTGAGATAGCTTTAACTTCTTTAAGTAGGCAGGCCTTGCAATGTACAAGTCAAGATATCACCCACTTGTCAAGCCAAGCCATGCTCCATATCTAGGTCCAAATGCCTCTAGTTGTCAAAGTAAAGACGTCACCCACAATCTAAGCTAAGAGATTGTGATGTCTAGATGTACTTAAACACAGAGTTTTGAGATGCAAAGGGTCTTGTTAAGACCAGTGTCCTAAACCATGACCCGCTTGCCAAGTCAAGACATTGATTTTTGTCAAAGTCTAAACACCTCTTGTTGTATAAGTCAAGACGTCACCCATTGTCAAGTCAAGAGATCGAGATGACTAAAGGTACTTAGGTAGTCGTTTATAGTATTTTTTGAGAGTACGGCTACAAAGAGATCTTTTCAACACATCATGTCGATACATTGCTCCAATGTCTGGGCCTAAACGACTTCAATGCCTAAGTTAAGATGTCACCCACAATGTAAGTCAATCAATCTTGATGTCTAGGGTACTTCAACGACGTGTTTTTTGAGTGGAGAGGGCTGCGTAGCCTAACACCTTTGGTTGTCTAAGTCAAGACATTGCACTTGGTCAAGGTCTAGACCATTTGGCCATTGTTCTTTGTTTGCATAGCTAAACTTTCCTATCTGGGAGTTTGATTTGTTATCACAAGATTCTCACTATGTTTTCATCTTTGTTAAATTTAAATATACTACCTTTAAGAATAATGTTGGTTCTGAGGAGCCATTATTTCCTCATGCATTTCCAAATATAGTTTCTTTCTTTCTACTCCAAGAATTTCAAGACGTTATCCTTTAGAGCTTACCTTTTGTGTTTGGCACCAAGAGTTTGGAGCAAGATGGCCTAGATGGACAGGAAAGTGCACCTACCAATTTAACTCCTTCTAAAAGCTAAATCCTAGAAGGCTTCTAGGTATTTATTTTACTTATTTGTCAAAGTCTGGGTAGGGAAACTTACTGAGGTGGGTATATATGTGACCCTTTACCCCCATTGTACATTGCATCAGTTACTCATTGCCAAGGTTGATTGGTTCAGGAGACTCTCTCTCTCTCTCTCTCTCTCTCTCTCTCTCTCTCTCTCTCTCTCTCTCTCTCTCTCTCTCTCTCTCTCTCTCTCTCTCTCTCTCTCTCTCTCTCTCTCTCTCTCTCTCTCTCTCTCTCTCGCTCTCTCTCTCTGGAATTAGGGTTGCAGAGAAACGCACACAGCTTGGAGAAGACGAAGGAAGGTTAAGGCACACAATAGAGAGTGTGTTACTTAGTGTGCAATGGGAAGATAGATAGCCCTAGAGTGATGGGCGTATATATCAATGCTCGGGGGGGAAAACCTCCGAAAGAGGGGAAAAATGCCCTGGCGGTCCTAGTGTGTTCACACACATCACTACCACATGTATATGGTAACAAATCCCCCCTGGAGTGATGCGGTGAACGAGAGCTGGCACATGAGTAAAGGGAAGTGCCATGCCCTGAGGACATGATCAGTCCACAAAGGGGAGTAAGCCCAAAGCTTTGCGGAAAGCTTTAAGCTTCTCACGAGACAATGCCTTTGTGAAAGATCTGCAAGGTTGTCCTGTGTTGGCACATAAGCCAAGCTGATCTCTCCTGCTGAGAGCCTCTCCGTGACATAGTGGTAATGCACCTCAATGTGCTTTGTGCGAGCATGAAAAATTGGGTTCCTCGCACTACCAATGCGCTCTGACTGTCAGTGTAGATAGTGTTGGCAGTGTCCTGTCCAACACCCAAATCAGCCATAAGGCGTCTAAGCCATACACACTCAACCACAGCTGCGAAGACTGCCCTGTACTCAGCCTCACAACTCGAAGTGGCCACAGTAGGTTGCTTCTTGCTCAACCATGATATACCTGAACTGCCAAACTGCGTTACATAAACTTCCTCAAATATGTCACCATTCAAGAAAGCAGTAACAATGTCTGATTGATGTATCCCAACCAAAATAAGCTGCCAATGCGCATAGAAAACGCACATTAGTCATACGAAAAATGGGAGCAAAAGTCTCTTCATAATCTATGCCTTTTTGTTGTGCATAACCCTTTGCAACAAGTCGAGCCTTATGGCGATCGATCTCACCATCCGGCTTGCGTTTCAACTTGTAAACCCACTTCGTACCAATGGCCTTTTTGCCAAGAGGCAAATACATAAAGTCCATGTGTCATTTTCTATAAGTGCATCATATTTTGATTGCATGGCAGCCATCCAATTTTCTGAATTCTGTGCTTCATCAAAAGACAGAGGCTCCTCAACATCATGTAAGCTAGACACAGCCAAAGCATAACAATCTGATGCATAAAGATGCATGATGAGAGCCTGAACGAGTACGACTAGACATAGGTACATCCAATTTACTGTCACGCAAAGTGTGCACCAGCCATTTTGGCATACCTCTAGCCTGCTCATTTTGGCATACCTCTAGCCTGCTCATTTTCAGCCCTTTCCTCATCAAGTACATCATGTACATCTGCATCAGTAATAGGCTGATTTGTAACATTTTCAGAAACCCCCATAGGCTGTACATTTGCCTCATTGGAACTTACATTCGTATTTCCACCACCGAAAAGAGGCAATAAAGTGTCATAAATGTCCTGTGAGCTTACATTACTGTCTCTAGTACATGACAGCAAGGGTTGAACAGAATCTTCCACAAACACTACATCCCGTGAAACCAGAATACATTTTATTTGTGGATGATACAACCTGTGACCTTTGCTTTCAACACTATAACCAACAAAAATACATTTGACAGTCTTATCATCCAATTTTTTGCGATGTGTTTGTGGCACCAAAGCATATGCCAAACAGCCAAAAACACGCATGTGCTCAATAGAAGGCTTTCTATCATGCCACGCTTCATATGGAGTAATAGACTGCAAAGCTTTCGTAGGACACCTGTTAAGTACATAAGTGGCACACATGATGGCCTCGAGCCAAAAAGAATGCGGCAAAGCTTGACTTTTGACCATACATCGTGCCATTTCCGTAAGTGACCTATTTTTCCTCTCAGCAACACCATTTTGCTAAGGTATATAAGGCACTGTACATTGGTGTTTATCCCACGACTAGCCAGCAATGCATTGAATTCATGAGACATATACTCCCCCCCTCGATCGGAACGGAGGGTGCCCATAGTACATTTCGAGACATTTTCAGCCATAGCTAGAAATTGTTTGAAGCACATAAAAACTTCGGACTTCGCTTTAAGCGGAAATACCCATGCATGCCTGGAGTAATCATCAATGAAAGTCACGAAGTAAAGGTAATTGCCCAAGGACGGAGTTTGCATGGGCCCACAAACATCACTATGTACAAGCTGCAACCTGCATGTGGCCCTGACTGAACCATCCTTTGGTAACTTTGAACGTTGCATCTTACCCAAAATACAAGTTTTACAAACATGTTTGATAGGTGCTTCAAGAGGCAACAAAGAAGCAACCATATCAAATTCCTTCAAATGCAGCAAACTAACAAAATTTAGATGCCCAAACGTGCATGCCAAAGTTTTGCATCTGAAATAGCCTTTGAGTCCACAACTACATTTGTAAAATTTTACCCACACTTGTCAGACAAAGTGAGCTTATACAGCCCACGGCATAAAATGTCAAATGCAACAATTTCATCACCAAAACTGAGATCACGTATTGTATATTTGTCATCCACAAATCTGACTACAAGTCCAAGTCTAGCAAGTGTAGATACAGACAAGAGATTCTTCTTGATTCCACGTACATAAAGTTCATCAACAAGTGTGAAAGAACTGCCATTAGCAGCAGTAAGCACAATCTTTCCAACTCCCTGAACCGGATAAGAGGCATTGTTGGCACAAGTGACAAAATTCCCATGAGGGACAGACTCGAGAGAGGTGAACAATTCACGATGTGAGGTAATGTGCTTTGTAGCACCACTCTCAAAATACCACACATGTGAATCTGCAGCAACAACTGACAAGCATGCATCATGGACAACAGGATTGTAAGTGCACTCTGCGTTAAAAGCTCATTCTGCATCGACATCAGCATCACAGTCTCCTTTCACAGAAGACTCAACAATGGCTGCATTTGTAGTGGAACCAGCATTTGCAGTGGAACCACCCTCTTTCTTCTTAGCCTCTTTGGCCTTCAACTTAGGACACTGCTTGATAAAGTGATCATTAGCTTTACAATAATGGAAACACATCTTCTTTTTGCCCTTATCACCAGAATTGCCAGACGATGTGCTGCCAGCAGAAGCATTAGGAACAAAAGTTTTGCCACTCGAAGCAAAACCACAAGAAGTGGTTGCATTGTTGTTACCACCCTTTCTTTGAGAAGCAATAAAAGCATGTTCAATTGCACGTTGTCTAGTCTTGTTTTTTCTGGAAAGTGACTCTTGCAACAGCAATGTGCATAATGCATCAAACTTGACAACTTCTGGATTTCCTTGGGTCATTTGTCTTCAAGTACTAGCAAAAGTCTGGTGAGAATCTGGTAAGGCATCAAGAATAGTCTGTACAAGGGAACTGTCTGAAATGACTTCACCTGCAGAAATAAGTTGCTCATTGATATCCTTGACACTAGCAAGGAAAGTGTCCATATCATCTTGCTCATGCATAATCTTTGACTCCAGCTCTTTACGCAGCAAAGCAATTATAGCCTCATTGCGACTTGCATAAAGACCAGCCAATCCCAAGCTTCTTTTGCGGATTTTGTTGAACAGTTGTGAGGAACAATGGTGCGCTTCATAGACAACGCAATCAATGCATGAGCCTGCGCATCCTTAACATCCCAACGAGCTTGTTCTGCTATGGGCAAAACAACTCTAACAGTTGCAATTCTTGCAGCAAGACCTGCAACATCCTCAACATTGCCTACATCCTCAGAACTTGACAACTTCTAGATTTCCTTGGGTCATTTGTCTTCAAGTACTAGCAAAAGTCTGGTGAGAATCTGGTAAGGCATCAAGAATAGTCTGTACAAGGGAACTGTCTGAAATGACTTCACCTGCAGAAATAAGTTGCTCATTGATATCCTTGACACTAGCAAGGAAAGTGTCCATATCATCTTCCTCATGCATAATCTTTGAATCCAGCTCTTTACGCAGCAAAGCAATTATAGCCTCATTGCGACTTGCATAAAGACCAGCCAATCCCAAGCCTCTTTTGCGGATTTTGTTGAACAGTTGTGAGGAACAATGGTGCGCTTCATAGACAACGCAATCAATGCATGAGCCTGCGCATCCTTAACATCCCAACGAGCTTGTTCTGCTATGGGCAAAACAACTCTAACAGTTGCAATTCTTGCAGCAAGACCTGCAACATCCTCAACATCGCCTACATCCTCAGAACCAGGACGTACATCAATCCCTGCACAATATTCCAGACGCCCTTTGACACAAGAATATGTTGCATCATGTAAGCTCACATAGGGTAATTGTCCCCATCCAACCTGTCCTTAGCAGAGCAAACATCTTGAACACATTTGTGTTGTTGTCAGCCATGGTAAATGCTGCACCTGATGTGAAAACTGCCCGAAAATAGGAGAAATGGAGCGGGAACAACACTTGCTATATAGCACAAACCGTAGAAGATTGTAAGACACCTGGTATGCAGAAAATTGCACTGACAAAAATTCTGCACAAAATGATGAAATAGTATGTGCAGTATTGCCTGTAGTGAAAACGGAGGCCGAAATAAGCCCGAATCAAAAATCTGAGCAGACTGAGCTCTACGAGGTTTCCCAAAATATTTGTCGACCTGCGAACGCTTGCCAAAGCTCACTGAAATCGGAGAAAGTGAGCAGGTGTGTGCTGGAGCAGATGGCGACTAAGCCCGGGAGGACGCAACCTGCTCTGATACCAATTGTTGGAATTAGGGTTGCAGAGAAACGCACACACCTTGGAGAAGACGAAGGAAGCTCAAGGCACACAATAGAGAGTGTGTTACTTAGTGTGCAATGGAAAGATAGATAGCCCTAGAGTAATGGGCGTATATATCAATGCTCGGGGAAAAAACCTCCTAAAGAGGGAAAAAATGCCCCGGCGGTCCAAGTGTGTTCACACACATCACTACCACATGTATATGGTAACATCTCTCTCTCTCTCTCTCTCTCTCTCTCTCTCTCTCTCTCTCTCTCTCTCTCTCTCTCTCTCTCTCTCTCTCTCTCTCTCTCTCTCTCTCTCTCTCTCTCTCTCTCTCTCTCTCTCTCTCTCTCTCTCTCTCTCTCTCTCTCTCTCTCCCCCCTTGGTCTCTACGCTTTTGCATCGTTGACTTTGATATGGTATCAGAGCCTTGGTGGAGCAAGGCGACTTCGTTGAGAGAAGGTATGGAGAACCTCCCTTTATCGGCAGCGTCCATCATCCTCTACCTGGCAGCATCTCAAAACGGGTGGCGTTATTCCCTCTGTTTGTGCCTTTATTCCATTGCTCCCTTTTCCTTGCATTTTCAAAATGCAGCAGGTATTGGCACCGTCACCCCTTCCCTTGTACTCACAGTGCCATCGTCGACAGTGAGCCCATTGCCAACGTTTTGAAACTCTAGCAGTAGGGACACCTACTGCCAGTAATCTGCCCTTTCGATTGCGTTTTGACACGCCAACCGGTTGCAATACTTGGCGTAGAGGACGTTCTGTTTCCCTCTTTGCTTGCATATGGTGACCTCCAGCAGCATTTTGAAACGCTTTCCCTTGCATCCCTCAACGACGACACCCCCCTCTTGATTGTAGCAGTGCTATCCCCCCTTCCCACTATTGAGCCCAGCTTTTTAAAACGTTGTAGTCGGGTGGAGGTGGGTACCTTGTGAAGAAAAAAGGGAATTTTTCCTTCATATCGGTGGCTTGGGGGCAAAGGTTTTCAAGTCCTTTGATAAGCTGTTTTGGAAAGCTTTGGCAAAAATCTTAGAATGGTCTGAGGCCCCTTTTTTGGAGTGTGAAGCTTTGAAGCTATCTCCCCTCCTTGCTAGTGACGACGGTACTCCCTCCCCCAAGCTTTGCATTTTAAAACGCTTCTACCAACTCAAGATCCTTTATGATGACCACTACCCCAATTGTCGGCAACCCGAAGACTCTTGCAAGCCATAGCGTTTTAAAACGCTACTCAGTTGTGGGTTTTTAGTGCCCTTTGGACATTGGAGGAGACCCCTCTCGGGGTGGATTGTCTTGGAAATTTTGAAAAGGAAATTTGCAGAGCATAGATCATCTCTCTTGAAGACTCTTTTGAAGAAGTTTCAAGGGCTTCTAGAGTGGCTTGGAAGAAGAGGAGATTGGAGCTCAAGAGAGGGGTGTGAAAGTTCTTTTTGAGGAGCAAATTCGCAGGAATTAAAGCTTGGAGCCCATTTTCGTATGGAGCTCTTTGTGCAGATTTTGTGAAGTGTCTTGGGGATTGTGCAACCACCCTTTGAACTGTGAGAAGAACTTGCAAATTCAAGAGCTTGCAACTTCAATATGGCCCCCCTTGCTCAAGCGCCAGCAACAATGACCAAAACCAACAAAAGTCTATGGATAGCATATTGACCACCATCCCAGTTAGTGGCCTATGCTCTAGTGAAGTTCTCAAGGAAACCATCAATTTGTTTGGCTTGAGATTGTGAAGCCAAAAGCAAATGCACAAGTTCGCTAGAGGACCAGCGCAAAGGCAAGCTTGACAAGGAAGACAGTACCAGTACTCAGTTAGCTGCCTCAGTACCAATGAGATCCAACAAAAAATGTTATAAATGTGACATGACGCTTTGTTTGGCTCGGAAGAAAGCCCATCAAGTTACATTCAACCATTACCCGTGTACCTTGAGCCTCTTTTGCCGCTCCCGTCAAATTGTAGCAACATGTTACTTGCCTATCATCGCTCGACTACAACTTTTGCACGTGGTTGTGGAGGAATATGGTCTGGCAAGGGAATACGGTAGAGCCTTGAAAATGCAAAGCTAATAGGTGAGCATCAGGCATAGGGGATAATCAAGAGCAGCATGTGATGCTTTTCTAAGCCTTTGAAGACACTAACAAGCTGAGGAGCATGGACAAGGTGGAATGTTGGTACACACTTCAAGCAGCGGGGGGATGAGCAAATTACACATGGTTTGGAGGTACTTTGGAGTTTCCCAGTTGAAGGACGTCATATATGCAGCATGTGCTTTGTCTAGTCCAGTGACTTTGCATTTTGACACAGCAACTACCATATAGCGTGGACTTCTTGCCTTTTGAGTAGAGTATGAGAATCCTGCTCATTCAGATGCTAGAGGAGTCTTGTAAGCATTGCACACAGCCATGGCCAACACACTCAAAGAGCGCCACAAGCCCAAGACATAACTGAGATTTTGACAAAAACTCTCCTGGCTTGCTACATTTTTACCTCCTCCTCTCAGCCAGCCATGACCCCACCATGTCCCTCACACGGAGGTGATTGTCTAGCTTTGCTTCTAGCCTTGTCCACCTGCTTGGACAAGTAAACAACTTGCCACAAACTTGTCATTTAAAGCTAATTGCAGATGGTTGGCCAATGTAATACATAAGAGGCCGCAACAAATCTTTGCAAAATAAATGTCATGAAAGACAATTTTAAAAGCGAGTGTATTGTAAATTAGGAAAGAAAACTGGCTAGCAAATGGACAAATCGTGAAGCAGGTGACAACAAGCTTATCGTAAGAGAGATAGAGTTATATTGCAAATGGGATCACTATCTTCCTTGTGCTGATGAGGCTATTTTGAGGTTCGGGGAAACATCACTAACTTCCTTGTTTGTAGATGAGTTATCAATGGGAGGGAGGCGTCAATGTCACGGCTGTATAATGCAATTGCCAAACAAGGCACTAGCCCTTTTTGAGTTGGCGCCTCTACTTCAACTAATTGCTTGTTTTCTTGAAGGCCAAGCCCTCAAACTTGGAGTTATTTCGCAATGAACAAGAGAGACAAAGGAGAAATTGGGATTTGTGCCCCATGCATTCTATGTTGATGTTTATATGCTTATGGAGAGACTAAACCTTAATTGTTCTTTTTTTCTTACTTGTGTAAAGATTTTCATGGGCAGTGAATGATCTTGGGTAAGCTTGAGACTCGAGAGATATGGAGAAGCGGCACCAAACATTACAGATAGTGGACAATTGTTGTTTTCTCTCTCTCTCTCTCTCTCCCCCCCCCCCCCCCCCCCCCCCCAGCCTAGTGGCCAACTTCCTGCCGAGAATTTGAGTGAGCTATGGCCCCCAACCAAACGTAACGTATTCCATGCAAAGTAAACCTAGCTCACAAGGAACTTTGGATGACTTACCATATTGATACTTTTGGCACGCTAGGGCTTTTGCTAGATAGAAGTTGGAAAAACAACTCATGGAGCTAGCAAATGTGAGGTTTTGTAGTTCAATTACTAGATGCAACTAGCAAAGTGAAGGTTCTTATGAATTTGTTATATAGTAGTATATTGTTTGCTAGATGGAAGTAGCAATATCATAGAAGCTATGCATTTGCTAGATAGTAATGTTGTGTAGTTGCTACTTGGAAGTAGCAATTTGAAATTCCAATATAGTTACTATATAGCAATTTTGGTTTTCCACATTCAATATACATTCGTAACAAAACCTAAGCATGTAGCAGTATATCCCTTACGACTAGGACTAGGGAAATTAATATCTTTGATATCTTCAAAGATTCTCGATAAGTTAAAAAAATTGAAAGTGTTTTTTCTTTTTAAAAAATAGAAAAGACTCTCTAGAGGAGCGTCGAATTTTAAACTCGTAGCTTTGTAGCATTATTGTGGTAAAAGTCTAGTAAAAAAGAGGCTAGGCTTGGAGTTTAATACTTGCAGCTTTCTAGCTCTGGAGCACAGACCAATTAATGTCAATGAAAGCCTTGGGGAGGTGTATGCTACAATGTGCAATCGTATCTCTCTCTCTCTCTCTCTCTCTCTCTCTCTCTCTCTCTCTCTCTCTCTCTCTCTCTCTCTCTCTCTCTCTCTCTCTCATGTTCCTTAAAAAACCATTATGATAGCTTATCTCGCACTCTTAATTTGATATGTGCAATCGTAGACATCTCTCTCTCTCTCTCTCTCTCTCTCTCTCTCTCTCTCTCTCTCTCTCTCTCTCTCTCTCTCTCTCTCTCTCTCTCTCTCTCTCTCTCTCTCTCTCTCTCTCTCTCTCTCTCCACGTTCCTCTGGTAAAAACCATTCTTATATCTTATATTGCACTCTTAATTTGATATGCCCTCCCAAACCTTATTGTAGCCTCTTCATCCTCACGACGTCCCCCCCCCCCCCCCCCCCCCGCGGGAAAAACACACACATTGACTTAAAATGCCCAGGGATGCAAATTTTGTGCATCTTCTCTCATTTATCTTCACTACAAATTGTTGTAACATGAATCTGGCTCTCGCTCCTCCATTCTTGTCTTTTAGAAGTTTTAGTTGTGCCCTGCTTAGTAGTGTGTGGCCTCTGTAGTGAGTGTGGTTTGTTATTATTCACTTGTAGGCAATGTGAGTCCATAGTTGCAATGACAAAAGAGATTTCCCTTCTAGGATCCTTGAAAGGAAGTTCAAGGGCCTTGAGACGTAGCTTTTGGTGTTGAGAAGGGGTGAAAGGGCAAGGAGCTCAAGTAGAATAATCGACGGTTTCTATAAAGACAACATTGTGTCATTGTATTATTCATGTTTTACTTAAACTTTTGCATGGGGTTGTTCATCCCTTTTTGGCTTCGAGAGTCCCTAGAATGTGCTACTAAATGAATAAAGGAGGGGGGGGACCGGGGGGGGGGGGGGATTTTATTGCAGCATTTCCTTTAGCTTAGCCCTTACCTCTCTCCACAATAAGGTTGCCCATTTCCATTGAAGGGTTCATATGCTGATTGGTTTTCTTGTGGTTGTGTAGTTTCCTTGTCAGAGGAGGATTGCTTTCTTGGCTTTCTCAGTGTTTAGTACACTACTAGCATCATGTTCTACTTCTATATCTGACTCCATTGTCTCACTACCTTCAAGGAAGGGAAGTAGACTCCCTAAAAAAGGTGGTAATTTATGAGACAACATAAGAGGCAGGAAGGTGCACTTCCTTTTTTTGAGCTATTGGAGGGTATGTAGTGCAGTAGATCCACCATTTGTGCTTAGCCCCATTCCTTCATACATATGCCCCAAGACTACTAGACACCATTCTCTCTCGAAAAATACACCTATTATGATGTTGTTTTCACAGGATGGCACTCTAGGACAACTTTACAGGAGAGGTTCTTAAGTGCACATGTGAAGGTGGATCATTGTCATTGAGGCTTAAACGTGATTGCTTGGAATGTTGCGAGAAGTGTGCCAAAGCAAGGAAATCAATGATTTCCTTTGACTACATTCCCATCGGGCCTCAACTAAAGCTATTGACAAAGAGTAGCACTTATTGCCATTCTGCTCTAATCCTCTTTGCAAGAAGTCTTACACTACTTTTCCCACCAGTAGATGTTATAAAGCTCTTCAAAATGTTGTGGGAGAAGAGTACAACTTTGTCTGCATCGAGTCTAAAGAGGACATTGTGTGTAAAAAGAGCCTCCAAAAGGTACATAGAACCATCAGATTGTTGTTTTTTTTGAAAGATCTCATGATTTCAAACCAAAATTTATTTTTGGGTGGCCATGTGAATAGGGTGATCCTCGAAATGTAGCATTGCTGCTACATTGGGATGGATTTCAAACATCACAGACAACCCAAAAGAGTTGTGGGGTAGTAGAGGTCATGGTGTCGAATCCAGGAATCAAGTCTTCCATTGATATCTTGCCAGCTTTGTTTATCCCTCAAAGTTGCAAGAAAATTATGAAGGTTTCTGGTGAAGATTTTGGGGCATTTTTGGAACCTTTGCTAGATGAGCTGGAAAGCCTATACCTAAATGGTTTGGAGGTGCATGTATGACTATCCCATAGAGAAGATCTTTGGTGCCAATCAACAAGGTCTTTCAAAGCTATGTACAATACGATACGCGCTATTGTCATGATGGTTACAGGAGACCATCCGGAATAGTGCAAAATAGGCCTCTTCAAGGATGGAGGACAAGAGTTTTGTAGGCGTGATAAACCTCAAGCAACTCTAGTACGACCTGGTATAGGATCAAAAGAGGGGCGATACATCTATAATGAAAATCGCCGACAAGCTAGATATCCACCTTCAAAGAGGACCATTGAGGAGATGACAAAAGCTCTTGATGAAGCTAAATGGTGTTGCACAGACAAAGAAAAGGAAGCATCATGGAAAGAAGCTGGTCTCTCAGGAGAGTCCATACTTTGGAGATTATGTGATCTATATGGATTTTCTCTCTCTAGATTTAGTCTACGACCCAATCCATATCTTATCATTGAATGTATTCAAGAAATATATCTCACATTTATTTGAAAGTGTTGAGGCTCCTCTGAAGAAAGAAATCGATGTTGCTATTTGTGTTGTTAAAAAGGCAGCACCTTCCTCCATTCGATATGGACGTTGGCCTAACTCCCCAAGCATCTACTTTGCAAGCTTCAAGGCAGAGGAGAACCAAAAGCTCATCCAATGGTGTCTACCATATGTTTTGAGAGTTGTTAGTGGCATTCCTCCTGAAATGCATGTTTTGGGATTTTTGATGATTGACATTGCACACAGCTTCTACAACCATAGTAGAGATCATGGATGGTCTGTGAAAGACATAGAAGTTGTGAAGACATTGCTACAATCATGGAGAGTTCGAAATGAATAAATCTTTGGTGCGAACTTATCACCTCTAGAACATGTAGCTGGTATGTATATCTTGATTAGTTAACAATAAGTTTGATATATTTGTTTAGGAGAGTAATCTCTTGATAACTTGTTTATAGATAATGGTGAGATGCTTGATGATGTCTTGCGCCATGGGTTGCATGAAGCTTTTGGTGTTACATATTTGAGCGTCTTGTAAAGGCATACAACTCCAACAAAACAAATAACATGGAGGATGAAGCTTCATTTGCAAAGTTCTATTTGAGAAGGTTCTTCACAAGAGCTTTTCACGCTATCCGTGGTGATAGTGACAATCTCTTACCTTCTGAAAGGTTTTTGAAGGACCTACATTGTGCATTGATTCTTTCTCAAAGCAGGTCGCTATTAGCAGATGCTCCATGACATGATTGCTCTCCGTCACATATGGATGGGCTATTGGTTGTGTCTTCAATTGAAAAGGCTAAATCTATCTGGAGTGATCTATTAAAATATGGAAGCAATTCACCATGCACTAGAAATCTTCTTCTCAAGGGGATTGCATTATCAAAGAAGAGATGCACTTATAGAGATCCTACTATTGAAGAGAAAACTTATCTAAAGAAGTTTTGGAACATTCCAGAGCAGTACTTCCAATGTTTGGAAGTAAAGACATACCAAAAGGTCCTCTTTAAAGGGGATATATTTAATGAGGGCAGTAATGTCATAGTGAAGGTGGATACCGATGATGCAACGGTGGAACATAGAGGTCACTGGAAGGCTTGTATAACATCCTTGTTCTCAACACAGTTTGATGGAAAGTGTATGCTTTTCTTTGGTGGACGGTATTACAAGCAATGCATTGTGGGAAACGGGGACTCGAAACAATTGTTAATGGATCCAATTACTCAAATGAGTGTGCTTGAGAAGGCCCCTTTGCCTTTCACATGGGATTTTGTTCGGCCCATCTACTCTATACTTCACAAATTTATTCCATTTCCAATACCAAGGAGGCAGAGGCTCATTGCTTATGAGGTGAAGAATTTGAGGCAGCGTGATAGCTTGTTAATGGAAGGAGGTTGTGGAAATGTTCCATTATGGGTGGAGGTCCATGATATAGTTCAAGTGTGCTTGAATAGCGAGAATGCAATACAGATTCAGCATGCTGTTGTTAGAGAGACCGATTACGAAAGCAAAAGGGCAAAGCTTTCTTTATTGGAGCGTGATGCATATCAACAAAACACTTATAAAGTTTGCAGAGAGGAGCATCAATGGAGAAGTTGGGATACATGTTCCATTCAAATTAAAGATTGCACAGTCACAAAACAAAAAAAGGTTATAAAGCCTGGACAGCGGCTAGATGGATACCTATTGTTTTGCATTCTCCATAGACATATAATTGTGGTAGCCCCTTTTATTCAATCACTGCTAGTTATCTTGTGGAAATATTTTAGAAAGACTATTGCTTCATGGATGACAATTTTTGTATTCATTGTTATGGTGTTCTTTACATATCTTTTGTATAACTTCACTCATATGGTATGCAAGCATGGCTAGTACATTTGTGGAAGTAGTTTAGAATGCTAGTATACTTGTGGAAGTAGTTTAGAATGACTATTACTTCATAAATGACAATTTTTGTATTCATTGTTATGCAAGTAGTATACCTATGGAAGTAGTTTAGAATGACTATTGCTTTATGGATGACAATTGCTAGCTTCATTGTTACGATGTTCTTTGTATATCTTTCTTAGAACCTCATCATAGAGTATGCTAGAACTTCTGGGAGACCTACTTTATGGATGGAAATTATTGTACTTATTGTTATGGTATTATTTATATATCTTTTGTATAACTACACTCATAGAGTATGCAAGCATGGCTAGTATACTTGTGGAAGTAGTTTAAAATGCATATTATTTTATACATGACAATTGTTGTATTCATTGTCACGGTTTTCTTTACATGTCTTTCTAAAACATTACTCATAAAGTAATGACAAGTGTGTGTATAATTTTTGAGATAAATTTTATTACTTAAAGTCTTGCTGCTCATGTGTGTGTTCAATGCTTTGTCTTTTCAGATATGAGTTATCCACAGTCCTTTGTGGAGCAACTATTGTCTTTGTCCAATGAAGAGGCTCTCAAATTTTTAGATTCTTGGAGGGCCAGTCATCTTGGAAATAAGAGAGTTGTTTCTTCTCCATCTAGCATCTGTATAGGTGTTGACACTACCAGCACCGAGAAATATGACCCAACCATATATGAACAGGTGTTTAGGCCTCCACCTCCTAAGCTTAGAGAACCCAATAAACTCTATGGTAGGGATTTCCTCTTACAAGAGGGTAATAACCAACATAGAGTTCTTTATTCAAAGTATGGGTTTGTTAGAGGATGGTTTGCCAAACACAAGCCATTTGGAGACTTTAGAAATAACATGGAGAGAAAGAATACCGTGTTGGATATAATAAGAAAAAATAAAGGTGAACTTAAGCCTGTAAGAGTAGCTGGACAAAATTATCATTGGAAAGAAGAGGACGTTTATACATGGGCCAGCAAATCTCTTGCGGCAAAACGAAAATGGAGAAAAAAGAAACCAAACAAGGAATTATCTTCTAGCAGCCCAATGGTATGTGTCATTTTTTAGGATTTTCTCTAAGTAATGAACTTCTATTATGTCAAAGTATAATCAAAATGTTTTCATGAAATTAGATAGAAAAAGAAAAAGATGATGATGATGATAACCAAGAATTTCATGAGAGTGATGGAGGAGAAAGTGAGCTAGGAGAATATGGTTCACTCACAAAAATTGTGAGTAATCCTCTAAGGTATTGGGAATTTATATGAAAACTAATGATGAAGAAAGTAATGCTTTTGTTGTTATTGAATAGCTAAAGGATGCTTGTGCACAAGAAACCACTTGTATATCTATTGAAGAAGAAGAAGAGCAACCACAAGCTACTCATGTAAGCACTTCTATCTTAAAATAACAATAATGTATGACCTATGATGATAAAATTTGTTATTATGTGTTTAGAGAGAGACAGAAGCATACGTTCCTAAGATGCCATGGGAAAATCATGATTTACAAAGTGATGCTTATGAGGTATGTGTGGTTTACTCCTCTCTCTCTCTCTCTCTCTCTCTCTCTCTCTCTCTCTCTCTCTCTCTCTCTCTCTCTCAAACGTGCGCACACACACACACACACACAACGATATCAATTGAAATAATTGAGATAAATTTAGCTAGTTTTGTGTGCGTGTGTGAGATATCCAAATTCAATCACTTAATGCGCAGGCATATAGAAACTACATGCAAGATGAAGAGTTTGTCCAATGCTATCAAGAAAAGGATATGGAAGTAAGCAATGAATTAGATGAGTGTGAAGACCATATCACAAAACTGGTACAATTCTAATTCATGTATTTTTTCACTCTAAAACTTTTTGTTGTGTCAATCAATATTGCACTCTTTTCTTGAATAATTTGTGAAGGAAAAAATCAATGGAAGGACACAAATTATAAGTGGTGCAAACCAAGAACAAAAAAGAAAAAGCACACGAAAGCACAAGGTACTATTCAAAGATGCTTCACATGGAATATTTAATGAAATACTTACCCTAAATTTAATGTTAGAAAAAAGCCATGTTTTCCCACTAAGATTGAAGAGCTACTAAAGGAGAAAGATCAAGCTTCAAAGTTTTTGAAGCTTAAAAAGAAAAAGGTATTTTTCTTCACAATAATAAGATTCTTTAAATATTTTTGCATGTGGCTATAAAATAAAAGAGTGGACTTTAATTGTTTTAGTAGCACAAATCTGATTGGGGATGTTCAATGAATCAAAATCAATGTGTGTTGAAATCTCAGGTTTGCAATAAAAGCTAAAAACATTGCCTTACTTATGTTCACAGAAATAATACGTGTCACTTTTTAAACCATGTTATTTTGTTATGACAGTTATGTAGGCACGAAATTTGTCCAGGGATGACAAAGAAACTATATTAAAGAAGTGGCTAAATCTCAAGAACGTACAAGACATGTACCACTTGATCAAGCCAACGTATTTTGCTATGCAGAAATCGAATAGTTTCCTCAAGAAGAGAGCAAATGAGGATACTAATACTTCCACTATGTGTGAAGATTTAGTTACATGGCTTTTGTTAGAAGGCCTGATAATTTTGTATTTTGAAAAAGTTGGCTCTTTATCCATGAAGGATATCATTGTAACAAATGACAAGTAGTTTTATAATCCAACCACATGATTTAGGAACTGTAGCATGTAACACACGTTATGTAAGCTTTCATTTGTTGTACTCATAGCTATCTTTATGAATTAAGCTTACTTTAGTCTCCTAATGTTGAAGTAATCTCTCCTAGATTGTTTGCTCATGGAAAAATTTCTAGATGAATTACTAGTTTGTGTCTACATGTTCCTTAATGAATTATTAGGTGAACTACTAGGTTGTTTATAGAAAAGTTGCTAGATAAACTACTAGTTTGCAAGCAACCGTCCTTATATATTACTAGATGACTTGCTAGGTCGTAAACAAAAATTGCTAGTTGACTTACTTGTTTGAAAACACCGATATGTAAGGTCAAACTGGTAATTGAGTCAACTCCTACATTGAACTAGTAATTTTTTTACCATATTGAAACTTGAATTGCCATATGGCTATTCAACTCTCCATAGAGTAACAAATTACTATATGTAGCATCTAGGAGTTCTCTTTTTTACTAGTTTGCACTCTTACTAGATGTGTGTATTGAAACTAGTGAATCATCTAGCAATCATATATGTTCTACTATATGGTAAGCTATCCAAAGCCCCTTGTGGCTTAGATTGATGTGCCTTGCTTGTAGATCAATTTATAGAGAGGTACTACCCAAGCTCACGGAGCTACAACAACATATCAAGCTATTTGGGTATGATCATCTTTGCTGACCTCAAGGTTGATGACACTGAGTTGCAAGACCCTACTGCGTCCAGGGCCAATGAAGGCGGCAATCTAGTTGTTTCTCACTGTCATGGCATTAACAAGCCATGAAGAGTTATCTTCACTGACCTGACCTGAGCTACCTATTGTCTCCATTGATTAGAGAAAAGGTTATGAGCATCGGTGCAAATCGAGTAGCGGTGTGGGCAATGCATCAAGGGAGCTGTGCAGTCACTAGCTGTGGAGTGCGAGCGAAGGAGAGGGTAGCTTGAAGCAAAAAAGGAGCTAGCAGGCTCCATTGCGGTAGTCAAGGAGGGTGATGCTACAAGCGAGAGAACTGTGGGCAAGGCAAGATCCTATTAGAAGCTAAGTGTGAGGCATGCGCGCGGAAGGGCGTTGCACACTACATCATCACGTGTTGGGATGCAAGCCTGTTTGTGGTGTTTTCTCTCTCTCTCTCTCTCTCTCTCTCTCTCTCTCTCTCTCTCTCTCTACGTTAAAACAATCTTCTTCTTCTCGATAGTTTCCTGTGACGTTAAAACAATCTTCTTCTTCTTCTACTCTCTCTCTCTCTCTCTCTCTCTCTCTCTCTCTCTCTCTCTCTCTCTCTCTACGTTAAAACAATCTTCTTCTTCTCGATAGTTTCTTGTGACGTTAAAACAATCTTCTTCTTCTTCTCCTCTCTCTCTCTCTCTCTCTCTCTCTCTCTCTCTCTCTCTCTCTCTCTCTCTCTCTCTCTCTCTCTCTCGTATCTTTCGTCACTAAATGGTGTAGGCCTACTTATTACAAGTCACATGGTAAACTCTTCTCCAAGCACCAATTGACTTGACGCAGGGCTAGAAAAAATACATGTGCGCATATGTCGCACGTGTCAATGCAAGGAACTTGCCGATACATTGTGTGCGAGCCACAAATGGCTCCAAGCACACAACAACCTTAAACTAGTAAGCTGAAAGATGGCGATGGTGTGTCACTCACCGCTCTATGCTTGCTGTCGTGGAGGATTCCTCGCCACGAAGAAGAGGGAAACGTCGGTACGCCACGCTCAACCGCCTTGCCGTCGTCGTGCCACGGCAATGCTCGATCTCTCTCTCTCTCTCTCTCTCTCTCTCTCTCTCTCTCTCTCTCTCACGCATACACACACACACACACACACACACACACACACACACAAGGAGATGAAGAAGAAGAAGATGGAGATGGACCAAGAGCACTCTTCAATTGCACAAATGAGAGAATGAGTGAATTTTAGGTTTAGTTGACTCTTATATGAGCTCGCCCCATTCTCACTTGGACGTCCATGCTTAGCCAACTAATCCCTTGAATGTTCCAGTTAGAGTGCGCCTCTCATCGCGATCACTCTTACCTTTTTCCTATTGAACCGACAAGCCCGGCACCTGACTCTACCAAGTAAGTAATACAACGTCCGTCGTAGGTGATAGGGTGTTCGTGAGCCGTGAGGGTTAACATGCCGCCCTTCCTGATGTAGATTCCGTCCTCGGAAGCTATTGAGTTGAAGCTCGTTTGTCGAGGTGGAAGAGCATTTGAGATGAATGTCCTTAGCCTTCTTCAGTAACTGCAAAATCAAATAACATTGGCACAGTAACTGCATTCTCATATACAATTAAAAAGCATATGTAGTTGTAGGCAGACAATTTGATTGGTAACAGAATTTTAAACCATTTGTCAGCAATAGACATTAAATTGCAATATAATCAAACGCATAAACAATTGTAAAGGTAAAAAAATTAAACAAGTCTGGAGTCGCTAATTTAATGGTCGAAAGGCACTAAAGATCGACTATTAATACCATGGGTAAGCTTCTTAATTTTCTCTGGTCAATTAAGTTGTTTAATTGCGAGAGCCAAGTATTTCATGTTCGAGGGTTGACTAGAGGCTATACCTAGAAGACCTTGTAGTTAAGCTACAATAAAAGGAATTTCTCATGAAATCATCGCCTGACTGATTACCTTTTCTTTGACCCCCCAAAGTCTTTTCACAGTAATTCAATTTTGATGCGTGTGCTTATTTTGTATGCCTTGGGTTTTTTGCTTTTCAAGAAAAAGCGCCCACATTAGGAACCTCTAGGGCTCTAGTACCATAGGCGATACATGTGAGTGGAGTACCAAATCAAGCTGAGGTTTCTCTTCCAGCTTAAGATTTTACATTGTGGCACTTTGATTTTTTGTTCACTCGTTTTCAACATTTTAATTTTGTAACTTTGGGGGGTCATATAACACTGTTACCCTCCCCAAGCTCATCACACTAGTAAACTCCCTTTATAATACTTAAGCTAAAGATCAATAGGGACTAATCCCACTAGAAAGCCCTAGTACATTTCACACAATGCTGCCTAAATCGGATTAAGAACCTACGTAACCATGAATTATTAGGAAGGCATTCCCCATGGTATTAAGAGAAGATCTCTAACACCTAGCTTGGTCAAACTAGCTTAGTCGGACTGCTTGATTTTTAAACCTAGACAAGTGATTATGACAAAAAATTACATTGAATTTAATGTTTGATACTAAGCAAATGCACTGAATATTATGCTACCAATCACAATCAAAGCAGACAAGCATGGATGCAAAAAAGATAAGGGGCAATGCTAATGGACAAGAAATACATGTTTGTGTTGATGGTCGCGCTTGATTTGAAAAGTGGATGAGAGAAAGATTCTATGAAGGTCCAAATCCTAACCACAGCAACACGTTCCTGTACACTCGAGGAAACACAAAGAATACCTCTAGGAGGCACATCAGTGGGAAGAAAAAACTTTGCTAATCACTAAACTCTAAAACAGAAACACTCCTATTGTACTAATCCTACCTACCTTTCATCACTCGAGTGATGAGGATCAAAGGTGTTTGATGACATAGGTTTCTGTTTCAGTGTACCGGGTGTGAATGTGTAGGTCTGGGTCAATGTTTTGACTTTTATTGTGCATACTCATTTGCTAATTGCTCTTGCCCTTTATTATTTTTGTTTTTTGTGAGTATAAGGCTTTATATATACATTCCCTAAGATTGGAGATTAAGAGGTCAGGGAGGAAGGTTGAGAGAGGAGTGAGTGAATGATGACTGTCAGCAAACACTCCCTCCTTCCTTGGGTGGATCATACCGTTTGAAATGTGCTCGTCACCCTTTGAAACCAATTGTTCCAGTTGGTTATAGGTGAGGATTTTCGCCAGTAGTTTTCTATTACCTTAGGTGCCTCATCGAGTTGCAAGGGTGGTAAGGTACTCTCCCAGGATCGAACTTGAAGTGGTTCATCAGGTGATTCTTGAACACTGGGAGGTGTGGATTCCTTTGTAGCTTCATGGAGGTCCACTATTGTAGGTGGAGGCTGTGGAGAAGCTTTTACCTCTATGGATGCATTACATGAGGAGCTAGAAGCTTCATGGGACTCCACCCTTCCTGAGCTAGGTGGAACAAATCGTTCTTTCTTCGGTACCCAAACTAGCTCTAGAGCGGGTGTGTAGCATTCTGTGATTTTTTTCTTTCCACGATCGTCAATTCTTTTTGGAGCTACAGGATTGGGCGCACATGGGTTAGGTCAAGGGGAAGAACACAATCTATGTTTTGGCACCCAGATTTTATCATTTCCTTGATAGTAGCCTTGGGCTTCCAATAGTCGTTTAGGAATCCACCACCACGTTTTCTTACATTTTTTGGGACGAGTGGGACATTTGTTACAAGGCTTTTGTATTTAGCACTAGCTATGGTCGCTAAAGAAACTTTAGGGATCCATTTGTATATTCTTTTTGTTATATGAGGATGAATCTTGTCAGAAGCTATATGCATTGCTTGTAGCATATTTAAGGGTACAAGTGGTGGCATTTCATCCCCCTGAGGTGCTATCCAGGTCGTCCCCCTAGTTCCCCAAGTGTGTATGGTTGCTGCTAGGTGGACCCAATCCACATTGTCCGACTCACTCATCCCAGGTAGTACATCCATATAAGGAGAATCTTCTCCAATATCAGTGTCCGCTTTACACGTGTAACAATACTGCAATGGGGCCGAGTGAACTGTGGTGTCAGATATATGATCAATTATAAACCTGTTTCCTAGAGGATGTGCTCGACCAGTTACAAGATCCACTTGAATGACAGAATCTAGGAACTACAAGTAGACATGGTTTTTAGACCAGTCATGCACCATTTTTACTTCCCTCATGAAAGGATGTCCTAAGATCATCTCCGATGCCATAGTGTGCTTGGAGAAATCCATAACAATGAAGGTAACTCTTATTTTATGTCCAAAGACCTTAATCTTGAGATCTTCTAGCATCCCAATAGGTTTAACAATAGACCCATTGGCCATCTTCACTACAATGGTTGTGGTCGCAAGGTGAGGTCTTTCCATAGTTTCCCATCAATTTTTAGTCACAATGCTAACCCCAACACCACCATCAAGGATTCTCTTCACAGTTAATCCCTTAGTAGTGATTGGTATGGTCGCATTGGATTCATCACCCTTAAAGCATTGTCCCAACTTGTTAACGGGTATTTCTATAACAAGGTTCTCATTTAGGTTGGGTTGTGGATCTAAGTGTTCCTCCTCTATTGGTATCTCCCCAGCTCCATCCATCTGTGCAAATTGTGGTAGCCCAAACTTTAGTTCTCCATTGAGGAAGGCTCGAAGAGCTGAGACTAGCTCAGGGTCTTCATATAGTTTGGACATGATGGTGGTTCTAACTTCTGAAGACATGAAATCCATCCATTTGGCAATGTTTAACGGCACCTTTTGGACTTCAGTCCCTTGACGTGGGTAAGATGGGATCTCCATTTCTTCGATAGGATCAGGTAGTTCTTTCCATTAAGAAGTGAGTACGCCCACTTTCCCATGACTTTAAGCCACTTTCTTCTTGGATGACACTAGGTATGGCTAAGGGTCTATGGACTTTGTGAGGTTGTTGTTGTGTAGGAAACACGGTGTCTGTAATCTCGATCTGCCTAGGTAGATCCGTTTGGGTATCTTCTACCAAACTCCTTAATCGCTTGACTCGCTCAATCTCTTCTGTAGGGTTTGGATAAGTTCCTATCTTCTTCTTGGATCCTGGCCATTGTGGCTCATGAAGATCTTCCTTGTTGGTTTCTATCTTAGTGGTCGTTTTCGTCTCTATGGTTTCACGTGAATCAGAATCCTCTTCAGCGTCGTTCATATATGCAGGGTCATCACCAATCCCTATGTTGGTCTTTGAACTAGGGTCTGACTTCGCTGCTTTTTGCGATCTCTTTCTTCGTGTTTTCTTCTTTTTCTGAGATTGGGCAATTGATGCCGTGTCTCTTTTCTCAAGAATATAATTTTTTTTTAGAGCATCGATCGTGTGAGTACGTTTACTGGTACCACAGGTGTACTTTAATGGCGTGATCTTTGGTGCATTTGGATTATTTGGACATTGGGAAATCAAATGATCTATGCCACATCGATTACACATGAGTATCGACATTGTAGACGTGCTCGCTTGATTCGTTTGCATTCGTGTGGCATTCTTTTGTAGCCTAATAGGACACTCGGCTACACGATGTGGACCTCCACACTCATAGCATTGAAGAGGTGGTCTCTTAGCAGTGTAATTGATATTTTGGCCTCTTGCCGCAAGAGCAGCTACTTGATATACAGGTTTGACTTGTCCCCAATAGTCCTCCATGTAGTATTGTTACTTTTTTCAAGCACATCTATCCCATAGGAAATATTAGGATCTATATCTTCCTCACAGCCTTCCAAACAAGCAATAGATGACTCACAACCCACTTGATTCACTAAAGCGATTCTTAGATGTGGTGGTTGCGGTCCTAGCACTGGAGGTGGTAAGGGTGTTGTTTGAACAACATTTTGGGCCCTAGGGACCATGTGTTGTGTTGTTTGTTCAAGAGGTGGGGCCGGCATCAATATAGGCACTCGAGGTGTGTCTGTCCATGCTAAGGTTGGTCTATTGGCCATCGCGCGCTTAAATACTATGCAATCCTTAGCTTGATGACCATACCTTCCACAGGCATTGCAATTCCCATTGAATTTTACTCTAAAAGTAGGGCATTCACTGGTACTATGCGGTCCATAGCATACTGAGCACCATTGTTGCTCCCTTCTTGGATACATATGATTGTTTTGCGGAGCACGATTGTCTCTAAGACTCTCTTGAATAGCCTTGGTGAGATCTGCTAAAGTCATCTCAGATATCTTTGGCTCCTTAGCAATAGGCTTTAGGGTCATTGGTTGATGCCCTGATGCTTGCAAGCTAATAGATTTAGGCTCAACAGACACTCTTTCTCCTTGAATCATAAAATTATCCTCCAATTGGATCGCATTGGTGGTGACTGCTTCCCAAGTGGTAATACCTCTAATGACTAGGCCATTGTAGATATCCTCATGTCATAATCCCCTAATGAATCTATCAAGCAATTGATTATTATTGAGATCATTTGGATTACAGCAAGAATTCAAATGCTTCAAGCAACTAATAAAGTCTCTCACCGACTCTCCTTCCTCTCGTTGGGCTTTCTGGAGCTGAGAGGCTACACCCCAAAGCACTCCCTCTCGTATGTATTCTTTCAAGAACAGTCTCCTAAGAGTAGGGGTAATCGTTTTTTCTTCCACCCTTAGGGTTCTATACCAATCCCTTGCCTTCCCACTTAAGGTTAGGCTTAAAGCATTGCTCTTATGCAGTTCATTGTGTTCCCCTAGAGAATCGCATATTTGTTCAAACACTTCGATATGCTTTCTCACATCCCCGTCTCCACTAAATTTTTGTGTGAGCTTGGCTATTTGTACTGCCTTACTTCTAGACTCTCTATCAGGCGTGTTACGCATATTCTCAGCAATAGATCGACCAATAGCTTGAGAAAATGTTGCGAAGTCACCTAAGTGAGCGGGCACCGTGGGTGAAGGCGCTTCAGAGACTACATGTGGAGTAGGTATTGGCATTGAGCTTGGCGCATAGGAAGCCCTTGGGTTCCACGTTGGGTAGGATGTTGTGTTATGTGGTGGTCCAAAGTTCATATGTGTGGCCCTAGGCATAGCAGACGTCGGATGTGACATGCTAATGCTAGCCGGTATAGTCCCATGGAAATAAGAACTTGGGTGTTGTGGTTGTGGAGTATAGGTAGTTGAAACAATGAGAGGGGTAGGGGCTACATAAGTGCGATGACCCATAGGTGCATACGATTGGTACATACTTGTAGGTACTGTTGCAGGCATTGAGCTACCATGTAGTGGTGCTTTACTAACAAATGAGGTCCATGACGTGTTTCTCTGCATGCCCATCATTGGGGTAGGCATGGTAGCCGTGGTGTCATCAAGGGAAAGATGAGATAGACTTGGAAAGGTAAAGCTATCACTTGTGGGCTCAGATTGCGCTGAGACCCCTAGAGAAACAACATATGGAGGATCCATCGGACTTACCAAGGGAGTCTCCATTTGCGATAAGGTCGGTTGTGTAGCCTTCCCTGTATCCAAGAATCTCATGAGACTCGTTGAAGGCATGTTGATCCCCTTGTTCTGTCTCTATAACTCAATCACCCTATGGATGACCTCACAAACTCTTTGTTGTTGATCCTCCACACTAGTAGCACCCATTGTGGATTGTAGGACATCTAAACAACCCACGTGATAGGTGTGACCTGTGTATAGGTCGGTCAGAGTTTTCGTTTGTAGTTCGTACTCCCATTTCTCATTTAAGAACGCTCCATCTAGAATTGAGGTGCTAGGGGTGTCCTTTGAGCTAGATGCTATGTTGCTCTCTATGGGTTGACCCTTAGTGGTCGCTAATTCAAGAGCACTCGATTGCTCTCCTAGCAAAGATATTGACATAGGGGCTTACGCTTTTAACTCTCTTTGTTGCTCCACCTCGCGTAAGCTCTCGACATCCTTTTGCCTTGCTATAAGGATATATTGCTCAACCTCTTGCACTTCGATAAGGCTTCTACCATCGAGTAATATAACATCGGAGGGGAATAGCTCTGAAGAGTCAGGAGGTGCAGTGAATGAAGTATTCACATGTACATTCTTTAAGGGCAAAGGGTCTACGTTGTTCATGAATGGAGAATTTACTTCCCCACCCCCCTCATTTATATCATTAGCTCCATGTTCGGAGCGAGTGGCTCTACTAAAGGTTTCCTTCAAGCGGCTAAGCACGCTCGACCCAGACCACGGGCCCATGGCATGCATGTCTTGGCTTGAGCTATTGGGATTAGGCATTAGGAAACCCTCCATGACGTCGTAGTCAGAGGAAGAGTCACTAGCCGCTATGTTTGGGTCTTGGTTTGTACTACCTTGGGTCCCCGCTGAGGGCCCGGAACCTAAGGTAGGTGGATAATGAGAACTCGCGTAAGTCAAAATTCTCTCTAGTTGCTCTTTCTCTAGCACACGACCAGAGCGCAGATGCATGTGCCTTTGACACCCTACAAGCGTCGGCGAATAACCTCAAAGGTAAACCGCTTACTTTTTTAGGCGTCCGTTTTCATTCGTTTTTTTTGTTTTTTTATGTTTTTCAATATTTTTTAATGATCTATTTGTTTGATTAAAGTGTATGATAGCTCGAAACGAGTGTATCACTCAGAGGATCGCGGTGTGCTTTACAGCACAACGTTCGGTCACCTGAAGCTCCGTTGGTCCTCAAAAAAATCGATTTTTAGCTACATGAAGCTAAAATACGTAATTTCAAAGGGCTACTGAGGCCTGAGCCTGAGCATGAGCTTGGGCTTGGGTCTGGGAGATATTCCCGATCTCGATCCTACTTTTTTTTTTAAAAAAAAAAATTAATTTTTTAATTTTTGGATAAGGTCGCCGCGGCCTGCACGCGAGCACACACACACTCTACCTACCTACTTACAACTAATACACCTACTGTTACATATTAACACACTTCATTAGCTCTCATAGATCTACTTCCTACTTACTGTACTTTGCATTACACAAAACTAACAACCTTAATACTAAGACCTTATCACAGAGAAAACACAGTAACCTTTCAAAACTTCATTAACAAAGAAATACACAGTAGCAACACAAAATCCTTCTTCTCAACACACACACCTTCCTTCCCTACCCTTCCTACAATTGACATTGCACCACAAAAGAAGCACAAAGTGCCATTCAAGCTTAGTGTATGGCATTCCCCGGCAACGGCGCCAAAAATGTGCGCGTATGTCGCACATGTCAATGCAAGGAACTTGCCGATACACTGTGTGCGAGCCACAAATGGCTCCAAGCACACAACAAGCTTAAACTAGTAAATTCAAAGATGGCGATGGTGTGTCACTCACTGCTCTACGCTTGTTGTCGTGGAGAATTCCTCGCTGCGAAGAAGAGGGAGACGTCGCTACGCCGCGCTCAACCGCCTCACTGCTGTTATGCCGCCGCAATGCTCGATCACTCTCTCTCTCTCTCTCTCTCTCTCTCTCTCTCTCTCTCTCTCTCGCTCTCGCTCGCATACACACACACACACAAGGAGATGAAGAAGATGGAGATGGAGCAAGAGCACTCTTCAATTGCACAAATGAGAGAATGAGTGAATTTTAGGTTTTAGTTGACTTTTATATGAGCTCGCCCCATTCTCACTTGGGCGCCCATGCTTAGCCAACTAATCCCTTGAATGTTCCAGTTAGAGTGCACCTCTCATCGCGATCACTCTTACCTTTTTCCTATTGGACCGACAAGCCCGGTACCTGACTCTACCAAGTAAATAATACAACGTCCGTCGTAGGTGATAGGGTGTCCGTGAGCCGTGAGGGTTAACAATACAATTTTTCCTAACTTAAGAAAATAAGGGCCAACTTGAAATTGTCTCTGTATTTAGGTCAAGATTTGAGGCTTTTCCTGGTATTTACACTAAAATTGGTGTAAATTTCTTGGTTTTTTTCAAGGCAAGCTCAAAATTTGATTGGGATTTTACGATTTATGTCACTTAAATACAATGGACCCCGGTTTTTTCTAACACTAATTTGACCTTAGAAGCTCGCTCTCTCTCTCTCTCTCTCTCTCTCTCTCTCTCTCTCTTTGTTTATCCTGAAAAACTTTAATACGGGTTATTGCCATCAATCAATCTTTCGTTCTTAGAGATTTTCTTCTCCCTGTCTTTGTGGAGATCATCCAAACAAGTGGACGACTTTAATGGGGAGCATGTCATAGACAACATTGTTGTGTTTAATGATTAAGGACGACTTGATATTCAACATTGCTATTGTTGAAGTTGGTGGACTTGATAGCATGGAAGGGTAGTCTAGGAAAACCATCAAATTGGGTAGTGGGTTAAGATTATCAAAGCTAGCTCACAAGTAACTAGCTAAGGCGGTGCGTGTGTGCTCTTTCATAAACTTCTTTGGCATCAATGTACCATACATCAAGGTTGGGATTGCTTATTTGGAATCCAAGTAGCACACCTTACCTCAACAAGGTACCATGAAAGAGATAGAGAGAGATAGAGATCACTTTTACTTCCTCTTGTGCCTTGCCTTGATAACTGTAAGAAGTTGGTGATATGGTAAGAATATAATCTCAACAGCAACTATATAAGCAACCATGGATTGGAAATAGTAGCAAGAGTGGAGAGTATCCATGATGATAGCATCTCCTTTTGCACCATAAGGTCATCTTTTGTATGGAGTTCTTTATGTATCACTACCAACACGAAGCTTCACACACACACACTCTCTCCTTCCTTTAACCGCCACTAGTAGGCAAGCCTCATGAAGTTATCACTTGTTTTTCCTTTAGCGTTTTCTTCTCTTTCAAGTCTCTCTCTCTCTCTCTCTCTCTCTCTCTCTCTCTCAATGTTGTATCCGTCCTTTCCCGCTAATATTGTTGCAAATCTACATGCTTTGTCATTGCCGTTGATACGCTATGGACTAACGCATCGTTTTTGTTGTTATTAAAGGAATCTTTGAATTAGGAATACCTTTTAATTTTCTTGAATCCATTAAATCAAGTAGGTCTCCTCCATCTCGAAAAAAAGGAAAAACGTTTCTATTACCTTTGTGAGTTTTGCAAAAAAAAAAAAGGATAAAATCTTGAAAAGTGGAATGGAAAAAAGTTCTTCAAAACACCCCTTAAATAAATTTAAGTCTACACCACCACTTTTTTGGAGGCAATGTTGGTGGGATTTCCATGAGGTACACAATCATTAATGGACATTTTTCCAACACATCAACCTATAAGCTATAAGCAGTTGATTGGCTCCACTTTCAACATTAAAAAATGATTCTAATAATTTTCATAAGGCCAAATTTTTCTATCAAATACGATAGCCTTGACTTAAAGATTAGTCATAAAAAAACAACCTTGCAAATTGTTGAACTAGCCGGTGGTGCCACACACTAATTAGAGAGGCTACAAGTGTGAGTGAGCATGTGTGCGAATGCGTGTCGTGCACGTGCGATGCGTGCGGGGAATGGGAGAAGCACGAGAGTGTGTGGGTGGAGTAGCCTCAAGAAGTGTGAGTGAGGAGCTCCTTATTCTTCATATAGTAGGAATAAGGGTATGTACACATGTGGACGGGTGGTTGAACATATGACGTCCGGCCCTGGGCAAAGGTGCAGCACCTTTATCCCAACAATCTCCCACTTAAAGGCGATGCGTCGATAAGTGAGACCTAAGAGCTAAACTACTAATATGTACAAGAAACTAAGCGAGAGACTCTCTCAACCTATGCCCATTGGCTCACTCTGTCGATCTATACGCAATCGTATCGATTCTAGTGGTAGACGAGCGTGGGTACCCACGCTAAAGGCTGCATGTAAATCTTGCAGACTACTTTGTATGGTCTGCAAAACTTCACTATGCATCATGCTAGTGTCAGCCACATCGCACGACTGACAACCCCTGCTGAAATGCTCCCATTGCAGCTGCAAGATCGAGCCTCGACACTAACAAGTTGAACATGAGACACCCGAACACTGACGAAATCTACACAAACCTGGTTGTACTTGCCTCCCTTGCGCAATCTACAATCACTACATCATCAAGACTACCCATCGTATGGATGTGCCAATGTCGACATTGGGAAACCTATGTCCCTCTCACCCATAGCCAAAATTGTGCGTCCTGGCACCAATTCATCAGCCTCTAACATGAGCATATCAAAGAACTCCATATCTGTCATCTCTGTCTGTGTCTCTAGGGAGCAGGCCTGCTCTACCTCTGCTTACACAAACTCTGACAACACATGTTGTGTCTCACTAGAGCACTGCCGCTCTATCTCTATCTCTATAGAATCTATTGGCACGTCATGCACAACAAAATGCTATGTCTCATGAGCATGGTGGAGCTCACTCGCAAAAGTGGAGAAAGTGTGCTATCCATAGGTATATCTCCAGGAGGTACACTAGAGGCAAGCATGACATCACCGTCATTGGCATAGACTGCAATTGTAAGTGCCTCTCTAACATGTGTCAAAGCCGTATCTACATCACGCATACATCTCTATTGTTGTCTCATACGTTTGAATCAACAGTGCCTAATGTGTGCTGTGTGACTACAATGCCAACAACGCAAGTATCGGTAAGAACGAGACCAATGTCTCTCAAGAGTCGTCGTTGTAGACTCTAAACTGTTACACATATCTGCAACCATAAGTCAATGTCAAGAAACTATGGCGAGAAAAACTGGTAGAAATCCGAGAAAATCTCCCCTGTAAACTGAGTAAAACCTCAAGTACAATCTCTACCATATACCATGCCAACATGGCAACAAAGTGGGAGATAACTCGACCACTACACAATCATGGAAAACATGATCAAACGCATCAAAATCGATGCTCACATATGCATAAAAGAACTCCGCAATCTGCAAAATGCAAGCATATAATCTGGGACAAACTGCTCAATTGAGCGTAAAGCGCATAACCATATACGCAAGTAGAGAGTAAACTAGGTCAAAACGCATCCCACAAGAGAAACTATCTACAAACATCTAAAAAAACCTATGAAGCATATGACTGGCAAAGTCTGTAGCCACACTACCATACACAATCCTCACTCTGCGAGAGTGGGTACAAGAACACCAAATTGTGTCCAAGCTGACAAAACCTGTCAAAGTGAGAGTCCAACTCAACCAGTAAAGTCTCCAAAAGAGGACTCTAAACAAGAGCGGCGGTTTCCAGGGAGCTTTGGAGGGAGCTTTTTCCAGAATTTTGCTCAATTGACCATTTTAAAAAAAAACCTCACTTCGCTCCAAAATCTGCTTTTGGAGCGAGCCTTTCAGAGTAAGCGTTTTTTAAGATCCCCCCCCCCCCCCCCCCCCCCCCCTCTCTCTCTATTTTTTCTCTCAAAAAAACCCTATGGAAACAAACCCAGAGCTCTAATTTTTGGCACTTTACTCATAGCCCCAAACCTCACAAAGAATTGAGTCAATGCAAGATGCGTGTGATCTTTTCTTGGGTCTAGATGATACCCCACTACTCACAATTTAATACACCACTCCCTTTTCTAATCCCCCACTCACCTTGTTTTGTGTACCCCCCACTCCCTCCTCTTCACGAGCAAAAAAATATTGGAGGTAGTCAAGTAGGAGAGATTCTATATAAGGCTCAAGACTATCACCCCCCAAAAAGGACAAACACCTACTTTTGCAAAAAGGCTGCACACTTTTTACCCAAGCTCATCCATGGACCCTTCTAACCAAGCGTAGATGGTGTAATTTTCTGTTTCCTTTTCTATTTATTTGAGATAGAGTGACATCAATAACAAGTAAGAGCATCCATTGACACTTTCCTTCCACCTTATGGACTAACTTGACTGTTTTCTTGTGGGTGATGGTGGCAAGTAACAAGATTCTCTTTTCTCTACCTCTCATGCATCAAGAAAAGGAAGTCTCCATCTCTCAATAACTTGTGTAATTTTTAGTTATCCATTTGAGATAACCGTACCTACTACTGGATGAGAATAAAGACTTGGGTTGTTGCAATGGTTGTTTATTTTTACTCTTCTAAGAAAGCAAGATTTAAAGGCTTTTTATGTCCTACTCTCTCTCTCTAGACTTATAAAGAGAGAGAGGAGGGATAGAGATAGGGAGATGTGTGTGTGTGTGTGTGTGTGTGTGTGTGTGTAAATATATACATATATATATTTAGATACACACACACACATCTATATTTGTACGTATATTGATTTACATTTGCGTCTCTAAAGTTGTGATGATTGGACCATGCTGGCATGGGTAAGTAAGCCTCTGACTCTGGTCGAAACTCTCGTGCTCTCCTTTGATTGCACCTTAGCTTCTCTCTCTTTTGTTGATGATTACACATAAGGGAAATGCATTAAAAAGTATAGGTTTTTGGGGTTCAAGGTATCTCTTGTGGCAACTTTCTTGTGTCAGCATCTTCTCTCTCTCTCTCTCTCTCTCTCTCTCTCTCTCTCTCTCTCTCTTTTCACTGCTAGAGACCCCATGCCTTTTCAAGTCACCTCTCGAACCCCTATCCCCCAACAATGCTCAAGGGCTAGCTCTATAGGTGATATTGTTGACTCATAAAGTGTACGAGCAACCTTGTTGATCCCAAGCACACTCTGTTTCGAGCAAGAGAAGTGTACACAAGCTTGTTGAGCCCAAGCATGTTCTGTTTTAAGTCGTGAAGTGTAGACAACAATCAGTTAACCCTGTTGAGCCCAAACACGTTTTGTTCTAAGCATGTCCAAGTTCCTCCCTCTTGTGTGTGCAAGGGTTTGCTCCCATGCCCCTCCCCCCCCCCCCCCCCCCAAAAGTCCCCTTTATCATGCAAAGCATGCTCACTTTCCATTCTTGGACACCTTCACTCTCCCCTCTCTAAAAAATATCAACCTTCTCTTGAGACAAAAGGTAACACCTTGGGTTATGGCATGTGAGTCTCAACCCATCATGTCCCTATGTAGTCGTGCTAGATAGGACCCCTTGGCAAAATTTCCATGTGGGCTCTTTGTCTAGGGCATGTCCTCACACCAACATTACCAATTTTATGAAGGTGGAAAGTGTTTGAACTTAGTTGTCCCCTGTAGTAACTAATCTTTGTCATAGGTGGTGGTCTCTAAGCATGTTTTGTGGTTTCTTGTCAGGTGTCAACACTAGTAATGACCATGATGAACCACACCAAGCACCAATATACATTCATGGAGTTGTTGAACTTGTTATAAACAGAGCCATTGATGTGCAAGAGAGGGGATCCTCAAACAATTTACAATAGAGTGTTAGGGTTCAGGCCAAGTGACTGGCCTCCCATCACTAACCATATATTATTCTTTGGATAATATAGAAGAATAAGGAGCAATGAGTTATCTTCTCACCGAGAGCTCCACCAAAACCTGTATTATGCTGCATCGCACTGCACTCGCACGTGCTCTGCGCACACTCACAAGTGGTATCAGAGCCACGACGATTCTTCCGGGCTCCCATTTGCACAGGTTTTGAGGTGAGCTAAAGTTGAAGCCTCACCCAAGTTTTACAAATTACATTACAATAATGCTCTCCCATATCAGAAAACGATGGAGTTCTAGAACAATACAATAGTGTTAGAGCTTTCTAAGAGATAGCGTTGGAATCTTGGCAACCCAGTAGCATTGGAAATTTCTCTTGGTCTTTCTACTGCAAAGCTACAGAGTGAGAGATAGCAATTCTCAGTAACGTTAAGTTTCTTGAAGGCATAGCGTTGGCAATTTTTCACAAGGTGAAGATTTATAGTGCTAATTGCAGAGATACAGTAGCGTTGAAAATTCTCTAAGGCAATATTGGAGAATTTTGGACTCCTCAGTAGCGCTACAGGCAAGCAAAAGCATAGTGCTAGTGCTTTTTTGAGTCATAGTGCTGGTAGATTGAAGCTCTATAGCAATACCAAGCTCTGTAGCAATACAGAAAGAGCAAGGAGAAGAGAGAGCGTGCTCTCAGGTGTCGGTAAGAGTGTGTCTATACGTGCGTACACACACACACACACACACACCTTTTGACAAGCTACAAAGAGAGAGAGTGTTGGATTCTTGGCACAATTACAGAGCAAGAGAGCAAGGAAATATAGAGAGTGTGAGCTATTGGATCTACGTAACACACACACATACACTCTCAACATCACTTTTCACGACATCTGCTCGTCCATTTTTAGCCTTTTGGTGCTCTCGACATCGGTATCGACATTGACATTGATGCCCTTGGCATCGACATTGGTAGAGCTCTCAACATCAGCATTGACATTGGTGCTCTCGGCATCGACATCGACATCGACATCGGTAGTCTTGGCATCGGCTTTGGACCATTAGTTTTTGACACACATAGCATTGCACAGTGATGTATGCTCTTTGTGGTTTAGAGACCGATTTTCTCTAATTTTTTAACCATAGACATATCAGCTTACACATATAGGTGAAGACAGGTTCACATGTGCTCGTTTGCTAGGGATCTATCCTCTTCTCTACTTCTAGTTTATTCTACAAATCCATTTTGCCCCTTATACATTTCAGGCTGCTTTTAGCAATTCTTGATCGATTTGTGCTCTAAACCTTTGTAGTTGGATGTTTTTTTTAGATTCTTTGCTCATTTTAAGATAGAACGTTCATACGACCCCGTAGGTCATAGGTTAACAATAGAAAAAATTTATAGCTTGATTTTAGTTTCCTTCAAATGAGATTTTAAAGGTGCCTTCTGCAGCTTTACATCACTTTCTTGAGATCTGCAAATTTGAAGAAGAAAGTTTTTGCAAATTCCTAACGGTTTGAAAGATATGATGACATTATCATACGCTCCCAAATACTTATGTGAGCCACAATGCAAGCTCACACCTACTATTGTACACATCGTGAGATGAAATGAATCTCACCTGATACTTATCTACTCCAATCCACTCTCGGTCTGACATTGCATTCATGGTCGTCGTGCTTGTTCTTCTCATAGGAAGACTCTTCCTCATAGGAAAGTGTAAAGGCTAGCTCTTGTGTATGGTGATGTATGTGGGCTTATGCCCAATGCTTCTCTTGGAGGTGATTTGTACTTTGTCACATTAATTGATGATGCTAACAAGAAGGTATGGACATACCCCATTCAAAAAAGGATATGGTGTTTGATGTATTCAAACAATGTGTGACTCTTGTTGAGACACAAATAGGTTGTAAGTTGAAGTGCTTATGTATATATAATGGGGGAGAGTATATGTACCAAGATTTCACTACATTATGTTGATAAGGGTATATGGTGTGAGCTTAATGCTCCTTATACACCTCCTCAAAATGATGTCGCAGAGAGCACATGACCAGATCTATACAGGAGAATAATATGCTTATTCTGGTTGGATTGTCCAATGGTTTTTGGGCCAAAGCGGTTATGGTTGTTGTGCATTTAATCAATCGTGAACCTAGTTCTCCTTTGGTCTTTCTAGTGCATGAAGAGGTACAAACATGTTCTTCACCATCTTATGGTCAACTTCGTGTGTTTGGATTGAAGCATATGTACATGTGCCAAAGGAAAAACATAGTAAATTGGATACAAAAAGCAAAGAAATGTACCTTCTTGGGATATGTTAGCTCAAGAGAGATGCGCTACAAATTATGGAATCCACTAAATAGAAAGATTATGCAAATACATGATGTTGTATTATCATAAGGACTCTATGTATGAAGCATCACCGTCGTGAACACTTGAGGTTCATCGTGTGATTTGTCAAAAGAATGGACATTGGTATCAGGGTCTTGTTGCTACTTCTATGCAACCATTGCATGTGGGAGATTATCCCTTGTTGGGTGATCGTGTAGATGTAGGAAAAATACATTTACCTCCTCCATAGGTTTTGAGACATGCATGCTAGGCCGCCACAACGCTATCTGTCTTCTATGGACTATGCCATTCTCATTGATTGTGGAGAGCCAACATGTTATGATGAGGCCATGTCTGCTATTGAGAAGCTCAAGTGGGAGCAAGCTATGCAATTAGAGATGGATTCATTGATTTAGAATAGTACTTGGGAGCTTATCCCTTTGCCTAAGGGTTAGAAGGCACTACCTTCCAAGTGGGTTTAGAAGGTGAAACTATCTCCAAAGATGGTACAACTGTTACCATATACATGTGGTAGTGATGTGTGTGAACACACTAGGATCGCTGGGGCATTTTTTCCCTCTTTAGGAGGTTTTTCCCCCCGTGCATTGTATATACGCCCATCACTCTAGGGCTATCTATCTTTCCATTGCACACTAAGTAACACACTCTCTATTGTGTACCTTGAGCTTCCTTTGTCTTCTCCAAGTTGTGAGCAGGTTGCGTCCTCCCGAGCTTAGTCGCCAGCTGCTCGACCACATGCCTGCTCACTTTCTCCGATTTCAGTGAGGTTTGGCAAGCATTCGCAGGTCGACAAATATTTTGGGCAAGCTCATAGAGCTTGGTCTGCTCAAATTTTTGATTTGGGCTCATTTCGGCCTTCGTTTCCACTATAGGCAGTACTGCACAGGCAATTTTGTCATTTTGTGCAGAATTTTTGTTAGTGCCGTTTTTTGCATAACAGGTGCCTCATAGTCTTCTACGGTTTGTGCTATATATCACGTGTTGTTCCCGCTCCATTTCTCCTATTTTTAGGCACTTCTCACATTAGGTGCAGCATTTACCATGGCTGACAACAACATAGATGTGTTCAAGATGTTTGCTGCTGAGAACAGGTTGGATGGGAACAACTACCCTATGTGGGCTTATATGATGCAACATGTTCTTGTGTCAAAGGGTGTATGGAACATTGTGCAGGGCATTGATGTATGTCCTGGTTCTCAAGATGTAGGCGATGTTGAGGATTTTGCAGGTCTTGCTGCAAGGATTGCTGCTATTAGAGTTGTTTTGCCTACGACAGAACAAGCTCGTTGGGATGTAAAGGATGCGCAATCTCATGAATTGATTGCGTTGTTTGTGAAGCACACCATTGTTCCTCACATTCGTTCAGCAAAATCTGCAAAACAAGCTTGGGATATATTGGCTGGTCTTAATGCAAGTCGCAATGAGGCTAAAATGGCTTTGCTGCGTAAAGAGCTAGAGTCGAAGATTACGCATGAGGAAGATGATATGGACACTTTACTTGCTGGTGTCAAGGATACCAATGAGAAACTTATTTCTGCAAGTGAAGTCATTTCAGATAGGTCCCTTGTGCAGACTGCTCTTGATGCCTTACCAGATTCCTACCAGACTTTTGCTAGTACTTGGAGACTGATGACCCAAGGAAATCCTGAAGTTGTCAAGTTTGATGCATTATGCACATTGCTGTTGCAAGAGTCACTTTCCAGAAAAAACAGAACTAGGCAGCCTGTAGTTGAATAGGATTTTATTGCTTCTCAAAGAAAGGGTGGTAACAGCAATGCGGCCACTTCTTATGGTTCTGCTGCGTGTGGCAAAACTTCTATTCCTAATGCTTTTGCTGGCAACAATTCGTCTGGAAATTCTGGTGATAAGGGCAAAAAGAAGATGCGTTGCCATTATTGTAAAGCTAATGATCACTTGATCAAGTCGTGTCCTAAGTTGAAGGCCAAAGAGGCTAAGAAGAGAGAGGGTGGTTCCATTGCAAATGGTGGTTCCACTACAAATGCAACCATTGTTGAGTCTTCTATGAAAGGAGACTGTGTTGCTGATGTTGATGCAGAATGGTCTTTTAGCGCAGAGTGCACTTACAATCCTGCTATCCATGATGCATGCTTGTCAGTTGCTGCAGATTCACATGTGTGGTATTTCGACAGTGGTGCTACAAAGCACATTACCTCACATCATGAATTGTTTACCTCTCTCGAGTCTGTCCCTCATGGGAATTCAGTCACTTGTGCCAACAATGCCTCTTATCCGGTTCAGAGAGTTGGAAAGATTGTGCTTACTGCTGCAAATGGCAGTTCCTTCACACTTGTTGATACACTTTATGTACTTGGGATCAAGAAGAAACTCTTGTCTGTATCCGCACTTGCTAGACTTGAACTTGTAATCAAATTTGTGGATGACAGATGTACAGTTCATGATCTCAGTTTTGGTGATGAAATTGTTGCATCTGGCCTTTTGTGTCGTGGGCTGTATAAGCTCACCTTGTATGACAAGTGTGGAAAATTTTTTGCAAATGTTGTTGCAGATTCAAGGGCTATTTCAGATGCAAAACTTTGGCATGCACGTTTTGGTCATCTGAATTTTGCTAGTTTGCTGCGTTTGCAGGAATCTGATATGGTTGCTTCTTTGCCGCCTCTTGAAGCACCTGTCAAACATGTTTGTGAAGGCTGTATTTTGGGTAAGATGCAGCGTTCTAAGTTTCCAAAGGATGGTTCAGTTCGGGCCACATGCAGGTTGCAACTTGTGCATAGTGATGTTGGTGGGCCCATGCAAACTCCGTCCTTGGGCAATTACCTTTACTTAGTGACTGTCATTGATGATTACTCCAGGCATGCATGGGTATTTCCACTTAAAGCGAAGTCTGAAGCTTTTATGTGCTTCAAACAATTTTTGGCTATGGCTGAAAATGTCTCGAAATGTACTATGGACACCCTCTCCTCCGTTCCGATCGAGGGGGGAATACATGTCTCATGAATTTAATGCATTTCTGGCTAGTCGTGGGATAAAACACCAATGTACAGTGCCTTATACACCTTAGCAAAATGGTGTTGCTAAGAGGAAAAACAGGTCACGGAAATGGCACGATGTATGGTCAAAGTCAAGCTTTGCCGCATTCTTTTTTGCTTGAGGCCATCATGTGTGCCACTTATGTACTTAACAGGTGTCCTACGAAAGCTTTGCAGTCTATTACTCCATATGAAGCATTGCATGATAGAAAGCCTTCTATTGAGCACATGCATGTTTTTGGCTGTTTGGCACATGCTTTGGTGCCACAAACACAGCGCAGAAAATTGGATGATAAGACTGTCAAATGTATTTTTGTTGGTTATAGTGTTGAAAGCAAAGGTTACAGGTTATATCATCTGCAAACAAAGTGTATTCTGGTTCCGCGGGATGTAGTGTTTGTGGAAGATTCTGTTCAGCCTTTGCTGTCATGTACTAGAGATAGTAATGTAAGCTCAGCGGACATTTATGACACTTTGTTGCCTCTTTTCAGTGGTGGAAATACGAATGTAATTTCCAATGAGGCAAATGTACAACCTATGGGGGTTTCTGAAAATGTTACAGATCAGCCTATTACTAATGCAGATGTACATGATGTACTTGATGAGGAAAGAGCTGAAAATGAGCAGGCTAGAGGTGTGCCAAAATGGCTGGTGCACACTTTGCGTGACAGTAAATTGGATGCACCTTTGTCTAGTCGTACTCGTTCAGGCTCTCGCCATGCATCTTATGCATCAGATTGTTATGCTTTGGCTGTGTCTAGCTTATATGATGTTGAGGAGCCTCTGTCTTTTGATGAAGCACAAAATTTAGAAAATTGGATGGCTGCGATGCAATCAAAATATAATGCATAAGATGCATGGCGAGACAACTCTGTATGGTTTGCAAAGCTCCAGGAAGCATCATGCTAGTGTCAGTCACTGTATGATTGACAATCCCTACTGCAAATGTTTCCACTGCAGTTGTTAGGTTGGGCCTTGACACTAACAAGTGAAACATGAGAGGCCCGAACTCCGACAAAATCTGTGCAGACATGGTTGTACTCATCTCCGTTGTGCTATCTGCATGTACTATATCATCAAGACTACTCATTATGTATGGATGTGTCAATGCCAACACTAGGATGGCTACGTCCCTCTCACCCATAGGCAAAACCGTGTGCCCTGATATCAACTCACTAGCCTCTAGCATGAGCATATAAAAAAACTCCATGTTTGTCATTTTTGTCTGTATCTGTAGGGAGAAGACCTGCTCTACCTCTGCCTGCACAAACTCTAACAATACCTGTTGTGTCTCACTAGAGCATTGTCGCTCTATCTCTATCTATATAGAGTCTACTAGCACGTCCTACATAGCTAAATGCTCTGTCCCGTCATCATGGTGGAGCTCACCTACGAAGGAGAAACGTCTTATCTCTTGCTCAAAGCATGCCAGCAACAAAACCGAGACTATGCCATTTTGTACCTCAGACACATGCATAGGATATACCAAGCCGTTGTGGGCTCCTTTGGCAATCACTGTAGTGAACGTCAATGCATCTGGAAAGACTGCTCTTTAAGCAATATCTGACGGTCAAAATCTGTTAACTGTCTCACTGAGATCAAGCTATGTCTCAACTGAGGAATGTAGCGCACATGTCGTAGCGTATATGATGCAACACTAGGCAAAGACAAACAAACGTCTTCTGCATCCTCTATGTCAAACGCTGAACCATTGGCCAAGTGCACACAACTAAAACTCCCACAAGAAAATGCGTTGATCCACTCACGACATGGTGACGTGCAAAGCATCATCGCTATCTAGTAACCATTGTGGAGAAAGTGTGCGATGCATAGACATATCTGCAAGAGGTGCACTTGAGGCAAGCATGACATCACCGTCACTAGCATTGTGCGCGTATGTCGCACGTGTCAATGCAAGGAATTTGCCGATACACTGTGTGCGAGCCACAAATGGCTCCAACCACACAACAAGCCTAAACTAGTAAGCTCAAAGATGGCGATGGTGTGTCACTCACCGCTCTATGCTTGCTGTCGTGGAGGATTCCTCGCCGCGAAGAAGAGGGAGACGCCACTACGCCGCGCTCAACCACCTCACCGCCGTCGTGCCGCCGCAATGCTCGATCGCACACTCACTCTCTCTCTCTCTCTCTCTCTCTCTCTCTCTCCCCCCCCCCCCCCCCCCCCCCCCCCATACACACACACACACACACACACACACACAAGGAGATGATGAAGAAGAAGATGGAGCTGGAGCAAGAGCACTCTTCAATTGCACAAATGAGAGAATGAAGTTTTTTAGGTTTAGATTGACTTTTATATGGGTTTGCCCGTTCACATTTGGGCGCCCACACTTAGCCAATCTTACCCAAACGTTATACATTCCAGTTTTAGAGTGCGCCTCTCATCGGCAATCACTCTTAACCATTCCTATTGGACCGACAAGCCCGGTACCTGACTCTACCAAGTAAATAGTACAACGTCTGTCGTAGGTGATAGGGTGTCCGTGAGCCGTAAGGGTTAACATACCCCCCTTCCTGATGTAGATTCCGTCCTCGAAAGCTATTGAGTTGAAGCTCGTTCGTCGTCGAGGTGGAAGAGCCTTTGAGATGAGTGTTCTTAGCCTTCTTCAGTCACTACAAAATCAAACAACATTGGCACAATAATTGCATTCTTATATACAATTAAAAAGCATATGTAGTTGTAGGCAGACAATTTGATTGGTAACAAAAAACTTAAACCATTTGTTAGCCATAAACATTAAATTGCAATATAATCAAACGCATAAACAGTTGTAAAGGTAAAAAATTAAACAAGTCTGGGGTCGCTAATTTAACGATCGAAAGGCACTAAAGATCGACTATTAATACCATGGGTAAACTTCTTAATTTTCTCTCGTCAATTAAGTTGTTTAATCGCGAGAGTCAAGTATTTCATGTTCGAGGGCTGACTAGAGGCTATACCTAGAATACCTTGTAGTTAAGCTACGATAAAAGGAATTGCTCATGAAATCATTGCCTGACTTATTTCCTTTTCTTTGACCCCCCAAAGTCTTTTCACAGTGATTCAATTTTGATGTGTGTGCTTATTTTGTATACCTTGGGTTTTTTGCTTTTCAAGGAAAAGCGCCCACACTAGGAACTTCTAGGGCTCTAGTACCATAGGCGATACATGTGAGTGGAGTACCAAATCAAGTTGAGGTTTCTCTTCCAGCTTAAGATTTTACATTTTGGCACTTTGATTTTTTGTTTACTCGTTTTCAACATTTCAATTTTGTAACTTTGGGAGGTCATATAACACTGTTACCCTCCCCAAGCTCATCACACTCGTAAACTCCCTTTATCATACTTAAGCTAAAGGTCAATAGGGACTAAGCCCACTAGAAAGCCCTAGTACGTTTCACACAATGCTGCCTAAATCGGATTAAGAACCTAAGTAGCCATTGATTATTAGGAAGGCATTCCCCATGGTATTAAAAGAAGATCTCTAACACCTAGCTTGGTCAAACTAGCTTAGTCAAACTGCTTGATTTTTAAACCTAGACAAGTGATTATGACAAAAAATTACATTGAATTTAATGTTTGATACTAAGCAAATGCGTTGAATATTATGCTACCAATCACAATTAAAGCAGACAAACATGGATGCAAAAAGATAAGGGACAATGCTAATGACAAGAAACACCTGTTTGTGTTGATGGTCGCGCTTGATTTGAAGTGTGAACGAGAGAAAGATTCCATGAAGGTCCAAATCCTAACCACAACAACACGTTCCTGTACACACGAGGAAACACAAGGAATACCTCTCGGAGGCACATCAATGGGAAAAGGTACTTTGCTAATCACTAAACTCTAAAACAAAAACACTCCTATCGTACGAATCTTACCTACCCTCCATCACTCAGATCAAAGGTGTTTTATGACATAGGTTTCTGTTTCAGTGTACCGGATGTGAATGTGTAGGTCTGGGTCAATGTTTTTACTTTTATTGTGCATACTCGTTTGCTAATTGCTCTTGCTCTGTATTATTTTTATTTTTAGTGAGTATAAGGCTTTATATATACATTCCCTAAGATTAGTGATTGAGAGGTCGGGGAGGAAGGTTGAGAGGAGAGTAAGTGAATGATGATTGTCCGTAAACACTCCCCCCTTCCTTGGGTAGATCATACCGTTTGAAATGTGCTTGTAACCCTTTGAAACCAATTGTTCCAGTTGGTAATAGGTGAGGATTTTTGCCAGTAGTTTTCCATTACCTTAGGTGTCTCGTTGAGTTGCAAGGGTGGTAAGGTACTCTCCCAGGATCGAACTTGAAGTGGTTCATCAAGTGATTCTTGAACACTGGGAGGTGTGGATTCCTTTGTAGCTTTATGAAGGTCCACTATTGTAGGTGGAGGCTGTGGAGAAGCTTTTACCTCTATGGATGCATTACATTTAGAGGAGCTAGAAGCTTCATGGGACTCCCCCCTTCCTGAGCTAGGTGGAACAAATTGTTCTTTCTTCAGTACCCAAACTAGCTTTGGAGCAGGTGTGTAGCATTTTGTGATTTTTTCTTTTCACGATCGTCAATTTGTTTTGGAGCTACAGGATTGGACGCACATGGGTCAGGTGACAGGTAAGAGTACAATTTACGTTTTGGTACCCAGATTTGATCATTTCCTTCATAGTAGCCTTGGGCTTCCAATAGTTTTTTAGGAATCCAATGCCACGTTTCCTTATATTTCTTGGAGAGAGTGGGACATTTCTTACAAGGCTTCTGTTTTTTAGCACTAGCTATGGTCGCTAAAGAAGCTTTAGGGACCCACTTGTATGTTTTCTTTGTTATATGAGGATGAGTTTTGTCAGAAGCTATATGCATTGCTTCTAGCATATTTAAGGGTACGGGCATTTCATCCCCCTCAAGTGTTACCCAGGTCGTCCCCCCTATTTTCCCAAGTGTCTATGGTTGCTGCTAGGTGGACCCAATCCACATTGTCCGACTCAGTCATCCCAGGTAGTACATCCATATAAGGAGAATCTTCCCCAACATCAGTGTCCGCTTTACACGTGTAACAATACTGCAATGGGGCCGAGTGAACTGTGGTATCAGATCTATGATCAATTATAAACGTGTTTCCTAGGGGATGTGCTCGACATGTTACAAGATCCACTCAAATGACAGAATCTTGGAACTGCAAGTAGACATGGTTTTTAGACCAGTCATGCACCATTTTTGCTTCCCTCATGAAAGGACGTCCTAAGATCATCTCCGATGCCATAGTGTGCTTGGAGTCCATAACAATGAAGGTAATTCTTATTTTATCTCCAAAGACCTTGATCTTGAGATTTTCTAGCATCCCAATAGGTTTAACGATAGACCCATTGGCCATCTTCACTACTATGGTTGTGGTCAAAAGATGAGGTCTTCCCATAGTTTCCCAGCAATTTTTAGTCACAATGCTAACCCCAGCGCCACCATCAAGGATTCCCTTCACAGTTAATCCCTTATTAGTGATTGGTGTGGTCGCATTGGATTCATCACCCTCAAAGTATTGTCCCAACTTGTTAACAAGTATTTCTATAACAAGGTTCTCATCTAAGTTGGGTTGTGAATCTAAGTGTTCCTCCTCTATTGGCATCTCCCCAGCTCCATCCATCTGTGCAAATTGTGGTGGCCCAAACTTCACTTCTCCATATAGTTTGGACATAATGGTGGTTCTAACTTCTGAAGACATGAAATCCATCAATTTGGCAATGTTTAACGGCACCTTTTGGACCTCAGTCCCTTGACGTGGGGAACATGGGATCTCCATTTCTTCGATAGGATCAAGTAGTCCCTCTGTAAACATTCTTTCCATCAAGAAGTGAGTACACCCATTTTCCCGTGACTTTAAGTCACTTTCTTCTTAGATGACACTAGGTATGGCTAAGGGTCTATAGACTTGGTGAGGTTGTTGTTGCATAGGGAACACGGTGTCTCTAATCTGGATCTGCCTAGGTGCTGGTTCTAGATCCCTTTGGGTATCATCTACCAAACTCTTTAATTGCTTGACTCTCCTGATCTCCTCTATAGGGTTTGGATAAGTTCCTATCTTCTTCTTGGATTCTAGCCATTGTGGTTCATGAAGATCTTCCTTGTTGGTTTCTATCTTAGTGGTCGTTTTGGTCTCCATGGCTTCACCTAAATCACAATCCTCTTCAGCGTCATTCATATATACGGGGTCGTCACCAGTCCCTATGTTGGTCTTTGAACTGGGGTCTGCCTTCGCTACTTTTTGCGATCTCTTCCTTCGTGTTTTCTTCTTTTTTTGAGATTGGGCAATTGATGCCGTGTCTCTTTCCTCAAGAATCTAATTTTGTTTTTGGAGCATTGATCGTGTGAGTACGTTTACTGGTACCATAAGTGTACTTTGTGATGGCTCCTCGGTAACTTCAATCAAGTTTAATGGCGTGATCTTCGGTGCATTTGGATTATTTGAACATTGGGCAATCAAATGATCTATGCCACATCGATTACACATGAGTATCGACATTGTAGACGTGCTCGCTTGACTGGTTTGCATTAGTGTGGCGTTCTTTTGTAGCCTAATAGGACACTCGGCTACACGATGTGGAACTCCACACTCATAGCATTGAAGAGGTGGTCTCTTAGCAGTGTAATTGATATTTTGGCCTCTGCCGCAAGAGCAACTACTTGATATAAAGGTTTGACTTGTCCCCGATATTCCTCCATGTAGTATTGTGGACTTCTTTAAGCACATCCAACCCATAGTCAATATTAGAATCTATATCTTCCTCACAGCCTTCCAAACAAGCAATAGATGACTCACAACCCACTTGATTCACAGAAGTGATTCTCGGATGTGGTGGTTGCGGTCCTAGCACTGGAGGTGGTAAGGGTGTTGTTTGAACAACACTTTGGGCCCTAGGGACCATGTGTTGTGCTGTTTATTCAAGAGGTGGAGCCGGCATCAATGCAGGCACTGGAGGTGTGTCTGTCCATGCTAAGGTTGGTCTATTGGCCATCGCGCACTTAAATACTATGCAATCCTTAGCTTGATGACCATACCTCCCACAGGCATTGCAGTTCCCATTGAATTTTACTCTAAAAGTAGGGAATTCACTTGTACTATGCGGTCCATAGCATACTGAGCACCATTGTTGCTCCCTTCTTGGATACATATGATTGTTTTGCGGAGCACGATTGTCTCTAAGACTCTCTTGAATAGCCTTGGTGAGATCTGCTAAAGTCATCTCAGATATCTTTGGCTCCTTAGCAATAGGCTTTAGGGTCATTGGTTGATGCCCTGATGCTTGCGAGCTAATAAATTTAGGCTCAACAAACACTTTTTCTCCTTGAATCATAAAATTATCCTCCAATTGGATCGCATTGGTGGTGACTGCTTCCCGAGTGGTGATACCTCTAATAACTAGGCCATTGTAGATATCCTCATGTCGTAATCTCCGAATGAATCTATCGAGCAAATGGTTATTGTTGTGGTTCATTTGGATTACAAGGAGAATTCAAATGGTTCAAGCGACTAATAAAGTCTCTCATCGACTCTCCTTCCTCTCGTTGGGCTTTCTGGAGCTGAGAGGCTATACCCCAAAGCACTCCCTCTCGTATGTATTCTTTCAAGAACAGTCTCCTAAGAGTAGGGTAAATCGTTTTTTCTTCCACCCTTAGGGTTCTATACCAATCCCCTGCCTTCCCACGTAGGGTTAGGCTTAAAGCATTACTCTTATGCAAGTCATTGTGTTCTCCTAGAGAATCGCATATTTGTTCAAACACTTCGATATGCTTTCTCACATCCTTGTCTCCACTAAATTTTTGTGTGAGCTTGGCTATTTGTACTGCCTTACTTCTATACTCTCTATCAGGCGTGTTACGCATATTCTCAGCAATAGATCGACCAATAGCTTGAGCAGATGTTGCCAAGTCACCTAAGTGAGCAGCCACCATGGGTGGAGGTGCTCCAGAGACTACATGTGGAGTAGGTATTTGCATTGGGCTTGGCACATAGGAAGCCCTTGGGTTCCACATTTGGTACGGGGTTGTGCCATGTGGCGGTCCAAAGTTCATATGTGTGGCCCTAGGCATAACAGACGTCAGATGTGACATGCTAATGCTAGCCAATATGGTCCCATGGAAATAAGAACTTGGGTGTTGTGGTTGTAGAGCATAGGTTGTTGAAACAATGGGAGGGGTAAGGACTACATGAGTGCGATGACCCATAGGTGCATACGATTGGTACACACTTGTAGGTATTGTTGCACGCATTGAGCTACTATGTAGTGGTGCTTTACTAACAAATGAGGTCCATGGCGTGTTTCTCGGCATGTCCATCATTGGGGTAGGTATGGTAGCCATGGTGTCATCAAGGGAAAGATGAGCTAGACTTGGAAAGGTAAAGCTATCACTTGTGGGCTCAAATTGCATTGAGACCCCTGGAGAAACAACATATGGAGGATCCATCGGACTTACCGAGGGAGTCTTAATTTGCGATAAGGTCGGTTGTTCATCCTTTCCTGTATCTAAGAATCTCATGAGACCCGTTGAAGGCATGTTTATCCCCTTGTTCTATCTCTCTAACTCAATGACCCTATGGATGACCTCACAAACTCTTTGTTGTTGATCCTCCACACTAGTAGCACCCATTGTGGATTGTAGGATATTTAACCAACCCACGTGATAGGTGTGAGCTGTGTATAGGTCGGTCAGAGTTTTCGTTTGTAGTTCGTACTCCCAGTTCTTATTTAAGAACGCTCCATCTAGGATTGAGGTGCTAGGGGTGTCCTTTGAGCTAGATGCTATGTTGCTCTCTATGGGTTGGCCCTTAGCGGTTGCTAAGTCAGGAGCACTCGATTGCTCTCTCAGCAAGGATATTGACATAGGGGATTTCGCTTTTAACTCTCTTCGTTGCTTCGCCTTGCGTAAGCTCTCGACTTCCTTTTTCCTAGCCGCAGTGATATATCGCTTAACCTCTTGCACTTCGGTAAGGCTTCTACCATCGGGTAATATGACCTCGGAGGAGAATAGCTCTGAAGATTCAAGAGGTGCAGTGAATGAAGTATTCACGTGCACATTCTCTAAGGGCATAGGCTCTACGTTGGTCATGAATAGATAATTTACTTCCCCACCCCCCTCATTTACATCATTAACTCCATGTTCGGAGCGAGTGGCTCTACTAAAGGTTTCCTTCAAGCGGGGCTAAGTACGCTCGGTCCGGACCGTGGGCCCATGGCATGCATGTCTTGGCTTGAGCTATCGGGATTAGGCATTGGGAAACCCTCCATGACGTCATAGTCAGAGGAAGAGTCACTAGCCGCTATGTTCAGGTCTTGGTTTGTACTACCTTCGGTCCTTGTCGAGGGCCCGGAACCTAAGGTAGGTGGATAATGAGAATTCGCGTAAGTCAAAATTCTCTCTAGTTGCTCCGTCTCTAGCACACGACCAGAGCGCAGATGCATATGCCTTTGACAACCTACAAGCATCGGTGATTAATCTTGAAGGTTAACCGCTTACTTTTTTAGGCGTCCGTTTTTACTCGTTTTTTAATGTTTGATTTTTTTATTAAAGTGTGTGATAGCTTAAAACGAGCGTATCACTCAGAGGTCGCGGTGTGCTTTACAGCACAACGTTCGGACACCTGAAGCTCCGTTGGTCCTCAAAAAAGTCGATTTTTAGCTACGTGTGAAGCTAAAATTCGTAATTTTAAAGGACGATAGATGCCTAAGCTTGAGCGTGAGCTTGGGCTTGGGTCTAGGAGATATTCTCGATCCCGGTCCTACCTTTTATTTATTTATTTATATATATATATATATATAATTTTATTTTTAAAAAAAAGGATAAGGTCGTCGTAGCTGCGCGAGAGCACACACACACTCTACCTACCTACTTACAACTAATACACCTACTGTTACACACTAACGCACTTCATTAGCTCTCACATCTACTTCCTACTTACTGTACTTTATATTACACAGAACTAACAACCTTAATACTAACACCTTACACAGAGAAGAATACAGAGTACCTTTGAAAACTCCATTAACAAAGAAATACACAGTAGCAACACAAAATCTTTCTTCTCAACACACACACCCTCCTTCCTTACCTTTCCTACAATTGAAATTGCGCCACAAAAGAAGCACAAAGTGCCATTCAAGCTTAGTGTATGGCATTCCCCGGCAACGGCGCCAAAAATGTGCGCGTATGTCGCACGTGTCAATGCAAGGAACTTTCCGATACACTCTGTGCGAGCCACAAATGGATCCAAGCACACAAGCCTAAACTAATAAGCTCAAAGATGGCGATGGTGTGTCACTCACTGCTCTACGCTTGCTGTCGTGGAGGATTCCTCGCCGCGAAGAAGAGGAAGACGCCGCTACGCCGTGCTCAAACACCTCGCCGCCGTCGTGCCGCCGCAATGCTTGATTGCTCTCTCTCTCTCTCTCTCTCTCTCTCTCTCACGCATACACACACACACACACACACACACAAGGAGATGAAGAAGAAGAAGATGGAGATGGAGCAACAGCACTCTTCAATTGCACAAATGAGAGAATGAGGTTTTTTAGGTTTATATTGACTTTTATATGGGTTCGTCCGTTCACATTTGGACGCCCACACTGAAACAATCTTACCCAAACGTTATACGTTCCAGTTTTAGAGTGTGCCTCTCATCGGCGATCACTCTTAACCATTCCTATTGGACCGACAAGCCCGGTACCTGACTCTACCAAGTAAATAGTACAACGTCTATGCTTGTTAACCCTCACGGCTCACGGCACCCTATCACCTACGACAGACGGATTTAACACATGTTAGAGAACAAGAGCTTGCACACACACTTTAAGTGTGTAAAGCAATTATTTTAAAAAATCAACTTTAGGCTAGGTTCACATCGCCCGACGGAAGAGCAGCAGATTCCCTGCGAGCCAATCAAAATCTCCTTAGCTCGTTGCCTTGTTCACATAAGGCGGTGGAAGGCGTTGAAGATTGGGCTGTCACTTCAAGGAAAATTTGCCTTTTTCTCTTCCACCTTACCCTCTTTTTCTTCCGACCCCCCCCCTCGGCCCGTGAGCACTTCCACCCTCATGCTTTTCTTCTCCAACCAATGGAGCCACGCCATGCAAGCAAAGGGACTACCGTCTTGTGTGAACGACAGGGCGGCGGCAGAACTGTGAATTTTTGTGTTCTGCCTAGAAGTGGTGGAAAGTTGCTTCTCTTCCACCTCTCCAATCTGAACCCACCCTTACTTGTGCTCTGTCTATCGAAAACCTGCAGAAGAACATTGACGTTGTGTCAAAAGCTTGGCTTGCACCTGCCGATTTTGTATGGACGAGTGATCTCTCTCTTTCTCTCTCTTGGTTCTGCCCCACTTGTGTCTCAAGTTGCCAACCTACTGACGATTGATGCCCCAATTGCCCTTGCTCATGGGCTCTACTTCGATTTCCCCCCCAATTACCAAAGCTATTGCCCCGACTCTTATGGTGCGCACATGTGTGCGTTCAACGCTTCGTGTGGCCGAAAAGTGCACTCCACATCAGCTGGACCCGCCACGCCCCTGTCCTCAAAGAAACGGATGGTGAACGTCTGTATCGTAATGGAGCACCCCCCCTTCATCACGTTCTGAAGCGTTCGCCAAACGTTGGCACGGCGGGAAGAAGATTGCACTGCCTGACAGACGTGCAAAAGCTGCAAGATGCTAACGTGGAGCTTCTATAGCCCATCATCCTGATTCATCCACCTGCAGTGTTATGCCTGGCAGAAAATCAGCAATTTGCTCCATGAACGACTGTTTGCATGTGCGCGATGTTGCAGTCGGCCAACACCCGTTCACCCTCAAGGTCGTTCAAGAGTGAACGACCTTGAGGGTGAACGGTGCATGTGTGCGTTACATCTCTCTGCTGCTTCGCTCACCTTTCAACTGTCAGCGCTGCTGCCGATTTGCTGCTACTTGATTCCTTGCAGCTCGGTTTTTCTTTGCTTGAATGCCCTTGCTCAATTCCTTTGCTCGCCGACCTGCTCAGCCCAATTCCAGGCTTGAGTTCATTCCCATGTGAGCTCACTATCGGCTGCCCCTTGAGATTTCCTGTGTGTGTGCGCGCACGCGCGCAACCACCACCACACTGTCCCAATGCTCTGCCAAGTTCGATTGCTGCCCCTGTTCGATTTGCTACCAGTGCTGCTTTATTGCTCTTGATTGGCTTCGATTTCCTACAAGCCTTCAAGTTCAACTATCGACTGCCGGCGGCTGCTCTCGATTCCAAGCAAATTTGCGGGCTCTTTGAGCCGGTACTGTCACAATTTCCCCTCCTTTGCTTGCCTTGCAGCAATTGCACTACAAGCCTTTGCTTAAGTGCAACCCCCAACTGGCTCCTCGAGTCTGCTTGGTCCTGCAAATTCCCTCTTTTTTGAGGTTCTACAAACGCTGTCCGATTCAATTTACCTTGCTTATTGGCTTTGTCCAAGCTTGATGCTGGCATGCTGCTCACGGCCCTTGAGCTGCTACTACTTCCTGTTTTCTGCTCCACACTGCAGTCTGATTGCAAGCTCTCTACTTGCCTTCAAGGCTTGGTTTGCACCCGATTTGCCTGCAAATTCCCCTGTTTGCAAGACGTTCAAGGCCCTCTTTCCTTTGCTATTGCCCCAACTCCAAGCTCCCTGATTTTAGCCTTGCTTTGTAAAATATTTCCCCTTTGCTCAGCTCTTACCTGTTGTGAGCTATCGATTGCCTGCAATATCTACAAGCCCATGGTCATTCCCAATCCCTGCTCAATGTCGAGCTGTTGCCCCGATTCCTCTGCTTGGTCAACTTGGCAAAGCTTCTAATCAATTCACCTTGCACTCCAAGCCTTCAAGGCTTTCCCAAGCTTGCCTTCGATACCTTGTTCGACCTGCCTGCCCAAGTTTCCTTGCCCTGGATCTCGTTCATGACTCTACTCACTCGGTTTTTCTCTCCAAGCCCAATTTCAAGCAAACTCCACGCTCTGCCTTCCTTCGGTTTGGTTCATTTGCAAAGCTTGCCTAATCTCGGTGCTCAATTCATTACCCATGATGTACAGATCTCCTTATTTCCTGCTAAGATTCTATGAGAATCATCAAGATCCCCTCCAAGCCAAGAGGGGCTGCTCGCACCGGGGAAACCGAGATCCATCCGATCCCTTTCAATACAGCTCCGTCCGCACCAGATCTGCCACTGCCGCCGAGCTTAAGCCGCCATGGTCAAGCTCCGTTGCTCCCATGTCTTGTCGCCGAGAAGCTGTCGCACGCGTGGTTTGTCGCTGTAGCTATGATACCACTTGTGAGTGTGCATGTGCGTGTGCGGTGCGATGCATGTGGGGAAGGGGAGAAGCACGAGAGTGTGGATGGAGCAACCTCTGGATGTATCAGTGTTAAGAGCTCCTTATTCTTAAGTATACAAAGAATAAGGAAGTGTACACACAGTGGACGGGCGATCGGACATCGGACGTTCGGCCCCGGGCAGAGGCGCAACGCCTTTACCCCAACAACATTGAGTAACCCAATGCAAGCATATGAAAATTTAGTAAGAATGATGCACCGAATCTTATGCTGAGAAATAAAAAATGACCAAGGTGCCATGTTCTTCAGTAGTAGGCAGTCTTATGTACGCCATGGTAGCCACCAGACCTGACATTGCCTTTACAGTGAGAGTGTTAGCAAATTTATGAAAAATCTTCATAGGATTGGGAGGTAGTGAAGCACATTTTGAGGTCCTGAAGCCGTTTTTTGGCTATCTGAAATTGCCATAGTGAGCTATCTCAACCTATCAAAATCACTCAAACACTATGGCTATCCCTACCTTTTTATTATACATAGGCATGTGAGTTAGGGGACTTTTTCCATATCTATTTAAAACCCTCAGCTAGCTAGTCATTGGGTTAGTTGAGCCAAAAAATAAAAAAATAAAAAAATCAAAAATATTATGGCTCATTTGTGTGTTAATATCTCATTGTATATAGAGTCTAAATCTAATGAATTTTATAATTATTTTGGTATTTATTTAAATATTTCTACTTAGGTGTGCGTTATTTGTCTATGTATGCTATGTACATTGACTCACCATTACCACAATTTTTTTAATCATTTTGCATACTCTTTATTCCAAATAGAAATATTTTCATGCAAGCTTCTCTTATTTTTGATGTGAATCCATTCCAAGGAAGAACCTCAAACAAATATACCTTCCACCATCAGTCATTACCTTTCACTAAATTTCTATTTTCTAAAGTTTTTTTTTTTTTAACTTCTTGTAAATAAATATACATCATTAAAAACAAATGAAGGCTCTCTTCATTTGATTTTCTATATTTTCATATATTTATTTTTTATATATATAACTAACACTATTTTAATTCCATGACTTAATTATATACTAATTTGTTTTTTCCATCATATCCATATATTATATTTGTACATAATCCACAACCATGCATATTTTCAAACTTTTAGAAATGGTTTAGGTCATGCTCTCATATAAGGAGGGGCTCACCTTTGGGGCCTTATGCAAATACAACAAAAGGGGGGTCACTGAAGACTTTTTTTGTGAAGAAAAATAGGCCTTTTGGTGGCATTTTTTTATATCTATTTGTAAAGTGTGAGCTTTGTCCTAAAGTGTGAGTCAAGGAGAGAAGAGTGGATTATCCCACATGCTGTGGAGCAAGGCTGTAGAGCTACTTAAAGCTCATTTCATGAATGAATAAACACAACTCTATTTTGCACTATATGCTTGTCTATGGTGAGCTTGTGCTAAGCTAAGTCAATACTCAAGATTGTGTTTATGAGTCCAAGCTAATTCTATCTTGGAATCTAATTCACTTGAGTGATAATCTTGTTTACACACACACTCACACATTGACACTATGTTTCTCTTTCATCCACCATAGCTAGTTCGATCCCATTCCCAACATTTGGTATCAGAGCTTTAGCTTATGCTAACTAGATTTGTCATTATGCATTAGTGTGGGTTGATTATTAGCATCTCCATTAGATCAATTAGCATTTCATAATTGTTGTTACGGCCCATTGACATTTTCATAACTAGTTGCATCTCTCACTAATTAAGCACTAATCTAGCTATGTGTGGGCATGTCCTGGGCACACCCAAGAGGCCACTACCCTCCATGGCTAGGTAGACTTGATTAGGGAGAGGATTAGCATCCTTTGAATTGCATTTTAGATTGCCTTTTTGCGTCATTTGCCTTTTCAATTAAATTCATTGAACTCATTTTCTTCTTGCATTGCTAACCTCATCCCGAAGTGCTCATTTCAAGCTTTCCATAGAGCCTTCAAGCTCTGCAATCCGAGCTCAAAAACCTCTTAAATTCTATCCCCAATTTTGCCTATATTTAGGTGTGTGTGTGAGTTTGTGTGGGAAAAGGACTGCCGAGCCAAGCATAAGATTCTGTTTTTCAAAGGTTAATGACATCCAAGGCACATGGGCCACTTGATTTAAGGCATTGACTCCTAAAATAGGTAGGGTGGTCGTGAGCTCGACTTGGTGTGCCTATTTTTGGTGTGTTTACTGGACGGACGTGAGCTTGGCGCTCAATTGCAGTGAAGAATCAAATCAGGTCCGCTGGGGAGTGCTCACATGCATAACTTTTTCGACTCTGCTCCTACCTGTCCGCGCTTGCCCGGGAGTCCTGCCCGCTGCCCGGTGTGCCCCCGCCTTGCCCGAGCTGCCCGAATCTGCCCAGTTACCCGCTTGTGCCCACCTACGTGAGAAGCTACCCAACTACCCAGCACCCTTATGAGGCCCCGCTTCCCACAACCCTGTTGCACCAAGTTAAACCTCTAAGAGGAGCCCATTCTTGTGAGCTTGCTGCCACAAGCGTCCGAGACCCTTTAAGGGCTTGCTCCCACCAAGCTGCAGAAAAGCACCCTGCCAAGCTTCAAGGGCTTTTCCAAGGCAAATAAACCAAGGCTTTCAAAGCCTCAAAGGCATCAAAGAATCCAACCCGAGGCTGCCAAGACACACCATACAAAAGCATTAAAGAGAAGGACGAGCATACTTTCCAAAGAGTCATTAAGCCCTCAAAAGGGAGCCTTCCAAAAGGCATTCAAAGGAGGACCTCAAGATCTCATCGAGCTTCAAAAGGACTTCTCCAAGCACAATTTTCAAAGACCTCAAAGAGCACTACCTATTGTGAAGAGGGGCTTCACCGACGGTGAAGAGGAGCTTCACAAAATTCAAAGGAATTTTCTCTTACTCTCTTTCTCATTAAAATCTTTTCAAATCCTGCAGCCAAGCACAATAACTTGATCTGTGCACCCCGTGTAAAGAGGCAGACACTGGCTAGGAGAGTCTCCTAAGCTAAGACCCCTCTATTAGCACAAATGGGGGACAAGGGAATATAAAAATTCAACAGGGTAGGATTTCACAACTGACAAACAAAGTTAAGAGGTTACCTTATGAAAAAATGTTTGTGGTCTCATCAGCACTGCTTTAGAGCAACAAGCTAAACCCAATGGAGTGCACACTAGGGCATCTACACTCATAGCAAGTGCACAGAATTTGGCCAAAGACGAACAAGCGTTAGGAATCATCATCACCCTAGTCTGCCCACTTTTCTCACAAAGTAACCCATAGTCTTTTCTTTCCTACTTCCACATATTCGAACACTCATCCTCCTCCTCCATCACCAAAACCTGCACCTTTCATGCCTTCTTTCATCTTCTTCACCATTTCCATCTCTCTCTTACTCCATAGCTAAAAAATTATCGTCTTTACACACATATAGCTCAATTTCTCTCTCTAGAATCAAACTCATATTACCATAACCTCTTCATGCTTTCACAAAAAGAGAAAAAATAAGCAATTAACCAAGCTCGAGCTCTACAAAAAGAGGAGTTTGATAATGGAAAATTCAACTTTTCCATGGTCATAAAAACTATACCGACAGAGTTCTACAACCGCTTTATTCACTGGAGAAGATAGGTGGAAATTTCCATTTTCATCTTGTGGTTTCCATCAAATTGTGTATATTCTCATCCTTCTCTTACTTTTTATCATTGTATAAATCATGTAATGCACCTTGGGTACATATGCCATGCAATTTTAACCCATCATACAAACTACAAACTACTAACACTAATGACTAATCCTTTCTGCAAATTGCACCCACTCTACTCTACCTTGGAGTAAGCAACCTCACACAACAATCACTCACCTCTCTAGAATCTTCTCTATTTCACCTCAATAATTCTCTCCTCTTGATACCACATCCATTTGACTCAAGAGACAAGAGAGCCCCACTCTCATAAGAACATATAAAAAATTTCGTAAACATGGGTTTCTAAGTAAATGTTGATCAAAAGATAATCCTAATAAGGGCTTTCCTCACCTATAAATAGAGCCATTTTTCCTTTGTAAAGGGCACGATTTCTACACTATTGCTCACTACTTTCAACGTCCCATTCTCCATCTTAGTTGTTGGGGAAGAGAGTGAGCTCTCTATACACCATTACTTGTGGTGTGTAGAAAATCTTCTTTGAGCTAGTTGTAGCATTGCAAGGGAGTGAGTGATTCATAACTTCCAATCAAAGTTGTACCTACTATTGCTTATCAATTGAATCAATAAGTTGGGTGCCACCGCGGTTCAAAACCCTCTTGAGTCTCTCCAATTCATGTTTGGCAACCTTATTTCGTTTGGTTTACGGTGACCCGTTTCCATTTTGAGATTCTTTTGTAGTATTTGCTTGTAAGTGACTTAAGAGCTCTTGTCTTTGTTTTTGTTGCTTGGAAAAACATTAAAAGAGGGTTGTATGGTGAGAGGGTTCCCATAACCCTAAGATAATGTGTAGATCGTAACATCATCAAACTTAATTATGTCTCTTGACTCTCCTCCAAGCTGTTTATACACCCAAGCCAATTATTTTAAGTGAATCTTAATTCTTCCCTAATTTATCTCTCTCTCTCTCTCTCTCTAGGTGTTTGGTGTGTGTATTTATAGCATTGATATTAGTGTTAGTGTACCCTTCCTTCTCGTTTGTATTGCTCAGGGATTCTCCTCTTCGGGGTCCTAGTTCGCTCTCTAACTAGGTGGTGCCCCTTCACTTATTGTTGGTTGTGGATTTGTTGTGGTTTCTCTTGTTTGTGGTTTCCCCAATCCCAATTGAGCAGCACGGGAGCCTTGAGGGGTGTTTAGAGATTGCCTCTCTTGTTGTCCGCTTCGAACCGTCTCAATTTTGGTGCTCCCACGGAGGACAGCTTGTGTATGCTTTTGTGTAGGTTCAACTTTTAGAATAGTCAAGTAGTTTGCATGAATCATAAGAATGTGTATGATTCTTTCATTTCCATTGTAAGGCAAAAGGTACACATCATTATTAAATAGTAAGTTGCAATTTCAACGTGTAATTCGTAGAATTCTAGGTCCCCTTAGGTTCTTCGAAATAAACACTTCATTAAATCCTTTTATTTTGTCTCTGAGTAGGTACGATGTTAGTTTGGACGTCTATATATTTCGTTTTGTTTTAAGCACTAGGTTAAGCATAAACCATGGATAATGGCCCAGGAATAGAGGTTTTTCCCTTCCATTTCACTCCACACATTAGAATAAACATTGCAATTAGTAGAAAGATCCATTTTCAACAACGTATGGTGTTCATGTTTGGTGCCCAAAGAGTAGGAGAAATTGTTTTTCGTCACCAAACCCTGTCATCCTGCCTCTTGTTGACTGTCATAGATCATTTGATGTGCATATTTTTATTTCGTTGTAGAAACCATTATTGTGTAAATCTTTTTAAGAAAGAAAAAAACGTGTTTTACTTTAAAATCGATTCAATGGAGGCCTAACACCAAATGTCAGGATATTCCCTCTTCTTTGAAGAGCTGGTGAGGATGGCGAGCTATTTTTAGCCAATTTCAAAATGGCTTGCCACATAAAGAGAGTGATAGAGGATGATGAATGCTTAAAAATGTTTGAGGTGGTCCTTAAGAAAGATGCTAGCACTTGGTTTGACTCTCTATCTCAGGATGTTAAGGGAAACTATAAGGAAATCATTGAACATTTCAAGCAGTACTTCTTTGACCCGCAAAACACTCAAAAGCTATGGCAAGACATTGTTTCCATGCAATGAGGCCATATTTCCACCTATTGTGTAGTTGTAGCCACTCTGCCATCATTTCCCCTTGCTTCGTAACCCACAACCACCCCACCTCCTCTATCATGTTTGTCTCAAGTAGTGAGATTGTGGAGAACGCAATGAAGGAATGCACTGAAAATTGCATGCTACTGTGGGGATGATACATTCCCACATATTCTGGTAATTTGGGGAGGATTGTGCAAACTCTCTCTTGCCAACAAACTTGCATGTTTTCTTTTTTTGAAACATAAAAAAGGACAACAAAAGAGTAATACTATTGATGTTTGGTATAATTATAAACGTTTCGTTTGATAAAACTCTTGACTCTTTTTGTGGTTTTTTTTGAGGCACACCTCTTAAATATCATGATTGAAAGTTATAACATGCTTTGATGAAAAGGAAACTCTCTCTCTCTCTCTCTCTCTCTCTCTCTCTTATATCACTTCATTTTGATGTCTCTCTCACCCACTCGCTTTTCCTCCCTTACCAATAAATATCTTAGACATAATTAACAACATGAATTAATGAAAAACTGTCGGTCTTGTTGACATATGAGAAGTGTTGAAATGATATTTACTATTATGGTTTACTAATATCGGATGGCTTAAAAAAAATTTAATTCACCTATCTACATAGTACATATGCAAAGTGTATGGTGAAAAAAAACTCTAAAGAGCAAAAACGCTAGAAGAAAGAAAAATAGGAAGAAAAACACAAATGTATAAGGTGCACTTGTCCATCTGAATTTATATGGACACAAAAAGTCTTTTGACTTTCTACTTCCATGGGTCTTTTTATTTCTTAAACTCACCCTTCACTACTTGAGATGTTTTGAAAGGATTTTTAACTTTTCAGAGATTGGGGAGACCTGATTTCCACTATTTTGCTAAATTTCCATCGGATGACAACAAAGCTAACGCGAAGCACTCTAGGTCAATACCCCTTTTTTTTGTTGAGAAGAAGAATCTAGCGAAGAGGAGAATCGTTTAGCGTCGTAGGAACAGACCTCAAAGAGAGAGAGTGGAGTCACAAATTGACAATGGAGTCCGAGAGAGTAAAATGGTGCCCACTGCCATGTTCTCGTCGAGTCGTGCGCTCGGCTTCGTCAGCGTGCACACTTGCAGTACCAACTTTCCAAATTCCCCGCATTTTGCAGGGCATTTGAGCTCTCGAAGTCTCGCTGCTCCATGTTGGTCTCTCTCCTGCTAGCTTCTTGCAACCATGAAGCCCATTCTGATCACCGTCCAAGTGGGCGTAGTGGTCAGCGTTTTCGTCTTCTCGTACTTCTTGGGCGCTCCTGTTTATTGGGAGATCGTCTCTCGAGTTAACAGCTACAGCTCCAGCGCAGTTCCCTCATCCAAAGGTATCTTCACACATAAGAGAGAGAGAGAGAGAGAGAGAGAGAGAGAGAGACGAAGAAGAAGAAGAGAAGTTTTAACGTCATAGAACAATCCCTACAGACCTCAAAGATCTATCGGACTAGTCTTGAGAGAGAGAAGAAGAAGAAGAAGAGAGTTTTAACGTCGTAGGAAACTATCCCAAGAGACCTTAAATATCTAGCCGACGAGGCGAGTATATTTTTTCCTTTGCAAACGCCCAGAGCATATCCATTTTTAGAGGGGTAGTTTGCACCTTCATAGACACACATTCTCATTGGCCATCCAACGATCCACAATGCTGCCGAGTGTGAAAGGCTGACAAATGACTGGTCTATTTTTGTGTTGCAAATTGGATGTGGTATTCCGCTTGTTCTAAAGCATGTAACAGCTGACTGTTTTAAGTTAGGATTACTCCAATTATGGTGTTTCATTGTTACAATCTTGAATGCACATGTTTTGCAGGTAACTATAAACACAATCATACGGATAACTATGCACAGAAGCCTAAAGACTCTTACAAAGAAGGGTTCTCTTCAGCAGATTTTGATACATTTCTACAGAAGCCAATATGGGAACGGCCACCTCCTCACAGCACAATGCCCCCACCTGAAGTCTTTGCCTTGACAAAGCAGATGGTGGCTTCTAGAGCAAAAAAAAAAGTGATAGTAGTTACGTTTGCCAATCACGCTTTCTTGGATTTTGTTCTCACTTGGGTGAAGCATCTGACAGATCTGAACGTCTTCAACCTTCTTGTAGGTACGCCAAATTCATCTTGAAAGTTTAAATATTGTTCTTCACGTTGATAGCACTTAAGTTGTATGATGCCAAGCAAATATTATAAATTATTGGGCATAGAATTTAGCAAGCTGTTTTTTTAAACATGTAGCAAGGTGCATTGGTAGTTCATGATGCAAAGGCAGTGGATCCTTTCTATTGTGCCTATGTGAAAGATGCACAATGACCATTGACTTACCATAGATACAAGACGTTGTGAACACCTTTGTACCCCAAATGGTACCGGGTTGGGCATTTGTACAACTAGCTTGAACACTTTTTGAGACCTCAAATCCAACTTGGATTTGGTTTTTCCTTATCTGTATAGTTGAAGGGATTCTCCAGTCTCACATGGGTGCTTGACCTATCTTTGTCGAGATTGCTTGGCCAATGGCCCACTAGACTATGAATTACCTCTGGGCCTTGCAATTGTAGAGTTGAATATATTATCTTCCTTTTCCGACTATGAATTACCTCTGGGCCTTGCAATTGTAGAGTTGAATATATTATCTTCCTTCCTTCCTATAGCTAGCCTGTTCTTGTGGTGAAAGGGCCTACGAGCCAAAAGATTTAGATTGGACAATGCACCTGAATGTGTTCTGGCCAATTTCCCACATTGCATGTCCACTGTGTCTTGCAGCTTTATAGATAGATCTCTCTTCCGTATTTAGACTTAGCCTATGCTTGTGGAGGTTGTTGAAACCGGCCTGTTCAATCCAAAAGGGCGGTAGACTTTAGACTTAAACCTTATTTGCTTTCACCCATTTAATTTGTCGCCCACTTTACCTGTACTTTCAAGACACAACAAAGGGGAAAGGGATACAGGCTGCTAGGTTGCATCTGTATGAGAAGACCGACACCAGACTGGCCCCTAACTTAGGCGCCCCTTTCGGTATTTCTTTATTGTTTAAAAGAGGGAATAAACGCTGTGGTTCCTTACAAGCTGCCCCGGACAACCTTGGCTGAATTTCAACTGTTCTGGCCCGATTTCGGCAGCATAACTGTACTAGAACCCTTCACGGTCAGTATTCCCACGCATTGAATGACTTTCCCGACGCATACGGGCACTTTGCAAGACCTGGCGAGAATCTGCAGCACGCTGAATTCTCTGTTTTCAGCCCCGAAAATGCGCTAGATCACCTGTACAGCGGTCCCCTCGCGTCCCTGAACCTCTTGGGGGTATTAGGGTCCGTTTAGGGCCAAAACCCTAAACCTGCAAAAATACACAGCAGGCTGTAATTTACTGTTTCGGGCTCCGTTTCGCGTGCCGGTCGCATCCGTAGCAAGTCCTCGAGCTCCCGCACCTGTAGGGCTACTTGCACTTTGAATCGGACGAGATTTCTGGCGTGAAACCTCTCCGAATTCACCTGTGCGGGGGATTAGCCGCTAGCTAATCCAGTACCTGTGCAAGAGGCTCTTGCCTCGGCAATCGCGCATGAACCCACACAACTGTACATCGGTCAATTGAAAAGCCCACTGGAGGGGCATAACATACTGCCATAGGGGAGAGAGAGGGCAATGCGTAGCGTGCAGGGCATCACTCTTGGCACCGCATTGTACATAGGAGGGAAAGCATGCACTCCATAGCTCTTAACCTGTGACAGGAAACTTGAAAATGAGCTCACAGCTGAAAATCACGTTTTTGCCTTCTCTATTAGTAAACTTGCCTCAGAGTGCCAAGTGTCACTCATTTGTGCATTTTCCCGCTTTAGACCCTCGGGTCTAAAAATATCTCACCTGCAACCTCTGTTGACTTGGCCACAGAGTAACAAAATGATCCCCATGTCAAACTGCACGTAATGACGCGAAGACATTTTCAGGTCCCAAAATAGCAGTTCCCTAAATTTTAGGAGATGCTGCCATTGTATCTTTCTAGGTCATCCGACCCTCTTTGTACACTGCAGCCACACCCAGAACTGAAATGTAGCCTCTGTAACAAAGGATTCCAGTTTGGCTAGTCAATGAACCCACTTGGCTAACCATAGTCCTTGTCCAACCTTAGTGCTCTCTTGCACTCAGGCCTGGACTCCCTCTGAACAGTTCCACACTAGCTATTGCAATGCAGGGCAGTTAGATTTCCCGAGGAGCGTTTTCCAAAAAGTGGAAATAAATAAATAATAGGAAAGAAATCAACAAAAAGGATAGATAGTAGTCACACGCTGGTGACATACCCCCCTCTTGAAATCTCAAACGTCCTCGTTTGCATCTATGTCGTACATGCTCACAGTCAACACTGATGTATTCAACACCTGTCAACACATGTACGACACATACATGCTCATTGTCAACCCTTGTGTATTCAACATCTCGTCGACACATGTATTGCTTGCGTGTGAACCCTGTTCCAATGACATAGTGGTAGCTTCGCACTCTGCCATTGCTTTGAGTCACTAACTTTCCAATGACAAAATGGTAGCCACACATTTTGCCACTGTCTTTTAGTACACGTTGGATCCCGTAACACTTTCGAGCATACCTAAACCGACAGTTTAAGAGTGCAGTTATACATGTACCCTTTAATAGAAGCAATTACTGAATCCTTGACAAACTGACAAGAAATACTCACTTCTATAGCACTAAGCACACTTTTGGACATTCCATAAGAGCAATTGCCAAACTGACAATCTGTACAACTCTAACATTCATGTAACATGTATTTGATTTGAGCTCACTTTAAATACCATGTACATCATTTGTTTCAGAAGCCATTGTCACACTGACAATCCATGTAGCTTTGAATATGTAGCTTTGAAACTCAAGGGGTCAAGGTAGGTTGCAAATCGAAGGCTTCAAGGTAAAGTGATAACACAGTTGGTGACTCTGCAAGTTCACCTTCTTCCATCCACTTAGCATCCATTGGTGGATGGTTTCTGAACTTCACCAAGTAACGCCTAGCAACCTTGCCTTTCACTTTTCATTCTTTATGTGCCAAAATCTGTTCCGGGACCAAGATCTCGTCAAGTTCCTCGACTTCCGGCTGATCTTCAACTGGCATATCCTCTGGCACATCACCCACATAGGGTCTGAGAAGACTCACATGAAACGCATTGTGAATCTTCCAACTGTCAGGCAATTTCAGCCTATATGCAACATCATTGATTATGTCGCATACTTGAAAAGGCCCATAGTAACGCATGCAGAGCTTTGGAAACAATCTTTCCTTGCCCTTCATCTTCTTTAACCTTGCCTTTTCAAAGCGTAGAAGCACCCAATCACCAAGTGAAAATACCACTTCACGACGATGACGATCAGCTGCTTTCTTTTGCTTTGCCTGAGTCTTTTCCAAGGCCACTTTGACCTTCTTGTACATTTCATCCATGTCCTGAACATACTTATCTGCTTCAAATATCTTGTCCTTTGTATGCAGTATGGGAGGAACTTTCTTGCCACCTTCAACTATCTCGAAAGGTGCCTTGCCAGTTGATGAATGTACTGTATTATTGTATGCATACTCCACCAATGGCAAATATTACTTCCACTTTCCTTTATGCTCTGACACATAATACTTCAGCAGATCTAGGACATTAGAATTTGCCCCTTCTGACTGCCCATCTGTTTGAGGATGAAATGACGAAGAGAATTTGAGCGTTGTGCCCATATTCTCAAACAAGCCTCTCCAGAACAAACTTGTCATGTGTGGATCACGGTCTCTAACAATCGACTGTGGCATGCCATGATACTTGAAAATATTGCTCATAAACAAGCGTGCCATCTGATCTGGCTTTATCTTCTTCCTGACAGGAATAAAATGAGCCTGCTTGCTGAATCTGCAAATGATGGTCCAAATACCATCGTTTCCTGTCTGCGTTCTCGGAAGATCAAAGATAAAATCCATAGCAATACTTTCCCATGGTTTATCTGGAATAGGTAGTGGTTGCAATAACCCTGGTGCCTGTCAAACTTGACTTTCTGGCATATTAGGCATTCTCGCACAAAGGCATCTGCGTATCAATCATGCGAACACATAATACTTCCTGTGAGGGTGCTTTTGACCAAGGCTTGAGAGCCAAGATCGGTTCTTCCTGAAGGGGTTCTTGGGACCCGAGATCGATCCTTCGTTATTGATCGAATCTGCAACGAGGTTAGCTTCGATAGAAAAAGCATCAACTCATCATCCTTGTGAACAATCACATCATCTTCATGCAACTCATCATGCTTGTGAGAAATCACATCTTGATCATGCAAATCATCATGCTTGTCATTCAAATCATCATGCTTCTCATAATCATGCAAGTTCTGTGTGTCATGCTATGGAGAAAAAGAGACTGAGAGAGTCTCCTTATCTCGAATCCTTTCAACCTTGTCCTGCATATTAGCAATGAGAGATGGAGAAGTATCCACTCCTTGAAAGACAGTAGGAGAATCACTGTCGGCATTGAGAGTTATAGTGTTAGCCGAAAAATTTATGAAAGCATCAGTTTCACGAAACCACTTAATGCCTAAAACACATCTTGAGAGAGGAGAAACAACAAATCTTCTAGTGAAGGCAGTGTGTTGAATTGCAAACAACACATCAAGGCACTCCTTCGTGATGAGAGCGTCCATACCAGGACGAAAGCCAGAGACCTCGATAGGAGATCTCGGACTAACTTCGAGGCGGGCTCTCTCAACAAGAGAGGAACTGATCACATCATGCATACTACCTGGGTCAAACAATATGACAAAACGGTGCCCTGATGTACGACTATAACATTTAATGAGAGAATCATCAATGGGAGGGTCCTGAGAAACTTTGGGCACAATCGTGTTATCATTCATTGCATTGACAGATGTAGTGGGTGCTGTGGGTTCTGTAGATTCATTCGATTCAAGCTTAGGAAGCGGTTGAGACATTCTTCTACTGGCCTACATTGAGAAGAGATGTGTGCATTGTTCGAGTGTTTCATTCGTGAAGGTTTCCTGTATTTTAGTCAGCATCGTTATGTGATCCCTTTTCCTAAGCATGACATATTGTATGTTGAGCACGTTTCTATCATGGATGAACACGAATGTATGCGGATTGTTCATGAAAAGCTGAAAAGTTTATATGTCAGGATTTCGCATTCCATATCTCTTCCTTGGCATGACACAGTTTCCAAAAGAACACATGATAGTATGAGCACCAAGCATGGGTATTTCCATTGTGATTTGCCACAGTTGATTGATTTCGATCAAACAGAAAAGATTCGACGTCATTGTTTGCCTGTGTTTGATGAACGGGTTGTCACTCCGTCTCTATGTTCATCTACATTGCATACACAGTCTTTAAAGAAGACGAGGTTTTTTTCCTTCACTTTACATGGAATGGGTATGTTCATGGTTTTGTGTTGGAAATGGTTTCATGAATTTTCAGCCATGGAGATTCTTGAAGACGAAAGAAGCAGGTCTCTAGACGAAGTTGAACATCAAAGGAGCCACAGAAGACTTTGAGTCGCTTTCGGCGCGGCCCAAAGAAGCAAGCATTGCAGACCTTTATGAAGTTCAAGTACCGCTCAACCCACACAGCAGAGTGGGCCGGCGAAGAGTCCCTTCCAAGATTCCGGATGCTGTTGGCGATCTCCCTCGACGCCATACAGTTCGGTACCAGTACCTCACTTTGAAAAGGAGGGGATGTCACGTGACACATCCCAACCCTATGTGTCCGTGGACAAGCTACACCACAGCAGGGTTCAGTCAGTTCAGTCAAGTCTAGATGAGTAGTGATCTGGCACTTTTGTGAGTCTATTCGTAGACCGTGCATGCCCAGTCACTTAGCATAGATGCATATCCTCCGGTTGCACACAGCATGATCATCGGAATTCCCATCAGAATCCATTAACATCAGTTAGGGGAATTTTCCAATGCATTTAGCCTATTTTCCTATTTATTGGTTATTTTCACTTATTATTTTTAAGTGACTTTCCAACAAAAGTAGGTAGGGCAATTTTGCTAAGTTAATATATAAGCAAACCCAAGTTAGCACTTTCTGGCAGAAGAGGCAGAAGGAGCTTCCCGCTCAATAGGCAACTTCTCAACAATACCCCCCAGCACCCCCAGCGTTCTTGGATTCCATCCTCGCCGGGCCAGCCCCATCATTGGCGTTTCCTCTCTTGCAGTCATCGCCATCAACCACAGTACCCTAGCGTTAGCAGATTCTTGCAGATCAGCCCCATCCTCGGAGTTTTCCCTTGACATAATCACCTCAGCTTTAGCGTTTTTGACAATCAGCATCAGCCCAAAACCCTAGCGTTTTTGGAATCTCAGATCCTCAGCACATCAGCGTTTTGCTCAGCTTTAGGACTCTTCTTTCCCAGCGTTTTTCCAGCCAACCATCAACGCTCCAAGACCTGCAACTACAGAGGGTTTTCAGCCCTTGAAAAGACCAGAAAAGCCTCAGCATTGTAGCGTTTTTCTCAGCTTGAAGACCTCAGCATGACAGCGTTTTTCAGCAGGTATGAACAAGCATGAAAACGCAGCCTGACAGGTATATAACCTCAGCGTTTTTGCCATCAGCCTGATCCCCGACTACTCCACCATTTCAGCCATGAAACAGCCATAAAACAGTCAATTTCAGCCACCAAGACAACCCTGAACTCAGCCTAGAAGATCACAGATTTCAGCCTTAGCCATCGTCATCACCGTCGTCGTCAAGTTATTTATGTTATTTGTAATATTCACGATAGTTCTATGATGTATGTTGGCCAAACCTTTCGAACAGCTTTTGTCCGTTTTCAGGAACATGTAAGAGAAGCGAGAAAAGTTCGAAGTAAGAGCACCGTACGTGAAAGTGTGAAACCCTTGTATGCAGCAATAGCAAAACATGGGTTTGAGTCTTTCCGTTGTTTTCCCATTGAGCACATAGAAGGTAATTTTAGAAACTCTATAAAGAGTTCTATAAATCAGCATGGCCTCGAGAGTTGTTTTGGATGAGAACTTTGGATACTTTTTTCCCTAAAGGTTTCAACTTGGAAGGAAAGTCTTCTTTACGTAAAAATAAGACAATTTACCATAAGAAACCTATGCTTTGGCGAAGGCATCCCAAGCCTGAGTTAGTTCTCCCTTGAAGTCAGTTTAAAAGAACTTGGATTCCTAAAGGTTCTCGTTCAGATCCGCCTTCTATCCCTGAAATCAATCGAGTTGTCTTGCACAACACTATTTCTAGTAGAGTACAAGGTCTCCCTAGGGCTTCAATCTCTAGAATTGAGAGTGATGACCCTTCTAACCATAGAATTTTTGCTTTTAGAGATTTCAAACGGAGATTGATTTACGTATCTAGAGCCCTGGAATTGGGTTCTTTTTCTTATAAATTATTTGAAAGGTATAATATAAGGATCCTATTTAAGCTCTTGTATACCCTTGAGAACTACTCTTATGAAGATTTGGAGCTAAGAGAGTCTCATAGTACTCAACTTCGAGTACTGTTAGGCAAATTTCTGAAGTCCAAATGTCCTAGTCTGGAAAATCCCTTGGAAAGAAAGATTTGTTGATAACTATCTTTACCTCCCCTGACTTAGACAAGATTGGATTAAGCTCTATTTTGAGATCTCAAGAAGCTTTGGATGCTCTCCCTCCTTGTGTGAGAAAGGTATGGAACCATCATGTCGTAGCTTTCAAAGATGTGAAAACTTTAGGACAAAAAGCTTTCAACTACAGTGACATAGGACGTAATCTTAAAAAGCAAGAGAGGCTAGCAATCTCAAGTATTGATTGCCCTTGTAGTAAAACTGCCTTTTCTTCTTACGTAAATGGAGCTTTGGGTCATGTAGTTACTTCCAATTGTTCTATCCTTCCTTCTGATTCCTTGCAAGACCTTTTCTCAAGAGGTACTAAATATAGGCTCCCTTGCTCAAACGACTCTTGCCTTCTCAAAGCCATAGAAAAAGAAATTTCTAGTTTCGTAGTAAAGTTTGAGGAGTCTTTAGGAGTTCAAGGTATTTTTACCCATTGGAAGTCTGTAATCCTCAAGAAAGCTTCTTTGAAATTAGCATCTTGCTCTCGGAACGTTTCTTCAGGACGGAATAGCTTATCTTCTTCTGATCGTGATGCTCTTAGGAAATTTCATCGTGATTTTGTAATCTTTTATGTAGATAAGTTCTCTAATAACTTTGTTGTTACGTGCAAAAAGTTCTATTTAGAATGCTTGTTAGGTGAAGTAAACTCTCAGACTTACAATGATTGTGATCTTTCAATGCAAGAGGTTATCTTGAAACATCAAGACTTTTGTAAGTCTTTTGGTTTCAAGTGCCAGCCTAAATTACCTTTTTTATATACCGTTTGGAAGTTCCACAAGAACCCTATAAAGCCTAGATTTATAGCTGCTTCTTGTAACACCTCTTTGACCGAGGTTTCCAAATGGCTTAGTTATTGTTTCAAAGCCATTTTACCTAGCGTAAATGAATTGTGGAAAAATATGCTAAAGGAAGCAGACGTATCTACCGATTCAAGTTGGATTTTAAATGATTCAGTAGGTGTGATTCCTGTTCTAAAGTTTTTGAACTCTTCAAGAAGCCTTAAGGAGAAATCTTCTGCTTTATGTCTCCAAACTTTTGACTTTACAACGCTTTACACGAAACTAAATTTGGAGGACCTTAAATTTAGAGTCAAATCTCTTATTTCAAAAGTTTTTGCGTACAAGCTTGAGAAGGATAGGTACAAGGCATTGCAGTAGAAAAGTCAGCCTTGAACTTTGACTTCTTATGGCTGAAAAATAAGAATGTAGATGTAGACAAAGGAAGAAAGAGATTCACCAGGATTGTAGATGACATTGACATCATATCTTGGTTAGATTTTCTTTTGGACAATTTATATATAACCATCGGCGACTCTCTTTTCAAGCAAACAATTGGTATCCCTATGGGTACCAATTGTGTTGTTTTTCTTGCTAATTTCTATCTTTTTACTTATGAGTTTGATTTTATGGAGCGTCTTGTCCTTGCTAAGACTTGCCTAATATTTTTGCACAAGTTATGCAATGTAAGACGCTTTATAGATGATCTTTTTGTCCTTGACGTTCCTTCTTTTCAAGATTTTATGTACTTGAATTCGAGTTCTTTAGGCGGAGGAATTTATCCCAAGGAGTTTTGTGAACTTAACTGTACCACAAATAGTGATTGTTGTGCGTTTTTAGACCTTAAGATTTTTCAGACTCCCTTGGGATTAGAAGTAGATATCTATGATAAGCGCCTTGAACCAGAATATGCCAATCTAAAAATCATCCGTATGCCTCACATTTCTTCGAACATTTCTCTTTTAGCTAAGTACGGTGTCATTTGCTCTCAACTATTTAGATTTTCTCGTCTTTGTTCTAGTAAATCTACTTTTGTTGCTCAATCTTGCCATCGTATTTCTTTACTAGTTGAAAAAGGATACTCATTCAAAAGAATCATGAAAAACGTTCGTTCATTTTGCATCGTAGTAAGTTTATTTTTAATGTGTCTTCCTTTGGAATGTTCAGGATAATCAGTAGTAAATTCAATAGAAGTGGGGAGCTAAAAAGCCCACTTATTGTTTGACTTAATAACACCTTATGTTGTTGTTTTGATCTTTAGCGCTTCTAGTATTTTTTATATAGCTTGACAAATGCTAGCCTTTATCATGGCTGAGTATGCCCATCACCTCCGGAGGGTGATAGAAACTCAGCTCGTTGGTTTTGTAGAGTACGTTCAAAGCATGAATGACCTCTATATAAACCTGCACCTACTCTTGGGCACTGACGACGTGGGTAGGGATGTCATAGCTGTTGTCCAAGCTATGCATGATAAAGGTGATAATCTTATTCTTCCTGTTTGGACAAGTAGCGAAGTTGAGATCATATATTGTCAAGTTTGGTTCTTTGCTCTTCGTAGGTTTGTAGTCATTTTTCGATTTCGTATTTAGCTTACCTGAGGACTTAAGAATGTGTTTCGTTAGAAGTTGTTGTGTAAAGTTTGATTTCTAAGATTAAGTTTTTAAGATGTCTTATCCTTTTTTTTGCTTAAAGTTGAGTACTTGTTTTAAGCCAAATACGTTGCGTCAACTTATTTTACACATGCTTTCTCTAAAAACATTTTTAAGTTAATAATGTTTTGTTTTTTCTAGTTTTGTTTCGTAGCAAACAAAGTGATTTAGTTAGTTTGTTAGTTTTTTTTTTGTTTTTTTCTTTTTCTTTTCTTTTCTTGTGTCCCTTGCTTTTATAGTTTTATAAATGCTTTATTCCCTCTTATAATTCGTGAGTTCAGACTATTCTGAACTTATGAAGGTATATATCACTATAGTAAGGACTGCCCAAAACAATGTGCATCCACATATGCTAGCACAAGCCAGAACCAGCAGGAGTTTACATTCCCAAAGATCAACCTAATCACATTAAGCAGCATTCCACAGGCCCCGCCTTCCACTCTTGTAGTTGCCTCTCAAAACGGGTTGAAACAGGTGCAAGAGCCTGCTGGTCTGCTCACACGGGCACAGAGAGCTGCTCTTGGTCTTAGCCTCCCTGACGGTCCAACTTTTTCATCTCCAGTCACACAAATGAGTCAACCTCCCCCAGTAGCTGACAAACCAGCAGATAGTGCCAAGAGCCAACCTACCTCTCTTCTCTCAGATATTGATGGTGCCTTCATGGAAACAGTAGAGGACTGCTGATACCAGAGCAAGCACTGACCAAAAGAGAGAAGCCTACAGGAGAGACTATCTTGAAAAACACCTTTCAGCAAGTGTCATTGTACGACATGCTTCGACTTGATGCAAATTTTCAAAGTGACACCCTTTCCGTCATTCAATCTCTGTATCCTCGTGCAGGGTCTAGTGGCAGGCACCTACCAGTGCAACCCTTAGAGTCCTACATGATTTCATTTCCTGCTGCTCCGCTCACTGATTAGAGGAGTCCTCGTCTCACCGCGTCTATTCTAGGGCGCGACTTCTCCGGTGTCGAAGTGGATGGTGGGTCGGGTATCAACTTGATGCCCAAATTCACTATGTTGGCATTGGGTCTCCAGCCTACCCGGCCCGCTCCCTTTACAGTGACTTTGGCAGACCAGAAAACTGTCTACCCTGTGGGAATAGTAGACAAGGTCCCTCTGCAGGTACAAGACTTTACTTTTAACTTGGATTTTGTTGTGGTTTGTCTTCCCAAGGTTGAGGGCGGATTTCCCTTGCTCATTGGTAGACCATGGCTGCAACACACTAAAGCACTTCATGATTGGGGAAACGATGCCATGTGGATACATACTCTTGGCTCCCAGATGCAACCCATTCGCCTAAAAGGAGGCATGGATCCCGTCGTACAACATAGTTCTTTGTCCCTAGAAACCGGCCTTGAATTGGAACAGCCTACTCCACCTGACGCGTCAGATGAGGATCTGTTGGAGTGGTTGGACACTACCAAATCTATGCCTTGTTATAAAGTCTCTATTCACTCTTTGCCTGGAGGTACATCGTCTTCCAATGTTTCCACAATAACTAAACCTAATAGGCCACCCGAGCCAGCACAAAGGTTGAAGGTCACAGAAGCTACTCCCCATGCGCCCTTGGTGGTAGCCTTGGGATATGGTGAGCCTATGGAGAATCATAGAAGCGAAAAGAAATCTCCTCTATAGGAGTTCACCCCTGTTATGTCCCGCTCACAGGAGAGGGGATCTAGCCCAGATGCCATCGGGATGGGCGTCTAGTGTCCAGGCGGACGTAGTGTGAACCCGGCCAGTGTGGCTGGCCATTATTATAAAAGGGAGGCCAAGGTCTTATTTACAGTTATCGACCCCCACTGGCAAAGTGCCAGTGGTTAGCCCGCGAGGCTAGGAGTGCGCGAGGTCACCTCGAGGAGGTGAGGCCGGGTGGTATGGGACGCTCGGCCTTACAGGTGCACGCCTACGTCCTCGGACGTTGGACCCAGCACGGGGGAGCTGTCGGATGGTGGCTATGGTCGGGTGGTTCGTCCGACGCGTATCTGTAGGCGGTCTGTGTAGCCGGGAGATCCATCTCCTTGTTCGTTTCATGGTATCAGAGCCGGCTTGGCTGCACGAACGATCGTGTGCACACCTATTGGTTGGTTCGAGTCGGATAATCAGTGTTTTATGTAATTTTTGATGAATTAACTGTTTAACTGATTATTTTCTTCTCATAAGCTTGTGTGCAGGTGACATTTAATGGGTTGCTCGCTGATTTTTTATAAAATTCAGCAATCTAGCAGGTGCAAGTGATGAAAATCAGAGGATTTTTGTCGACCATACATTTAATTATTGATTTGCTGATTTTGGACTGCAATTTCAGCATACCGTTTTTATTTACTCTCTCTGTTGCCTTCTTTCTGTGCGCAGTATACACACACACACACACACACACACACACACACACACACACACACACACAGAGAGAGAGAGAGAGAGAGAGAGAGAGAGAGAGAGAGAGAGAGAGAGAGAGAGAGAGAAAGATACAGATACCTCTCTCTGTAGCGTGGGTTTCTCTGCAGCGAAGGATAACTGAGTTGCTGGCATGGATGACGTTTGCAGCGCTGGCTCCTATCTGACGCCCCTTTTGCGTGCTGGCCACAAGTACCCACACGCCTGATTTTTTTTTCCTTCGTAGTCTCCACGCGGCAGCTTCAGCGCACGCTTTTTTTCCCCCCTGTGTTGGACTTTTTTCTATGCTACCCTCTCTCCTCGTTACAATTTATTAAGTCACTTTTATTTTAAGTGAGCCTTTTAATTTAAAAAAGGGCCAGGACACTTAAGTTTTTAAAAAAACAAGTCTAAAACCAGATTTTAAAGAAACTCACTTATAGAGACTTGTAAGTTACAGAGCATTTCATTTTTTCCTCTTCTGCTCCTATCTCGAGTCTACTCTCTCTCACCTGCTCGCTCTCCCGCGCTCCCGCCATCACCTGCTCGCCTTCAGACGCTCACGCCGACGCGTAGAGCTTTTCAAACTTCAACTTTTTGTGACAGAAAAGTGCAGAAAAGGTCCGGTTTCGCGTGAATCTTTCAGTTTTTCACGCACTTCGCCATGGATTCCTCCAGCTTCGATGTGCAGCATGACGACGCGCCAGGTAACATCCAAATTCCATTTACGCATGCTCTCTACACATGGATTACAAGTACTTTCTAGAGTTTCGACTAACGTGTTACCGCTCTAAAAAATGCAAATGTTCAGACGAATCTTCGCTTGGCCTCTCTCGAAGGGGTCGTGCAGGGGCTCGGTTCCCGACTCAAAATATGGCTCAGTCGACGACTGCGCGTATTTCCGAGGGCGAAATCCATCTCAAGCAGTTACGGATACAGATTGCTGCTTTTGGGCGTTCACAAGGTGGTCTGATTGCCGTAATTCCGTTCAAAACTACAAATTTCTCAGGTGAAGAGAAGGAGTGTACGGAACTAGCCATAAATTATTGGCTGCACCAGTGGACCACATATTTTGATCTCCATGGGGAGCATGATGAACGGAGGATTCAGACGATTCCTCTCTATCTGCGCAGTAAGGCGCTTACCTGGTGGCGCAACATGACAGAGAAGCCTACGACGTGGGCTGATTTTTGTGTGAAGTTCAAGAGGGATTTCGCTAAAATGGACCCTTTGAAAGCTTATGCCAAACTGCAGAGTCTTTTGATGAAAACTGTGTCTTTTGATAAGTATACGACCGCTTTCAAGGAGGCGCTAACTTTCTGCAAGGTGGATTCTAGGCACGCGGTGCACATGTATCTGCCGGGATTGCATGAGGAATACCATTGGGCCTTAATTAAGGACAAAGCCTTGACTGATGTCGAGGATGCAGTGGCAAAGGCCAGGACGTTCCATTTGATAAATGGAGCAAATTATGAGAAGAAAAGAACTGCAGACCATCAATCCGGTGAGGGTGCTTCGAGGAAGCGACCGCGATTCCAGCAGAAGTCCAAATAATCGCCGAGATCTTCTCAGGAGAAGAAGAAAGCCAGAAATGCTTCAGTTGCTGATGCAGTGAAGAAGGGGGACTTGCTTTGGATGTGGCCAGACGAGTCACCAAATCAAGAATTGCCCCAAGAAGAAGAAGACGCAGAAACCGCAAGGTCGTCCTTCGGTTCAGATTCACGAGATCTCAGGTAACTCTGATATCATTCAAGTTGAAATCCATCATTTAGCGCACAATTCATGCACTAATTGTACTTTTAGCACCAAAGTGTTTGGTAAGCATGATCTTCTCCGTTTCCCCGGAAAGATCAATGGTCATGACGTGACCGTACTCCTTGATAATGGAAGCTCACACAATTTTGTGGATGAAAATTGGTGCAGAAACTGAGCCTGCGGACGCGGGACAGTGACCATGAGTATCGCGTGAAGATGGCTCGTGGCGTGGATACGGATGTATGGAATCGGATGGTTCCAGACTTGTCGCTTGAGCTGGCTGATTACAAAGAGAACCTGGATTTCCACATCATGCGCCTGGACAGAGCATATGTTATTTTAGGAATTCCATCGTTTTATGATAAACAAGACTTATTGTATATAGACACTATGTACATCACTCTCTTGTTTTTGTTAAGTAGAACATGCCTCATGTATCTGTGTCGCTTTGTAATCAGAAGTCTGTAAATAATGGTTTTGCAATACCAGTTGTTACTGCTTTGGAAATTTATAAAGAAATAAAGTCTTCTGATGTTGACTTTTATCAATGTGTACCATCTGCTTGGTTTGATCTGATAGACTTTTATCAATGTGTCCCGCGCATGGACGATCTGATAGATCAGCTCCATGGAGCGTTGTATTTTATGAAGATAGACCTGCGATCAGGCTATCACCAGATACGAATCAAATTGGAAGATATTCCTAAGACAGGCTTCCATACGCGTCATGGTCACTATGAATTCTTGGTCTTGCCTTTTGGTTTGACCAATGCTCCAGCTACGTTCCAGTAGATGATGAATGATCTGTTGAGATCATTTTTAGGCAGCTTTGTCGTTGTATTTCTTGATGATATCTTGATCTACAGCCGAAGTTTGTCTAAGCACTTAGCGCATATACGCGCTGTTCTCGAAGTACTGAGAACTGAGAAGCTTTATGCTAAGGCTTCTAAGTGTGAATTCTTTAAGAAAGAGCTTCTGTACTTGGGTCACATCATTACTCGCGATGGAATTCGCGTTGACCCTGAAAAATTGGATAATGTGGGAAATTGGCCCATTCTGAAGAATGTACGCCAAGTAAAGTCCTTTTTAGGCTTTACTGGATTCTTTCGCAAGTTTATCAAGGATTACTCTAAAGTTGCTGCTCCGCTTACGCAACTTTTAAAAAGAGGGGTGAGAGGGCCGAAGACTTCGGGTCCTCATCGTAAGGGTAATCCCCTTGTTGTCTGGAATGAGCGTCTCGACGAGAGCTTTCGGACACTAAAGCATTGGTGACTACTGCGTCAATATTACACATTGTGGATCCTAGCAAACCGTTTGTGGTTGAAACGGATGCTAGTGATTATGCTATTGGTGCGGTGTTATACCAGGATGGACGTCTTGTCGCGTTTGAAAGTAAGAAGCTTTTTGACGCTGAGATGCGTTATCCAACGTACGAAAAGGAGCTTTATGCCGTACTCCAAGCCCTGAGGAAATGGCGGCACTACTTGTATGGCTCTACGTTTGTTGCATGGACAGATCATCACTCCTTGCGCTATATCTGTGATCAGGGTGATCTCAGAGGCCGGAAGTCCTTCTCTCTGTAAGCCTCTCTGTGCGAATCATAGAGAGAGAGAGAGAGAGAGAGAGAGAGAGAGAGAGAGAGAGAGAGAGAGAGAGAGAGAGAGAGAGAGAGAGAGAGAGAGAGAGAGAGAGAGAGAGAGAGAGAGAGAGAGAGTGCTGCCTCTCTCTTTGCTTGGGATGACCACTCTCTCTTTGCTTGGCGATGACCATCTACAGAACGAGCAGCCAGCGTGTGTTGCGCAGGAGGAGAGGAAGGGTAGCGTATGTCTTTTGTGTGCCAAACTCAAGCGGGCACACGCCCTTTTTTTTCCACGCGTCACCTTCTCTCTCTCTCTGCGTGCGATTTTTTGCTTGGCAGCGCTGGAGTTTTACGATGGTTATTTTCTGGCCAAGGACTTTTTTTTAAAAGTCACTTGGTCATTCGAATTTTTTTAAAACAAAGACTCTAGTGTGGCCACTTTAAATTAAAGTGTGAACCTTGCAGTTTATTACAAAAAGTCACTTACAGAGACTTGCAACTTTACAGAAACCTCCCATTTGCTTCTCCTGTTCCTCTCCAAAGCCTGCTCTCTCTCACCTGCTTGCGCTCTCGCGCTCCCGCCATCACTTGCTCACCTTCAAGCGCTCACGTCGATGCGTTGAGCCCTTCGCAACTTTAACTTTTCGCGATCGAAAAGTGCAGAAAAGGCTCGGTTTCGCGTGAATTTTTCAGTTTTTTCACGCATTTCGCCATGGATTCCTCCAGCTCGGACGTGCAGCGTGATGACGCGCCAGGTAACATTCAAATTAGATTCACGCATGCTCTCTACACATGGATTACAAGCACTTTCCAGAGCTTCGACCAGCGTGTTACCGCTCTGGAAAGCGCGAATGTTCAGACGAACCTTCGCTTGGCCTCTCTTGAAGGGGTCGTACAGGGGCTCAGTTCCCGACTTTCTACTCTCGAAAATATGGCTCAGTCGACGACTGCGCGTATTTCCGAGGGCGAAACCCATCTCCAGCATTTGCGGACGCAGATTGCTGCTTTTGGGCGTTCGCCGGGTGGTTCGACTGCCACAATTCCCTTTAAAACTACAAATTTCTCAGGTGAAGAGGAGGAGTGTACGGAATTGGCTGTAAATAACTGGCTGCACCAGTGGACTACATACTTTGATCTCCAAGGGGAGCATGATGAACGGAGGATTCAGACGATTCCTCTTTATCTGCGCAGTAAAGCGCTTACCTGGTGGCGCGACATGACAGAAAAGCCTACGACGTGGGCTGATTTTTGCATGAAATTCAAGAGGGATTTCGCCAAAATGGACCGACAGCTTTCAAAGAGGCGCTCACCTTCTGCAAGGTAGATTCCACACACGCCGTGCACATGTACTTGCTGGGGTTACATGAAGATTACCGGTGGGCCTTAATCAAGGACAAAGCCCCGACTGATGTCGAGGATGCAGTGGCCAAGGCCAGGACGTTCCATTTGATAAATCAAGCGAATTATGAGAAGAAAAGAACTGTAGACCATCAATCTGGTGAGGGTGCTTCGAGGAAGCGACCCCGATTCTAGCATAAGTCCAAATCACCGCTAAGATCTTCTCAGGAAAAGAAGAAAGCCAGAAATGCTTCAGTTGCTGATGCAGTGAAGAAGGGGGCTTGCTTCGGATGTGGCCAGACGGGTCACCAAATCAAGGATTGCCCTAATAAGAAGAAGACGCAGAAATGGCAAGGCCGTCCTTCGGTTCAAATTCACGAGATCTCAGGTAATTCTGATGTTGTTCAAGTTGAAATCCATCATTTAGCCCATAGTTCATGCACAAATTGTACTTTTAGCACCAAAGTGTTTGGTAAGCACGATCTTCTCCGTTTCCCCGGGAAGATCAATGGTCACGACATGACCGTACTCCTTGATAATGGAAGCTCACACAATTTTGTGGATGCAAAATTGGTGCAGAAACTGAACTTGCGGACGCAGGACAGTGACCATGAGTATCGCGTGAAGATGGCTCGTGGCGTGGATACGGATGTATGGAATCGAATGGTTGCAGACTTGTCGCTCGAGCTGGCTGATTACAAAGAGAACCTGGACTTCCACATCATGCGCCTAAACAGAGCAGATGTTATTTAAGGAATTCCATGGTTTTATGATAAACAAGACTCATTGTATATAGATTATGTACATCACTCTCTTGTTTTTGTTAAGTAGAACATGCCTCATGTATCTGTGTCGCTTTGTAATCAGAAGTCTGTAAATAATGGTTTTGCAATACTAGTTGTTACTGCTTTGGAAATGTATAAAGAAATAAAGTCTTCTGATGTTGACTTTTATCAATGTGTACCATCTGCTTAGTTTGATTCATTAGTGCTTGGTACGTCTGTCATTGAATTTCGTAAAAATGTTTCATGTTCTTCTGTTGAACTTGGGGATTTCGATGAATCTAATCTTATCCGAGAAATCATGACTAATTTCATTGATGTTTTTCTTGATGATCTACCTCTTGCGCTTGCCGCCTTCCAGAGGAGTAGATCATGGCATTGAGTTGGTGGCCGGTAGTCAGCCCTTCTCAAAGCAACCCTATCGGTTTAGTAAAACTGACGAGGACGAGATTCAGCGACAGCTGAAGGATTATTTCGACAGGGGTTTTGTCGGCCTAGCAAATCCCTGTGGGGAGCGCCAGTGCTACAAGAAGGATAACACTATACGCTTCTGTGTGGATTACAAGGGGTTGAATAAACTTACTGTCAAGAACAAATATCCGCTCCCGCGCATGGACGATCTGATAGATCGGCTCCATGGAGCGTTGTATTTTACGAAGATAGACCTGCGATCAGGCTATCATCAGATACAGATCAAACTGGAAGATATTCCTAAGACAGGCTTCCATACGCGTTATGGTCACTATGAGTTTTTGGTCTTGCCTTTTGGTTTGACCAATGCTCCAGCTACGTTCCAGTAGATGATGAATGATCTGTTGCGACCATTTTTAGGCAGCTTCGTTGTTGTATTTCTTGATGATATCTTGATCTACAGCCGAAGTTTGCCTGAGCACCTAGTGCATATACGCACTGTTCTGGAAGTATTGAGAACTGAGAAGCTTTACGCTAAGGCTTCGAAGTGTGAATTCTTTAAGAAAGAGCTTCTGTACTTGGGTCACATCATTACTCGCCATGGAATTCGCGTCGACTCTGAAAAGTTGGATAAAGTGCGAAATTGGCCCATTCTGAAGAATGTGCGCCAAGTAAAGTCCTTTTTAGGCTTTATTGGATTCTTTCGCAAGTTCATCAAGGATTAGTCTAAAGTTGCTGCTCCTCTTATGTAACTTTTAAAAGGAGGGGTGAAAGGGCCGAAGACTTCGGGTCCTTGTCGTAAAGGTAATCCCCCTGTTGTCTGGAATGAGCGTCTCGATCAGAGCTTTCGGACTCTAAAGCACTTGGTGACTACTGCGCCAATATTGCACATTGTGGATCCTAGCAAACCGTTTGTGGTTGAAACGGATGCTAGTGATTATGCTATTGGTGCGGCATTATACCAGGATGGATGTCCTGTCGCGTTTGAAAGTAAGAAGCTTTCTGACGCTGAAATGCGTTATCTAACGTATGGAAAGGAGCTTTATGCTATAGTCCACGCCTTGAAGAAAAGGGGGCACTACTTGTATGGCTCTAAGTTTGTTGCATGGACAAATCATCATTCCTTGCGCTATATCTGTGATCAGGGTGATCTCAGAGGTCGGAAGGCTAGATGGGTTGAGCTTATGCAATAGTTTGACTTTGAGATCCGCTATAGAAAAGGATCCAGCAAATCGAGTTGCCGATGCGCTCAGCAGGATTCCTGAGGTCAATGCCTTGTCTATGGCTGAAATCTCGACGGATTTCTATCTCTCTCTCCGAGGGCTATGTCGTTTTGATGGCCATTTTGGCAAGATATGGAACGAGGTCGAAGCAGGGTATGACTCGCATATAGGCTTGGGTGGTCCGGAGACCCAAGTGAGTCGTGCTTGAGAGACGAGACAGCGACAATATTCCATTAGAGGTGGACTATTGTTTAGAAATAGTAAAGTCTGCGTGCCGGAAATCGATGAGATTTGACAAAGGATTTTGTGCGAATGCCACGATGTTCCTAGCACTAGGCACCTAGGCATCGAGAGAACTTTGGCTTTGGTCAAGCGATATTTCTATTGGCCAAGAATGCGCTCTTACATAGAGAGCTATGTGAAGAGATGCGCTCAGTGTCAGGTCAATAAGGCAGAGCGCCTTAGGAAAGCTGGCCTGCTACACCCATTGGAAATCCCAGATGCCAAGTGGCAGAGTATTTCCATGGACTTCATCGTTGGTTTGCCTAATACTAGTCGGGGCAATGACGCTATTTGGGTTGTGGTCGATAGACTCACAAAAATGGCGAAGTTTATACCAACGAAGTCGACAGTAAAAAGCCATGAGTTGGCGGTTTTATTTGTTGATCAGCTTTATAAGCTGTATGGTCTCCCAGAGGATATCGTCAGTGATCGAGATACTAAGTTCACTGGCCGATTTTGGCGAGATGTGTTTGCTCATCTTCAGACGAAGTTGAGTATGTCGTCTTCTTACCATCCTGAGTCCGACGGACAAACTGAGAGGATGGATCAGACGTTAGAGGACATGTTGAGAGCTTATGTCTCTCATAGGCAATCTGACTGGGAAAGGTATCTTCCACAGTTAGAGTTTTCCTATAATAGTAGCAAGCATTCTGCTACTGGATTTAGCCCGTTCATGTTGATGTATGGATTCGAGCCTAAATCCCCGATTGCTATTGGCTTAGAGAAAGTCAAGGACCGCCAAGCTCGTGATTTCCTGTATGACATGCAGGAAATGCTCGAATTGGCCAAGGATAGCATAAGAACGGCTCGTGATCGAGTCACTACTTATGCTAATCAAAAGAGATCTCCAAAGACTCTAGATGTGGGACAATGGGTTTATCTGAAGATACCCAAGGATTCCAAGACTATGCGAACAGGAAAGCATTATAAGCTTTCAGCTAGATATGGTGGTCCGTTCTTGATCACAAAGAAAATTGGCCAGGTTGCCTACAAACTGGCTCTTCCTTCGGATGTTAGTGTACATCCAGTGTTTCATGTCAGCCGCCTTAAAGTGAAATTGGGCGAAGCTGATGTTGTCGTACTAATTGAGGAAAATGTATGGCAAGATATGCAAACTGAGTATATTCCTCGAGACCCAGAAGCAGTTTTGGATCATCGTACCCGTCATTCGTGCCAAAAGGCTTATGACGAGTACTTAATCAAATGGAAGGGTCAATCTGAAAGGTTTGCTACTTGGGAACCTGTTAGAGCTTTGAAAGCTCAGTATCCCCACTTCATTGATGAGGACATCAATGGTTCTTAAGGGGGGAAGTATGTTATGTCCCGCTCACAAGAGAGGGGATCTAGCCCAGATGCCGTCGGGATGGGCATCTGGTGTCCGGGCGGACGTAGTGTGAACCCGGCCAGTGTGGCCGGTCATTATTATAAAAGGGAGGCCGAGGCGTCATTTGCAGTTATCGACCCCACTGGCAGAGTGCCAGTGGTTAGCCCGCGAGGCTAGGAGTGCGCGAGGTCACCTCGAGGAGGTGAGGCCGGGTGGTATGGGACGCTCGGTCTTACAGGTGCACGCCTACGTCCTCGGACGCTGGCCCCAGCACGGGGGAGCTGTCGGATGGTGGCTATGGTTGGGTGGTTCGTTCGACGAGCATCTGTAGGCGGTTCGTGTGGCCGGGAGATCTTATCTCCGCGTTCGTTTCAATGGCTCCGAGGGCTATGTCGTTCTGATGGCCATTTTGGCAAGATATGAAACGAGGTCGAAGCGGGGCATGACTCGTATACAGGCTTGGGTGGTCCGAAGACCCAAGTGAGTCGTGCTGGAGAGACGAGACAACGACAATATTCCATTAGAGGTGGACTATTGTTCAGAAAAGGTAAATTCTGCGTGTCGGAAATCGATGAGATTCGACAAAGGACTTTGTGCGAATGCCACGATGTTCCTAGCGCTGGGCACCCATGCATCCAGAGAACATTGGCTTTGGTCAAGTGATATTTCTATTGGCCAAGCATGCGCTCTTACATAGAGAGCTATGTAAAGAGATGCGCTCAGTGTCAGGTCAATAAGGCAGAGCGCCTTAGGAAAGCTGGCCTGCTACACCATTGGAAATCCCAGATGCCAAGTGGCAAAGTATTTCCATTGACTTCATCGTTGGTTTGCCAAATACTTGTTGGGGCAATGACGCTATTTGGGTTGTGGTCGATAGACTCACAAAAATGGCGAATTTTATACCAATGAAGTCGACAGTAAAAAGCCATGAGTTGGCGGTTTTATTTGTTGATCAGCTTTATAAGCTGTATGGTCTCCCAGAAGATATTGTCAGTAATCGAGATACTAAGTTCACTGGCCGATTTTGGCGAGATGTCTTTGCTCACCTTCAGACGAAGTTGAGTATGTCGTCTTCTGACCCGACGGACAAACTGAGAGGATGAATCAAACGTTAGAGGACATGTTGAGAGCCTATGTCTCTCATAGGCAGTCTGACTGGGAAAGGTATCTTCCACAGTTAGAGTTTGCCTATAATAGTAGCAAGCATTCTGCTACTGGATTTAGCCCATTCATGCTGATGTATGGATTTGAGCCTAAATCCCCAATTGCTATTGGCTTGAGAAAGTCAAGGAACGCAAAGCTCGTGATTTCCTGTATGACATGCAGGAAATGCTCGAATTATGCTCGAATTGGTTAAGGATAGTATAAGAACTGCTGGTGATCGAGTCACTACTTATGCTAATCAAAAGAGGTCTCCAAGGACTCTAGATGTGGGACAATGGGTCTATCTGAAGATACCCAAGGATTCCAAAACTATGCGAACAGGAAAGCATTATAAGCTTTCAACTAGATATTGTGGTCCGTTCTTGATCACAAAGAAAATTGGCCAAGTTGCCTACAAACTGGCTCTTCCTTCGGATGTTAGTGTACATCTAGTGTTTCATGTTAGCCGCCTTAAAGTGTAATTGAGCGAAGCCGACATTGTTGTGCCTATCGAGGAAAATGTATGGCAAGATATGCAAACTGAGTATATTCCTCGAGAACCAGAAGCAGTTTTAGATCATCGTACCCGTCATTCGCGCCAAAAGGCTTATGACGAGTACTTAATGAAATGGAAGGGTCAATCTGAAAGGTTTGCTATTTGGGAACTTGTTAGAGCTTTGAAGGCTCAGTATCCCCACTTCATTGATGAGGACATCAATGGTTCTTAAGGGGGGAAGTATGTTATTTCCCGCTCACAGGAGAGGGGATCTAGCCCAGATGCCGTCGGGATGGGCATCCAGTGTTTGGGCGGACGTAGTGTGAACGTGGCCAGTGTGGCCGGCCATTATTCTAAAAGGGAGGCCAAGGCCTCATTTACAGTTATCGACCCCCACTGGTAGAGTGCCAGTGGTTAGCCCGCGAAGCTAGGAGTGCGTGAGGTCACCTCGAGGAGGTGAGGCTGGGTGGTATGGGATGCTCGGTCTTACAGGTGCAGGCCCACGTCCTCGGACTCTGGCCCCAGCACGGGGGAGCTGCCGGATGGTGGCTATGGTCGGGTGGTTCGTCCGACGCGTATCTGTAGGTGGTCTGTGTAGTCGGGAGATCCATCTCCTTGTTCGTTTCAACCCCCCTTCAACATCAGCCCCATCGGTGTTTGCTTCTCAGACTAGAACAAAGCTCTCCTCTGTGTCTAGCGAACTCCCTTCACAAAGCTTCCTCAAGTCGGGATACAACAAAAACAATGTTGATTCCAAGCTTGATGAATTCCCTGATCATGATATCTCTCTGCTTGAGTGCTATCTCCCCTCACTGCCCCCTCCCTCACTCCTCGCCCTTACCCACCCCCTACTCGCCCCTCACACCCCCTTCGCCCCTACACACTCTCTCTCGCCCCTACCCTCTCCCTCACACTCACTCGCCCCTAGTCCCTCCCCCTCGCCCCCCCTATCCACCCCTCGCTCCTTATCTACCCCTCGCCCCCCTACCCAACCCTCGCCCCTTATCTACTCCTTGCCACCCCTACCCACCCCTCACCCCTAGTCCCTCCCCCTCGCCCCTTATCTACCCCTCCGCCCCCCCCTCCCCCCTACCCACCTCTCGCCCCTTATCTACCCCTCGCCCCTAGTCCCTACTCCTCGGGCCTCGCCCCTTATCTACCCCTCGCCCCCCTAACCAACCGTCACCCTTGCTTGCCTCTAGTTCCTCCCCCTCGCGCCGCTAACCAGCCCTGCTCCTGCTCGCCCCTAGTCCCTCCCCCTCGCCCCTTATCTACCCCTCACCCACCTAACCAACCCTTGCCCCTGCCCGCCCGTATCTACCCCTCGCCCCCCTATCTACCTATGGCCCCCTAACCCCTCGCCCCTGGTCCCCTATACCCAACCCTTGCCCCTCCCCCTCACCCTTGCCCCTATCTACTCCTTGCCCCTCCCTTCGGCTCCTACCCACCTTCGCCTCTCCCCTCTCGTCCTATCCAATTATCACCCCTCGAGCAAACCTTAAACGAGTCTACTTGCACATTAATCTACATCCTCGGCCGTGCTTGTAGTGCTTGGCACGATTAACTCGGCGCTCTGCGACTCTCTACACACAATCCGTATATACTGCGCTCGCATACTCGCGCCATCGAAATTCACGTGCTCTCAGTCAGATTTTCAAGATACCAGCTTTCAGCTTTCAGCTTTCAGCACAGAAATGGGGATTATGCTATATACAGAATTGCGATTGCTACATGGGGCATACAATGGCATACTGTTTGATGTATGATCTATGGGGATATTTTGATGTATGCTCTTATGCGGATTGACAGTATCTAGGTAGCTTATAGTGAGGTAACTGTGTATGCTCTTGGGATTGAAGTATACTGCTATAGCTAGTCCGTCATTCAGTTTCATCACGTGAATGTGGCAGGAGGCAAAAAACTGTTGCTGAGGAAAAGGCCTCAACCATTCGTGGATGACAAAATCACGAGCTCACCATTGTACAGATGCAATACCTAGTGGTTTTCTTTCGCAGTTTTTTTAGTATTCCTCTCACCGAGACGGTGAGCAGTCTTGTGGTGGGCAACCTGTAGCAGGCTACAATGTCACTTTCACAGGATACGCAGTTAGTGCAATTGGTTTGGTCTTGTTCACACTCGACGGACTCTCTGGGCTGGGCAGTGACACGTGGCAGGGATACGGACTGTGGTCTAGTGGACATCATGGCCAGGTCACCACCACCACTCAGTTTGGAGATAGACATTTATGAGCCGTTGGTGGCTCTTTATGGTGGTACGTATGAGTAGTAGATGTTGGGTCATCATTACCATCTTCTTCATATATGGTCCAACGTTGTCGTCTAGAGAAGAAAGTCTATACACACATCACTTCTGCACCATCCGTGCACATCTGAGCCTTGACACCCCCATTATACCCGTGAGTTCTGGGTTGGAGTTGAGTGTGCTGCCACGCGAGAGTCTGTACCGGTTCCTTTTAGATAGTCGAGTCCATATGTTCTGGTCTGTTGCTGTGTCTCTGTGTTGATTTGTTGTTATCTATTGTTTCCTGTGTTTTCATTTTGTTTTGAGTGAGTTGTCATGCACATTCCACTGAGGAGCACCCACTGTAGAGAGCACGACACACTATCCGCGCTACAACAATAAAGCCAAAAAGCACGATAAAAAGCATAAGAAAGGAACTGACTTCCCGGGTTATTTGGGTCGCCAATCTAATTTTGCATCGGCAAAAAAGTAGAAGAAGCGTCTATGATTTGAAGGACTACCTAGTTTTTCTTCATCTTCTTCTTATGACAGTTCTTCTAGCTCTTCTGACTCGAGCGAAGAAGACAAAAGGCAAAAAGTGGAGCAAAAAGCAAAGCTTCGGAAAGGGCCCATCGTCGAATGTGGCTCTCACATAGATGATGCTCCTGTAGCATAAGAATATCAATAGGTCCACCCACAAGGCATCTCTTGAGCTCCTGTCTCAAACGACTCCGATGGCGTACAAACTGTGGTCCTCCAAGGCCCTGAATATTCCATGAGACAATCCTCATGGGGTTAGTGAGAGAAGACAGATGCTGCCATAGCAAGGAGGTGAGCAATCTTTGAGGCCGGTTTGGATGGGGAGTAAATCGCATCCGAACGACCCCAAGACAAACGAGACTGCATGACATGCCCCACAAAGGCCAAGATGCCTGTGTAGTTCTTTGAGCCACATCCTTTGCCCAAGAGTCCTCATGAGTGTATTCATAGCAAGGTGAGAACTGCGCATTTGCAAAAAAGTGGCAAAGTCACTATGAACTTGGCCAACGGCTAGAGGGTTTGCACCAAGTCAGTGATCCCAAGGTCCTCTGTGTGATGGGAGAACTCAAGGGCCCGAGTCTGGAGCCAACCAAGTGTCGAATCCAAGGTGCAATCCTGTTGGTCCTGACCACAAAGTGGAAAAGAGTATTCCACTGCAGAGTCTAAAGCATCCGTGCCGCATGCCGCAAGAAATAGGACATGAACTCGAAAGAAAGCAGCCTCTAGGTCCGCATGGGGATCGCCGAGGAAGCGAGTGAAGGCGTAGCTGAAGAAGTCTCATCATTTGTTACTGTCGAAACTGGAGAGGCCCCTTGGGATGGCCCCAAATGCGGACGTCTCAATCAGGAGGCGAGGTCGAAGTACCTCTCCCGAGCAAGCCTACTCGCAACAAAAGAGCTGCCCAAGGAGCGGCGTGACGTAGGTATGCGCTTAGACCCAGTAGTAGGAGGAGAGAGAGGGGGGATTGAAGGTGGTGAGGGAGAGACTGGTGGCGAGGGGGGGTTGGGGAATGTTAGGTGTGGGAGAGCAAGGGGGGTTGGGGGTTGGCTGGAATGCGCTCAGACCTAGTAGCAGGAGGAGAGAGAGGGGGGATTGAACGTGGTGAGGGAGAGATTGGTGGTGAGGGGGGGCTGGGGAATGTCAGGTGTGGGAGAGCAAGGGGGTGGGGGGGTGGGGAGGAGGAGGCTCGGGGGGAGGGGTGGGCCAAGTCCTCCTGCCCAGAAAAAATGGAGGGTGAGAGGTCTGAGGCGGTCTCCTGCTGCAGAGGTCTAAAGCGGTTTCCCGTGAGAACCCACTCCTGACGAGGAACCATGGGACTGCCCCTCGAACGAGGTGCCTGGCCGTGTCGATGGCGGCCTCGAACTTGATGCCATCCCTCCTTAATCTAGCCATCTGTCGCTGCTGGTTCGAGGTGCCTGGCTGTGTCGATAGCGGCCTCGAACTTGATGCCATCCCTCCTTAGTCTAGCCATCTGTCGCTGCTGGAGCTAGATCTCTGGGGGTCTCTGAAGTCTTGGTAGGGAAAACCTTGGAACTCGAAGAGGGACCCGCCTTGGGGGCATGTGGCTGTGGAGCTGGCCGAGCTCTCCCGCTCATCTATCTGCAAATGAAGCACTGGTTCGGGAGGCCCTAATACTCCACACTCTGTCCAATCCAACGACCACTCACTTGAGACAGTAAAACCACCTTCGGAAGTGTGTGTGTCTATCCCGTACAAGAATCCACACAGTGGGTTACCGTGCGGCCTTGGCCATAACCCAAGCGGGGAGGGGGGGGGGGGGGGTTTAATATCGAGGGCTTTGTGCCATGTGCACAAATGAATACCCTCTGATTCCTCTGATCAGAAACTTTGAAGGGTGCTCGCTAGTGCCACTTAGACACTAGCGCTCAAAATCTATCATCACCTGGGGGTTTTTGTGCCGGGGGCGGGGGGGATGAGATGGCGGGGAAGATCAGCACGGGGAGGGGTGTGCGATGGCAAGGATCAGCAGCAGAGAGCCCAATAAACTACCTTTGTTTTTTTCTTAAATTGTGTATTTGTTCATCTTTACCTGACTGTCAGAAGCCTAAAGCTAATCTGTTTTACTTGCTTTATTCTATGCATTTTCCTGATAGACGCTTGCTAGTGTTTGAGGCTTACTGAGTCAAGATATTCTGCTATAGGGTGATGCTTCATGATGCTTTTCAGTTGTGATTACTTGAAAATTTCTAACAGAAATTTCACTTTGTGTTTTTGGGCCTTGATGTTGATCCAGGGGCGATGGACACTAAGATCTTGGAAGCTTTGTTTTGGGAGGGTGTACCTGTTTTCGACATGGGGAGCAATGTAAATACAATTGACGTTGGCTGGGGTACACCCACTTTCCACAAAATGGGGAGAGAGAAAGTTATTTTGGTTGACCATGTCTTATCTATGGGCTTTGAAATCCTCATGTGTGACACAGATATGGTGTGGATGAAGGTACAGCTTCTTGTTTTTGATGTCTGGGAGGCATATGTTATTCTTTGGGCTCGGACATGAGATCTCTCTTTTTTATGCAGTGTCGTTCTCTGGGCTTTGATAGGAAGTCCCTAGAAAAAGTTAGAAATTGCTCTTTTGTGTTTAATGAAGGTCAGCATATTCAAGTTGAAAAGAATAACGTGTCACTATACTTGGTTTGAGCCAGATTCAAAGTCCTCGAGCCCAATACTTCTGCTTGCTTATCACAAGAAAATGTCATTAAAATTCTCCACTTAAAGCATCCTTCTCATGTGGTTATCTGTCATGGATGCCAGATTTTGAGAAGCTAGACTCTAGAAAGTATGACAAGGAAGGTTTTAAGAAGGTCCTAGCAGCTTCTTGAAGAATCTTCTGGAAGATAGCTACAGAAGTTTTTTGAAGATTGCCTGCGCCATTGCTTATGCCACCACCAATGACATCACTTATGTCATCACCCCTTAACCTCCTCTGCTTAACGTTGTGAGGAAGGAGAGTAAACAACCCCAATGCCTCTATCGCACTTCGGAACAGCACCAACACACCAATCCGCACCAAACACAGGAAATCAAACACCTTTCTGCCAAAGTCCCTGAATGTGTTCTTGTGTAGGTAGGCTAATAAACAGTAATGCAAGATAGGTTAATAAGTTAACAAGATATTAGATGATGATGCTCAGCCGAAAACGCTCATCTACAATGATTCATGTACCCAAAACCACAAAAAAACATTGTCACAATCCAACACACGAAAAGCAGTAGAAAAAGCTTATATTTACTGCTCAAGAGTGTTGCATAAAATTTTACCCTCAGAATCTTAGAAATCTGAATACATGAGCAATCCAGCCAAACTTTCCAAAAGGCTCTTGAGGTGTACAGTTTTGATAACGTATGTAAAAATTATGAGAAAAACTCTGGTTTTCGGGCTCCAAAACCCTATTTTGACTACTACTACTGCTTCTCCTCTCTCTTGCAACCACCAGAATGTGGCTTTCCTTCTTTTGTCACTTAGGAACTCATTTTCTATCAATAATGTGGCCACTTGTCCTCATACTAAACTTGCACTGCATAGCTGCCACTATCCTTTATTTACTAATTATATCTTGCAAGGTTTATGAGAGTTCTTGTCTAGGCTTGGATTTACTACTAGAATTATCTCCTATATGGACACACATCTTATATGGCTTACAAAAACAATTTTGTAAAAATGCCGAACATAGTCTTACCCACCCCTAGTTTGCACGGTATCGTGACCTTGGCTCTGATCAGTTGAGAGATCATAGATACCAAGGGCCTCTCCATACGTCTTCAACCATCCTGGCCTATAGAAGGTCCCCATATCTGCACCCCATACAACATAGCTGAGGCTACTAAAGTATCAAAGAGCCATAACTTTGTCCGAGGTTCCTGGAACTGAACCTGCGAACACATCCTCTCCAAGCCTCCCAAGGCCTCAAAAGCTCTCGTCAGTCTAGTTTCTGCTGCTCTCCCCAAAGAAAACCTCGGCCCAGTGAAGACAACCCCAAGGTAAGTGTGTGCATCTGTATACTCTACAATCTCCTGACCATACGTGAAAGTCGATGCTGATCTCCTGATCCAGTGTGGTGTGGTGTTAAACACCATAACCTTGGTTTTACCAAGGTTTACAAACAATCCACTATCCTCTGCAAAATTGTGTAATGCATCCAACTGTCGCTGCATACCCTCTGATGAGTCAGAGATCAACACAATATCATCAGCATATATCAATAATGGGATCCACGTCCCTGCCAGCTGGGCACCTCTATCATCCTCTCTGTCAGTGTAATCAGACACCTCATCAACATACATACCAAAGAGAGTGGGAGACAATGGGCAACCCTGTTTCACCCCAATGGTGGAGTGAACTAAATCAGATATCCCCTCTGGAGTGCGTACATGTCCCATCACTGATCTGTATAGAGCCATAATCCCCCAAATCAACACTATGGGCACCCCCATCTCTTGCAGTTGTGCATCAATCGAGCTCTTGGTACCATGTCAAATGCTTTGCGGAAATTCACAAAGCTACAATAAATCCGTCTCCCATGTGACCTACCCTCCTCAATGATGGCTCTGAGTGTCAGAATATGATCAAGAGTGGAGAAACCCCTCTCGAAACCGGCCTGGCCCTTTGCCCGTACACACCCTCACCCTCTGCCCAATTACTCAACTTCTGCTCAAGAATGGATGCATACAACCGTGCCAATGTGTGCCTAACCATAATAGTGCGGTAATTCCCAGGCTCTGTAGGATCACCTGCTTTGAAGATAGGCACAATAGTAAAAAACCTCCAAGTCTCAGGTAACCCCTCACACATGGCAAGATTGAACAACACTGCAAGAACCTCTACCAGTATATCTCTAGCATGTATAAAGTGCTCTGCTACTAGACCATCATGATCATATGCCTTGTTGGTCCTCATCCTGTCAATGGCTTTCTTTACCATCTCAGTGGTAAAGAAGGTGCTGGTAGGTGGGCATGGCTCTGTAGGATCTGGAAGGGGCTCCTGTCGAGGAACCGTATATCGATGAGACATACTGGCCCCACACATCAAGAGAAGTAATCACTGGGGGAGGGGATTTCTCATGAAAGAATCGCCATGCCTCTCTTGAGTCTTTACTCAAGAACAATTGATACAAGTCTCGCTCCATCTGGGCCAAGTAAGCTCGTTTCCTCCTTCGTACAAGGCGTCGGGAAGCAATCCAAGATTGTCTGTAAGTGATGACTCCTAAAAGAAGATCCCTCTGAAGGTTGGCTCTCATCTCTCTGCACTCCTCATCATAAGAACTATTCTGGGGGGGCGTGCTCCCAGAATGTCGCTTCCGACCCGGCGGAGTTTGTGGATATGCTTCTGATGCTGCACCATGCAGTGTCTCAGTCAGTAAAGTGGTGTACTCCTCCATTGAGAGGTCAGGACCAGCTGTGCATAGACGGTTATAGATCTCCTTTGTATAAATCGAGCCAGTCTCTGGTGTAAATGTATAACGGGTATGTGACCTGCCTCCTGATGGTTGGGTTGTACTATACTGAAATGAAACAGACAATGTCAAAAAGAGCATGATCCACTACTACGCCCACTGGTCTGGCTCCCACTAAAAAATCCTAAATACAAGGAATAAAGCTTGGCTATGCCATAACATAGTCCACTGTACTGGCCCCGTGTCTGTGTGGAAAGCATGTGAAACCTGCTGCTCCAAGAAATCGCTATAAGCCATTAAGTATGTACTATGGCTAACCCATGTGTAATCGTCATCTTTGTGAGGTATCTCCCATAATCCGTCTGCTCTCTGTCATGTGAGCATCTGTCAAGCCCCAACTCACCCACATCCAGGTCTCTAAGCATCTCATCTGAAGTGTTGTAGAAGATTGTCTGAGAGGTACCCGTTCGGGCATTGAAGTCCCCTAGGCGGATGATAACACTATCCCTAGAAAATTCCCATATATCATCATCTAGTATAGAGAAAGGCAATTGTCCTCTAGATGCAATATATACTGACGTACTGGGGGGAAGTAACCTATGGCAATGTATAGAAATCAGCGTGTGTCAGCTCTCAGCCTCACCCACATGTATCTAGCATGATCTCTCCGTACAATATGTAGTAGTGGTTGTAACTCCTCCCTAAATAGCACTGCTACTCCTCTAGAACCTCTACTCCCATACTCAGATCTCGCGACGCTCTCCCATTTGTATCCCACCACATGTGGCATAAGCTGTCCAGGGGCCTGATGAGTCTCTGAGAAGAAAACAATGTCCTTGTCTCTAAAACTCTCCTCAAAGGCATCAACATCCAACCTCATAGATCCATTACAATTCCAAGTAGCCATCTTCAGTGTGATCCCATACGTCTCACACTATCACGTGCACATCTAACCCTATGTGTACGTGGACAAGCTACTTCATGGCAAGGGTTCAGTTCAGTTAAGTTAGCTTAGGAAGTGATATGACACTTTTGTGAGTCTGTTCGCAGACCGTGCATGTCCAAACACTTAGATTAGATGATATGCTCTGGTTGCACACAACATGACCATCAGATTACCATCAGATAACAGTCAGAACCCATTAGGAGCATTTTTACAGTGCATAGACCTATTTTCCGTATCTTTGACATTTTTCAGCTATTATTTTTAAGTGCATGTCCAAACACTTAGATTAGATGATATGCTCTGGTTGCACACAACATGACCATCAGATTACCATCAGATAACAGTCAGAACCCATTAGGAGCATTTTTACAGTGCATAGACCTATTTTCCGTATCTTTGACATTTTTTAGTTATTATTTTTAAGTGACTTTTGTTGGGAACTGGGTAGGGCAAATTAGCAAAGCCAATATATAAGAAAAGCCTAGCGCTAGCATTTCTGGCAGAAGAGGCAACAGGAACTTCGGTTCAACAAGCACTTTCTCAGTAGAAATCCCCCATCAGCAGACCTAGCGTTTTTGCATCAGCAGAGAGCTAGCGTTTTTGCATTGAAGACGAGCCCTGGCGTTTGCATTGTAGATCAGCCCTAGCGTTAGCAGTTCTCCACAGTAGGACACATATTTCAGCCCTCGTTTTTGAATTGCAGATCAGCCCCTAGCGTTTTGCAGTTCCATCGCGACAAGATCCACAGTAGCACCAGCGTTTTCGGTCTCCAGCAGTCAGACATCGCAGTAGGACCCCCAAACTTCGCAGATCTCACCTTCCCGCAACAGATCCTCGCGGCACGGTCAAATCCATCGAAGTTGCAGATTTCAGCATCTGCGTTTTCAGCGCGTCGTCGTTGCATCGTCGTCATCGACATAGAGTCAGAATTCAGCAGATAAAGATTTGCAGATTTCAGCCTTAGCATTTTCAGATTTCAGCTCGTCTCGTCGTCGACCTCATTGTCGTCGACCTCGTCGGCAAGTCCAAAGCATTGTAGAGATTTGTGCAATCGATAGTAGACCGCTCTTGCCATAGAGAGTGGGCCCCTCGGAGGAGGGTTTTGACAACTTATCTGGTGTCGTATTCTTCTCTCTGTATCTCTCAGTCTCAGCACCTTCATTCACAGTGTTTGCCACTTTGTTTGTGATCATTTGCACTCTCTCACTAAGGAACGGAAGGCTCTCCCTTCCGCAAGTATCCCTTCCGTAAGTAAAAGGAACCTTCAGCACAGTTCGGAGCACTCATCTTGAGCAAAGCTCAACATTCACTTCCGTTGCACCTTACATTTGTAACAGAGCTTTGGCAGTGTTCTGTATCATTCAAGGAAAGAACCACATAATTTTTTTTTGCTTGTTGTGGTCGCACGTAACCCAAGTCTACTTGGGCGTGTCGATTCCTAGTGTTGTTTTTGAAGAGTGACAGGAAACCCAAGAAAGAATGACTTGTCCAGCCTTCCCTTGCTCTCTTCTCACTCATTGCGAGCGGACCATGCACTTAGCGGCCGGCCAATCAACGTGAAGTGGGAAAAAGCAACCTTGGTGTGAGCACAAGGCCGCCAAGGGGTGCGCCCGCAGGGAAGAGTATAGCTCGGGTAAGAGAAGATCCTTCTCTAACACAGATTACAAGCTAAAGAAGAACCTCAAGAACCTCAAGACCTTCAAAAACCTCAAGAACTCAAGAACCCAAGAACCCAAGACCCACAAGAACCCAAGTTCCTCGTGAACTTAAGAACCAAAGATCTCAGTGTATGGTCATCACCCGAAGCGGAATGGATACTTTGCATGAAGGTGAGAGCATGAAGAAGGTGAAGAAGAATTTTCCCCACCGGGAGGTTTTTGTAACCACCCCCCCTTCCCCATCTACGCCACGGTTTGCACCAAATCCTATGGAGGCTTTGGTCAAGTCGATGATGGACATGATGGTACAACAACAAGAAGTGAATCGCGTTGCGATGACACAACTAGAAAGAACAACAGAACGACAGGAAGCCGTGGAGCGTGAACGCCAAAACAGACAAGAAACCTTGGCTCGCGAAGCTCGCTTGGCGGTCGAGGAACGAAAAGAAAGAAAAGCAGAACGACAGGAATCCATTGTGCGTGAGCGTGAGCAAGCACGCTTGGTGGCCGAAGAAAGATAGGCAGAGCGTGATGCACAGAGAGAACTACGCATGCAAGAGTTGATCCGACAGGTTCTCACCTCGAAGTTAGAGCCAGCTAAAGATGTTGGTAGTTCATCAAGTGGCGCAAGCCGAGATTCAGACTCCAACAACCCCGTCACAGAGAAGGTCACATTCAGTAAGTATGATGGTAAGATGGATGCTAGTGTTATTCATTCTTGGTTGCATCAATTTAATGCTTATTTTGCGACAACTAAGAAGACAGGCAATAGCAAAGTTTTGACGACAGCCATTTATCTTGAACCGATCTTGGCTCGAGTCGAGGTCCAAAGAACTCCCACAGGAAGTATTATGTGTTTGAATGATTAGTGAGCACGCATTGTTGAGTGTTTCATTCGTGATGCTTTCCTGTATTTTAGTCACCGTCCTTATGTGATCCCTTTTCATAGGCATGACATATTGTACGATGAACACGATTCACTCATGAATGAGCACGAATGTATGCGGATTATTCATGAAAAGATGAAATGTTTGCACCCAAGGAATTCACATTCCATGTCTCTTCCTTGGCATGACACAGTATCAGAAAGAGCACAAGAAGGATTGAACATCAAGCATAGGCATTTCCATTGTGATTTGCCACAGTTGATTGATTTAGATCAAAAAGACAAGTTTCGATTTTATTGTTTGCGTATGTTTGATGAACGGTTTGGCGCTCCGTCTCTTTGTTCATCTACATTGCATGCACAGTCTTTAGAGAAGACTATAATTTTTCCAGTCACTTTACATGAAATGGGTATGCTCATGTTTTTGTGTTGCGAGTGGTTTCAGGAATTTTCATCCTCGGAGATTCTTGAAGAAGGACTATCAACGAAGTTGAAGCATTGAAGGAGCCACATATGACTTTGTGTCGCTTTCGGCGCAGCCCAAAGAAGCAAGCGTTGCAGACCTTTATGAAGTTCAAGTATCGCATGACCCACGCATCAGAGTGGACCGGCGAAGAGTCCTTTCTAGGATTCTAGACCTTGTTCCCTCGACGCCATATAGTTCGGTACCAGTACCTCACTTTGGAAAGGAGGGGATGTCACGTGCACATCTAACCCTATGTGTACGTGGACAAGCTACTTCATGGCAAGGGTTCAATTCAGTTAGAAAGTGATCTGGCACTTTTGTGAGTCTATTCGTAGACCGTGCATGTCCAGACACTTAGATTAGATGCATATCCTCTGGTTGCACACAGCATGGCCATCAGATAACAGTCAGAACCCATCAGGAGCATTTTTACAGTGCATAGACCTATTTTCCCTATTTTTGACATTTTTCACTTATTATTTTTAAGTGACTTTTGTTGGGAACTAGGTAGGGCAAATTAGCAGAGCCAATATATAAGAAAAGCGTAGCGCTAGCATTTCTGGTAGAAGAGGCAGCAGGAACTTCGATTCAAGAGGCACCTTCTTAGTAGGACCCCCCATCAACAGACCTAGTGTTTTTGCATCAGCAGAGAGCTAGCGTTTTTGCATTGAAGACCAGCCCTGGCGTTTGCATTGCAGATCAGCCTCGACAACAAAAAGACAGCAGATCAGCCCTAGCGTTAACAGTTCTCCACAATAGGACACAGATTTCAGCCAGTGTTTTTGAATTGCAGATCAGCCCCTAGCGTTTTGCAGTTCCATTGCGACAAGATCCACAGTAGCACCAGCGTTTTCGATTTCCAGCAGTCAGACATTGCAGTAGGACCCCCGAATCTCGCAAATCTCACCTTCCGGCAGTAGATCGCCGCACAGTCCAAAGCATTGTAGAGATTTGTGCAATCAATATTAAACCGCTCTCACCATAGAGAGTGGGGCCTTCGGAGGAGGGTTTTGACAACTTGTCTGGTGTCGTATTCTTCTCTCTCTATCTCTCAGTCTCAGCACCTTCATTCACAGTGCTTGCCACTTTGTTTGTGATCATTTGCACTCTCTCACTAAAGGAATGGAAGGCTCTCTCTTCTGTAAGTAAAAGGAACATTGAGCACAGTTCGGAGCACTCATCTTGAGCAAAGTTCAACATTCACTTCCATTGCACCTTTACACACACCGTCATGTAGTGCGCCGCTCTACAATCACCACTCGACCATTTCTGTAAAAGGCCATCTTTCCCTTCTCCCTTACTGCTGTAATTGACATTACCTCTCTCGTATGCGCAAGCTATGAGAGAGAGAGATCATCACCGCGGAAAATACCTGTCTTCTTGAGAGTAGGTCTCTTTCTCAAGAATTTCTTCTTCTCTTCTAAGGAGGGGAAGCGTAGTATGAGAGCTCTCCCTTTTGAAGATTCTCCCCGGCCATCATTCTTCTTGCCCACTCTTCATGCCTTTGTGTGTGAAGGCTTGTCCACCCCCATCATGGATGTGAGGCTTGTGACCTCTTTTTCCACATTGTTTATGTCCTTGCAGTCGGTTACCCTCACATGTAGAGCCCGCATCGTCCTCTTGTTCCTCTTTGAGGGTCATGTTAATAAGAGTGGGTGTACAAGGAGCTTCCTTACCTTTCCCTTTCTTGGCAACCTCAATCCATTTTTTGGCCTCCTCTACTTTCTTTTGTGTTGCGGAGATGACCGCGGTCCATGACTGCTTCTCCTCACCTTCCTTGAGAACCCGTATTTCTTCTCTCATGGTATTCGATTCTTCCATCAT